>NC_137435.1:29612500-30212500 GCF_964374335.1 Astatotilapia calliptera
TTTTCGAGCCACAAAAACAACAACTTTTAATTTTCTTCTGCTTGAGTATCGGCCTCGGGTAGCTCTACTTATCATTGCTCAGTCAGTTGTCTGTTTGTGCTACTTTTTTAAGGAGCAGCGTATTATTGGTAAGGGTGACTTTATGTGTTTAGCTACTTAAGTGGAAGTACTGTGGATAGTTTTACCTTACATACATAGATCTACCAATACAGCTTCTGAGGTAACTGTTTACAAAATGTTATAATCTATTCAAAGGTTCTTTGCAATTTTACATTGATAAACATTATCCTTAACACATTTGGCCCACATAAAGTACTATGGCCATCACACTGTCATTTAGAATTGTTTAAATAACTCCTGTCTTAAGTCCTTCCATCAAAAAAAAAAAAAAAAAAAAAAAAACATGGTTCACTTTTACATCACAAAATGTTAGAAATATAAGTCGTTCATAACAAACTGAAAGGTTGGGAGTTTAAAAATCCAAACCGATGGAAGAATCAGAATCAGAATACTTTATTGATCCCTGGGGGAAATTATTTTTTGTTACAGTGCTCCATTATAAACCAACATTAAGACAAGACAGACAATACACTAACTAAGAATAGTACAATATATACATATATATACATACATACATACATACATACATAAGTCACTCATAAATAAATAGCTGGAAAAGAAACATGTGTAGCTGTAGCAGCAAACAGTGTGTTAAGTGGATGCGTTGTACAGGGAGATGGCCACAGGCAGGAAAGATTTCCTGTGTCGTTCAGTGGTGCTTTTCGGTAATCTCAGTCTCTCACTGAACGTGCTCCTGTGACTGACCAGCATGTCATGGAGTGGGTGGGAGGTGTTATCCAACATTGTCTTTATCTTGGACAGCATCCGCCTCTCCGACACCACCTTGAGGGTGTCCAGCTCCATCCCCACAACATTGCTGGCCTTACGGATCAGTTTATCGAGTCTGTTGGCATCTGCGACCCTCAGCCTGCTCCCCCAGCATGCAACAGCATAGAGGATCGCACTGGCCACAACAGACTCATAGAAAACTCATAGAAAATAGGAAGCAGAAGTAGAAGACTATAACGTCTCAGAGCACACGGTGTCTATTATTGTGTAGACATGTATAAATAAGAGCTTAATAAAGATGCTTAATTTCTTAAGAAATAAACAGGTGGAGTGATCTTTATCAAAAGTGGATGTTGCATCTGTGGCTAAACCACTGTACCCAAAAAAACTTTAAAAATCTACTGTGTGTGAGGCTGTGTAAGTAAAGCTTGCCCTTCACACCCGCGTGTAATAAACCATTTGTTGGGGGGTTGTGGATTTGGCACCTCAGCATTGTGAAAGTGGGGAAACATGTTTCTGGCTGTGCATAAGATTTCTGCTTACAACTTAGAATCTCAGTTCTAAATGAAATTCAGATGTTTTTTTTAAGTATGGCTAATGTATTATTTGACTTCTAAGACACACACACACACACACACACACACACACACACACACACACACACACAAGAACAACACAGAGAAGAAGAAGAGGGGGTCGTTTTACTACGCATCATAAAAACGCAATCATTCATAACATGGACAGTGAGAAGTAAAACTCGTCGTCTTACCACATGTTATATTCTGTAAACTTAAAATAATCCGCAGAAATTAGAGTTTAGTGTTTTAATTCATCTATTAAAAAACACGAGTCAACATTACTGAAGTGACGCTTTAACGATGCGTCTTATCATCGTGTTTATGATGATAAAACATGTTCTCTCGTTAGTAGATGTCTGCGCTGTCACTTGTCACGAAAATGTTCAGAGCCAGGGTTCCTCTTTAATTACCATTGATCGTTAATAGGGTCACAAAAGATTTGTCGCATTATCCCCATAAACAAAATGCTTTTATAGAAATCATTGTGATACAAATATTTAGATTCTTGATTCACAATGTGCACGAACTCAAAATCTTTAGAGGTTCATATTTATAAAGTATCGCAAATAATACATTTATACCATTGTATGAGCTACACTTCTTGTAAAAACTGATTGAAAAAAGCTCCTGTCGTGACCTTCCTTCTGTGAGGACACACACACACACACACACACACACACACACACACACACACACACACACACACACACACACAGAGAGAGGGAGAGGGGGGGGGGGAGATCATTAGGATTGGAGGCGTTTTTTGGATTTTCACTTATTGTCGGCTTTACAGTCACATAAAATTCATTCCAATTTTTTGCCTTTGCTTCAATTAAGGTGTTTCTTTAAATCTACAGCAGCTCCCTTTTCAAAAGGTTTACTGACAACTGACAACGATCAATAGCAGCATACGTGGGGGGAAGAGTATGAGTCTTACGGTGACAGCGGGGCCGTGGGAGCCGGAGGGAGGGGTGAGGGTCCGCGCTAAATTTGCAAAGTTACTGATTTAAAAATTATATTTTTGAATTTTTAATTGCATGACAAACATACGATAGACTCTTGAGCATATTTATATAGCTAAATACACAACGGTATAACCGTGCTAAATAAAAGAGGTCCAAGTACCAAAGCACTCTAATGCAAGCCTCTAAACTGCATGTTGATAAGTACGTGAAGCGTACCTCTACAGCTGAAAACAGATTGTATCCATACTTTGAGGATCTGCTGAATTGTTTTTTTTTTTTGATGAACTGCAGATGATGATGAATTCCTCTTTATTGTAGAAACAGTCCCTAAGCTGTTGTTGCTCATACTTACCGAGTTCCCTAGCTACTTCCTTACTATGTCAGTAAACCTTTTGAAAAGGGAGCTGCTGTAGATTTAAAGAAACACCTTAATTGAAGCAAAGGCAAAAAATTGGAATGAATTTTATGTGACTGTAAAGCCGACAATAAGTGAAAATCCAATCACAGAAGGAAGGTCACGACAGTATCAGTAAATATGAACCTCTAAAGATTTTGAGTTCGTGCACATTGTGAATCAAGAATCTAAATATTTGTATCACAATGATTTCTATAAAAGCATTTTGTTTATGGGGATAATGCGACAAATCTTTTGTGACCCTATTAACGATCAATGGTAATTAAAGAGGAACCCTGGCTCTGAACATTTTCGTGACAAGTGACAGCGCAGACATCTACTAACGAGAGAACATGTTTTATCATCATAAACACGATGATAAGACGCATCGTTAAAGCGTCACTTCAGTAATGTTGACTCGTGTTTTTTAATAGATGAATTAAAACACTAAACTCTAATTTCTGCGGATTATTTTAAGTTTACAGAATATAACATGTGGTAAGACGACGAGTTTTACTTCTCACTGTCCATGTTATGAATGATTGCGTTTTTATGATGCGTAGTAAAACGACCCCCTCTTCTTCTTCTCTGTGTTGTTCTTGTGTGTGTGTGTGTGTGTGTGTGTGTCTTAGAAGTCAAATAATACATTAGCCATACTTAAAAAAAACATCTGAATTTCATTTAGAACTGAGATTCTAAGTTGTAAGCAGAAATCTTATGCACAGCCAGAAACATGTTTCCCCACTTTCACAATGCTGAGGTGCCAAATCCACAACCCCCCAACAAATGGTTTATTACACGCGGGTGTGAAGGGCAAGCTTTACTTACACAGCCTCACACACAGTAGATTTTTAAAGTTTTTTTGGGTACAGTGGTTTAGCCACAGATGCAACATCCACTTTTGATAAAGATCACTCCACCTGTTTATTTCTTAAGAAATTAAGCATCTTTATTAAGCTCTTATTTATACATGTCTACACAATAATAGACACCGTGTGCTCTGAGACGTTATAGTCTTCTACTTCTGCTTCCTATTTTCTATGAGTTTTCTATGAGTCTGTTGTGGCCAGTGCGATCCTCTATGCTGTTGCATGCTGGGGGAGCAGGCTGAGGGTCGCAGATGCCAACAGACTCGATAAACTGATCCGTAAGGCCAGCAATGTTGTGGGGATGGAGCTGGACACCCTCAAGGTGGTGTCGGAGAGGCGGATGCTGTCCAAGATAAAGACAATGTTGGATAACACCTCCCACCCACTCCATGACATGCTGGTCAGTCACAGGAGCACGTTCAGTGAGAGACTGAGATTACCGAAAAGCACCACTGAACGACACAGGAAATCTTTCCTGCCTGTGGCCATCTCCCTGTACAACGCATCCACTTAACACACTGTTTGCTGCTACAGCTACACATGTTTCTTTTCCAGCTATTTATTTATGAGTGACTTATGTATGTATGTATGTATGTATGTATATATATGTATATATTGTACTATTCTTAGTTAGTGTATTGTCTGTCTTGTCTTAATGTTGGTTTATAATGGAGCACTGTAACAAAAAATAATTTCCCCCAGGGATCAATAAAGTATTCTGATTCTGATTCTTCCATCGGTTTGGATTTTTAAACTCCCAACCTTTCAGTTTGTTATGAACGACTTATATTTCTAACATTTTGTGATGTAAAAGTGAACCATGTTTTTTTTTTTTTTTTTTTTTTTTTTTGATGGAAGGACTTAAGACAGGAGTTATTTAAACAATTCTAAATGACAGTGTGATGGCCATAGTACTTTATGTGGGCCAAATGTGTTAAGGATAATGTTTATCAATGTAAAATTGCAAAGAACCTTTGAATAGATTATAACATTTTGTAAACAGTTACCTCAGAAGCTGTATTGGTAGATCTATGTATGTAAGGTAAAACTATCCACAGTACTTCCACTTAAGTAGCTAAACACATAAAGTCACCCTTACCAATAATACGCTGCTCCTTAAAAAAGTAGCACAAACAGACAACTGACTGAGCAATGATAAGTAGAGCTACCCGAGGCCGATACTCAAGCAGAAGAAAATTAAAAGTTGTTGTTTTTGTGGCTCGAAAAATTAAAGAATGTATGTTTAATAATTCAACAAGACCCACACCTTCAACACATGTACATCCAAATTTTGGAACAGGCTCAACATTGCTGTTGTTCAATAGTTTTTATCCGTTTGAAAAAGTCATTTTACGGCTTTAATGTTTCCAGCTGATAAGGAGAATGAGTGCGTTTCAAATGAGCGTCCGAAGGCTTTAAACATCTGCTTAGTCTGTAACGACAGTATCAAACTACAGAGCATTGTTTTTACTAAAATTCAACATTTTCAGATGAAAATTTGGCTACTTTTTTTTTTTACTGTAACACCCACCTCAACGCCGTTGTTAGGATACTCTTGGTGATCACATTTTTTCATATTTATGCTTCTGGCACTGAGGGTATCTAATACGCATGTTGTCGCTGTGTTTTGTACTACCAGCTGTGAGGGCTCTGCTTTTGCTTTGAGCAGTCTGTTTTTATTTTGTCTCGTGAGTGTGTGTTTTTCAAACGAGATCCTCGTCAGTTTGATTTTGTTACCACAAACTTTGTGTGAAGTTCACAACAGAGGTAAAGAGATTTAAACACCCCAGTTTAAGGAGGCAGGCAGGGGTTGGACCACCTGCACAGGACAGGTGAAGCGGAGAGTGTCCGGGGAGATGTGCAGCAGAAGCAGAGGGAACATTTTACTAGATGATAAATGGCAGATTTAGATGATTAAGGATTTGTTGACAAGATTAAAAGACACGTCCGTCAGAGTTCAACAACATTACAGTTTGATTAAATAAAACTTTTTTAAACTACACAAGGGTCATTTTCTCCTCTGATAGTAATCATATTAAACATGTCAAGAAAGAAAGAGTATAAAGAAAATAGTAAATGTGTGTCTAATTAAACTCTTCCTGTGAGCCTTACATCATCCTTTAATATGTTTGGTGTTACAAACTTGAAGAAGCACAGAAAAGATCATCAGACATTAATCTAATCAGTTTTCAGCCTTCATTCGTATTGAAAAGTTGAAATCTTCCCTGCTAGACCCAAGTGCAGCGTTTAACACCGTCGGCCATAACATTTTATTACAGCTATTATTAAATGGAGAGTGCTCTTCACACACTGAGGTTAATTATGAAGCTCCACAGGCTTCTGTGCAAAGACCAGTTCTGTTTACATTATACGTGCTTTAGAAGGCATAGCATAGCACAGGTCAGCTCAGCAACATCTCGACTTTGGCTTGTTTTTTCTGGTTAACGTAATTTAGAATTAAAGTTTAGTGTTCTTAGCATTTAGGATGGCCGTGGCGAGTAACTCAAGTGCTGTAAACATTTCATCAAAAGTTATCTGAGTTGGAAGGGTGGCTGTTAATAAGCCATTCTTAAGGAAGGAGAACAGAGAAAAATAAGGCTGAGGTGTGCCAAATTACACAAGAAATTGACTGGAAAAAGAAATCAGCTGTAATATGTCTTATGGAGTAATGAATCCAAATTTGAAATATGCATGGAAGAGGTCCGAAGAGAGATACAACAGTGAATGTCTATAGCCGTCTTTAACACAGCGTGGATACTCTACCGTGCTTTGAGGCTGGATTTCAGCCAGTGTTGTTGGAGCTCTTATCCAAATTAATCAAATTATGAATGTAGAAAAGTTCCACCAGATTTTGATCGACCATGTAATACCAAGTAATGTCTGATTGGCAGCAACTTTCAGTACGACAATGATCGCAAACATACTGCCATTGTAGTCAAAGTATGCCTGGATGAAACAACGCATCAGTCATGGATTGATCTCTCCAGGGTTCGAACCTCAAGATAATCGAAGCAGTGTGGGATCATCTTGACAGAAAACAAAACAAAAGGCATCCAGCATCCAAAGAAGAGTCTCGGATGTCTTTCAAGAAGCCTGCAGAACTAAGAAATTACAAGAAAGCTTACCTATTAGAGTTTAAGCTGCGTTGAAGAATGAAAGGCAGCTTTAACTGAACAAAAGGGTAAAAAAATCCCACATTGACGGCTAACTCAAGAGACAAAAAGCATTAGAACTCAAGTCATTACCGTACTTAAGGATAAATAAGTTAATTAATTACATTAATGCATAAGCAGAAAATAACCTACAGTAACTGCTTTGCGATATGGAAGTGCAAAAGACAACTGAAAGGGAGGATAGTTTCTATTAAGGGACAGAGGAACGATAAGAAACGATAAGAAATCAAGGAGTGTGGTGTAGATAAGTGAGGAAATCCGATCATTACTACAAATTTAGTTGAAATTTAAATATTTTAACTATGGTGTGTGAGGTGGGCCCCTGGGTGCCTCCTGTGAGGGCTGTCTGTTTTCCACATTCTGCAACGGTAAAATACGACTTAGAGGCGGATATTTGTTTTACCAAATGGACAATTGCTGTTGACAAAACTCGCCTCATGGTTGACTCTGAGAAAAAAACTCTTTCCCACAGAGGGGAATAAACTTATTCGAATATGAGCTTTTTTCCACTAAGGCTTATTTTATGGGGAGATGTACGAAATTATTTACCGGGTTACAAGCAATGATAATATCGGCTGTTGACTCCTCATTTTCATTTTCTGTCTATTGAGAAAACCCAGTGTAAAAGTAGCTAAAAGTAATGAAGAAAAAAACTTTGGTCTGACAAGGAGCAGGCTGCGCAAAACCTACCTTATAGATGTTTTAATAATAATAATATTGTTTTGGGGGGCGCGTTATAGGTTATAAGCATTGAGAAAAAACTGATATCTGATATCTCACTCCTCCTTGACCCGCGGTGTGTGTGTGTGTGTGTGTGTGTGTGTGTGTGTGTGTGTGTGTGTGTGTGTGTGTGTGTGTGTGTGAAACAAGATCGCCTGTCACGGCAATTATGGTTTGTTTTTTCAGTCCCTTGTAAAAGGGATTCTCAAAAGGAAAAGTAGTATTCAAAGAAAAGTATTCACTAAGGGATATTTATTCATTTTTACACATACGGGGTAGGCAGCCTGTAGGTTACAAGCGGATAGAAAGTTCTTCTTTTCATCACAAGCTATGGTGTAGCCTAAAAATGCAATTTGTTGCTAGGCAGATCATCTTAAAGGTTTTTTTTACTGCGTCTGTATTATAGGAAAATAAAATACTATTGAAATCTCTACAGGAAGTCACTCTTTATTCCCATTAAGAAATACAGAGAAAATCGTCATAATATTGAAACAGAATTCAGACTATGAGTTTGCGGAAAACTAGCTGCCGCTCTGTCTCTCTATACAGCACAAAATCAGCTGCTGCATCACCGCTGTGCTTCAGGAACCAAACCCCTCCCCTCATGTATATGGAACATGACGCATCAGGTCTGAAAATGACTAGACAATTCCGGAGTATTTCCGGAAGTGTCATAAGGTCCGGATCGAGGCCTTCCTTAGTAAATATGCTGTATTTGAATATGGCATATTCAAAGCCTTCTTCTTTGGGAGAGCAGATCTCATCGGACACAGGAGAGCTGCTGGGCTGCAGAATGAAATCCATCTTGTGTGTCTGAGGCTTAGAAATTGTGAACTCCTCCTCTCTGCTTTTATTCTCCTCCCTCTAAAAACTTTTTTCTTTTTTTTTCCCAACAACAGATGGCGCGCTTCCGGAGGTTTACCCCCCCTCCCTTCTCAGGATGCAATTCGACACGCTTAGCGACAGATGGCGCGCTTCCGGGGTTCGCCCCCCCTTCTCCGGATGTCGGGGGGTTCCCGCCCCCCCCTTCTCCGGATGCAATTCGTCACGGTCATTACTCGCTTCCGGGGGGGAGGGGCGAGGTCAAAAGGTCATGATTAGGGCCATCAATCACTTCGGATTAAATTTTGTCATAAACCGTATGGGAGTATCTCTCTACTTATTCATGATAACAACAATGACAATAATAGAGCTTTGGGTATCAGTGTTAAAAGAGTGCTACAAAGTGCAAAGAAACCATGGAAAGAGAAGACAAAGGATAGCTGAAGCTGCATAAAAGGAAGAGCCAAGCTATTTCACGCCTGAGAAGTTTTAAAATGAGACACTTGAGGCTGTGGGATCAGGTTGAACGGATTTTATTTAAAAAAAAACATCACAAGCACACATAAAACACACACCAAAACAGGACCCCTCTTGGAGAACTTGTCGTAAAAGTAAATTTTTAGTAACCATAAAAAATGAAGGTTTTGTACTAATTCAAAAAAGCTGAGCGCTTGGTGGTGAACTGAATCAAAGGCTAAATACTGTCAAGAAATTAGCATGCAATGAGGGACCTTATTAACCCCGCTAAGACAACTGCCACATCCTGTTGATGTCTTTTTGTGGATCTCATTTTCGAGCTCAGTGCATAACTTAAGGTATACCGTGCAGTTCTCTCACTGCCCCCTGCAGAGCTCAACTCGGCTGAATCAAACAGAATTAGTGATAAAACTGGGACGACACAAGGAACTTTCTATTTGACTGAAGTGGATGAAAAAAGTGGTGCTCTTAAAAGATGTTATAAACTTTGTTTCTGCACAAAGTAAAGTCAACTAAATGTGTGAGTGTGTGTGTGTTTGCACTTTTTTCAGGTCAGAACCAGTTCTAGCTAGAATAAAAGAAAACCACAAGAGGATTATCTTGCCGTCAATCGACAACATCAAGCACGATACCTTTGAGGTGGAGCGCTATGAGAACTCTGGCCATGGCTACAACTGGGAACTGTGGTGCATGTACATTAATCCACCCAAAGAGTGGTGGGAGGAGGGAGACATGTCTGCACCAATAAGGTATGCCAGCTTCTCCCATTTAAACGTGAACACAGATCTCACACTTCTGAGATGTATTTTTTTCCACTTCTTTAAGATTTTCAATAAAACTGCCACCAAGTTCTTTTTTTAGTTTTGGGGAAGATTAGGGGAAAACAAGAAAAAAAGCTCCTGATGGGAAACCAGACTTCATTAAAGCAATAAAAAAATTACAGCCTAAATTAGAGAGTGGTGAAAATAGGATTTTAATTATCTGATTATCACCCATATATTTGTGTTAAATTGGATTTCCTTCCATTCTTTAATTAAAAATAAGAATAAATTGCATGAGTATGCACAAAAATGTTTAGATTTACCCTCCACATAATAGGCTGAAATATAAAGTGTGAAACTTTGCATAGTGGAGATTTGGGTTGTAGAAAAGTACTCCAAAATAAACATCAGATAAAGCCACAAAAAAACACATTCTGGTGTTTGCAAACGCTCAGTGTCACATGATAGTGTGTTTTCCTGGCTGCAGGACGCCTGCCATGATTGGATGCTCCTTTGTGGCCAATCGGGACTACTTTGGAGAACTCGGTCTACTCGACTCAGGCATGGACGTCTACGGAGGGGAGAACATCGAACTAGGCATCAGGGTTTGTGTGTCACCCAGTTTCCTCTTGTTCCTGCTCCCTCTTTACCCCTGTAGGTTTTAAGTGGAGCAGTGGCCACCGTAGCGTGGCACCACTGATGAGGCCCCATTAAGAGTCCTGGAGGACCAGTCCTGTGTGAGCAGCTCACAGCAGGGCAATGGAGATAAATAGGTCACGTAGAGCAGAGCAGGAAGGTTGGAGTTTGTTTCTGTACATTTTGAGAGATTGGAGAGTCTTTTGTTTTTCTGCAAGGTTATTAGATTTTTCCTGAAAAAATAACGTCAAACATTTTCACAACCCGAGTGTGTTGGCTTTTATCCAGCAAGCTAAACAATCAAATATTTTTAGAAAGACAAAAACGGTTGCCTTGTCTTTGAGTTGACTTGGTCATAACTTGAATCTGAAATGGAAAGTTCTTATATCTTGTCATCAAAAATATCAAGATTCCCCCCAAAATTAAGTCTAGATAAGTAAACGTGTACAGATGCAATAAAACAGCTAAAATTCAGCTTCAACGCACCTATAAATATATTACAACTGCTGGAGATGAAGTATTAGCAAAGACATGAATCTAGCCCACAATGTCACATCTCAAGAACCACATTTCTTTCTGTTCCTCTTTTACTACAAAGCAGTGGGACACATATCCAGAGTTGCCCTGCGACAACAACATTTCTACATTTCACTACAACCCTTACAAGAGGATTGTTTGGATGTGTCCAGGGAGAAGGCCCTCATTCAGAGAAACTCTTTCATAACAAGCACTTGAATCAATGACTGTTTGGGTTTTAACAGGATTCTTGGGATAATGAATGTTAAGCGGTAGATATCAGCACCTCTATGGGGCAATTTTGCATGGTTGTTGTCCAACATCTTTTACATGAAATCATAGTACTGCTTATTTATCTTAGAGTGTGGCAGAGAGCAGTAAAATGTTTTTTTTTGGCATACCCTCTGTTGGTTAGCACCCGTGTCCTTGGGTAACAGAAACACATAGGTTATCTTTAAAACCTATGTGCCCATTTTCTGTTTGTAGTGCTCCTTATCTGTGGATGGAACATGTTTCATATTGTTCCCAGTGTGAAGAAAGACTGACGGACCTACTTTTTATCCAGTAGGAATGTTTGTCAGGAGTGAAATAGGTTGCATCTGTGCAATTGTTTGGCGACCTGTCAGTTTGAAGTTTCTGTTACGCTCACATCACTTTGACGTGGGTTCAGATAGCTTGGATATCCATGTCTTCATTATGTTCACAGCAGAAGGCTCGTGGGTTGGACACACTCAGCAGATACTTTATTAGATACACCTTGTCAGTATTAGGTTGGACACTCTTTTGCCTTCAGAGCTGTTTTAATTCTTCATGGCATAGATTCAACAAAGTACTGGAAACATTCCTCAAAGATTGATCGTGGCATGATGGCCTCATGCAGTTGATGCAGATTTGTCAGCTGTGCATTCACGATGGGAATCTCGTGATCTATCTGATTGAGATCCCCTGACTGTGGAGACTTTCCTGTTAGCTCACAAGAGTAGCACCTGATATGGTCCTCTGCTGCTCTAGCCCAAATTCTTCAAGGTTCACGGTTCAAAGTAATGCAAAAGTGGTTTTTAAGAAGAAGTTATCTGTTTTACTGTTGCCTTCTTGTCAGCTCAAAGCAGTCTCTGGTCGGGTCTGGTATCAACAAGATATTTTCACCCAGAGAACTGTCTCTCATTGGATATTTCCTCTTTTTTGGACCATCCCTTGGGATAACCCTAGAGATGGTAATACAGAAATATCCTAGTAGATCAGGAGTTTCCAAAATACTCAGACCAGTCCTTCTGTCAACAACAACCATGCCTAACGTGTCTTAAATCTTCTTTCTTTTCCATTTTGATGCTCAGTTCTTCTGTGAGTACCCTGCCGAGATCCACTTTCTGGGTAAATTATTCATTATGAGAGCAGTTAATCTCCTTTTGAAGCTTGTGGATGTGCACAACAATTCTACCTAACAGTGAGAGGTCAATTCAGGGTCCAGTGGTTTGATCTCACTCACAGTCCTGCATGAATGAATTCACAGCACCATGTCCTGTTCTCATCTGTTCTTCAAGGGGTTTTCCTCTGAAGCCTCTGTGTTTGTTTAAGGGCTGTGTTTTTCTGTGGCTGGGATAGTTCCTAATTGGTCAGTTGCTGGCTTTGCACATTTGTTCTCCAAACCTGCAGAGGATACCTCAGTCTTGACCTGCTGATTTTGATGGCTATCATTGTGAATGAAGTAAGGATTACAGCTAGGTCATTGGATTCCACCACTGATCAACTTAGAGATTGTAGCTACATGATGCCCTTATTTGGGCATGTCCATTTTTCCTGAGGTTGTGTAGAAGCTTTTGGAAAAAGGGATGAGTACCACTGGCTGTTTCCAGAGAGGATCCTGGGAGGAAGTTATCTTGTTCAGCTTCCTATTTCTTCAATAGCAAGTCTGCTAGGTCAAAAAGCTCTTTTTTAAAGTTTTGCATTAAGAGCTGTTTCAGTAGCTCTAGATGCACCATAACATTGTTCTAGCCATTCTGATATCATTTTCAGCTCAGCTGCTGGGTGGTTTGTATGAGGAGATAATTGATTCAACCTTCATGCTCTGAGGTTTCTTTTCTAAACCACTTCACAAGCAGGTGAAGCTCTTCTGCTGCAGTTAATTCTTAAACCTTTAGCACCAAAAATGAATGATGTCCAGTAGTTCTCCACTTTATCATTATACTTTCTTTGACCTCTGTTAATGAGAAGCAACAAAAGGAACGAATCTTGGTCAGGAAGAAGAAATACTCTTGTACACATTTAAGGCTATTCATCATCTCTCTCCTCCATATCTCTCTGATCTGGTTCAGATCACTGCCCCATCTCGATGTCTTAGATCTTCTTCTTCCCTTTCTCTCTCCGTCCCTTCCCCCCGTCTTGCCACCATGGGGAGCAGGGCTTTCAGCTGCTCTGCTCCACGACTCTGGAATTCCCTACCTCCTGATTTAAGAAATATCTCTT
This sequence comes from Astatotilapia calliptera, assembly GCF_964374335.1. NCBI lineage: Eukaryota > Metazoa > Chordata > Actinopteri > Cichliformes > Cichlidae > Astatotilapia > Astatotilapia calliptera. The sequence continues at coordinate 29,625,724 of NC_137435.1, forward strand.
CCATCTCTCTCTTTAAGTCCCAACTCAAAACTCACTTGTTGTCTTATGCTTTTATGATTGTGTAAACTGCTTGCTTTTATGCTTCTTTTTTTATTCTGTTGTTGTGTAGCTCTTGGGGCTATGCTAGCATTCATGTCTTATTGTTCTGGCCCGCTGTCCTACATCAAAGCTGGGAAATAGCATGGTGAACTGTAGAAGATGTTTTGGCCACATCTTCAAGCATGACTTGTGCTTCTGACCGTCTCTTCTTGTTGATCTTTAATGACATGCCTGGAATCATCATGGTGTATTCGCTGACTGGGAGAGTGCTCTGGATGATACGTTGTCACAGCAAACAATATAAGTAAAAAAACATGCATTTATGTATGTATACTCACAGTTGGAGCTTAAAAGTTAACCCAGTGCTGAAGTGCCGAAAACCTCAGCTCCTCTTGATGCCCCTTAAGGTTGGCTAGAAAAAAATGAATAAAAGCAACAATTAGATATTTTTTATATAACAGAAAACAAGAAGAAAAACCGAGAAGGACTTCTAAATGTACAGATTTAGCTTTCATTAGTTCCAGCACAAAGAAAACACGTCCTTCCAGGTGCTCTATGCTCCAGCTGTTAGCTGTAATTGACTTTATAAATCAGGACATCGCGGCGACTGTGCATCTGCCTATTTATATTTCCTGCTGCCCAGCAGCCAGCAGTATATTATTGTGAGCTTTAATTCATACTCCTACTACCCACAGGTGTGGCTGTGTGGAGGCAGTATGGAGGTGCTGCCTTGCTCCAGAGTGGCTCATATTGCACGAATGAAGAAACCTTACCACAGTAACATAGCTTTCCACACACGCCTTAATGCCCTGCGTGTGGCAGAGGTCTGGATGGATGAGTACAAGTCCAATGTCTACCTGGCCTGGAACATCCCCATGGAGGTGAGAACGGCATTTTTCTGCACCAAGACCTCTCTTAGAGAGGATGCTGTCAGTCATGCTTGTCTGTTTGTGACTATCAGATGTCCATGTTCAGAGCCAAACAGTTTTTCTTTTGGTTCCACAATTTATGTAGAGACTTTAGGCATAATAACTTCCTTTGCTCTTGCAGAACCACGGTATTGATTACGGAGACATATCACAGAGGGTTGCACTGAGGAAGAGTCTGCAATGTAAGAGCTTTCACTGGTACCTAGACAACGTTTACCCAGAGATGAGGAGGTACAACGATACGCTGTTCTACGGTGAGGTGAGCCATGAAGGACAAAGACACAGGAAAAAGTAAGTTTGTAGATGTAAGATCTGATGTACAAATTAAACCACTGAAATTAAATAAATGATACTTACACAAAGTCCTAAGAAACTTGTATCTCCTCCACAGACCAAAATATAACAAGAAAGCAGGGACTCAGACAGCATGTACATCCACATCTTCTCAGCTGTTAATAGAAAATAAATGAGATTTAGAACTTTGTCTGATCCACACTGACACATCCTTGTTTTTAGCCTTTATACATTTTTAATCGGTAATTATTTTGGGGAATATTCATATTTTATGAATTAAGTCTGACTCTTTTTTTTTGTGTATTTAAGGTCCGCAATTCTAAAGCAAGCCACCTGTGTATGGATCAGGGTGTGAAGGAGAACCACACAGCCACCCTGCACCCATGCCATGGGTGGGGTCCTCAGGTACAACACTCTTCCTCACCACCATACTAAAGAGTATACTCCATCTTTTTCCAGTTGCTTTGCTTTCTCATGAAAACATACAGTGAGCTTCTCCGGTGATGTGATTTGCAGCTGTGTCTCAATCACAGGCTCAGCTGAAATCCTCCAAGGAGCGAGTTCTGCTGTCAGAATAAAATTGTGTCTTGCACTTTTTGTGTTGAAGCCCTGAGTCAGCCAGTGTCAGCTCTTCATCCCTTCAGCCCTAAGGGCCTCTCTTTTTAGCTCACAGTGGTAAACAGGTGCTTTAGGCAGAAAGTCAAGGCTTCAGTGGTAAAATGCTAAAGGAGCTAAAATTTCAATTCAATTCTGGAAAAATGAGTGCCGCTGATAGGTTTGTAGCTTGAACCCATCCGCTGGAACGTTAAAGGCAATATAATTACACTGCAAAGCAAGACACGAAGTAGGCAAGCTTCATGTTACTCGTGCACGGGAGAGAACCGGACAATCGCCGTTCCTTCGCTTGGCCCCAGTTGCTCTCGTCCGTCCTCCCGTACCACTGTCCTTTTATTGAGGTTACATGAATATGCATAAGTTCGTTAACATATGACGTCTACATACACACAAAGAGTAATAAATTCAAATTCAAATTTTATTTGTCACATACACAGTCATACACAGTACGATATGTAGTGAAATGCTTGGACAACTGCTCGTGACCTAAAGAAAACAAAAAAGGAAAGGCTATGAATAAGGTAGGAAATAAATATGAAAAATTAAAAAGGGGTAAATTTAACTAGGAAGGAATAAAATATAAATTAAGGTTAAAAATGAAATAACTGTACAACACAAATTAGAATGAAGGGTAAATTTAACTGGGAAGAATAAGATAAAATATATAAATTAAAGTTGAAAATAAAATAACTGTACAACAAAATACACCAATACACAGTATAGAACTATATAAGAATGTATGAAGAAATCTAAATATAAATAAATATATACACAATAACAGCAGCTGTACAAGTATTAACCGGAAATGAAGAATATAGTGACCAGTGTTGTGCAAAAACAAAGTCCAGAAAGTCCAGTGTGTGTGTAAGAACTGTATGTGTGGGTCAGTACTGTGTGGTGGTGTGATTGAGAGACCGTATCGCCTGCGGGAAGAAGCTCCTCCTCAGTCTCTCTGTGTTGGTCTTCAGGGAGCGGAATCGCTTTCCTGACCTCAACAGAGAGAACAGTCTGTTGTTGGGATGGCTGAGGTCCTTCACGATCTTCCTGGCCTTGGTCCAGCACCGCCTGCTGTAGATTGAGTGCAGGTCAGGGAGCTCGGAGCGGATGGTGCGCTCAGCTGACCGCACAACCCTCTGTAGAGCTCGTCTGTCCTGCATGGTGCTGTTCCCGAACCAGGTTAAGATGTTTCCCGCCAGGATGCTCTCTATGGTGCACGAGTAAAAGTTCCTGAGCACTTTGGAGGGCAGTTGGAAGTCTCTCAAGCGTCTGAGGTGGTAGAGACGCTGACGGGCCTTTTTCACCACGGTGTTGATGTGACAGGACCATGACAGGTCCTGCGTGATGTGAACTCCGAGGTATTTGAAGCTGTCCACTCTCTCCACTGGGCACTCGTTGATGACGGGGGTCTGGTAGTTCCTCTCCTGCTTAGTGCTGAAGTCCACTATCAGCTCCTTTGTCTTACTGACGTTTAGAAGGAGGTTGTTCCTCTGGCACCAGTTCTCCAGATTCCTAATCTCCTTCAGGTAGGCCGTCTCGTTGTTATCAGAGATCAGGCCCACCACGACGGTGTCGTCAGCAAACTTGATGATGGTGGTGGAGCTGGTAGTGGCCACACAGTCATATGTGTACAAAGAGTACAGCAGGGGGCTCAGAACACACCCCTGGGGGGCTTCAGTGCTGAGAGTGGTGGAGGCTGAGACATGTCCGCCCATCCTTACTGCGTGCGTGTGTGTGTGTGTGTGTGTGTGTGTGTGTGTGTGTGTGTGTGTGTGTGTGTGTGTGTGTGTGTGTGTGTGTGGACTGCTGATCAAAGGGTCAAACATCCTTGGTCAGGAAGAGGGTAGCCTCCCCCTCACCCTAGATGGTTCATCCTAGATAACACGGTGAGGAAGTCCTGCAGTTCATCTAAACAAAGACTAGACTAGAACAGACGCAACTACGTTAATCCTACCATAAAACAATAAAACACGGTATGACCTCTCATGCTCCCAAAGTGCTGTCTAATACACACACAGTTTGCAGACTATCAAGGATCAAAACCTCTACCAATCTACAATTAATTACAAAACTCTAAGCATATATAAGTAAATATTTCTAAGCATAAATGACAATCAACAATACAAATCGAACAGCCGCATCACACTTTCTTCACAAGACATGCTTCAGTTGCATTTTTTAAAGTTATCCTTTTGATGGAACAAAAAGTCTTCAGTTTTTATTAGACCACCAGTTTTTCACACTTGCACTTCCACGGAGATAAAAGCGACCCCATGGTGTCTTAGCGTGGGTTCTCTCCAGGTAGTCCGGCTTCCTCCCACAGTCCGATGACATGCACGTTAGGTTAAATGGTGACTGGCTGTAGGTGTGTATGCAAAACAGATAAAGCACATAAGTGCATAAAATAAAGTGCGATATGAATATCTGTGAAAAGATGAATGTAACTTGTAGTGGTCAAAGATACTAGAAAAACATTTTAATAAATACTCTGTTCTTAAGAAGAAGCAGTGACATCTAGGGACCACAAGTGGGATTTTTTAAGATTTTGAGTCCAAACGCTGTTAAATCACCTAACTTTTGTATGATGTACTGCAAACAGGATGCAGTTACTCTGCAAAAAGACCCAAACTGGGCTGACTGGGTGGTTGATGGAAAGCTTTATCTTTATATCTTTTGCAAGGCATTGCAACCACTATTCATGCTTTGTTAGGAACAGAATGCGATATAAACAATTTCCCAATCAGTCTTTATCGTCAGCACACTCAAAGCCTCAGAGCTAGATGCAACCAAAGGAACTGTTTTATCTGCACTGCTAAAGTGGAAATTACTATTAATCTGAACGAAAAAGCTGAAGTGAAAGACACAAAGGTTAGAAAACAGAGCGGGAAGAATCTGACTCACTTCTGCTTTTTCTTTCTGTCAAGTTGAGAAAACTGCAGAATTTGGTGTTTATAAAATGTTAGGGCTATATGTGGGTTAGAACTCTGCTGAAACAACACTGTGATTAGCAGTGATGTACAGGAAAATCTTTGTGTTTAGCACTCAGTGAAGAACAAAGACATGTTTTGCCTCTCAGCAGTATTGGGAACAACACCATCCTCTTGTTCAAAGCAGCAAAAAAAAAACCCAACAGCTTGCATAATCAAGGAAAATTCCTGCCAGGTTACCTTCAACTTGTACATCATCACATACTTATTTCATCGTTAGCTAATAAAGAGAAGAGTATTCACTCAGCCAGTTCAGTAACTTTCCGTTTACTGTATGTGTGACGTATCTGTTTTCCTCTTAGTTAGGACGCTACACTAAAGAAGGTCAGCTGTTTCTGGGACCCCTAGGCAGCACTGGTGAGGACACTCGTTGTGTGGTGTACGATCAGATGAGCAACTTTCCTCAGCTCCTCAATTGTGAAAAGGTGACCAACGTGAAACAGAAGACATGGCATTTCTCTCAGGTCAGAAGTGTAAAGAAATCTCTTTTTCAATGATATAACTGAGTGTTTATAAGAGAAACTAAAATTTACTGGCATAGAGTTGAGAGGAAAAGTATCTATATGTCAGATTTTAAAAGGGACCTATTGAGCTCATGTCTGGGTCCATTCTTTTTTCTCTTGGACTCTAATATGAGAGTAGCTTTGCATGAATCTTCATTTCTCTCATACTCAGCATTGCTGCAGCCCCGTAGTTCATGCTTTATCTGACAGAACCGCCTTTATATTCCGAATACCTCCGTTGAAGCCACCTTTCTTTGTGTTAAAACCCTCACAAACAGAAGGTTTTAACACCAGTAGGACAGATCTGTCTGTTTGTGATGACTATATTAGGATATCATCTCTGCTATTACTGAAATCAAAGCAGTCTGGTTAACGGGGATTATTTGCACATAAATTGAGACTTTGGCTATGATTAATATGAACAATAACTGTTGTAAAATTATATTTATGCTAGAAAATAAGGGGTCCTCTTAAGACAACTAAACCCAGACTGCTTAAAGGGTAACAAGCGACTCAATATACCTTTTACTTTGGCATTGATTCTCTTTTTCTTTTAATGTGAAAAACCTTTTGTAAGTCAATTTTCTGTTGGTCTTTTAGTTCTGTTTGGGTAACCTTTAAAAACTAAAGAGTTACAGCCTGTAGCACGGGAAGAGGAGAGCTTGAACAGTGATGCTGCAGACCTTCTGCCACATCGATTCTTTGTCACACAGCAGGACAAGCAGTGAAGAGTCCTGCAGACGTAGAAGTCTTAGGGAAATAGGGAGACCTTACTTATTTTATATAGATGTAAGGTAAAAAGTTAGTGCCATTTGTTTAAGAAAGAGGTTGCAACAGTTCACATAAGGCCCGGTCTGGTTACATACTGTTCTGTCACCATCACGCATTGTTCACAGACCATCTGTGAAATCTGTTAAAACCAAAGTATTGTATCTCCTTCTGCCTTGCAGAACGAATCGATCATAAATCGGGCTACTGGACGCTGTCTGGAGGTGGTGCCGGCTAATGTTTACTCCGGCCACCTGCTGGTCCTGCAGCCCTGCTCGGGGCAGAGGTGGACCATCAAGAACACTATGAAGCAGTGATCGCCTGGCCAGTTTCATTGGGACCAATTACAAAGGCTATTTCCAAGAGCTGTCACCTGACGTTACCTTGGCCAGTGGACAATCAATGATGCGGGGGCTCCTTAGCTTTTGAAATAAGACTCAAAAATAGATGGCTTTAAGGAGACGAGTGATGAGGTGGTTTGGAAACAATTGATGTTTTTTTGTTTTTGTTAGTTTTTTTTTAAAAACATGGACATTCAACGTGGTGAAAGTTTAGCATGAGGACCATTTCTCTATATGAATTTTACAAACTTTCAATGTGATGTTGCCATAATTCCTGTGTGCCACTTCTTTACAGTGTTTAAGTTTTAGTAGACATTTAATCGACCAAAAGCGTGTTCTTTCTTATGTGAAGGGGAAAAAAAGTTTCCATCTTCCATCAGTCTTTCTGCAATATTTCATTCATTTTGTGCCACGGACCGGCCCTAAATAACTAAAATGTGTTCATAACACACGGGAAAAGACACAGGGGAACTGAGGTAACGATAAAAACAATAAATATGAACGATAAAACGAAGAAAAAAACCCCCGGTAAACCATAAATTGCACACCTGAACCTCAACACTCGCGGCCCGGTACCAAACGACTCACGGACCGGTACCAGTGCATGGCTCGGGGGTTGGGGACCGCTGGTCTATGGTACTTAGAAATTAAGGAATGGCTACTCGTGACAGGAGAAAATTTTACACAGTTTAGCAAAAATGCCTGAAAAGTGATTCTTATGTTTTTCAGAAAATTCAAATCCTTGTAAATATTTATAATTTGAAGAAAAATATGCTAAAAATATTACTTGGTGTACTTTTTTTTTCAAATCACCCCAACAAGGACTCTGGGCTAAATCTCACTTCTATGTTTTATGGATTCTGACTTTTATTGCTATTTTTCCACCAAGCATTCTGTAGCATCAGATGCAATATATCTCGTAGCATGAAGTACTGTAAGCAGTTGGGTACAAAGTTTCTTTGCGCTAAGTTAATTTATTTGGTTAACTGCTGTGTGCCATAACTACTGAAAACCTAGTCAAACATAGGAAGCACTTTTTTGGACAAAGGGTTGGAACATGAACGAGAGAGGAGGATTGAATCAGGAATGCACAAAAGTACCAATAGTGGAAATGCAGGAGGCCTTAAAGGCTGAAATTATTAACGTACTGAGATGTATATGATGTCATATATTAAATTGCATAAGTGTGATCAGCTGGATTTTTGCTCCCAAGATTGTCTTCCAATAAACAACTGGTTTCCTGGGTTGTGCTTTGTTACTGTGTTTTAGGATACATCTGCAGTCTTTAAATTTGTCATACTTTAATTAGTATGCTTATTTTTTTCAGTTTAATTTTATTTTCAAGCTTGTTTGTAATTTTTTGCTGCTAAACTCATGCTTTATTTTGCTTTTCTGGACTATAAATAAGGTAGAGACAGCAAAGATGAGCTACCATGCTGGCCTGCTCTCCTTTTAACTGCTCCATCCATTTTCATGGTTGTGGTCAAAATATTTTCGGCATGCTGTGAGATTAGTCCTCAAAATCATCCCCCAAAATAGACTACTTCAAAAGAGATTTCACCCTCAGCTTCCAGCTGCATGGCATCTGCTGTAACTTACACCAACTCGACTTAAGAGTACTTTCATCACATTTTTTATAAAAGCGCTTCTACACAATATTACCCAGCCACAAATAAAGCAGCCAGGTGGCCGAACATTAAAGGGACTGTTCTATAAATGACAAGTTATGGGTTCAATCCTGAAGCAACCATATGTCCTGTAAATAGTGTCCTTGAATCAGACACTGACCTCCTACTGCTTACTCTCGCTAAACTGCTCTGGATGAAGCATCAGCTTAAATGCTTAAGATGTAAATAAAACAGGAGGAGACTGCTGGGAGCACAAGGGCCTGTTTCTAGCAGAGAGGGGGAGAGAGGAGTGAGGCGGCTCTGAGGGACAGAGCCTGCATGCTAACATAACACTGAATGCTGATCAGACTCTTAACGAAGAGACTGCTCATCGTTCTCTGGCGTGAAATAGGATTACCATATGTTGGTTAAAGTCCTGCTAAATGTAAGCCAGCAGTAAATGCTAACAAGGACAAACTGATCAAATAAACTCACTGCGTTACTTAGATAAGGTTGTATTTATGGGGATGGAAATTTGTATAATTTGTAGATTTTAGCATGTAAAAAAATGGAGCTATTTTTAAAGGATGACAAAAAATCTAGAAAATGAATGTAATTCATTGACATTATTGTATCATAGTTTGCATTGTTCTGACCAGCAGTGTCCTGCAGCTCCCTGTGAGCACTTAATGAAAGAGGTTATGGTTTAATGTCAGAGCAGAGAACTCACAGTTGTCAAATATGATTTTGCTCTAATATGCACCATGTGGCGCTGTATGTTTTCTGTGATTGGAGGGTAGTGTCACTGCAGCTGTCACCCCAGCCTGCTCTCTGCTCTGCCTCGGGAAAAAAGCAGCAGAGATACAGATGTAATTACTTGACAGAACAGCAACACTGTATGAAAATGTGACAATTTCATAAAACCCACTGCAGCAAGGGTAACAGATGATACAACACACAATACTGTGCACAACTCTTTAGGCACAGATGTTGGCAGCGAAGCATGGTGAAGCATCCCGCTGTTTTAGTTTTTGTTGTTTTGGGGGTTTTTTTGCAGAGAGCATGTCAAAACTAGAGACTAGAACTACAATTAGATCTTTTATCATGCAAAATAATCAGATCGCTTAAGTTCATTCTGTAGCGTGACAATGACCCCAAACAGAGCCAGAGTAATAGCTTCAGAACATGTACTGAATGTGCTTTATTAAAGGGTTTTTATCAGACTGTGATTTACGTTTACTTCACCTTATGTGTTCATTGTTGAGTAAAAGCTATTGATACCAATTATTTTTATACTATATCCTCACTTCACAGTGAGAATCAAAATCTGTTTCTTCTTTCTTTTGTACTAAACATGTTCTCACACTCTGGAGCCATTTTGGTAACATCTCCAGGCACTTATTTGTCCAATTATTTTTAAGCTATATCTATATTAACTTTAATTTCAGTGATCATAAAAGTTATATACTAGAATAAAAACAGTTTTAAAGTTTTAGAATAGAATAGGATAAACCTTTAATACTGCACAGATGAGAAATTTGGGTGTTACCCAGCTCTTATGGCAAGGGGAATATAAAATATAAAATTGAAAAATTTATAAATTATAAAATTTGCTGACTTTGCACCAAAATGGCTCCAGAGTGTGAGAACATGTTTAGTACAAAAGAAAGAAGAAACAGATTTTGGTTCTCACTGTGAAGTGAGGATATAGTATAAAAATAATTGGTATCAATAGCTTTTACTTTTACTTTTACTGTTAGCGCCGGTGTCCTTCTATTATAGTGATACTAAACAAGGCAGGAAATTATATTTTTATTCTACAAAATGAAATGAATGTATCTACTCTGCAGAAGTGTTTGTGAATTTCAACAGATCGATTAGCTTGCTGCATTATATGTATGAACTGCATTTTTATCAGTTGCAGTTTCACCATCTCAGTGCCTAATGCTTCCCTCTTGTGGTGTCATGGTGGTTAGAAATAAATATGATATGTTATATGAAGTATATAATAAAAGCAAAGGCTTCACGTAAAGAGGGATTGGGACAGCTTTTAAGCAGGGTGACCTGCAGTATCCCACTGATTAACAGCCTCAACTGACACGTTCATGATGACTTTTGCTTTGTTCCCATTCCTCAGATCGATTTTCCCTTTATAAGGTTTGCTAAACCAGATGCTATATTTATGCTAAAAGTGGCCATAAAGAGTAAGGTCAGAAGGAGGAAAGGTAATACAGCAATGAAGAATAAAGGCAAAGTCAAAGACCGATTCCAGCTTTAAAAGCTATCTATGTATTTTTTTGTACATAGATTTATATGAAAAAGATGATCTGATTTCTAGCAGCAAAGGGCACATGCAAAAAAGCATTGGCAGGATAAATTCAGTTAAAGCAGTTAAATCAGTGCAAAGGTACAGAAAAATACTTATATTAGTTTGGAAATCAACAAGCAAAGAAATCCAGATAGATGTGATTTTTCCCATTCAATAGTACTTTTAATGTTCATAATTAAAAATGCTTTTGATTAATTTTGTCAGTAGGAGTAAAAGTTTGATGATTTTTTTCTCAGTGTTACTGCTCCATTAATAATAAGTGTTTAATAATTAATAATAAGTGAATCCAAGTTTTACCCCAATGTTTCCACCATTCCTCTCACCTAACCCTCATTTCCTCTTCAGGCCTTGCCTTTCAACCACACACACCCTCTACAGCAAATTAACAATATCTGAAAGTCATGTCCTTAAGAAATAAGAGGGGAAAATCGAGTTAAGACCCAACACAGGACCTGAAAGGTGCATCTAGCCCTTCAGCTGATTCATCTACCGTTTGCTGAACCCTTGTCAGAAATTGTTAGAAGAAGAAGAAGCTATTCTTAAGGATGGGAAACTCTTGATTGATGGAATCTTGAATATAGAAAAGTAACAATGGATTTTAATCCACAATGTAATGCCATTGGGAAAGCATGTGATTGGCAAATGCATCATTTTTCAGGATAGCAATGATCCCCAAAATACTGTCAGTACAGTAAAAGCATACCTGGATAGAAAAACATACAATAGAACAGCATCAGTCATGGCTTGGCCTCCCCAGAGCCCAGACCTCAATATTACTGAAGCAGTGTGGGATCATTGTGACACGAGAACGGAACAACAAGACGTGCTCTGAATATCCTTCAAGAAGCCTGGAAAACTGTTCCTGTGGAAATGACAAGAAAACTAGAACTGAAGAATAACAGTTACAATGCCAAATATTGACTTTCAAGCTTGTTATATTGTTATAAACTCTATTTTACGTATATTTCCATTTATGTTTGCACATGTTCAATAAAATCATTGCTCCTGAGGCAACGAGGAATGGCTAAAGATTTCTGCCACTACTCCATAACAAACATCAACTAAAAGTGTTTGATAAATGCATTCTATTTGCTTTTTTAAAAATCACAAAGTGAGAGATTTTTTTTCAATTTAAGTGAGCATTATGTTAATGTTTTAAATGTCATGGCATAGGATCAGATCGCTTCAAAGTAAATTATATTTTGAAATGTACAATCCCTTAAACACTGTGTCCTGATCTTGAACTAATAACTACTGAGATCTCAAGTCTACTGCATAATAAGACAAACAGCACCATTTAGAAAATTTCTTTTTATTGCAAGTATTCTTAATGCTTTGATGTTTTGTACAGATTTTCATATTTACAGTGATAATTAGTATTCGTCTAATAAATAATACAACTGAAAGTCATTCTCTAGCCTACATGTTTAAATATTGCACGTGCAAAGTATGTATAATATGTGCTTGTCCAATAGATATGCTGTCTTAGCAGCTATTTACAATGTTACATAAGAAACAAATGTGGGATCCAACCACCATGCTACTAAAGAGACACTGTGCGTTTCCCCTCCAAAACAAACCCTCCACTTCAGTGATGGAGTCATGCAATTATTCTACTGGGGTGAAGACAGTTTAATTACAGCATCACTGCAATAACAGTATCCATCCAAAAAAAAAAAAAAATCAAATAAAATTTTAATTATTTCTAAATAAGAAATTCGTGATAAAACAGTTTTCCAATTAACCACTACATAACAGTAGTGTCTAGTTCTTATTTGGTAGGAAATGTCCACCAGTGCTGTAACGTTTTCAAAAATAATAGTAAAAGAAAAAAAGCATTTTGATGAAAAACTAAACCAGCGTGACCTACTGTACAAGTTTGTTTAGGCTGCTTTTGCAGCAGTGCTCTTTATAAAGTCTCCAGGGTGTGATAGTAATAAATCATCTGTGAATGAAACCTTTTACACGTTTAAAATCACTTTGTCTGCCATAGGCAAGAAATCTGTTCCTATAAATACACCGTTTAATTATGTGTTCGCATTGCAACTGCTGCTCTGCCAGAAGTGTAGGTAGAGCAAAGTCAACCTATACATTATACATATCCTCATATTTGAACATTCAATATCAATATATTTTCCACATATTGTGAATATAACGCTGAGTGTGCAGAGAGGGAGAAACACGCAAACACCGTGACGAGACAAGAGCACGGGCAGTGTGATGTTACTTCACCTCTAGATGGCACTATTGCACAACCTACAACCTTCTGCATCGTTTCACTGGAATGGATGACAAGTACAGTGCAAAAACAATAACAGGAACAAACTGAGTCCGATATGATATACATATTTATGCCAAAAAAAAAAGCCCGTTTGATCTTGTGTTTCCATGTAGGAACAGGGAAAAATGTCTATATTGTGTTGTCTGGTTCACCTCGGCAGAGTTCTATGGCTTTGGCAGGAGGGTTGAGAGGAAACAGAAAGGGCCTTTACCGCCTGCACCTGGCATGTTTGTGATGAAGCAGCTGCCTCTACTCCTGCTGAGCCTCCTCCCTGTACCTCTGAACCCGAGTGAGCAGAGAGCACCGACGGTCATGCACACACACAGATACTGTACACTTCAACAGACACTGGAGATACAAATGATGGGCCATTTGCTAAACCTGCAGCACACACTGCTTTCTATGTGAAAGAACCATTCTGTGAGAAAAACTCTACTGCTCATTTGATCTATGACCTCTGAAAAACAGTTCATGATTTCCATTACTATTCAATTATAAAAAAAAAAAAAGTACATTCCCTGGGTTATACAGCACTGATATGCAAAGCTTAATTGTATATCTGTAACTCTAGAACTGCAGTATTTATAGTTTTCTTAGTTTAATATTTCAATTTCATATTCTTCTTCTAAGTATAAAATCCCTTTTGTTATATTTGTCTCGTTAATTTAACTGAAATACACTGAAAATTGCTCACAAATTAAGGTTTATGTGTCAATACAAATGCAGGTTTTATTGCTGGGAGCTTCCCGTGATGCACTGACTATTTCTTCTTCCATGACACTAATGTTTTGTCTTTGCTTCATCATTTATGTACTGTACTGTATCCCCAGTTTTCCAGCGAGGGCTGCGTACATTTTGATTGCATTAACGTTTTTATCCAGCCTTTATGTGCAAGCTTGAGCTGCAAAATTCAAATGTAGTTACTGACAGGCCAAAGTGCAACAGGGAAGAGATTAAATGGGATCAAAGGGAGTGGCATTATAAATTCCTTCCTTCCTGAGATTCAAATCCTCCAATCAAAACGGTGCCAGCAATGCAAAGACAGATTTCTTTAAAAGATTGCACACAATAACAAAGTCAGTCGTTTATTTATTAAAGCACTGTTAATAATTTTAGTTGCTGCTATTTCAAATAAATGTTTGGTACAACAAATTTCTCCGTGTTCTGTCTCAGGCTTTATTCGGGCCCTGGTACTAGAGCTATGGTCTGTTCTTGAGTGCAGCAGTGACGACATCAGAGTGGTCCGTCCCAAACCAACTCCCATTGACCCCACAGATAGGAGTTGCATTAAGGTATTGTATGTATGTGCGTGCGTGTGTGTGTGAGAGAGAGAGGGAGAAGGAGAAACTTCCTGGAGCCCACAGTGCCCCAATTTTTAGATATCTACATAATAGTACAGACACAGATCTCTTAGAAGTTTTGCTTTTCCATCATGTTTTTAGCTCACTGGTTACAAAGGTGTTTAAATTGATTAAAATTAAATTGATTCCAATTATTATTAACCCAGGACTCAGAATAGTGGTCCATGTGTTGCTGTGATACCAGCAGCCATGTAGAAAATTCACTTGTGAATATTCATATTTAAGAAACTGGCAATAGTGATTTTGTTAACAAGAAAGGCTTTTTGCTGATTGGTTTATGGGTGTCTGGGCAAATAAGCCTTACTTTCATAAGACTGCATTTTTAGTTATGTTTTTGGCAGAATTTCTCTCAGGAAAGCTTCAACAAGCTCCAGCGTGAGCCTGTCTGTGTGTGTCTGATGCTTGGCCTCTGACAGCAGCCAAGTCATCTCTCTCAGAGAGACTAGCCAAGTGAATACGGACAGCCAGTGATGTGTAAACTGTGTCCTGCCACAGGCGACTTTAAAGTCTGCCTTATCAGTGGGTTATACATATATGCTGAGGTCAAAGGAAAACTAAATATACACACACCAGCACTTTGGTGAATTAACTCGAGTCTTTGCTTTAATCTGTGCTAAGTACAGTAGGAGGTTTGGTAGTACATATGAAGATAAGTTCACACATGCACAGAAACATCAGAAGACACATGAAAGTATAGATATTTCTATTTTAGAAAAAAAAATCCATCGTATCTTGTTTTTTTCTTTACGTTTCTTTGAAGCTGTTTAATATAATCTAAGTTGTAGCTCGTTTGTGCAAGTGTCTCTCTTTTTTTCCTTTGATGCTTTTGATGATATATTTTCCCTGTTCTACCAGACCCAGTGAAAAATGCAGGGAGCTTTCCTGTAGTTTAATATTCTTCAGGCTGCAATAGGTTTCTGCTCAACCACTCTGCTCAGAATATATGTCTTATTCAGTTTTGAGAGTGTGGTAAACCATGTTTTATCTTTGCAATCATAAATTCTTTTTACATTTTGTTTTGCTTTGAATACTACAGATATTATTTGTCATATTATCGGTAGTGTTTGTAGTTGAATAGTGTTATATTATTATTATGTGTTAGGATTTGATCAATCCATGACGTGCACAAATGCATTCACAATGGTCTTTAAAAGCAAATACATTTTTTCTCTCTAACAGCTGCTGTATTTACTTTCCTCTTCAGTCCTTCCTGTACTTGGTCAACCTCCTCTCCTCTTCCCAGTCGGTGTGGCAACTGCTGGGCCGACAGTCTTTGGCCAACAAAAGCGAATACACCCTGAGGGAGATGCCAACCTCCATACCTGTAAGTGTTTTTCTTCTTCTTCTTTTCCACACACTGCAGTTTTTTTTGTCATCCATCTGAGGGCATGTTTGCACTTTTTATTTGGCCTCCAAACACCACCCACCCATTTGTTTTACTTCAAACGCATTCAAATAAACCCTCTCACACTGAGACTGATATACGTTCTCCACCTTACCCATTGTAAATTTCCACACAGTTTTCGTTTTGCACCCTATCCGGTGCATTCTTGTTCAAAGCCTCTCATTTTACTCCACAGGATTTGATTGACAGACTGATTGCCGTGAATTCGGATGGGAAGATTCATTCTCTCTTCCACTACGAAGAGAGTCACACATTCGGCCTAAGGTGGGATTCATTATTTTTTTCATATTACTTAACATCAGTGGGGAAGTAGACGATATCAGATTATCACCTGGTGACTGCACACACACTTCAGCCTCTGGCAATAGGAGACTGGCATGGTGACGTAATCGGCCTTAAAATGCGGCCTTTAAGGCTGCAGACCCTGAATTGGGATACAGCCTCTGAATCGCTGCATCTTGTAGCTGTGTCGTCTTAAATTGGTCATGTGATTTTGACGCGCCGGCGCGTCCGGCAACCCCAGAGGTTTAACTTAATATTTAAGTGTCTCTTGGTTTTAGACTAGTTGTTTAGTCTAATTTGATGTTTTAAACCAGAAAAGGAAGAAGAGGGCTTAGAATTACAGGTAAGAACTGCTCAGTGGTATGTGATAAACTGTAAATGTAAAGCTTACAGGTCAGTCCTCATGTTTTTAAATCAGATTTTGAGTCTATACATGGCACATTATGCTTTTGCATGTTGTGAAATGTGCTGCAAAACAAACTGAGGTAAACTAACTGGTTTACTGTGATGGATTTAAAGTGCGTGTGACTGGTGCGCAGTGGCTGTGGTGCTCACGGTCAGAGTTCAGTCACAAAGAGGGTAACAGAGATGAATTTAAAGTTAAGGTGATGGTGCTTAGATTCATTCACAGACTGAAACCTTCACACCAACTTTATCCTGTGTCTCTTAGTTTTAGACTAGTTGTTTAGTCTATTTTGATGTTTTAAACCATATCACAGGGTTTTTACTTCACCATTTACGGGGTTTTAACAAGCAAACAAAAGACAGATCGTGATGTTTGAAAATGTTTTGGAAATATTCTTTAAAGATTAGATGTAAAATACGCAGAGGACAAATTCAATTGGTTTATTAGTTTATTACATAAGTTGAAAAAAAGTTAAACAAGTAAATAAAGAAACAACGTAAAAGAAAAGTAAACAAAACAAATCGGTAAATAAAGGAAAATGGTAATAAGAAGGGAAAAAAAAAGAAAAGAGAAAACCCCAACAATCCCCTCTGAGCAAGCACTAGGCGACAGTGGGGAAGAAAAACTGCCTTTAAACGGGCAGAAACTTCCGGCAGAACCAGGCTCACGAGGGGCAGTCAACTGCCGGGACTGGTTGGGGTGAAAAAAGATGAAGGAGAGAGGGAAGAAGTGTTAGGAGAGAAGGGGAGAGGAGAGGTGAAAATTAAGATGGAACAGAGGTGGAGGGAGACGAGGTGACGTCAGCAGTAGAAAAAATAGAAAGAGTAGAAAAAGCAGGAGTGTCCCTCCTCCAGAAGAAGCGGAAACGTTTTTTCTTCTTTTCCATGAGCTTTTCCACGACCACTTTTTTCTCTAGGATGAGGGTTCTCAACTGATCGGTTGTTTCTTCAACTTCCTTCTCAAGTTTCTGGCATCTTTGCTCCATTTCTTTTAATAGATTGCACTTGTCTGTATTTTGCTGTTGTTTTTCCTTGTGCATCTTTTCTAACTGCTCATTTCTTCTTGTGATTTCTTGAAGCTTACGCTGCAGGTCTTCATTTATTTTCTCTTGTTGCTGCTTTTGTGCAAGCATTTCAGCGTTTTCACACTTCAAGTTGTCTGAGTTCAACAACATCTCATTAATGACCTCTGAGTGTTTTTTCGCCATTTCATTGATCCTACGCTGCATCTTTGAACATCGTTTTTCCAATACTTCTCCTTCCAGTTCAGGTGTTCTGTCCTTCATTGTATTAATTTGTTCAGTTGTAGATTTCTTCTCTCCAAGTCCTGGAGAATACGTTTTTTTTCTTTTTCCTGTTGCTCTTTCTCTTGAAGAAGCTCTTTATTTTTGCACTCTGTTTCATCCAGCCTGACTGGATTTGGATTTATTGAAGAAGGACCACCAAAATCTTTGTTCTATTTGGTGTACATGTTAAGAGTTGCTGGACTAACAGTTGGTTTGATTTGCTTCAGAGAATCCTCAAAGTCTTTTATCTTAATGTTGCGCACCTCAGCAGCAGCTATAACACGGACTTGTTCTGGTGCCAACTCTCTTATTGGGCCAAGTGCAGCATCTTTGGCTAATGCTGTCAAATCGCTCCCTGAATATCCTTCAGTCACTTTTGCAAGACAGGACAGTTCGTCTTGGCTCAGTGGACTCCCGTGCGTTCCCAAAAGATTTTTCAGCAGCGTAAATCTTGTCTTCTCATCGGGTAAGGTCACATATACTCTTTTTGCAAAGCGCCTTAATATTGCTTCATCGAGCTCCTGGGGCCTGTTCGTTGCTCCCATTACAAGTACTCTGTCATCCTTTCCTGACTGCAACCCGTCAAACTCAATGAGGAACTCAGTTTTTAAACGGCGAGAGGCGTCGTGCTCCCCCTCCCTCCTTTGACAGAGCAAGCCGTCCACTTCATCGATGAAGATTACTGAGGGCTGTCTCTCTCTTGCAACTGCAAAGAGTGCTCGTACGAGCTTCTCGCCTTCTCCCACATATTTGGAGGTCAAACTAGCAGCACTGATGTTGAAGAATGTTGCATTAGACTCTGCAGCAACTGCTTTGGCGAGCATGGTCTTCCCATTTCCTGGTGGGCCAAATAAAAGCAAGCCACGTGCAGGAGCTCTCAGACCAGTAAAGAGATCAGGTCTTAAGGCAGGAAGGATGACAATTTCTTGAAGTGCTTGCTTTGCCAGATCCTGCCCTGCGATGTCATCAAATGACACAGTCGCTCCACTGTATACAATTTCATTTGTAATTAAGCTGACCAGTTTACTGTCCACATTCTTTTTCATATCCCTCTTCGGGGGCTGTTTCACAGCTGCCGGTCTTCCATTCTGAGTTTTTCCCACCCGAGCGGTTTTCTTTGCATCAGTTATTCTTAATGGAGGTCTTACAGAAGTGGAGGGTCTGATGGTGGTGGAAACACCTGCGGGTTGACTTTTAGGAACTGACTTTGGCTTACTTGCAATTGTTTTGGTCGACATTTCTCTTGCGCGACTTCCCCCCTGTTCACAGTCATAACACGGTAAACTAGTCATAAACGAAAACGTTTAGGCTATTTATCGCATTTAAAGGTCTTTCTTTGGGACAACGTCACAGAACACAGAAACGTCACAGGGCTTTGGAGCGTGATGTTACAGAGGTTTACAAATACTTTCAAATATAGCTCTGGTCGAACGTTTGAAGGCTGCGAACAAACTGACTAAAACTTGCTGCTCCTGACCCCTATTTATAGAAAAACTTCAAAGGCTCAAAGGCATGTGCTTGTGACATCATCACATGTCCTTGTGACATCATCACATGTCCTTGTGACATCATCACTCTTCATGAATCAGATTGTCACATGACATTTTAGAATGGGGATGTTTTTTTTTAAACCGTTTTCAAATTTAACCCTCTGTGGTCCAGGGTATAATTGGCCGTTCTTGACTATTTTTGATTTTACCTCTATATTTCACCTTTAAAATATGTTTTTCTTGCCTTATTTGGCACCATTATTTTCAGCACAACCTCAAATATCTGAAATTTGAGTTATTGTTTTCATTTTGGTATACTATATTAGCACAGTTGATCTAAATTAATAACACAATAAATTGTGTGTGCATCTCCTGTTTTGTCATGGTTGTATGTCCCGGTTCGTGACAGGCTGCATGAGCTCATCTGGTGGGAGTGTAGTACTGTAGTATTTCAGGCATAAAAACGTGGTTTTCACAGACCTTGTCACAGGGTCTGAGTCTAAGATTCAAATTGTAAACACACAAACACTCAGGCTTGCTGCAAACCTTAGCTGATCCCCCGTGGGCTTAATTTACTGCCATTGTTTACGCACCATTGTAATTGCTTCTCTAGTTTGGCATTACACTTTAATTATGGAATGTAATTATATTTTGTCTATTTTTAGTTGTGGCATTGTGTTGTAATTAATGAAGGGCCTGCACACTCCAATATCAATTTACAATTTAAATTCTCCACAGCATGTTTAACTACATTATGTTGTGCCTTTCCAGAATCCCAGATTTACTTACACATCTCCCTTTATGATACATTAGTACTACATTTGACCTAAACCTTTTCCATCCTTTTTCCAAACTCTCATTCATTTTTTACCTGATAACCAAAAACTGTGATAGTGAAAGGCTGAAATATTTCTAGGGGTATGAGATTTCTGTGTGTTTTCTGTAGGTGAGCAGCTGCGAGAAGTTTGGCTACGGGGTGATGGTGACACAGGTGGCAGCAACTGCTCCGGGAGTTGTGGCTCTGCACAGTTCAGGTACTATTGCAGTTATTTGGACACAACAAACACTTGTCAGCTGTGATGCTTAAGGCTTATATTATAAGTTGTTGTTGTTGTTTTTGTGTTGTCGGTATAAAGGAGACTTAAGGCAGCTTAGGGAGAAATGTATTTGTCAAACCGTTTTTGTTTGGGTAAGAAAGAGTAAGAAGAGGCGTTCTTTTTTGATAAATGGATTCACATATCAGTTGTATACTGATACTAGGTTTATCCATATGCAAAAGGCTCCAGGAAATACCGTACTCTTGTCAAAAGAGGTCAAAAAATGAAGCTAGTGAACAAATATTTTAATCCTGCATTCTTTCTATTGGCTAGAAGGGGCGACTCAACTGGTTATGGGAAAAGAAGTCTGATTACTTATCAGCCCTTCGCTTATAACAGCACCGCTGCGTTCTGAAACCTATTCTCTCCTATGACTTTACCCACGCAAGAACAGTTCCCTGCTGTGTTGAGCAGCGCTGGCTGTGGAGCACTCATGTGTTCCATGATGTGACATATGTTTGTGCCATCGATAAAAAGGCAGACTGACAGAAAGAAGGATGACCTCAAAAAGTGATATAGTCCAGACAGAGCTTACAAATGATGGGCCATTTGCTAAACCTGCAGCACACACTGCTTTCTATGTGAAAGAACCATTCTGTGAGAAAAACTCTACTGCTCATTTGATCTATGACCTCTGAAAAACAGTTCATGATTTCCATTACTATTCAATTATATAAAAAAAGTACATTCCCTGGGTTATACAGCACTGATATGCAAAGCTTAATTGTATATCTGTAACTCTAGAACTGCAGTATTTATAGTTTTCTTAGTTTAATATTTCAATTTCATATTCTTCTTCTAAGTATAAAATCCCTTTTGTTATATTTGTCTCATTAATTTAACTGAAATACACTGAAAATTGCTCACAAATTAAGGTTTATGTGTCAATACAAATGCAGGTTTTATTGCTGGGAGCTTCCCGTGATGCACTGACTATTTCTTCTTCCATGACACTAATGTTTTGTCTTTGCTTCATCATTTATGTACTGTACTGTATCCCCAGTTTTCCAGCGAGGGCTGCGTACATTTTGATTGCATTAACGTTTTTATCCAGCCTTTATGTGCAAGCTTGAGCTGCAAAATTCAAATGTAGTTACTGACAGGCCAAAGTGCAACAGGGAAGAGATTAAATGGGATCAAAGGGAGTGGCATTATAAATTCCTTCCTTCCTGAGATTCAAATCCTCCAATCAAAACGGTGCCAG
Organism: Astatotilapia calliptera; assembly: GCF_964374335.1. Classification (NCBI taxonomy): domain Eukaryota; kingdom Metazoa; phylum Chordata; class Actinopteri; order Cichliformes; family Cichlidae; genus Astatotilapia; species Astatotilapia calliptera. The sequence continues at coordinate 29,646,944 of NC_137435.1, forward strand.
CAATGCAAAGACAGATTTCTTTAAAAGATTGGACACAATAACAAAGTCAGTCGTTTATTTATTAAAGCACTGTTAATAATTTTAGTTGCTGCTATTTCAAATAAATGTTTGGTACAACAAATTTCTCCGTGTTCTGTCTCAGGCTTTATTCGGGCCCTGGTACTAGAGCTATGGTCTGTTCTTGAGTGCAGCAGTGACGACATCAGAGTGGTCCGTCCCAAACCAACTCCCATTGACCCCACAGATAGGAGTTGCATTAAGGTATTGTATGTATGTGCGTGCGTGTGTGTGTGAGAGAGAGAGGGAGAAGGAGAAACTTCCTGGAGCCCACAATGCCCCAATTTTTAGATATCTACATAATAGTACAGACACAGATCTCTTAGAAGTTTTGCTTTTCCATCATGTTTTTAGCTCACTGGTTACAAAGGTGTTTAAATTGATTAAAATTAAATTGATTCCAATTATTATTAACCCAGGACTCAGAATAGTGGTCCATGTGTTGCTGTGATACCAGCAGCCATGTAGAAAATTCACTTGTGAATATTCATATTTAAGAAACTGGCAATAGTGATTTTGTTAACAAGAAAGGCTTTTTGCTGATTGGTTTATGGGTGTCTGGGCAAATAAGCCTTACTTTCATAAGACTGCATTTTTAGTTATGTTTTTGGCAGAATTTCTCTCAGGAAAGCTTCAACAAGCTCCAGCGTGAGCCTGTCTGTGTGTGTCTGATGCTTGGCCTCTGACAGCAGCCAAGTCATCTCTCTCAGAGAGACTAGCCAAGTGAATACGGACAGCCAGTGATGTGTAAACTGTGTCCTGCCACAGGCGACTTTAAAGTCTGCCTTATCAGTGGGTTATACATATATGCTGAGGTCAAAGGAAAACTAAATATACACACACCAGCACTTTGGTGAATTAACTCGAGTCTTTGCTTTAATCTGTGCTAAGTACAGTAGGAGGTTTGGTAGTACATATGAAGATAAGTTCACACATGCACAGAAACATCAGAAGACACATGAAAGTATAGATATTTCTATTTTAGAAAAAAAAATCCATCGTATCTTGTTTTTTTCTTTACGTTTCTTTGAAGCTGTTTAATATAATCTAAGTTGTAGCTCGTTTGTGCAAGTGTCTCTCTTTTTTTCCTTTGATGCTTTTGATGATATATTTTCCCTGTTCTACCAGACCCAGTGAAAAATGCAGGGAGCTTTCCTGTAGTTTAATATTCTTCAGGCTGCAATAGGTTTCTGCTCAACCACTCTGCTCAGAATATATGTCTTATTCAGTTTTGAGAGTGTGGTAAACCATGTTTTATCTTTGCAATCATAAATTCTTTTTACATTTTGTTTTGCTTTGAATACTACAGATATTATTTGTCATATTATCGGTAGTGTTTGTAGTTGAATAGTGTTATATTATTATTATGTGTTAGGATTTGATCAATCCATGACGTGCACAAATGCATTCACAATGGTCTTTAAAAGCAAATACATTTTTTTCTCTCTAACAGCTGCTGTATTTACTTTCCTCTTCAGTCCTTCCTGTACTTGGTCAACCTCCTCTCCTCTTCCCAGTCGGTGTGGCAACTGCTGGGCCGACAGTCTTTGGCCAACAAAAGCGAATACACCCTGAGGGAGATGCCAACCTCCATACCTGTAAGTGTTTTTCTTCTTCTTCTTTTCCACACACTGCAGTTTTTTTTTGTCATCCATCTGAGGGCATGTTTGCACTTTTTATTTGGCCTCCAAACACCACCCACCCATTTGTTTTACTTCAAACGCATTCAAATAAACCCTCTCACACTGAGACTGATATACGTTCTCCACCTTACCCATTGTAAATTTCCACACAGTTTTCGTTTTGCACCCTATCCGGTGCATTCTTGTTCAAAGCCTCTCATTTTACTCCACAGGATTTGATTGACAGACTGATTGCCGTGAATTCGGATGGGAAGATTCATTCTCTCTTCCACTACGAAGAGAGTCACACATTCGGCCTAAGGTGGGATTCATTATTTTTTTCATATTACTTAACATCAGTGGGGAAGTAGACGATATCAGATTATCACCTGGTGACTGCACACACACTTCAGCCTCTGGCAATAGGAGACTGGCATGGTGACGTAATCGGCCTTAAAATGCGGCCTTTAAGGCTGCAGACCCTGAATTGGGATACAGCCTCTGAATCGCTGCATCTTGTAGCTGTGTCGTCTTAAATTGGTCATGTGATTTTGACGCGCCGGCGCGTCCGGCAACCCCAGAGGTTTAACTTAATATTTAAGTGTCTCTTGGTTTTAGACTAGTTGTTTAGTCTAATTTGATGTTTTAAACCAGAAAAGGAAGAAGAGGGCTTAGAATTACAGGTAAGAACTGCTCAGTGGTATGTGATAAACTGTAAATGTAAAGCTTACAGGTCAGTCCTCATGTTTTTAAATCAGATTTTGAGTCTGTACATGGCACATTATGCTTTTGCATGTTGTGAAATGTGCTGCAAAACAAACTGAGGTAAACTAACTGGTTTACTGTGATGGATTTAAAGTGCGTGTGACTGGTGCGCAGTGGCTGTGGTGCTCACGGTCAGAGTTCAGTCACAAAGAGGGTAACAGAGATGAATTTAAAGTTAAGGTGATGGTGCTTAGATTCATTCACAGACTGAAACCTTCACACCAACTTTATCCTGTGTCTCTTAGTTTTAGACTAGTTGTTTAGTCTATTTTGATGTTTTAAACCATATCACAGGGTTTTTACTTCACCATTTACGGGGTTTTAACAAGCAAACAAAAGACAGATCGTGATGTTTGAAAATGTTTTGGAAATATTCTTTAAAGATTAGATGTAAAATACGCAGAGGATAAATTCAATTGGTTTATTAGTTTATTACATAAGTTGAAAAAAAGTTAAACAAGTAAATAAAGAAACAACGTAAAAGAAAAGTAAACAAAACAAATCGGTAAATAAAGGAAAATGGTAATAAGAAGGGGAAAAAAAAGAAAAGAGAAAACCCCAACAATCCCCTCTGAGCAAGCACTAGGCGACAGTGGGGAAGAAAAACTGCCTTTAAACGGGCAGAAACTTCCGGCAGAACCAGGCTCACGAGGGGCAGTCAACTGCCGGGACTGGTTGGGGTGAAAAAAGATGAAGGAGAGAGGGAAGAAGTGTTAGGAGAGAAGGGGAGAGGAGAGGTGAAAATTAAGATGGAACAGAGGTGGAGGGAGACGAGGTGACGTCAGCAGTAGAAAAAATAGAAAGAGTAGAAAAAGCAGGAGTGTCCCTCCTCCAGAAGAAGCGGAAACGTTTTTTCTTCTTTTCCATGAGCTTTTCCACGACCACTTTTTTCTCTAGGATGAGGGTTCTCAACTGATCGGTTGTTTCTTCAACTTCCTTCTCAAGTTTCTGGCATCTTTGCTCCATTTCTTTTAATAGATTGCACTTGTCTGTATTTTGCTGTTGTTTTTCCTTGTGCATCTTTTCTAACTGCTCATTTCTTCTTGTGATTTCTTGAAGCTTACGCTGCAGGTCTTCATTTATTTTCTCTTGTTGCTGCTTTTGTGCAAGCATTTCAGCGTTTTCACACTTCAAGTTGTCTGAGTTCAACAACATCTCATTAATGACCTCTGAGTGTTTTTTCGCCATTTCATTGATCCTACGCTGCATCTTTGAACGTCGTTTTTCCAATACTTCTCCTTCCAGTTCAGGTGTTCTGTCCTTCATTGTATTAATTTGTTCAGTTGTAGATTTCTTCTCTCCAAGTCCTGGAGAATACGTTTTTTTTCTTTTTCCTGTTGCTCTTTCTCTTGAAGAAGCTCTTTATTTTTGCACTCTGTTTCATCCAGCCTGACTGGATTTGGATTTATTGAAGAAGGACCACCAAAATCTTTGTTCTATTTGGTGTACATGTTAAGAGTTGCTGGACTAACAGTTGGTTTGATTTGCTTCAGAGAATCCTCAAAGTCTTTCATCTTAATGTTGCGCACCTCAGCAGCAGCTATAACACGGACTTGTTCTGGTGCCAACTCTCTTATTGGGCCAAGTGCAGCATCTTTGGCTAATGCTGTCAAATCGCTCCCTGAATATCCTTCAGTCACTTTTGCAAGACAGGACAGTTCGTCTTGGCTCAGTGGACTCCCGTGCGTTCCCAAAAGATTTTTCAGCAGCGTAAATCTTGTCTTCTCATCGGGTAAGGTCACATATACTCTTTTTGCAAAGCGCCTTAATATTGCTTCATCGAGCTCCTGGGGCCTGTTCGTTGCTCCCATTACAAGTACTCTGTCATCCTTTCCTGACTGCAACCCGTCAAACTCAATGAGGAACTCAGTTTTTAAACGGCGAGAGGCGTCGTGCTCCCCCTCCCTCCTTTGACAGAGCAAGCCGTCCACTTCATCGATGAAGATTACTGAGGGCTGTCTCTCTCTTGCAACTGCAAAGAGTGCTCGTACGAGCTTCTCGCCTTCTCCCACATATTTGGAGGTCAAACTAGCAGCACTGATGTTGAAGAATGTTGCATTAGACTCTGCAGCAACTGCTTTGGCGAGCATGGTCTTCCCATTTCCTGGTGGGCCAAATAAAAGCAAGCCACGTGCAGGAGCTCTCAGACCAGTAAAGAGATCAGGTCTTAAGGCAGGAAGGATGACAATTTCTTGAAGTGCTTGCTTTGCCAGATCCTGCCCTGCGATGTCATCAAATGACACAGTCGCTCCACTGTATACAATTTCATTTGTAATTAAGCTGACCAGTTTACTGTCCACATTCTTTTTCATATCCCTCTTCGGGGGCTGTTTCACAGCTGCCGGTCTTCCATTCTGAGTTTTTCCCACCCGAGCGGTTTTCTTTGCATCAGTTATTCTTAATGGAGGTCTTACAGAAGTGGAGGGTCTGATGGTGGTGGAAACACCTGCGGGTTGACTTTTAGGAACTGACTTTGGCTTACTTGCAATTGTTTTGGTCGACATTTCTCTTGCGCGACTTCCCCCCTGTTCACAGTCATAACACGGTAAACTAGTCATAAACGAAAACGTTTAGGCTATTTATCGCATTTAAAGGTCTTTCTTTGGGACAACGTCACAGAACACAGAAACGTCACAGGGCTTTGGAGCGTGATGTTACAGAGGTTTACAAATACTTTCAAATATAGCTCTGGTCGAACGTTTGAAGGCTGCGAACAAACTGACTAAAACTTGCTGCTCCTGACCCCTATTTATAGAAAAACTTCAAAGGCTCAAAGGCATGTGCTTGTGACATCATCACATGTCCTTGTGACATCATCACATGTCCTTGTGACATCATCACTCTTCATGAATCAGATTGTCACATGACATTTTAGAATGGGGATGTTTTTTTTTAAACCGTTTTCAAATTTAACCCTCTGTGGTCCAGGGTATAATTGGCCGTTCTTGACTATTTTTGATTTTACCTCTATATTTCACCTTTAAAATATGTTTTTCTTGCCTTATTTGGCACCATTATTTTCAGCACAACCTCAAATATCTGAAATTTGAGTTATTGTTTTCATTTTGGTATACTATATTAGCACAGTTGATCTAAATTAATAACACAATAAATTGTGTGTGCATCTCCTGTTTTGTCATGGTTGTATGTCCCGGTTCGTGACAGGCTGCATGAGCTCATCTGGTGGGAGTGTAGTACTGTAGTATTTCAGGCATAAAAACGTGGTTTTCACAGACCTTGTCACAGGGTCTGAGTCTAAGATTCAAATTGTAAACACACAAACACTCAGGCTTGCTGCAAACCTTAGCTGATCCCCCGTGGGCTTAATTTACTGCCATTGTTTACGCACCATTGTAATTGCTTCTCTAGTTTGGCATTACACTTTAATTATGGAATGTAATTATATTTTGTCTATTTTTAGTTGTGGCATTGTGTTGTAATTAATGAAGGGCCTGCACACTCCAATATCAATTTACAATTTAAATTCTCCACAGCATGTTTAACTACATTATGTTGTGCCTTTCCAGAATCCCAGATTTACTTACACATCTCCCTTTATGATACATTAGTACTACATTTGACCTAAACCTTTTCCATCCTTTTTCCAAACTCTCATTCATTTTTTACCTGATAACCAAAAACTGTGATAGTGAAAGGCTGAAATATTTCTAGGGGTATGAGATTTCTGTGTGTTTTCTGTAGGTGAGCAGCTGCGAGAAGTTTGGCTACGGGGTGATGGTGACACAGGTGGCAGCAACTGCTCCGGGAGTTGTGGCTCTGCACAGTTCAGGTACTATTGCAGTTATTTGGACACAACAAACACTTGTCAGCTGTGATGCTTAAGGCTTATATTATAAGTTGTTGTTGTTGTTTTTGTGTTGTCGGTATAAAGGAGACTTAAGGCAGCTTAGGGAGAAATGTATTTGTCAAACCGTTTTTGTTTGGGTAAGAAAGAGTAAGAAGAGGCGTTCTTTTTTGATAAATGGATTCACATATCAGTTGTATACTGATACTAGGTTTATCCATATGCAAAAGGCTCCAGGAAATACCGTACTCTTGTCAAAAGAGGTCAAAAAATGAAGCTAGTGAACAAATATTTTAATCCTGCATTCTTTCTATTGGCTAGAAGGGGCGACTCAACTGGTTATGGGAAAAGAAGTCTGATTACTTATCAGCCCTTCGCTTATAACAGCACCGCTGCGTTCTGAAACCTATTCTCTCCTATGACTTTACCCACGCAAGAACAGTTCCCTGCTGTGTTGAGCAGCGCTGGCTGTGGAGCACTCATGTGTTCCATGATGTGACATATGTTTGTGCCATCGATAAAAAGGCAGACTGACAGAAAGAAGGATGACCTCAAAAAGTGATATAGTCCAGACAGAGCTTACAAATGATGGGCCATTTGCTAAACCTGCAGCACACACTGCTTTCTATTAAATACTGCACGTGCAAAGTATGTATAATATGTGCTTGTCCAATAGATATGCTGTCTTAGCAGCTATTTACAATGTTACATAAGAAACAAATGTGGGATCCAACCACCATGCTACTAAAGAGACACTGTGCGTTTCCCCTCCAAAGCAAACCCTCCACTTCAGTGATGGAGTCATGCAATTATTCTACTGGGGTGAAGACAGTTTAATTACAGCATCACTGCAATAACAGTATCCATCCAAAAAAAAAAAAAACATCAAATAAAATTTTAATTATTTCTAAATAAGAAATTCGTGATAAAACAGTTTTCCAATTAACCACTACATAACAGTAGTGTCTAGTTCTTATTTGGTAGGAAATGTCCACCAGTGCTGTAACGTTTTCAAAAATAATAGTAAAAGAAAAAAAGCATTTTGATGAAAAACTAAACCAGCGTGACCTACTGTACAAGTTTGTTTAGGCTGCTTTTGCAGCAGTGCTCTTTATAAAGTCTCCAGGGTGTGATAGTAATAAATCATCTGTGAATGAAACCTTTTACACGTTTAAAATCACTTTGTCTGCCATAGGCAAGAAATCTGTTCCTATAAATACACCGTTTAATTATGTGTTCGCATTGCAACTGCTGCTCTGCCAGAAGTGTAGGTAGAGCAAAGTCAACCTATACATTATACATATCCTCATATTTGAACATTCAATATCAATATATTTTCCACATATTGTGAATATAACGCTGAGTCCTGCCTGACAGCACATTCCCATGAGTGTGCAGAGAGGGAGAAACACGCAAACACCGTGACGAGACAAGAGCACGGGCAGTGTGATGTTACTTCACCTCTAGATGGCACTATTGCACAACCTACAACCTTCTGCATCGTTTCACTGGAATGGATGACAAGTACAGTGCAAAAACAATAACAGGAACAAACTGAGTCCGATATGATATACATATTTATGCCAAAAAAAAATGCCCGTTTGATCTTGTGTTTCCATGTAGGAACAGGGAAAAATGTCTATATTGTGTTGTCTGGTTCACCTCGGCAGAGTTCTATGGCTTTGGCAGGAGGGTTGAGAGGAAACAGAAAGGGCCTTTACCGCCTGCACCTGGCATGTTTGTGATGAAGCAGCTGCCTCTACTCCTGCTGAGCCTCCTCCCTGTACCTCTGAACCCGAGTGAGCAGAGAGCACCGACGGTCATGCACACACACAGATACTGTACACTTCAACAGACACTGGAGATACAAATGATGGGCCATTTGCTAAACCTGCAGCACACACTGCTTTCTATGTGAAAGAACCATTCTGTGAGAAAAACTCTACTGCTCATTTGATCTATGACCTCTGAAAAACAGTTCATGATTTCCATTACTATTCAATTATAAAAAAAAAAAAAGTACATTCCCTGGGTTATACAGCACTGATATGCAAAGCTTAATTGTATATCTGTAACTCTAGAACTGCAGTATTTATAGTTTTCTTAGTTTAATATTTCAATTTCATATTCTTCTTCTAAGTATAAAATCCCTTTTGTTATATTTGTCTCATTAATTTAACTGAAATACACTGAAAATTGCTCACAAATTAAGGTTTATGTGTCAATACAAATGCAGGTTTTATTGCTGGGAGCTTCCCGTGATGCACTGACTATTTCTTCTTCCATGACACTAATGTTTTGTCTTTGCTTCATCATTTATGTACTGTACTGTATCCCCAGTTTTCCAGCGAGGGCTGCGTACATTTTGATTGCATTAACGTTTTTATCCAGCCTTTATGTGCAAGCTTGAGCTGCAAAATTCAAATGTAGTTACTGACAGGCCAAAGTGCAACAGGGAAGAGATTAAATGGGATCAAAGGGAGTGGCATTATAAATTCCTTCCTTCCTGAGATTCAAATCCTCCAATCAAAACGGTGCCAGCAATGCAAAGACAGATTTCTTTAAAAGATTGGACACAATAACAAAGTCAGTCGTTTATTTATTAAAGCACTGTTAATAATTTTAGTTGCTGCTATTTCAAATAAATGTTTGGTACAACAAATTTCTCCGTGTTCTGTCTCAGGCTTTATTCGGGCCCTGGTACTAGAGCTATGGTCTGTTCTTGAGTGCAGCAGTGACGACATCAGAGTGGTCCGTCCCAAACCAACTCCCATTGACCCCACAGATAGGAGTTGCATTAAGGTATTGTATGTATGTGCGTGCGTGTGTGTGTGAGAGAGAGGGAGAAGGAGAAACTTCCTGGAGCCCACAATGCCCCAATTTTTAGATATCTACATAATAGTACAGACACAGATCTCTTAGAAGTTTTGCTTTTCCATCATGTTTTTAGCTCACTGGTTACAAAGGTGTTTAAATTGATTAAAATTAAATTGATTCCAATTATTATTAACCCAGGACTCAGAATAGTGGTCCATGTGTTGCTGTGATACCAGCAGCCATGTAGAAAATTCACTTGTGAATATTCATATTTAAGAAACTGGCAATAGTGATTTTGTTAACAAGAAAGGCTTTTTGCTGATTGGTTTATGGGTGTCTGGGCAAATAAGCCTTACTTTCATAAGACTGCATTTTTAGTTATGTTTTTGGCAGAATTTCTCTCAGGAAAGCTTCAACAAGCTCCAGCGTGAGCCTGTCTGTGTGTGTCTGATGCTTGGCCTCTGACAGCAGCCAAGTCATCTCTCTCAGAGAGACTAGCCAAGTGAATACGGACAGCCAGTGATGTGTAAACTGTGTCCTGCCACAGGCGACTTTAAAGTCTGCCTTATCAGTGGGTTATACATATATGCTGAGGTCAAAGGAAAACTAAATATACACACACCAGCACTTTGGTGAATTAACTCGAGTCTTTGCTTTAATCTGTGCTAAGTACAGTAGGAGGTTTGGTAGTACATATGAAGATAAGTTCACACATGCACAGAAACATCAGAAGACACATGAAAGTATAGATATTTCTATTTTAGAAAAAAAAATCCATCGTATCTTGTTTTTTTCTTTACGTTTCTTTGAAGCTGTTTAATATAATCTAAGTTGTAGCTCGTTTGTGCAAGTGTCTCTCTTTTTTTCCTTTGATGCTTTTGATGATATGTTTTCCCTGTTCTACCAGACCCAGTGAAAAATGCAGGGAGCTTTCCTGTAGTTTAATATTCTTCAGGCTGCAATAGGTTTCTGCTCAACCACTCTGCTCAGAATATATGTCTTATTCAGTTTTGAGAGTGTGGTAAACCATGTTTTACCTTTGCAATCATAAATTCTTTTTTTACATTTTGTTTTGCTTTGAATACTACAGATATTATTTGTCATATTATCGGTAGTGTTTGTAGTTGAATAGTGTTATATTATTATTATGTGTTAGGATTTGATCAATCCATGACGTGCACAAATGCATTCACAATGGTCTTTAAAAGCAAATACATTTTTTCTCTCTAACAGCTGCTGTATTTACTTTCCTCTTCAGTCCTTCCTGTACTTGGTCAACCTCCTCTCCTCTTCCCAGTCGGTGTGGCAACTGCTGGGCCGACAGTCTTTGGCCAACAAAAGCGAATACACCCTGAGGGAGATGCCAACCTCCATACCTGTAAGTGTTTTTCTTCTTCTTCTTTTCCACACACTGCAGTTTTTTTTTGTCATCCATCTGAGGGCATGTTTGCACTTTTTATTTGGCCTCCAAACACCACCCACCCATTTGTTTTACTTCAAACGCATTCAAATAAACCCTCTCACACTGAGACTGATATACGTTCTCCACCTTACCCATTGTAAATTTCCACACAGTTTTCGTTTTGCACCCTATCCGGTGCATTCTTGTTCAAAGCCTCTCATTTTACTCCACAGGATTTGATTGACAGACTGATTGCCGTGAATTCGGATGGGAAGATTCATTCTCTCTTCCACTACGAAGAGAGTCACACATTCGGCCTAAGGTGGGATTCATTTTTTTTTTCATATTACTTAACATCAGTGGGGAAGTAGACGATATCAGATTATCACCTGGTGACTGCACACACACTTCAGCCTCTGGCAATAGGAGACTGGCATGGTGACGTAATCGGCCTTAAAATGCGGCCTTTAAGGCTGCAGACCCTGAATTGGGATACAGCCTCTGAATCGCTGCATCTTGTAGCTGTGTCGTCTTAAATTGGTCATGTGATTTTGACGCGCCGGCGCGTCCGGCAACCCCAGAGGTTTAACTTAATATTTAAGTGTCTCTTGGTTTTAGACTAGTTGTTTAGTCTAATTTGATGTTTTAAACCAGAAAAGGAAGAAGAGGGCTTAGAATTACAGGTAAGAACTGCTCAGTGGTATGTGATAAACTGTAAATGTAAAGCTTACAGGTCAGTCCTCATGTTTTTAAATTAGATTTTGAGTCTATACATGGCACATTATGCTTTTGCATGTTGTGAAATGTGCTGCAAAACAAACTGAGGTAAACTAACTGGTTTACTGTGATGGATTTAAAGTGCGTGTGACTGGTGCGCAGTGGCTGTGGTGCTCACGGTCAGAGTTCAGTCACAAAGAGGGTAACAGAGATGAATTTAAAGTTAAGGTGATGGTGCTTAGATTCATTCACAGACTGAAACCTTCACACCAACTTTATCCTGTGTCTCTTAGTTTTAGACTAGTTGTTTAGTCTATTTTGATGTTTTAAACCATATCACAGGGTTTTTACTCCACCATTTACGGGGTTTTAACAAGCAAACAAAAGACAGATCGTGATGTTTGAAAATGTTTTGGAAATATTCTTTAAAGATTAGATGTAAAATACGCAGAGGATAAATTCAATTGGTTTATTAGTTTATTACATAAGTTGAAAAAAAGTTAAACAAGTAAATAAAGAAACAACATAAAAGAAAAGTAAACAAAACAAATCGGTAAATAAAGGAAAATGGTAATAAGAAGGGAAAAAAAAAGAAAAGAGAAAACCCCAACAATCCCCTCTGAGCAAGCACTAGGCGACAGTGGGGAAGAAAAACTGCCTTTAAACGGGCAGAAACTTCCGGCAGAACCAGGCTCACGAGGGGCAGTCAACTGCCGGGACTGGTTGGGGTGAAAAAAGATGAAGGAGAGAGGGAAGAAGTGTTAGGAGAGAAGGGGAGAGGAGAGGTGAAAATTAAGATGGAACAGAGGTGGAGGGAGACGAGGTGACGTCAGCAGTAGAAAAAATAGAAAAAGTAGAAAAAGCAGGAGTGTCCCTCCTCCAGAAGAAGCGGAAACGTTTTTTCTTCTTTTCCATGAGCTTTTCCACGACCACTTTTTTCTCTAGGATGAGGGTTCTCAACTGATCGGTTGTTTCTTCAACTTCCTTCTCAAGTTTCTGGCATCTTTGCTCCATTTCTTTTAATAGATTGCACTTGTCTGTATTTTGCTGTTGTTTTTCCTTGTGCATCTTTTCTAACTGCTCATTTCTTCTTGTGATTTCTTGAAGCTTACGCTGCAGGTCTTCATTTATTTTCTCTTGTTGCTGCTTTTGTGCAAGCATTTCAGCGTTTTCACACTTCAAGTTGTCTGAGTCCTGGAGAATACGTTTTTTTTCTTCTTCCTGTTGCTCTTTCTCTTGAAGAAGCTCTTTTTTTTTGCACTCTGTTTCATCCAGCCTGACTTTCAGCACTTCGTATTTTTTCTTTATGCCTTTGAGTTGGTCCTGCATTTGTGTGACCCCTTCCTTTTTCTGTCCGAGGATTTGTGCAGTTTGTTCCATAGCTTCATCAAGCGTTCCTTGGAGCGCCTGATTCTTTTGCTCCATGTTTTGGAGATCCCTTTGCATCTCCCCAATAGTAGCATTCGCGCGTTGAAGCTGGGCAGACGTTTCTTTTAATTCAGCACTCTTTGTCTTGTTTTCCTTCATCAGGAACAAAATCTTCTGTCGTGCTTCACCAAACTTTCCTTCCCAGGCCTCACTAATAATTTTTGTGTAAGGCTGGCGTTGCTGTTGTTTTTCCAGCTCTTGATTTCGTGTTTCCAATTGTCTGCACTTCTCCTCCAGTTGAAGCTTCTCTTCTTCAATTTGTTTAATTTTTGCATGTAGGTCGGAGTTTTCCTGTAATGTCCTTTGGACTGATGAGGCACCAATGGATCGTGTCATATCAGGCTTCCCTCTTGAAGTGAGTGGCCGGCCAGACCTCGAAGGAGAGGCAGCAAGATTGTTTATTCTTTGTTGGCATTTTCGTGGATACATTTTTAATCCTGTGCACAGTGACTCTGAAGAGGTTTACAAATACTTTCAAATATAGCTCTGGTCGAACGTTTGAAGGCTGCGAACAAACTGACTAAAACTTGCTGCTCCTGACCCCTATTTATAGAAAAGGCTCAAAGGCATGTGCTTGTGACATCATCACATGTCCTTGTGACATCATCACATGTCCTTGTGACATCATCACTCTTCATGAATCAGATTGTCACATGACATTTTAGAATGCGCCCCCTGCCGCCATCACAGTAGGCCAGACAAAGGATACAGCTTCAGCTATGGTGGTACGTGTGTAGTCGGTTGCAATGTTAGATCTCACGATCGTGAAGGCAAGAAACTGGATTAATCTTTTAATCGTTTTCCATCCTGGCGGCAACGTGAGGGATCCCATGTATCCGATATCACCAAACAAAGACGCCAGGCATGGATTGCAGCGGTGAGACGAGCGGATATCGAGTTCCGTGCAATCCCCAGCTTTTTGTTGGTTTGCTCGCGGCATTTTCTCTCCGGTGAGTTCTAAAGTAATTCATATCACTATCCGATTGTTGAGTCTGACGTCACTAGCCGTGTCTGGGCCTAAACTCTGCTGCAGGTCCATATATCAAATGATCACTGTGGCATTACTGAGAGTTAAAACACTGTCTTAAGTCTTTCATCTTTAATAAAATTATCAGCGTTCTGCTCTACCAGGTGTAACAACTGAGTTAAACATCCAGGCATCCATGACAATGGAATTTATGACATATGAGTTAGAAGTTAGCAGCAAGTTAGCTCGCTAGCTTCTATCTAAATACAATATAGCATGTCCTGACTGCGGGGTTTTGGAAACAAATTAAAACGTACAGCTTTCTTATCACTTCCAACATAAATGAAGACAGAAAACTAAACAGCAGTGACAGTGGCTGCAAATTTTACCAGGGTTTTAGTCAAATGCCCCCCTGTGATTTTACCTGCACCCTGCGATTTGATTTTTAGTTATTTTAACAGCAAACTGAAGAAAAGCCTTGACTCCGTTGCTCCACTCACCACCAAAAAGATTAACGTAAAACATGCATCACCCTGGAGAAACGAAGAAGTCAAAAAACTCAAAAGAAATTGCAGGGCAGCAGAAAGGAGATGGAGGAAAAATAAAAATAATATCAACCATCAAATATTTTCCGAGCAATTTAAAATGTACAATAATACATTAAGGAAGTCAAGAAATTCATACTTCGCCAAAATAATCAGTATTAACAAAAATAATCCCAAGGTCCTCTTTTCCACCATAGATCATTTATTTAACCCTGATTTTAACAGCTCCCAAAGAACCCCCACAGACTCGCTCTGTGAGCAGTTTGCAGACCACTTCAGGGGAAAGATCAGCGCCATCAGATCTGATATTTTATCTAATCGCGATATGATTGTAAACACATCTGAGGGCTCGATTGTACCTGAGGAGACACTGGACAGCTTTGTCCTGGTTAATGCTGAGAACTTTCAGAAGGTTTTCTCCACAGTGAGACCCACCACATGTCTTTTAGATCCAATCCCCTCTTCACTCTTTAAAACACTTTATGGATTTTTTGAGGCTGAGCTTTTATACATGATGAATTGCTCTCTTCAGTTGGGTGTCTTCCCTGCTGCCTTTAAAACGGCGGTGGTGAGGCCCCTTCTGAAGAAGAGCAATTTGGATTGTAATGATTTTAATAACTACAGACCTGTATCCAACTTACCATTTTTAAGTAAAGTCTTAGAAAAACTTGTTTTTACTCAGATTACTGATTTTCTCAATGATAGACAGATCCTGGAGATATTCCAGTCTGGATTTAGGGTGAACCACAGCACAGAGACGGCTCTCCTAAAGGTTTTAAATGATCTTAGATGTAACTGGGACGCCCAAAAGCTCTCAGTCCTGGTGCTGCTGGATCTAAGCGCAGCCTTTGATACAGTAGACCACGCTATTCTTTTAAACAGACTAAAACACATGGTGGGCCTCTCTGGTGCTGTACACAACTGGTTCACTTCCTATCTCTCTGACAGATCTTTTATGGTGAGTATGGATACATGCTCCTCTAAGATCCATAAAATGACATGTGGTGTGCCTCAAGGGTCGGTTCTAGGCCCTGTACTTTTTAATTTGTATATGTTGCCTCTCGGCAGTGTCATCAGGAGGCATGGAGTGAACTTCCACAGTTACGCTGATGACACGCAGCTGTACATCTCCGTGTCTCCTGATGACACCAGACCAATGGATGCCCTTTTTAACTGTATCTTGGATATAAGATCTTGGATGGCAGAAAACTTTTTACAGCTTAACCAGGACAAAACTGAAGTTTTAATTGTCGGTCCTGAAGCTCAGAGAGAGAAACTCTTGTCTAAATTAGAGGCATTTTCACTATGTCCTTCGCTACAAGTGAAAAACCTGGGTGTTATTTTTGACTCTGAGCTTGGTTTTATCCCACATGTTAAACATGTAACCAAAATTGGATTTTATCATCTAAAAAATATAGCCAGAGTCCGCCCTATTCTCTCTCGGGCCAACACGGAGATGCTGATGCATGCTTTTATTGCCAGTCGCATTGATTACTGTAATGCCCTGCTCTCTGGTCTTCCTAAGAAGAATATTTCAACTTTACAACTCTTGCAAAACTCGGCAGCTCGTGTGCTGACGAAGACCAGAGGGCGGGCCCACATTACACCGGTTTTAGAATCGCTGCATTGGCTCCCCGTGTGTTTCAGGATCGATTTTAAAGTTCTTTTATTGGTTTTTAAATGTCTTAATGGTCTTGGGCCTTCTTATCTCTCAGATCTGCTTTTACCATACGAACCCTCGCGGACCCTGAGGTCCTCTGGTACTGGCCTTTTGATTGTCCCTAAAGTCAGGACACATACTCACGGAGAGGCAGCTTTTCAGTGGTATGGTCCTCGTCTGTGGAACAGCCTGCCGGAGGAGCTCAGGGCCGCAGAGAACGTACATGTTTTTAAGAACAGGCTCAAGACCCACCTTTTTAATTTAGCTTTTACTTAGCGTTTATTTATTTTTTATGCTTATTTATTCTATCCTGTTATTCTATTATTAATTTAGGATTTACCTAATATTTTTTGATTTTATTCTTATTCATTTTTTAATCTTCTTACTCTATTTATATTTATATTTATATTGTATCCTGTTCTTATTTATTTTATCATTTTACCCTGTATATATCGTATTGCGTCATATCTCCAGTGTTTCCTCGGAGGGCGCTCTCTGCACCGGGGCTGTTATTGACCGTGGCTGCTGGTCTCTGGGGTCCTCTCAGCCTGGTTGGGGGGCTCCTTGGCCTCCCTCCGGCTGTGTGCCCAGCCCGGAGGCTGCGGTCTGTGACCGGCTCCCGGTGCAGACGGCTCTCTGTTATAATGTTTCCTCACTTGGCTCATGCGAGCCCAGCCCAATTTTTACTCTTTAAGTGTGCGCGTGTGTGTATGTGTGTGTGTGGGTGGGGGTGGGGGGATATATGTGTATTGAGAGTGTGGGGAGTGAGTTGGAGGGTGGGGTGGGCTGCTTTTAACTATGTAAAGCACTTTGTGCTACATTTTTTCTGTATGAAAAGTGCTTTATAAATAAAGCTTGATTGATTGATTTGTAGGGTTACTGAAGTTGGGCTAGCTGGTATATAATGATGTGCTACGTGACCGCTAGTAACACAGCTATGTTAGCACAATATAAACACGCTAACTTTTTTTCCACTCGATAAAAGTTAACGTGAGTGTTCTCGGTGGTCAGGAACAAATGTAATCGCATGGCAGGATGCTGTAAAAGGACCAAACCAAAAGGCTTTTAGTGGGGTTTTTTTCAATGCGCTGCGGTCATAGATAATGAGATAAAACATGCTAATGTGTGATGCTGCAGAACCACGTCATGTCGACTGAGTAGCTTTTGATTTGGCATTATTGCAGGCAAACCAGCATATGAAATGGATGTAACAAATCCAGACTGGGCACCAACACTGCACATGGGGCACGACGACAAACCTGTGTCAGACTCGGACCGGCACGCAAGGCGTATGCAACGGAAGCGAAAAAGAGCACCCATTGCAGGTAAACACCCCCCTCTGAAAACATACTAAATTGCTCTTATGGTACACTAATCCGCACATAACTTAAAGATGAATCACACACCTGTCATTGGAATATTGGTGTACATTAACCTTAAGTCTATGCACTATTTTTTATCTTACAGGCTTGATGATCGATGAAGGTCTGACAGAAGAACAACAACCATGTCATGGAGGCAGTGGACAGCAGTTGTGTTGGACAAGTGGAGGTTGACGTACCAGCTGCAAATGTGGACAGTGGTGATGGGAGTGACAGCGTCACGGAAGCTGAAGGGCAGACGAAGGACTGTGTGTGCAGTCAACAGGGCAGAGCAGAAATAAACCGGCTGTTGGAGGAGAACAGACTGCTTCGAGCACAGTTGCAAAAGACAGAGCTGAATGAAACTTTCTTAAAGGACGATACCGAAAAAGTAAGATATTACACTGGACTATATTGTTATGCTGTCTTAATGTCCCTCTTCAACACTGTCAAAGATTTCCTGCCAATACCGAAGAAACTGACAGGTTTCCAAATGCTCTTACTCACACTAATGCGTCTGAGACTTGATCTTCCAGTCCAGCATCTTTGTCATCTATTCCATGTGTCGCACAAAACACTGTCTTCTGTCTTCACCGATACCATTGATGTTTTGTATGCCCACTTAGGAGCACTGGTGCACTGGCCTGAGAGGCACTGTCTGCAGGCGACAATGCCTCCACAGTTTACTGAAACTTTTGGAAAACGAGTAGCAATCATTGTTGACTGTTTTGAGATTCGAACAGAAAGACCATCTAATTTAAAGGCACGCGCACAAACATACTCTCATTACAAGGGTACACAGACCATAAAATACCTCATCGGGATTACACCCCATGGAGCTATTTCTTTCATTTCCAGGGGATGGGGGGTCGTGCATAGAGCAGGGCGATATGGCCAAAAATATTTATCACGATATATATTTGAAAATTTGCGATAACGATATAACCGACGATATAATTGATGCGAGACAAAATACAACTCCACAACATTACTAGCGCAAAAAGACAACCTTCCATTTATTTTCACTTAAACAAGAAGCTGGTTTTTATGTACATTAAAGCTTTATAAAAATGTAACAGTGCAAATGCAAATTCCTTGCTGAAAGTTTAACCAAAAGGCATTTCCAGTAGAAATGGGCTGACATATCCTGAGCATAACCATGTATAATATCCACTGAAGTTAAAAAGAGGTGCTTTGCAACATTAAACTGCAGTGTGCAGTACGCATTTTTCGGACCATAAGGTGCACGGGATTATAAGGCACATTAAGCGAAACAAAGCAGTCAGATAAATCAAACTTTATTAAACTCATTCTTCTTGCTTCCTCCACTTCTGTACCATTGATTCATTAATGTTGAATTCTCTGGCAGCTGCTCTATTCCCATGTTGTTGCAGTATATTAATGACTAACCTGGTATTGTGGATAGATTATCTCAGTTGTTCTCCTGACTGAAGTTTGGTCCGTTTACAGCATCCTGCCATGCGATTGCATTTGTCTCTAACCATGAAGAACCTTCACGTTAACTTTTATAAGTGGAAAAGTGTTAGTGTTCGTCCTCCAGCTTCACTGTTTATGTTATGCTAACATAGCTGTGTCGCTAGCGATCACGTAGCACATCATTATATACCAGCTAGCCCAACTTCAGTAACCCTACAAACGTCACTGCTGTTTAGTTTCCTGTCTTCATTTATGTTGGAAGTGATAGCAGAGCTGTACGTTTTAATTTGTTCAGAAATCTCTCAGTCAGAACATGCTATATCATGCTTAGGTAACTAGCGAAACTAGCGAGCTAACTTCCGCTAGCTTCCTGCTAACTTCTAACTCCATTAAATGTAATAACTTTTTGTTTTCATGGAAGTTAAACTTTATAGTTACACCTGGTAAAGCAGCAATGCTGATCGTTTTACTAAAGATGAAAGAATTTAGACAGTTTTTAACTCTCAGTGATGCTGCAGTGTTGTTTGACCTGAAGCATACGGAGTTTAGGACCCAGATTACTCCCAGATTTAAGAGCATCTTAGTCCGACAAATACGACAATAACGACGACCGCTTTCATGTTCTGCAAAAAAATGTGCTTTGTCGTGTATCTGACAGACAAACACCAAACCAGTTCCACATCACGGAAGTTGCACCATTTTTACAAACCAATTCTGGTTCATCTGTTTCACTCAACAATCGGCCATGTGCGTATGAAAACAAAGGCACTGCGCATGCGCGTTTTACTCCCATTCTATCGCGATATTTCATTTTCCTATCGTTGCCTAACATTATACCGGTATTACCGTGAATGGTATAATATGGCCCAGCCCTAGTCGTGCATCAGATAAACACATCATAGAGAGATGTGGCATTCTTCAAAAGCTGTTACCAGGGGACGTAGTATTGGCTGACAGAGGCTTTGACATCAGAGATGCTGTAGGAATGATGTGTGCGGAGGTCAAGATTCCAGCTTTCACAAAAGGCTACTGTCAACTTGATGCAAGGGACGTTGAACAAACGAGAGCAATTGCCCACCTGAGAATTCATGTTGAGCGAGTAATAGGTAGTTTGCGCAACAAGTTCAAAATGTTACACACAGTCTGATTACTCTTATCATGTGAGGCTGAAGACACAACACTTCTTGATAAGATCGTTAAGGTTTGCTGTGTTTTTGTTAATATGTGCCCCAGTGTTGTTGTCAAACCAGGGCCAAATGACACTTGCTCCTGTTGAGTATTCTTAAAGCTGTTCTTTTGGATGTACTGTACATTGTAAATAGTTGTACTTTGTGTGAAGTTGTTTTAATAAAACAAAAAAGAATAGTATATTTGTTTGTTTTTCTTTATTATAGATCTATTCACATGTACACAGCAATCACATAAAAATGAAATGCAAACTATTTACATCGCACCACACAGCTGTCATCAATCTTTAACCACAACATGAAACATTACAGGCTATTTAGAGCAGCACGTTGTTTCGAGAAGTATTTCCCAACAAGTTCAGGAAGGCACATTTTACGAAAGAAGTCTTGTGCTTTCTTTAAGCGCGGTTTCCAGAAATCCACAGCAGGGAAGACGCGAGTCACAGCAAGGTCTCTCTGTGTCCACACAACGAGGCCACAGTGGCTGGCGCCCGTAACAAAGACTCAGCGTCTCTGTTGTGTAAACACGCCAGTGATTGGGGTAATGTGGGTGACTGTGTAGTGTAGTTGGTGTAATAGTTTTCGACTCCACACAGTCACTGCTTTGCTGTGCTTCTGCAGCGTATCCAGTAATGGTGACAAATCCTCCAGCGTTGCAATAGGAAGCTGCTCTTAAGCGCAGAAAGAATTGTTTCCAGGGATTTCTATTTGTATCCAGCTTGGCGTGCAGGATCCTTTGTGTAATCTATGCTTACATATGTATTTTACACACAGACAATGTGAAAAATACAACACATTGCTATGGATTGATGCTGAAAGTGCTAATTGCACTAAAAAATTTAGCTGAAAAAAATAACACCAACTAAATAGATAAGCATGTCTGTTAACAAAAACCCCCAAACGCTTTACCCAACTGGGGTTTTTCAACTACCTCACTGACAGAATGAGCCCAGGTATTGCCAGTGCCACTGATGGAAATGAGCCACAGCAGCTCTTCAGCACCTACAAATGAGACCTGCCCACACCAACAAGCAAGAAGGGAGACCAGGTGGCGAGCATCGCCACACTTTCCAATCCAATAAACTACCATTGCAGTTAGTAGTAAGTGGTTGATTAGTGCAGCAACAACAAAAACACACTGAATGTCATTTTAAAATACACAAAATGTTTTATTTTACATTCTATCGAAGTTCCTGCTGGAAAGTGCTGTACTGTACAAGATGCTTCCCTCACCGCAAACTCAGGTTTACTGCTGGATAAATTTTATTTCCACATTAGTCAACTCAACAACCAAGACAGAGCACAATAGAGACAATAAGGGGGTGGCTGTAGCTCAGGCGGTAGAGCAGGTCATCTGCTGATCGGAAGATTGGTGGTTCGATTCCTGGCTTCCCCCAGTCTGCATGCCAAATATCCTTGGGCAAGATATTAACCCCAAATTGCTCTCCGATGCATCCATCGGAGTATGAATGTGTGTGAATGTTACTTAGAAAGCACCTAGAACAATGTGCTTGTGCGAATGGGTGTGAATGGGTGAATGCACAAGTTGTGTAAAGCGCTTTGAGTGCTCAGAAGAGTAGAAAAGCGCTATATAAGAACCAGTCCATTTACCAATATGTGCACTGGTCTAATGATGTTTATGGCTCCCAAAGTATCGAGTATTGAGGTCTATTGCACTGTTGACTATTTACAAAAGTATTGCACAAAAGGTATTGCACAGTGAGGTGAAGAGGCACTACAGCTTAGTTGTTCCCCCCTCCTTTGTCCTCCTGTTTCCCCTCCCTCTCCCCTCCAGAGAGGAGTTAAACAGTCTGATGGCGTGTGGGACAAAGGAGTTTTTAAGTCTGTTAGTTCTTGTCTTGGGGAGAAGCAACCTGTCACTGAACAGACTCTTCTGGTTGTTAATGGCCGTGTGCAGAGGATGCCTGGCATTGTCCATAATGTCCATCAGTTTCTTTAGTGTCCTTTTCTCTGCCACTGTCACCAGGGTGTCCAGCTTCATGCCGACCACAGAGCTAGCCTTCCTGATCAGTTTTTCCAGCCTGGATGAGTCCTTCTTTGCTGTGCTGCTCCCCCAGCACACCACAGCATAGCACTTTAAGAATCTAAAAGATAACAAAATCTGATAGGTAAAAATAACATTTTGAACCAACTAGGTGGTTCCCAAAAATCTGGCGTGCTGTGAGTCCTTAAAAAAATTGAGGAAACCGGAAAAGTAGCAGGACTAAATAACTCTGTACAGCAGATGAACTGTATCTGGAAATCATGTCCTTAAGATGTAGAAAAATATAAAGAAAAGCAAAGACTTGAAGTACCTGAGAGATGCACTGGCCCTTTAATGGATCCATCTGCTGTTTGCTGAAGCCTCATCAGAAACGGTCTCAGTGGAAGGCTGTCAGGAAGCCATTTTTAGTGAAGAGAAACAGGGAGAAAAGGCTGAGGTATGGTAAATTACACGAGAACTGGACTATATCAGTGGCAACAGGTCTTACAGCATTATGAATTCATATTTGACATTTTTGGTTCAAATAATTGTTGATATGACTCCAACAGAGGGTGTTTACATCCATCTGTAAAACACGATGAAGGCTCTGCCAGTGGTGTTGGGAATCTTGAGAAAGCTGATGGAAATATGAACCAGATATTAAGATTTTCATTAATCATGCAGTCCCAGCTGAAAAGCATCTAGTTGGAAAAGGCATATTTTTATTCATTACGACAATGATCCCAAACACACGGTGAATGCAGTAAACGTATACCTAGATCAGTCATGGATTGGCCTCCCCAGAGCCCAGACCTCAACATTTATTAAAGCAGTGTGTTCCGGAAAGAGAGAGTCCAGGCTATGTTCGATAGTAAAGGTGGCCATACCAAATATTGACTTTCAAGTACATTTTTGCCTTATGTACTGTATTTCCATTTATGTTTGCACGTTTCAGTGAATTGCTCTGCCTATTTCCCATTTTCCCAGCAGAATATAACGAAATGAGGATGCCTCAAGACTTTTGCAATATTGTATCAGAAGGAGAAAAAAGGTGACAAATGTCCCAGTTCTTCGTGGTTAATCTTGTTAATGTTGCCTTCTGTTTTCTAATGGTTTCCTGCCAAAAACCCTAAAAAAGTGTTCTCCAACCTCGTGAATTGAAAACACTGGATTTGTTATAGAATAACTTCTAATTAGCTATTATTTCACAGAGGAAATAAGATAATCGATAAAAGAAAAAAAGACGTGAAAAGGAGACAATAAAAGAAGCCCCTTCCTTTCCCACATGTGCTAAACTTAGAGCCAAAGCCTCACCCTGCCGCTTTCCGCTTCATTAGAGCTGTTTAAACAAAACAAGTTTAAAATAGGGTTTCTATCTGAAACAGCACATGCAGTTAAAAGGCCAATGTGGAAAATAAATCCTTGTGATTATAGTTGAACAGGAAGCAGCACTTGCTCTGCCTTTCAGCCCCATTGAACAAGACGTCAGCAGCTCTATGGAGGTAGTTTAGTCTTTTTTACAAATTCAAAATTAAATATGCGAGCACTCAAAAATTAAGGTTCACTGAGAAATGTCCTCATTTTTTAAAAAGAAAGGCATATTCCTTGTTATTTAATACAACATTCAATTGATCAGAAATGTTAGAAATCATGGTAAATGGGCTCATCAATACAAAATCATGATTGTCTTTTTAATTGTATAACTTTGTAGACTACTTTTCCCAAACCATCACTCTAGTGCTCCACTGGCACCTCGTATTACTTAATGCAAGTAGTTTACAGGTGTTGTGTCGTGTCTTTCTACAGATGTAGAAAGGTCAGCTACTCAAGAGACCTTCCCCAAATCTCCCTCATCTTCATCTTCGTCAACGAGGCTCTGTCGGTGATCCTGCGCTCAGTCCACTCAGCTGTCAATCACACACTTGCTCAAGGAGGTCATCCTGGTGGACGACAACAGCGATGACGGTCAGTATAGATTAAATATTTTCTTCAGCTAATACCAAATAAGAAGAGTGGCTTTTTCGCCCTCTGATTAGAAGATGGTTTATAGTGAGTGAAACACAGAATTTCCATCTAAAATCCACTGAGTCATCAGCAGGATTTCTACTGAAAGCAACAAAATACACATCAAATTGTCATTCAGCATCCCAGAAATAATTATCTTATACAATAAGTGTCATGTAACCTGAATATAATTATATAATTAAGTTTTATATTATTATAAAACTGAAACTAGTGAATAACCTTTGCACTGTCCTCTTCCTGCTGTGACAAAACAAATTTCCCACGTGTGGGACTAATAAAGGTTATCTTATCTTATCTTATCTTATCTTATCTTAAAAAGGTGGCGCGGTCGTTGATGCTCAGGAAGCAGTAGACCCCCGTTGGTGTTGTTTAGAGTGAGTTGGAGCTTAAAACAGCACCGCAGGGAGCTGAGTGAGAACTTTTATGTCATCTCTCTATTTGCATGTGTGCTTCTGTATTTCTTTATTTATCAACTGTGTTGTTGTGGTGATGAATTTGTATGTTTTTTATGTTTGTTTTCAGCTTTTGATAGTGTAGCAGTGACAATAGTTGGCATACATTAGTGGTTATTTAGGATAGGATGAGCTAATAAGCCATCATGTCTTTGTATTTTGCTAGGAAAATGGGAAATAGATGCAGCAGTTTACTGAAACTTGCAAACATAAGATGCCAGATGCATCTCTCAGGTTGTGTGTCAGTTTTGTGTTATTTCTTAAGGACACAACTTTCAAATTCTGTTCGTCTGCTGTAGATGTTTTTATTTAAGCTGCCAGTTCTTTTGTCCTCTACTTGTTTAGTTTCTTGACATATGTCAAGTTTTTGGCTAATAGCTCTTTGGTAATCACCTTGCTGGTGTGTTATCGTTGTCATTTTTTGTGCAGGAAACAAATTGTGTATTTGTGACAAGCTGCTGGTAATGTGCCAGTAACGAATTTGTCCCTTGAGTTAGGTGCCTTTATTATGTGTGAATGATTCATAGGAACAAACAAATAAAGGACTGCACTGAAAATTATGATAAAATGATGTCCAAAGAAAAATTTGAAGGAGCTTCAGAAAGCCTGAAGAACGTGAAATAAATTACAGAATTAAAAGACAGTTCGGTTCCTTGGAAGCAAAATGTAAAGACAAAATGTTCACACATGGCTCTATGCAACTAAATAAGAGCTTTAGGATTGTCTGAAAGTATTTGTTTGGGTTTTTGCTCGTAATTATCTGCTCCACTCTATGTTCACCTGTTCCTTATTACCCGGCTGCTCTAAAGTGATTTCTGCCAATCTTTGTCAGCTCATCTGTGAGCTTGTTTCACTCATGCGCTCTGCAACAGTCCCTCATGTTATTCTCTGCTTCACAGGTTTTTTACTCATTTTCCACCCCTTGGGCTTTGTTCTCCCAATATCAGCTTTATTTAAATAAGCTTTCTTTATGGTGGTTTTGCTGATTTTCTGTATTCATTTGGAAAAGCTTACAAACCTAACACAAATAATTGGGGTATAACCCTCAATCTCATTGGGCCTGTTTGAGTGCACATATGTCAATGAACTTAAAAAGGGCTAGTATGTGCACTTTGCTAAAGAAATGCTTTGATTATATATATATACAGTGAGTATATTTTCATAGGTACAGTGGGGCAAAAAAGTATTTAGTCAACCACCGATTGTGCAAGTTCCCCCACCTAAAATGATGACAGAGGTCAGTAATTTGCACCAGAGGTACACTTCAACTGTGAGAGACAGAATGTGAAAAAAAAATCCATGAATTCACATGGTTGGATTTGTAAAGAATTTATTCGTAAATCAGGGTGGAAAATAAGTATTTGCTTGGTGTGCAAAAATCAACTGTGGGAGCAATCATCAGAAAATGGAAGACATACAAGACCACTGATAATCTCCCTCGATCTGGGGCTCCACGCAAGATCTCATCCCGTGGGGTCAAAATGATCATGAGAACGGTGAGCAAAGATCCCAGAACCACACGGGGGGACCTGGTGAATGACCTGCAGAGAGCTGGGACCAAAGTAACAAAGGTCACCATCAGTAACACACTACAACGGCAGGGAATCAAATCCCGCAGTGCCAGACGTGTTCCGCTGCTGAAGCCAGTGCATGTCCAGGCCCGTCTGAAGTTTGCCAGAGAGCACATGGATGATACAGCAGAGGATTGGGAGAATGTCATGTGGTCAGATGAAACCAAAGTAGAACTTTTTGGTATAAACTCAACTCGTTGTGTTTGGAGGAAGAAGAATACTGAGTTGCATCCCAAGAACACCATACCTACTGTGAAGCATGGGGGTGGAAACATCATGCTATGGGGCTGTTTTTCTGCCAAGGGGACAGGACGACTGATCCGTGTTAAGGACGGAATGAATGGGGCCATGTATCGTGAGATTTTGAGCCAAAACCTCCTTCCATCAGTGAGAACTTTGAAGATGAAACGAGGCTGGGTCTTCCAACATGACAATGATCCAAAACACACCACCCGGGCAACAAAGGAGTGGCTCCGTAAGAAGCATTTGAAAGTCCTGGAGTGGCCTAGCCAGTCTCCAGACCTCAACCCCATAGAAAATCTGTGGCGGGAGTTGAAAGTCCGTGTTGCTCGGCGACAGCCCCAAAACATCACTGCTCTCGAGAAGATCTGCATGGAGGAATGGGCCAAAATACCAGCTACTGTGTGTGCAAACCTGGTAAAGACCTATAGTAAACGTTTGACCTCTGTTATTGCCAACAAAGGTTATGTTACAAAGTATTGAGTTGTATTTTTGTTATTGACCAAATACTTATTATGTAGTGTGAAGCGCTTTGGGGTCCTTAGGGACTAGAAAAGCGCTATACAAATGCAGGCCATTTACCATTTAGTGCTTAGTGGGTTGCCCTTTGTGTTCTTATCATGTTGTTTCACACAACCAATACTAAGGCTTGATGTGAGGTTTATAAAGGAGTGCAGGCTGCCAGTGAGAGAAGTGAGACAAAAGAGTTGTCATACTGGGAATGGTTGCTTAAGCTCACTCTGCTGTCCTTTCATATTTATCGACATGAATTCCAATTATTGTGATTGCATGAAAATAATTATGCAAGCTAGGCATAATGTGTCAGGCTTTGATTGTTGCTGCCAGAGGGGACTCTGGAACAGCATTTTTCTTTTTTTCCTCCTTTCTTCAGTAAAGAGGGCTGCAATGGATCTGATGTTAGAGAAGCTAAGAAAAAAATACAAGCACTTTCTTTAGCATGTAGGGATTCTTCTTAAACTCGCCAACTTAGCTGCAATGGTGATATATTCTTTTCAGGCTTTATTAGTCCTGACATCAGATCAAATACTGGAAAACTCCAGCTGGCAGACTGTTCAAGGATAGATGTGCAGATTATAAGCTAAACTGCAGATTCAAAGATCAACTAAAGATCAGTCTTTATAAGCATTTCTGACTTGTTTTGTTTGATGTGTTATCTTCATTTTCTGAACTGTAGAGCAACTGAAAGGTCCACTGGAGGAGTATGTGAACAAACGCTATCCCGGCCTGGTGAAGATTGTAAGGAACCAAAAGAGAGAGGGATTGATCAGGGCCAGGATCGAGGGTTGGAAGGTAGCCACTGCTGAGGTGACAGGATTTTTTGATGCCCATGTGGAGTTCACCCCATCATGGTGAGTGGGTCCTATCATCTAGCGGGAAGCACGGTGTTATTAACAGTCAGGAGTGAATTTTTGGTATTTGGAAAAAGGCTTATTTTAGTGTAAATTAAAGTGAAACACAGCATTCAAAAACAAAAATGACATGTACTCAAAATTAAATCTGGAAAAAAACATATCTTTGCCAAATGTATGAACATTGGAATAACTTATAGAGAGATACTCCCATACGGTTTATGACAAAATTTAATCCAAAGTGATTGATGGCCCTAATCATGACCTTTTGACCTCCCCCCTCCCCCCCGGAAGCGAGTAATGACCGTGACGAATTGCATCCGGAGAAGGGGGGGGGGGCGGGAACCCCCCGACATCCGGAGAAGGGGGGGCGAACCCCGGAAGCGCGCCATCTGTCGCTAAGCGTGTCGAATTGCATCCTGAGAAGGGAGGGGGGGTAAACCTCCGGAAGCGCGCCATCTGTTGTTGGGAAAAAAAAAGAAAAAAGTTTTTAGAGGGAGGAGAATAAAAGCAGAGAGGAGGAGTTCACAATTTCTAAGCCTCAGACACACAAGATGGATTTCATTCTGCAGCCCAGCAGCTCTCCTGTGTCCGATGAGATCTGCTCTCCCAAAGAAGAAGGCTTTGAATATGCCATATTCAATTACAGCATATTTACTAAGGAAGGCCTCGATCCGGACCTTATGACACTTCCGGAAATACTCCGGAATTGTCTAGTCATTTTCAGACCTGATGCGTCATGTTCCATATACATGAGGGGAGGGGTTTGGTTCCTGAAGCACAGCGGTGATGCAGCAGCTGATTTTGTGCTGTATAGAGAGACAGAGCGGCAGCTAGTTTTCCGCAAACTCATAGTCTGAATTCTGTTTCAATATTATGACGATTTTCTCTGTATTTCTTAATGGGAATAAAGAGTGACTTCCTGTAGAGATTTCAATAGTATTTTATTTTCCTATAATACAGACGCAGTAAAAAAAACCTTTAAGATGATCTGCCTAGCAACAAATTGCATTTTTAGGCTACACCATAGCTTGTGATGAAAAGAAGAACTTTCTATCCGCTTGTAACCTACAGGCTGCCTACCCCGTATGTGTAAAAATGAATAAATATCCCTTAGTGAATACTTTTCTTTGAATACTACTTTTCCTTTTGAGAATCCCTTTTACAAGGGACTGAAAAAACAAACCATAATTGCCGTGACAGGCGATCTTGTTTCACACACACACACACACACACACACACACACACACACACACACACACACACACACACACACACACACACACACACACACACACACACCGCGGGTCAAGGAGGAGTGAGATATCAGATATCAGTTTTTTCTCAATGCTTATAACCTATAACGCGCCCCCCAAAACAATATTATTATTATTAAAACATCTATAAGGTAGGTTTTGCGCAGCCTGCTCCTTGTCAGACCAAAGTTTTTTTCTTCATTACTTTTAGCTACTTTTACACTGGGTTTTCTCAATAGACAGAAAATGAAAATGAGGAGTCAACAGCCGATATTATCATTGCTTGTAACCCGGTAAATAATTTCGTACATCTCCCCATAAAATAAGCCTTAGTGGAAAAAAGCTCATATTCGAATAAGTTTATTCCCCTCTGTGGGAAAGAGTTTTTTTCTCAGAGTCAACCATGAGGCGAGTTTTGTCAACAGCAATTGTCCATTTGGTAAAACAAATATCCGCCTCTAAGTCGTATTTTACCGTTGCAGAATGTGGAAAACAGACAGCCCTCACAGGAGGCACCCAGGGGCCCACCTCACACACCATAGTTAAAATATTTAAATTTCAACTAAATTTGTAGTAATGATCGGATTTCCTCACTTATCTACACCACACTCCTTGATTTCTTATCGTTTCTTATCGTTCCTCTGTCCCTTAATAGAAACTATCCTCCCTTTCAGTTGTCTTTTGCACTTCCATATCGCAAAGCAGTTACTGTAGGTTATTTTCTGCTTATGCATTAATGTAATTAATTAACTTATTTATCCTTAAGTACGGTAATGACTTGAGTTCTAATGCTTTTTGTCTCTTGAGTTAGCCGTCAATGTGGGATTTTTTTACCCTTTTGTTCAGTTAAAGCTGCCTTTCATTCTTCAACGCAGCTTAAACTCTAATAGGTAAGCTTTCTTGTAATTTCTTAGTTCTGCAGGCTTCTTGAAAGACATCCGAGACTCTTCTTTGGATGCTGGATGCCTTTTGTTTTGTTTTCTGTCAAGATGATCCCACACTGCTTCGATTATCTTGAGGTTCGAACCCTGGAGAGATCAATCCATGACTGATGCGTTGTTTCATCCAGGCATACTTTGACTACAATGGCAGTATGTTTGCGATCATTGTCGTACTGAAAGTTGCTGCCAATCAGACATTACTTGGTATTACATGGTCGATCAAAATCTGGTGGAACTTTTCTACATTCATAATTTGATTAATTTGGATAAGAGCTCCAACAACACTGGCTGAAATCCAGCCTCAAAGCACGGTAGAGTATCCACGCTGTGTTAAAGACGGCTATAGACATTCACTGTTGTATCTCTCTTCGGACCTCTTCCATGCATATTTCAAATTTGGATTCATTACTCCATAAGACATATTACAGCTGATTTCTTTTTCCAGTCAATTTCTTGTGTAATTTGGCACACCTCAGCCTTATTTTTCTCTGTTCTCCTTCCTTAAGAATGGCTTATTAACAGCCACCCTTCCAACTCAGATAACTTTTGATGAAATGTTTACAGCACTTGAGTTACTCGCCACGGCCATCCTAAATGCTAAGAACACTAAACTTTAATTCTAAATTACGTTAACCAGAAAAAACAAGCCAAAGTCGAGATGTTGCTGAGCTGACCTGTGCTATGCTATGCCTTCTAAAGCACGTATAATGTAAACAGAACTGGTCTTTGCACAGAAGCCTGTGGAGCTTCATAATTAACCTCAGTGTGTGAAGAGCACTCTCCATTTAATAATAGCTGTAATAAAATGTTATGGCCGACGGTGTTAAACGCTGCACTTGGGTCTAGCAGGGAAGATTTCAACTTTTCAATACGAATGAAGGCTGAAAACTGATTAGATTAATGTCTGATGATCTTTTCTGTGCTTCTTCAAGTTTGTAACACCAAACATATTAAAGGATGATGTAAGGCTCACAGGAAGAGTTTAATTAGACACACATTTACTATTTTCTTTATACTCTTTCTTTCTTGACATGTTTAATATGATTACTATCAGAGGAGAAAATGACCCTTGTGTAGTTTAAAAAAGTTTTATTTAATCAAACTGTAATGTTGTTGAACTCTGACGGACGTGTCTTTTAATCTTGTCAACAAATCCTTAATCATCTAAATCTGCCATTTATCATCTAGTAAAATGTTCCCTCTGCTTCTGCTGCACATCTCCCCGGACACTCTCCGCTTCACCTGTCCTGTGCAGGTGGTCCAACCCCTGCCTGCCTCCTTAAACTGGGGTGTTTAAATCTCTTTACCTCTGTTGTGAACTTCACACAAAGTTTGTGGTAACAAAATCAAACTGACGAGGATCTCGTTTGAAAAACACACACTCACGAGACAAAATAAAAACAGACTGCTCAAAGCAAAAGCAGAGCCCTCACAGCTGGTAGTACAAAACACAGCGACAACATGCGTATTAGATACCCTCAGTGCCAGAAGCATAAATATGAAAAAATGTGATCACCAAGAGTATCCTAACAACGGCGTTGAGGTGGGTGTTACAGTAAAAAAAAAAAGTAGCCAAATTTTCATCTGAAAATGTTGAATTTTAGTAAAAACAATGCTCTGTAGTTTGATACTGTCGTTACAGACTAAGCAGATGTTTAAAGCCTTCGGACGCTCATTTGAAACGCACTCATTCTCCTTATCAGCTGGAAACATTAAAGCCGTAAAATGACTTTTTCAAACGGATAAAAACTATTGAACAACAGCAATGTTGAGCCTGTTCCAAAATTTGGATGTACATGTGTTGAAGGTGTGGGTCTTGTTGAATTATTAAACATACATTCTTTAATTTTTCGAGCCACAAAAACAACAACTTTTAATTTTCTTCTGCTTGAGTATCGGCCTCGGGTAGCTCTACTTATCATTGCTCAGTCAGTTGTCTGTTTGTGCTACTTTTTTAAGGAGCAGCGTATTATTGGTAAGGGTGACTTTATGTGTTTAGCTACTTAAGTGGAAGTACTGTGGATAGTTTTACCTTACATACATAGATCTACCAATACAGCTTCTGAGGTAACTGTTTACAAAATGTTATAATCTATTCAAAGGTTCTTTGCAATTTTACATTGATAAACATTATCCTTAACACATTTGGCCCACATAAAGTACTATGGCCATCACACTGTCATTTAGAATTGTTTAAATAACTCCTGTCTTAAGTCCTTCCATCAAAAAAAAAAAAAAAAAAAAAAAACTTTTACATCACAAAATGTTAGAAATATAAGTCGTTCATAACAAACTGAAAGGTTGGGAGTTTAAAAATCCAAACCGATGGAAGAATCAGAATCAGAATACTTTATTGATCCCTGGGGGAAATTATTTTTTGTTACAGTGCTCCATTATAAACCAACATTAAGACAAGACAGACAATACACTAACTAAGAATAGTACAATATATACATATATATACATACATACATACATACATACATAAGTCACTCATAAATAAATAGCTGGAAAAGAAACATGTGTAGCTGTAGCAGCAAACAGTGTGTTAAGTGGATGCGTTGTACAGGGAGATGGCCACAGGCAGGAAAGATTTCCTGTGTCGTTCAGTGGTGCTTTTCGGTAATCTCAGTCTCTCACTGAACGTGCTCCTGTGACTGACCAGCATGTCATGGAGTGGGTGGGAGGTGTTATCCAACATTGTCTTTATCTTGGACAGCATCCGCCTCTCCGACACCACCTTGAGGGTGTCCAGCTCCATCCCCACAACATTGCTGGCCTTACGGATCAGTTTATCGAGTCTGTTGGCATCTGCGACCCTCAGCCTGCTCCCCCAGCATGCAACAGCATAGAGGATCGCACTGGCCACAACAGACTCATAGAAAACTCATAGAAAATAGGAAGCAGAAGTAGAAGACTATAACGTCTCAGAGCACACGGTGTCTATTATTGTGTAGACATGTATAAATAAGAGCTTAATAAAGATGCTTAATTTCTTAAGAAATAAACAGGTGGAGTGATCTTTATCAAAAGTGGATGTTGCATCTGTGGCTAAACCACTGTACCCAAAAAAACTTTAAAAATCTACTGTGTGTGAGGCTGTGTAAGTAAAGCTTGCCCTTCACACCCGCGTGTAATAAACCATTTGTTGGGGGGTTGTGGATTTGGCACCTCAGCATTGTGAAAGTGGGGAAACATGTTTCTGGCTGTGCATAAGATTTCTGCTTACAAATTAGAATCTCAGTTCTAAATGAAATTCAGATGTTTTTTTAAGTATGGCTAATGTATTATTTGACTTCTAAGACACACACACACACACACACACACACACACACACACAAAAGAACAACACAGAGAAGAAGAAGAGGGGGTCGTTTTACTACGCATCATAAAAACGCAATCATTCATAACATGGACAGTGAGAAGTAAAACTCGTCGTCTTACCACATGTTATATTCTGTAAACTTAAAATAATCCGCAGAAATTAGAGTTTAGTGTTTTAATTCATCTATTAAAAAACACGAGTCAACATTACTGAAGTGACGCTTTAACGATGCGTCTTATCATCGTGTTTATGATGATAAAACATGTTCTCTCGTTAGTAGATGTCTGCGCTGTCACTTGTCACGAAAATGTTCAGAGCCAGGGTTCCTCTTTAATTACCATTGATCGTTAATAGGGTCACAAAAGATTTGTCGCATTATCCCCATAAACAAAATGCTTTTATAGAAATCATTGTGATA
The DNA here is from genome assembly GCF_964374335.1 of Astatotilapia calliptera. Classification (NCBI taxonomy): domain Eukaryota; kingdom Metazoa; phylum Chordata; class Actinopteri; order Cichliformes; family Cichlidae; genus Astatotilapia; species Astatotilapia calliptera. Next base: position 29,680,296 of record NC_137435.1, read on the forward strand.
CAAATATTTAGATTCTTGATTCACAATGTGCACGAACTCAAAATCTTTAGAGGTTCATATTTACTGATACTGTCGTGACCTTCCTTCTGTGATTGGATTTTCACTTATTGTCGGCTTTACAGTCACATAAAATTCATTCCAATTTTTTGCCTTTGCTTCAATTAAGGTGTTTCTTTAAATCTACAGCAGCTCCCTTTTCAAAAGGTTTACTGACATAGTAAGGAAGTAGCTAGGGAACTCGGTAAGTATGAGCAACAACAGCTTAGGGACTGTTTCTACAATAAAGAGGAATTCATCATCATCTGCAGTTCATCAAAAAAAAAAAACAATTCAGCAGATCCTCAAAGTATGGATACAATCTGTTTTCAGCTGTAGAGGTACGCTTCACGTACTTATCAACATGCAGTTTAGAGGCTTGCATTAGAGTGCTTTGGTACTTGGACCTCTTTTATTTAGCACGGTTATACCGTTGTGTATTTAGCTATATAAATATGCTCAAGAGTCTATCGTATGTTTGTCATGCAATTAAAAATTCAAAAATATAATTTTTAAATCAGTAACTTTGCAAATTTAGCGCGGACCCTCACCCCTCCCTCCGGCTCCCACGGCCCCGCTGTCACCGTAAGACTCATACTCTTCCCCCCACGTATGCTGCTATTGATCGTTGTCAGTTGTCAGTAAACCTTTTGAAAAGGGAGCTGCTGTAGATTTAAAGAAACACCTTAATTGAAGCAAAGGCAAAAAATTGGAATGAATTTTATGTGACTGTAAAGCCGACAATAAGTGAAAATCCAAAAAACGCCTCCAATCCTAATGATCTCCCCCCCCCCCTCTCCCTCTCTCTGTGTGTGTGTGTGTGTGTGTGTGTGTGTGTGTGTGTGTGTGTGTGTGTGTGTGTGTGTGTGTCCTCACAGAAGGAAGGTCACGACAGGAGCTTTTTTCAATCAGTTTTTACAAGAAGTGTAGCTCATACAATGGTATAAATGTATTATTTGCGATACTTTATAAATATGAACCTCTAAAGATTTTGAGTTCGTGCACATTGTGAATCAAGAATCTAAATATTTGTATCACAATGATTTCTATAAAAGCATTTTGTTTATGGGGATAATGCGACAAATCTTTTGTGACCCTATTAACGATCAATGGTAATTAAAGAGGAACCCTGGCTCTGAACATTTTCGTGACAAGTGACAGCGCAGACATCTACTAACGAGAGAACATGTTTTATCATCATAAACACGATGATAAGACGCATCGTTAAAGCGTCACTTCAGTAATGTTGACTCGTGTTTTTTAATAGATGAATTAAAACACTAAACTCTAATTTCTGCGGATTATTTTAAGTTTACAGAATATAACATGTGGTAAGACGACGAGTTTTACTTCTCACTGTCCATGTTATGAATGATTGCGTTTTTATGATGCGTAGTAAAACGACCCCCTCTTCTTCTTCTCTGTGTTGTTCTTGTGTGTGTGTGTGTGTGTGTGTGTGTGTGTGTGTGTGTGTGTGTGTGTGTCTTAGAAGTCAAATAATACATTAGCCATACTTAAAAAAAACATCTGAATTTCATTTAGAACTGAGATTCTAAGTTGTAAGCAGAAATCTTATGCACAGCCAGAAACATGTTTCCCCACTTTCACAATGCTGAGGTGCCAAATCCACAACCCCCCAACAAATGGTTTATTACACGCGGGTGTGAAGGGCAAGCTTTACTTACACAGCCTCACACACAGTAGATTTTTAAAGTTTTTTTGGGTACAGTGGTTTAGCCACAGATGCAACATCCACTTTTGATAAAGATCACTCCACCTGTTTATTTCTTAAGAAATTAAGCATCTTTATTAAGCTCTTATTTATACATGTCTACACAATAATAGACACCGTGTGCTCTGAGACGTTATAGTCTTCTACTTCTGCTTCCTATTTTCTATGAGTTTTCTATGAGTCTGTTGTGGCCAGTGCGATCCTCTATGCTGTTGCATGCTGGGGGAGCAGGCTGAGGGTCGCAGATGCCAACAGACTCGATAAACTGATCCGTAAGGCCAGCAATGTTGTGGGGATGGAGCTGGACACCCTCAAGGTGGTGTCGGAGAGGCGGATGCTGTCCAAGATAAAGACAATGTTGGATAACACCTCCCACCCACTCCATGACATGCTGGTCAGTCACAGGAGCACGTTCAGTGAGAGACTGAGATTACCGAAAAGCACCACTGAACGACACAGGAAATCTTTCCTGCCTGTGGCCATCTCCCTGTACAACGCATCCACTTAACACACTGTTTGCTGCTACAGCTACACATGTTTCTTTTCCAGCTATTTATTTATGAGTGACTTATGTATGTATGTATGTATGTATGTATATATATGTATATATTGTACTATTCTTAGTTAGTGTATTGTCTGTCTTGTCTTAATGTTGGTTTATAATGGAGCACTGTAACAAAAAATAATTTCCCCCAGGGATCAATAAAGTATTCTGATTCTGATTCTTCCATCGGTTTGGATTTTTAAACTCCCAACCTTTCAGTTTGTTATGAACGACTTATATTTCTAACATTTTGTGATGTAAAAGTGAACCATGTTTTTTTTTTTTTTTTTTTTTTTTTTGATGGAAGGACTTAAGACAGGAGTTATTTAAACAATTCTAAATGACAGTGTGATGGCCATAGTACTTTATGTGGGCCAAATGTGTTAAGGATAATGTTTATCAATGTAAAATTGCAAAGAACCTTTGAATAGATTATAACATTTTGTAAACAGTTACCTCAGAAGCTGTATTGGTAGATCTATGTATGTAAGGTAAAACTATCCACAGTACTTCCACTTAAGTAGCTAAACACATAAAGTCACCCTTACCAATAATACGCTGCTCCTTAAAAAAGTAGCACAAACAGACAACTGACTGAGCAATGATAAGTAGAGCTACCCGAGGCCGATACTCAAGCAGAAGAAAATTAAAAGTTGTTGTTTTTGTGGCTCGAAAAATTAAAGAATGTATGTTTAATAATTCAACAAGACCCACACCTTCAACACATGTACATCCAAATTTTGGAACAGGCTCAACATTGCTGTTGTTCAATAGTTTTTATCCGTTTGAAAAAGTCATTTTACGGCTTTAATGTTTCCAGCTGATAAGGAGAATGAGTGCGTTTCAAATGAGCGTCCGAAGGCTTTAAACATCTGCTTAGTCTGTAACGACAGTATCAAACTACAGAGCATTGTTTTTACTAAAATTCAACATTTTCAGATGAAAATTTGGCTACTTTTTTTTTTTACTGTAACACCCACCTCAACGCCGTTGTTAGGATACTCTTGGTGATCACATTTTTTCATATTTATGCTTCTGGCACTGAGGGTATCTAATACGCATGTTGTCGCTGTGTTTTGTACTACCAGCTGTGAGGGCTCTGCTTTTGCTTTGAGCAGTCTGTTTTTATTTTGTCTCGTGAGTGTGTGTTTTTCAAACGAGATCCTCGTCAGTTTGATTTTGTTACCACAAACTTTGTGTGAAGTTCACAACAGAGGTAAAGAGATTTAAACACCCCAGTTTAAGGAGGCAGGCAGGGGTTGGACCACCTGCACAGGACAGGTGAAGCGGAGAGTGTCCGGGGAGATGTGCAGCAGAAGCAGAGGGAACATTTTACTAGATGATAAATGGCAGATTTAGATGATTAAGGATTTGTTGACAAGATTAAAAGACACGTCCGTCAGAGTTCAACAACATTACAGTTTGATTAAATAAAACTTTTTTAAACTACACAAGGGTCATTTTCTCCTCTGATAGTAATCATATTAAACATGTCAAGAAAGAAAGAGTATAAAGAAAATAGTAAATGTGTGTCTAATTAAACTCTTCCTGTGAGCCTTACATCATCCTTTAATATGTTTGGTGTTACAAACTTGAAGAAGCACAGAAAAGATCATCAGACATTAATCTAATCAGTTTTCAGCCTTCATTCGTATTGAAAAGTTGAAATCTTCCCTGCTAGACCCAAGTGCAGCGTTTAACACCGTCGGCCATAACATTTTATTACAGCTATTATTAAATGGAGAGTGCTCTTCACACACTGAGGTTAATTATGAAGCTCCACAGGCTTCTGTGCAAAGACCAGTTCTGTTTACATTATACGTGCTTTAGAAGGCATAGCATAGCACAGGTCAGCTCAGCAACATCTCGACTTTGGCTTGTTTTTTCTGGTTAACGTAATTTAGAATTAAAGTTTAGTGTTCTTAGCATTTAGGATGGCCGTGGCGAGTAACTCAAGTGCTGTAAACATTTCATCAAAAGTTATCTGAGTTGGAAGGGTGGCTGTTAATAAGCCATTCTTAAGGAAGGAGAACAGAGAAAAATAAGGCTGAGGTGTGCCAAATTACACAAGAAATTGACTGGAAAAAGAAATCAGCTGTAATATGTCTTATGGAGTAATGAATCCAAATTTGAAATATGCATGGAAGAGGTCCGAAGAGAGATACAACAGTGAATGTCTATAGCCGTCTTTAACACAGCGTGGATACTCTACCGTGCTTTGAGGCTGGATTTCAGCCAGTGTTGTTGGAGCTCTTATCCAAATTAATCAAATTATGAATGTAGAAAAGTTCCACCAGATTTTGATCGACCATGTAATACCAAGTAATGTCTGATTGGCAGCAACTTTCAGTACGACAATGATCGCAAACATACTGCCATTGTAGTCAAAGTATGCCTGGATGAAACAACGCATCAGTCATGGATTGATCTCTCCAGGGTTCGAACCTCAAGATAATCGAAGCAGTGTGGGATCATCTTGACAGAAAACAAAACAAAAGGCATCCAGCATCCAAAGAAGAGTCTCGGATGTCTTTCAAGAAGCCTGCAGAACTAAGAAATTACAAGAAAGCTTACCTATTAGAGTTTAAGCTGCGTTGAAGAATGAAAGGCAGCTTTAACTGAACAAAAGGGTAAAAAAATCCCACATTGACGGCTAACTCAAGAGACAAAAAGCATTAGAACTCAAGTCATTACCGTACTTAAGGATAAATAAGTTAATTAATTACATTAATGCATAAGCAGAAAATAACCTACAGTAACTGCTTTGCGATATGGAAGTGCAAAAGACAACTGAAAGGGAGGATAGTTTCTATTAAGGGACAGAGGAACGATAAGAAACGATAAGAAATCAAGGAGTGTGGTGTAGATAAGTGAGGAAATCCGATCATTACTACAAATTTAGTTGAAATTTAAATATTTTAACTATGGTGTGTGAGGTGGGCCCCTGGGTGCCTCCTGTGAGGGCTGTCTGTTTTCCACATTCTGCAACGGTAAAATACGACTTAGAGGCGGATATTTGTTTTACCAAATGGACAATTGCTGTTGACAAAACTCGCCTCATGGTTGACTCTGAGAAAAAAACTCTTTCCCACAGAGGGGAATAAACTTATTCGAATATGAGCTTTTTTCCACTAAGGCTTATTTTATGGGGAGATGTACGAAATTATTTACCGGGTTACAAGCAATGATAATATCGGCTGTTGACTCCTCATTTTCATTTTCTGTCTATTGAGAAAACCCAGTGTAAAAGTAGCTAAAAGTAATGAAGAAAAAAACTTTGGTCTGACAAGGAGCAGGCTGCGCAAAACCTACCTTATAGATGTTTTAATAATAATAATATTGTTTTGGGGGGCGCGTTATAGGTTATAAGCATTGAGAAAAAACTGATATCTGATATCTCACTCCTCCTTGACCCGCGGTGTGTGTGTGTGTGTGTGTGTGTGTGTGTGTGTGTGTGTGTGTGTGTGTGTGTGTGTGTGTGTGTGTGTGTGTGTGAAACAAGATCGCCTGTCACGGCAATTATGGTTTGTTTTTTCAGTCCCTTGTAAAAGGGATTCTCAAAAGGAAAAGTAGTATTCAAAGAAAAGTATTCACTAAGGGATATTTATTCATTTTTACACATACGGGGTAGGCAGCCTGTAGGTTACAAGCGGATAGAAAGTTCTTCTTTTCATCACAAGCTATGGTGTAGCCTAAAAATGCAATTTGTTGCTAGGCAGATCATCTTAAAGGTTTTTTTTACTGCGTCTGTATTATAGGAAAATAAAATACTATTGAAATCTCTACAGGAAGTCACTCTTTATTCCCATTAAGAAATACAGAGAAAATCGTCATAATATTGAAACAGAATTCAGACTATGAGTTTGCGGAAAACTAGCTGCCGCTCTGTCTCTCTATACAGCACAAAATCAGCTGCTGCATCACCGCTGTGCTTCAGGAACCAAACCCCTCCCCTCATGTATATGGAACATGACGCATCAGGTCTGAAAATGACTAGACAATTCCGGAGTATTTCCGGAAGTGTCATAAGGTCCGGATCGAGGCCTTCCTTAGTAAATATGCTGTATTTGAATATGGCATATTCAAAGCCTTCTTCTTTGGGAGAGCAGATCTCATCGGACACAGGAGAGCTGCTGGGCTGCAGAATGAAATCCATCTTGTGTGTCTGAGGCTTAGAAATTGTGAACTCCTCCTCTCTGCTTTTATTCTCCTCCCTCTAAAAACTTTTTTCTTTTTTTTTCCCAACAACAGATGGCGCGCTTCCGGAGGTTTACCCCCCCTCCCTTCTCAGGATGCAATTCGACACGCTTAGCGACAGATGGCGCGCTTCCGGGGTTCGCCCCCCCTTCTCCGGATGTCGGGGGGTTCCCGCCCCCCCCTTCTCCGGATGCAATTCGTCACGGTCATTACTCGCTTCCGGGGGGGAGGGGCGAGGTCAAAAGGTCATGATTAGGGCCATCAATCACTTCGGATTAAATTTTGTCATAAACCGTATGGGAGTATCTCTCTACTTATTCATGATAACAACAATGACAATAATAGAGCTTTGGGTATCAGTGTTAAAAGAGTGCTACAAAGTGCAAAGAAACCATGGAAAGAGAAGACAAAGGATAGCTGAAGCTGCATAAAAGGAAGAGCCAAGCTATTTCACGCCTGAGAAGTTTTAAAATGAGACACTTGAGGCTGTGGGATCAGGTTGAACGGATTTTATTTAAAAAAAAACATCACAAGCACACATAAAACACACACCAAAACAGGACCCCTCTTGGAGAACTTGTCGTAAAAGTAAATTTTTAGTAACCATAAAAAATGAAGGTTTTGTACTAATTCAAAAAAGCTGAGCGCTTGGTGGTGAACTGAATCAAAGGCTAAATACTGTCAAGAAATTAGCATGCAATGAGGGACCTTATTAACCCCGCTAAGACAACTGCCACATCCTGTTGATGTCTTTTTGTGGATCTCATTTTCGAGCTCAGTGCATAACTTAAGGTATACCGTGCAGTTCTCTCACTGCCCCCTGCAGAGCTCAACTCGGCTGAATCAAACAGAATTAGTGATAAAACTGGGACGACACAAGGAACTTTCTATTTGACTGAAGTGGATGAAAAAAGTGGTGCTCTTAAAAGATGTTATAAACTTTGTTTCTGCACAAAGTAAAGTCAACTAAATGTGTGAGTGTGTGTGTGTTTGCACTTTTTTCAGGTCAGAACCAGTTCTAGCTAGAATAAAAGAAAACCACAAGAGGATTATCTTGCCGTCAATCGACAACATCAAGCACGATACCTTTGAGGTGGAGCGCTATGAGAACTCTGGCCATGGCTACAACTGGGAACTGTGGTGCATGTACATTAATCCACCCAAAGAGTGGTGGGAGGAGGGAGACATGTCTGCACCAATAAGGTATGCCAGCTTCTCCCATTTAAACGTGAACACAGATCTCACACTTCTGAGATGTATTTTTTTCCACTTCTTTAAGATTTTCAATAAAACTGCCACCAAGTTCTTTTTTTAGTTTTGGGGAAGATTAGGGGAAAACAAGAAAAAAAGCTCCTGATGGGAAACCAGACTTCATTAAAGCAATAAAAAAATTACAGCCTAAATTAGAGAGTGGTGAAAATAGGATTTTAATTATCTGATTATCACCCATATATTTGTGTTAAATTGGATTTCCTTCCATTCTTTAATTAAAAATAAGAATAAATTGCATGAGTATGCACAAAAATGTTTAGATTTACCCTCCACATAATAGGCTGAAATATAAAGTGTGAAACTTTGCATAGTGGAGATTTGGGTTGTAGAAAAGTACTCCAAAATAAACATCAGATAAAGCCACAAAAAAACACATTCTGGTGTTTGCAAACGCTCAGTGTCACATGATAGTGTGTTTTCCTGGCTGCAGGACGCCTGCCATGATTGGATGCTCCTTTGTGGCCAATCGGGACTACTTTGGAGAACTCGGTCTACTCGACTCAGGCATGGACGTCTACGGAGGGGAGAACATCGAACTAGGCATCAGGGTTTGTGTGTCACCCAGTTTCCTCTTGTTCCTGCTCCCTCTTTACCCCTGTAGGTTTTAAGTGGAGCAGTGGCCACCGTAGCGTGGCACCACTGATGAGGCCCCATTAAGAGTCCTGGAGGACCAGTCCTGTGTGAGCAGCTCACAGCAGGGCAATGGAGATAAATAGGTCACGTAGAGCAGAGCAGGAAGGTTGGAGTTTGTTTCTGTACATTTTGAGAGATTGGAGAGTCTTTTGTTTTTCTGCAAGGTTATTAGATTTTTCCTGAAAAAATAACGTCAAACATTTTCACAACCCGAGTGTGTTGGCTTTTATCCAGCAAGCTAAACAATCAAATATTTTTAGAAAGACAAAAACGGTTGCCTTGTCTTTGAGTTGACTTGGTCATAACTTGAATCTGAAATGGAAAGTTCTTATATCTTGTCATCAAAAATATCAAGATTCCCCCCAAAATTAAGTCTAGATAAGTAAACGTGTACAGATGCAATAAAACAGCTAAAATTCAGCTTCAACGCACCTATAAATATATTACAACTGCTGGAGATGAAGTATTAGCAAAGACATGAATCTAGCCCACAATGTCACATCTCAAGAACCACATTTCTTTCTGTTCCTCTTTTACTACAAAGCAGTGGGACACATATCCAGAGTTGCCCTGCGACAACAACATTTCTACATTTCACTACAACCCTTACAAGAGGATTGTTTGGATGTGTCCAGGGAGAAGGCCCTCATTCAGAGAAACTCTTTCATAACAAGCACTTGAATCAATGACTGTTTGGGTTTTAACAGGATTCTTGGGATAATGAATGTTAAGCGGTAGATATCAGCACCTCTATGGGGCAATTTTGCATGGTTGTTGTCCAACATCTTTTACATGAAATCATAGTACTGCTTATTTATCTTAGAGTGTGGCAGAGAGCAGTAAAATGTTTTTTTTTGGCATACCCTCTGTTGGTTAGCACCCGTGTCCTTGGGTAACAGAAACACATAGGTTATCTTTAAAACCTATGTGCCCATTTTCTGTTTGTAGTGCTCCTTATCTGTGGATGGAACATGTTTCATATTGTTCCCAGTGTGAAGAAAGACTGACGGACCTACTTTTTATCCAGTAGGAATGTTTGTCAGGAGTGAAATAGGTTGCATCTGTGCAATTGTTTGGCGACCTGTCAGTTTGAAGTTTCTGTTACGCTCACATCACTTTGACGTGGGTTCAGATAGCTTGGATATCCATGTCTTCATTATGTTCACAGCAGAAGGCTCGTGGGTTGGACACACTCAGCAGATACTTTATTAGATACACCTTGTCAGTATTAGGTTGGACACTCTTTTGCCTTCAGAGCTGTTTTAATTCTTCATGGCATAGATTCAACAAAGTACTGGAAACATTCCTCAAAGATTGATCGTGGCATGATGGCCTCATGCAGTTGATGCAGATTTGTCAGCTGTGCATTCACGATGGGAATCTCGTGATCTATCTGATTGAGATCCCCTGACTGTGGAGACTTTCCTGTTAGCTCACAAGAGTAGCACCTGATATGGTCCTCTGCTGCTCTAGCCCAAATTCTTCAAGGTTCACGGTTCAAAGTAATGCAAAAGTGGTTTTTAAGAAGAAGTTATCTGTTTTACTGTTGCCTTCTTGTCAGCTCAAAGCAGTCTCTGGTCGGGTCTGGTATCAACAAGATATTTTCACCCAGAGAACTGTCTCTCATTGGATATTTCCTCTTTTTTGGACCATCCCTTGGGATAACCCTAGAGATGGTAATACAGAAATATCCTAGTAGATCAGGAGTTTCCAAAATACTCAGACCAGTCCTTCTGTCAACAACAACCATGCCTAACGTGTCTTAAATCTTCTTTCTTTTCCATTTTGATGCTCAGTTCTTCTGTGAGTACCCTGCCGAGATCCACTTTCTGGGTAAATTATTCATTATGAGAGCAGTTAATCTCCTTTTGAAGCTTGTGGATGTGCACAACAATTCTACCTAACAGTGAGAGGTCAATTCAGGGTCCAGTGGTTTGATCTCACTCACAGTCCTGCATGAATGAATTCACAGCACCATGTCCTGTTCTCATCTGTTCTTCAAGGGGTTTTCCTCTGAAGCCTCTGTGTTTGTTTAAGGGCTGTGTTTTTCTGTGGCTGGGATAGTTCCTAATTGGTCAGTTGCTGGCTTTGCACATTTGTTCTCCAAACCTGCAGAGGATACCTCAGTCTTGACCTGCTGATTTTGATGGCTATCATTGTGAATGAAGTAAGGATTACAGCTAGGTCATTGGATTCCACCACTGATCAACTTAGAGATTGTAGCTACATGATGCCCTTATTTGGGCATGTCCATTTTTCCTGAGGTTGTGTAGAAGCTTTTGGAAAAAGGGATGAGTACCACTGGCTGTTTCCAGAGAGGATCCTGGGAGGAAGTTATCTTGTTCAGCTTCCTATTTCTTCAATAGCAAGTCTGCTAGGTCAAAAAGCTCTTTTTTAAAGTTTTGCATTAAGAGCTGTTTCAGTAGCTCTAGATGCACCATAACATTGTTCTAGCCATTCTGATATCATTTTCAGCTCAGCTGCTGGGTGGTTTGTATGAGGAGATAATTGATTCAACCTTCATGCTCTGAGGTTTCTTTTCTAAACCACTTCACAAGCAGGTGAAGCTCTTCTGCTGCAGTTAATTCTTAAACCTTTAGCACCAAAAATGAATGATGTCCAGTAGTTCTCCACTTTATCATTATACTTTCTTTGACCTCTGTTAATGAGAAGCAACAAAAGGAACGAATCTTGGTCAGGAAGAAGAAATACTCTTGTACACATTTAAGGCTATTCATCATCTCTCTCCTCCATATCTCTCTGATCTGGTTCAGATCACTGCCCCATCTCGATGTCTTAGATCTTCTTCTTCCCTTTCTCTCTCCGTCCCTTCCCCCCGTCTTGCCACCATGGGGAGCAGGGCTTTCAGCTGCTCTGCTCCACGACTCTGGAATTCCCTACCTCCTGATTTAAGAAATATCTCTTCCATCTCTCTCTTTAAGTCCCAACTCAAAACTCACTTGTTGTCTTATGCTTTTATGATTGTGTAAACTGCTTGCTTTTATGCTTCTTTTTTTATTCTGTTGTTGTGTAGCTCTTGGGGCTATGCTAGCATTCATGTCTTATTGTTCTGGCCCGCTGTCCTACATCAAAGCTGGGAAATAGCATGGTGAACTGTAGAAGATGTTTTGGCCACATCTTCAAGCATGACTTGTGCTTCTGACCGTCTCTTCTTGTTGATCTTTAATGACATGCCTGGAATCATCATGGTGTATTCGCTGACTGGGAGAGTGCTCTGGATGATACGTTGTCACAGCAAACAATATAAGTAAAAAAACATGCATTTATGTATGTATACTCACAGTTGGAGCTTAAAAGTTAACCCAGTGCTGAAGTGCCGAAAACCTCAGCTCCTCTTGATGCCCCTTAAGGTTGGCTAGAAAAAAATGAATAAAAGCAACAATTAGATATTTTTTATATAACAGAAAACAAGAAGAAAAACCGAGAAGGACTTCTAAATGTACAGATTTAGCTTTCATTAGTTCCAGCACAAAGAAAACACGTCCTTCCAGGTGCTCTATGCTCCAGCTGTTAGCTGTAATTGACTTTATAAATCAGGACATCGCGGCGACTGTGCATCTGCCTATTTATATTTCCTGCTGCCCAGCAGCCAGCAGTATATTATTGTGAGCTTTAATTCATACTCCTACTACCCACAGGTGTGGCTGTGTGGAGGCAGTATGGAGGTGCTGCCTTGCTCCAGAGTGGCTCATATTGCACGAATGAAGAAACCTTACCACAGTAACATAGCTTTCCACACACGCCTTAATGCCCTGCGTGTGGCAGAGGTCTGGATGGATGAGTACAAGTCCAATGTCTACCTGGCCTGGAACATCCCCATGGAGGTGAGAACGGCATTTTTCTGCACCAAGACCTCTCTTAGAGAGGATGCTGTCAGTCATGCTTGTCTGTTTGTGACTATCAGATGTCCATGTTCAGAGCCAAACAGTTTTTCTTTTGGTTCCACAATTTATGTAGAGACTTTAGGCATAATAACTTCCTTTGCTCTTGCAGAACCACGGTATTGATTACGGAGACATATCACAGAGGGTTGCACTGAGGAAGAGTCTGCAATGTAAGAGCTTTCACTGGTACCTAGACAACGTTTACCCAGAGATGAGGAGGTACAACGATACGCTGTTCTACGGTGAGGTGAGCCATGAAGGACAAAGACACAGGAAAAAGTAAGTTTGTAGATGTAAGATCTGATGTACAAATTAAACCACTGAAATTAAATAAATGATACTTACACAAAGTCCTAAGAAACTTGTATCTCCTCCACAGACCAAAATATAACAAGAAAGCAGGGACTCAGACAGCATGTACATCCACATCTTCTCAGCTGTTAATAGAAAATAAATGAGATTTAGAACTTTGTCTGATCCACACTGACACATCCTTGTTTTTAGCCTTTATACATTTTTAATCGGTAATTATTTTGGGGAATATTCATATTTTATGAATTAAGTCTGACTCTTTTTTTTTGTGTATTTAAGGTCCGCAATTCTAAAGCAAGCCACCTGTGTATGGATCAGGGTGTGAAGGAGAACCACACAGCCACCCTGCACCCATGCCATGGGTGGGGTCCTCAGGTACAACACTCTTCCTCACCACCATACTAAAGAGTATACTCCATCTTTTTCCAGTTGCTTTGCTTTCTCATGAAAACATACAGTGAGCTTCTCCGGTGATGTGATTTGCAGCTGTGTCTCAATCACAGGCTCAGCTGAAATCCTCCAAGGAGCGAGTTCTGCTGTCAGAATAAAATTGTGTCTTGCACTTTTTGTGTTGAAGCCCTGAGTCAGCCAGTGTCAGCTCTTCATCCCTTCAGCCCTAAGGGCCTCTCTTTTTAGCTCACAGTGGTAAACAGGTGCTTTAGGCAGAAAGTCAAGGCTTCAGTGGTAAAATGCTAAAGGAGCTAAAATTTCAATTCAATTCTGGAAAAATGAGTGCCGCTGATAGGTTTGTAGCTTGAACCCATCCGCTGGAACGTTAAAGGCAATATAATTACACTGCAAAGCAAGACACGAAGTAGGCAAGCTTCATGTTACTCGTGCACGGGAGAGAACCGGACAATCGCCGTTCCTTCGCTTGGCCCCAGTTGCTCTCGTCCGTCCTCCCGTACCACTGTCCTTTTATTGAGGTTACATGAATATGCATAAGTTCGTTAACATATGACGTCTACATACACACAAAGAGTAATAAATTCAAATTCAAATTTTATTTGTCACATACACAGTCATACACAGTACGATATGTAGTGAAATGCTTGGACAACTGCTCGTGACCTAAAGAAAACAAAAAAGGAAAGGCTATGAATAAGGTAGGAAATAAATATGAAAAATTAAAAAGGGGTAAATTTAACTAGGAAGGAATAAAATATAAATTAAGGTTAAAAATGAAATAACTGTACAACACAAATTAGAATGAAGGGTAAATTTAACTGGGAAGAATAAGATAAAATATATAAATTAAAGTTGAAAATAAAATAACTGTACAACAAAATACACCAATACACAGTATAGAACTATATAAGAATGTATGAAGAAATCTAAATATAAATAAATATATACACAATAACAGCAGCTGTACAAGTATTAACCGGAAATGAAGAATATAGTGACCAGTGTTGTGCAAAAACAAAGTCCAGAAAGTCCAGTGTGTGTGTAAGAACTGTATGTGTGGGTCAGTACTGTGTGGTGGTGTGATTGAGAGACCGTATCGCCTGCGGGAAGAAGCTCCTCCTCAGTCTCTCTGTGTTGGTCTTCAGGGAGCGGAATCGCTTTCCTGACCTCAACAGAGAGAACAGTCTGTTGTTGGGATGGCTGAGGTCCTTCACGATCTTCCTGGCCTTGGTCCAGCACCGCCTGCTGTAGATTGAGTGCAGGTCAGGGAGCTCGGAGCGGATGGTGCGCTCAGCTGACCGCACAACCCTCTGTAGAGCTCGTCTGTCCTGCATGGTGCTGTTCCCGAACCAGGTTAAGATGTTTCCCGCCAGGATGCTCTCTATGGTGCACGAGTAAAAGTTCCTGAGCACTTTGGAGGGCAGTTGGAAGTCTCTCAAGCGTCTGAGGTGGTAGAGACGCTGACGGGCCTTTTTCACCACGGTGTTGATGTGACAGGACCATGACAGGTCCTGCGTGATGTGAACTCCGAGGTATTTGAAGCTGTCCACTCTCTCCACTGGGCACTCGTTGATGACGGGGGTCTGGTAGTTCCTCTCCTGCTTAGTGCTGAAGTCCACTATCAGCTCCTTTGTCTTACTGACGTTTAGAAGGAGGTTGTTCCTCTGGCACCAGTTCTCCAGATTCCTAATCTCCTTCAGGTAGGCCGTCTCGTTGTTATCAGAGATCAGGCCCACCACGACGGTGTCGTCAGCAAACTTGATGATGGTGGTGGAGCTGGTAGTGGCCACACAGTCATATGTGTACAAAGAGTACAGCAGGGGGCTCAGAACACACCCCTGGGGGGCTCCAGTGCTGAGAGTGGTGGAGGCTGAGACATGTCCGCCCATCCTTACTGCGTGCGTGTGTGTGTGTGTGTGTGTGTGTGTGTGTGTGTGTGTGTGGACTGCTGATCAAAGGGTCAAACATCCTTGGTCAGGAAGAGGGTAGCCTCCCCCTCACCCTAGATGGTTCATCCTAGATAACACGGTGAGGAAGTCCTGCAGTTCATCTAAACAAAGACTAGACTAGAACAGACGCAACTACGTTAATCCTACCATAAAACAATAAAACACGGTATGACCTCTCATGCTCCCAAAGTGCTGTCTAATACACACACAGTTTGCAGACTATCAAGGATCAAAACCTCTACCAATCTACAATTAATTACAAAACTCTAAGCATATATAAGTAAATATTTCTAAGCATAAATGACAATCAACAATACAAATCGAACAGCCGCATCACACTTTCTTCACAAGACATGCTTCAGTTGCATTTTTTAAAGTTATCCTTTTGATGGAACAAAAAGTCTTCAGTTTTTATTAGACCACCAGTTTTTCACACTTGCACTTCCACGGAGATAAAAGCGACCCCATGGTGTCTTAGCGTGGGTTCTCTCCAGGTAGTCCGGCTTCCTCCCACAGTCCGATGACATGCACGTTAGGTTAAATGGTGACTGGCTGTAGGTGTGTATGCAAAACAGATAAAGCACATAAGTGCATAAAATAAAGTGCGATATGAATATCTGTGAAAAGATGAATGTAACTTGTAGTGGTCAAAGATACTAGAAAAACATTTTAATAAATACTCTGTTCTTAAGAAGAAGCAGTGACATCTAGGGACCACAAGTGGGATTTTTTAAGATTTTGAGTCCAAACGCTGTTAAATCACCTAACTTTTGTATGATGTACTGCAAACAGGATGCAGTTACTCTGCAAAAAGACCCAAACTGGGCTGACTGGGTGGTTGATGGAAAGCTTTATCTTTATATCTTTTGCAAGGCATTGCAACCACTATTCATGCTTTGTTAGGAACAGAATGCGATATAAACAATTTCCCAATCAGTCTTTATCGTCAGCACACTCAAAGCCTCAGAGCTAGATGCAACCAAAGGAACTGTTTTATCTGCACTGCTAAAGTGGAAATTACTATTAATCTGAACGAAAAAGCTGAAGTGAAAGACACAAAGGTTAGAAAACAGAGCGGGAAGAATCTGACTCACTTCTGCTTTTTCTTTCTGTCAAGTTGAGAAAACTGCAGAATTTGGTGTTTATAAAATGTTAGGGCTATATGTGGGTTAGAACTCTGCTGAAACAACACTGTGATTAGCAGTGATGTACAGGAAAATCTTTGTGTTTAGCACTCAGTGAAGAACAAAGACATGTTTTGCCTCTCAGCAGTATTGGGAACAACACCATCCTCTTGTTCAAAGCAGCAAAAAAAAAACCCAACAGCTTGCATAATCAAGGAAAATTCCTGCCAGGTTACCTTCAACTTGTACATCATCACATACTTATTTCATCGTTAGCTAATAAAGAGAAGAGTATTCACTCAGCCAGTTCAGTAACTTTCCGTTTACTGTATGTGTGACGTATCTGTTTTCCTCTTAGTTAGGACGCTACACTAAAGAAGGTCAGCTGTTTCTGGGACCCCTAGGCAGCACTGGTGAGGACACTCGTTGTGTGGTGTACGATCAGATGAGCAACTTTCCTCAGCTCCTCAATTGTGAAAAGGTGACCAACGTGAAACAGAAGACATGGCATTTCTCTCAGGTCAGAAGTGTAAAGAAATCTCTTTTTCAATGATATAACTGAGTGTTTATAAGAGAAACTAAAATTTACTGGCATAGAGTTGAGAGGAAAAGTATCTATATGTCAGATTTTAAAAGGGACCTATTGAGCTCATGTCTGGGTCCATTCTTTTTTCTCTTGGACTCTAATATGAGAGTAGCTTTGCATGAATCTTCATTTCTCTCATACTCAGCATTGCTGCAGCCCCGTAGTTCATGCTTTATCTGACAGAACCGCCTTTATATTCCGAATACCTCCGTTGAAGCCACCTTTCTTTGTGTTAAAACCCTCACAAACAGAAGGTTTTAACACCAGTAGGACAGATCTGTCTGTTTGTGATGACTATATTAGGATATCATCTCTGCTATTACTGAAATCAAAGCAGTCTGGTTAACGGGGATTATTTGCACATAAATTGAGACTTTGGCTATGATTAATATGAACAATAACTGTTGTAAAATTATATTTATGCTAGAAAATAAGGGGTCCTCTTAAGACAACTAAACCCAGACTGCTTAAAGGGTAACAAGCGACTCAATATACCTTTTACTTTGGCATTGATTCTCTTTTTCTTTTAATGTGAAAAACCTTTTGTAAGTCAATTTTCTGTTGGTCTTTTAGTTCTGTTTGGGTAACCTTTAAAAACTAAAGAGTTACAGCCTGTAGCACGGGAAGAGGAGAGCTTGAACAGTGATGCTGCAGACCTTCTGCCACATCGATTCTTTGTCACACAGCAGGACAAGCAGTGAAGAGTCCTGCAGACGTAGAAGTCTTAGGGAAATAGGGAGACCTTACTTATTTTATATAGATGTAAGGTAAAAAGTTAGTGCCATTTGTTTAAGAAAGAGGTTGCAACAGTTCACATAAGGCCCGGTCTGGTTACATACTGTTCTGTCACCATCACGCATTGTTCACAGACCATCTGTGAAATCTGTTAAAACCAAAGTATTGTATCTCCTTCTGCCTTGCAGAACGAATCGATCATAAATCGGGCTACTGGACGCTGTCTGGAGGTGGTGCCGGCTAATGTTTACTCCGGCCACCTGCTGGTCCTGCAGCCCTGCTCGGGGCAGAGGTGGACCATCAAGAACACTATGAAGCAGTGATCGCCTGGCCAGTTTCATTGGGACCAATTACAAAGGCTATTTCCAAGAGCTGTCACCTGACGTTACCTTGGCCAGTGGACAATCAATGATGCGGGGGCTCCTTAGCTTTTGAAATAAGACTCAAAAATAGATGGCTTTAAGGAGACGAGTGATGAGGTGGTTTGGAAACAATTGATGTTTTTTTGTTTTTGTTAGTTTTTTTTTAAAAACATGGACATTCAACGTGGTGAAAGTTTAGCATGAGGACCATTTCTCTATATGAATTTTACAAACTTTCAATGTGATGTTGCCATAATTCCTGTGTGCCACTTCTTTACAGTGTTTAAGTTTTAGTAGACATTTAATCGACCAAAAGCGTGTTCTTTCTTATGTGAAGGGGAAAAAAAGTTTCCATCTTCCATCAGTCTTTCTGCAATATTTCATTCATTTTGTGCCACGGACCGGCCCTAAATAACTAAAATGTGTTCATAACACACGGGAAAAGACACAGGGGAACTGAGGTAACGATAAAAACAATAAATATGAACGATAAAACGAAGAAAAAAACCCCCGGTAAACCATAAATTGCACACCTGAACCTCAACACTCGCGGCCCGGTACCAAACGACTCACGGACCGGTACCAGTGCATGGCTCGGGGGTTGGGGACCGCTGGTCTATGGTACTTAGAAATTAAGGAATGGCTACTCGTGACAGGAGAAAATTTTACACAGTTTAGCAAAAATGCCTGAAAAGTGATTCTTATGTTTTTCAGAAAATTCAAATCCTTGTAAATATTTATAATTTGAAGAAAAATATGCTAAAAATATTACTTGGTGTACTTTTTTTTTCAAATCACCCCAACAAGGACTCTGGGCTAAATCTCACTTCTATGTTTTATGGATTCTGACTTTTATTGCTATTTTTCCACCAAGCATTCTGTAGCATCAGATGCAATATATCTCGTAGCATGAAGTACTGTAAGCAGTTGGGTACAAAGTTTCTTTGCGCTAAGTTAATTTATTTGGTTAACTGCTGTGTGCCATAACTACTGAAAACCTAGTCAAACATAGGAAGCACTTTTTTGGACAAAGGGTTGGAACATGAACGAGAGAGGAGGATTGAATCAGGAATGCACAAAAGTACCAATAGTGGAAATGCAGGAGGCCTTAAAGGCTGAAATTATTAACGTACTGAGATGTATATGATGTCATATATTAAATTGCATAAGTGTGATCAGCTGGATTTTTGCTCCCAAGATTGTCTTCCAATAAACAACTGGTTTCCTGGGTTGTGCTTTGTTACTGTGTTTTAGGATACATCTGCAGTCTTTAAATTTGTCATACTTTAATTAGTATGCTTATTTTTTTCAGTTTAATTTTATTTTCAAGCTTGTTTGTAATTTTTTGCTGCTAAACTCATGCTTTATTTTGCTTTTCTGGACTATAAATAAGGTAGAGACAGCAAAGATGAGCTACCATGCTGGCCTGCTCTCCTTTTAACTGCTCCATCCATTTTCATGGTTGTGGTCAAAATATTTTCGGCATGCTGTGAGATTAGTCCTCAAAATCATCCCCCAAAATAGACTACTTCAAAAGAGATTTCACCCTCAGCTTCCAGCTGCATGGCATCTGCTGTAACTTACACCAACTCGACTTAAGAGTACTTTCATCACATTTTTTATAAAAGCGCTTCTACACAATATTACCCAGCCACAAATAAAGCAGCCAGGTGGCCGAACATTAAAGGGACTGTTCTATAAATGACAAGTTATGGGTTCAATCCTGAAGCAACCATATGTCCTGTAAATAGTGTCCTTGAATCAGACACTGACCTCCTACTGCTTACTCTCGCTAAACTGCTCTGGATGAAGCATCAGCTTAAATGCTTAAGATGTAAATAAAACAGGAGGAGACTGCTGGGAGCACAAGGGCCTGTTTCTAGCAGAGAGGGGGAGAGAGGAGTGAGGCGGCTCTGAGGGACAGAGCCTGCATGCTAACATAACACTGAATGCTGATCAGACTCTTAACGAAGAGACTGCTCATCGTTCTCTGGCGTGAAATAGGATTACCATATGTTGGTTAAAGTCCTGCTAAATGTAAGCCAGCAGTAAATGCTAACAAGGACAAACTGATCAAATAAACTCACTGCGTTACTTAGATAAGGTTGTATTTATGGGGATGGAAATTTGTATAATTTGTAGATTTTAGCATGTAAAAAAATGGAGCTATTTTTAAAGGATGACAAAAAATCTAGAAAATGAATGTAATTCATTGACATTATTGTATCATAGTTTGCATTGTTCTGACCAGCAGTGTCCTGCAGCTCCCTGTGAGCACTTAATGAAAGAGGTTATGGTTTAATGTCAGAGCAGAGAACTCACAGTTGTCAAATATGATTTTGCTCTAATATGCACCATGTGGCGCTGTATGTTTTCTGTGATTGGAGGGTAGTGTCACTGCAGCTGTCACCCCAGCCTGCTCTCTGCTCTGCCTCGGGAAAAAAGCAGCAGAGATACAGATGTAATTACTTGACAGAACAGCAACACTGTATGAAAATGTGACAATTTCATAAAACCCACTGCAGCAAGGGTAACAGATGATACAACACACAATACTGTGCACAACTCTTTAGGCACAGATGTTGGCAGCGAAGCATGGTGAAGCATCCCGCTGTTTTAGTTTTTGTTGTTTTGGGGGTTTTTTTGCAGAGAGCATGTCAAAACTAGAGACTAGAACTACAATTAGATCTTTTATCATGCAAAATAATCAGATCGCTTAAGTTCATTCTGTAGCGTGACAATGACCCCAAACAGAGCCAGAGTAATAGCTTCAGAACATGTACTGAATGTGCTTTATTAAAGGGTTTTTATCAGACTGTGATTTACGTTTACTTCACCTTATGTGTTCATTGTTGAGTAAAAGCTATTGATACCAATTATTTTTATACTATATCCTCACTTCACAGTGAGAATCAAAATCTGTTTCTTCTTTCTTTTGTACTAAACATGTTCTCACACTCTGGAGCCATTTTGGTAACATCTCCAGGCACTTATTTGTCCAATTATTTTTAAGCTATATCTATATTAACTTTAATTTCAGTGATCATAAAAGTTATATACTAGAATAAAAACAGTTTTAAAGTTTTAGAATAGAATAGGATAAACCTTTAATACTGCACAGATGAGAAATTTGGGTGTTACCCAGCTCTTATGGCAAGGGGAATATAAAATATAAAATTGAAAAATTTATAAATTATAAAATTTGCTGACTTTGCACCAAAATGGCTCCAGAGTGTGAGAACATGTTTAGTACAAAAGAAAGAAGAAACAGATTTTGGTTCTCACTGTGAAGTGAGGATATAGTATAAAAATAATTGGTATCAATAGCTTTTACTTTTACTTTTACTGTTAGCGCCGGTGTCCTTCTATTATAGTGATACTAAACAAGGCAGGAAATTATATTTTTATTCTACAAAATGAAATGAATGTATCTACTCTGCAGAAGTGTTTGTGAATTTCAACAGATCGATTAGCTTGCTGCATTATATGTATGAACTGCATTTTTATCAGTTGCAGTTTCACCATCTCAGTGCCTAATGCTTCCCTCTTGTGGTGTCATGGTGGTTAGAAATAAATATGATATGTTATATGAAGTATATAATAAAAGCAAAGGCTTCACGTAAAGAGGGATTGGGACAGCTTTTAAGCAGGGTGACCTGCAGTATCCCACTGATTAACAGCCTCAACTGACACGTTCATGATGACTTTTGCTTTGTTCCCATTCCTCAGATCGATTTTCCCTTTATAAGGTTTGCTAAACCAGATGCTATATTTATGCTAAAAGTGGCCATAAAGAGTAAGGTCAGAAGGAGGAAAGGTAATACAGCAATGAAGAATAAAGGCAAAGTCAAAGACCGATTCCAGCTTTAAAAGCTATCTATGTATTTTTTTGTACATAGATTTATATGAAAAAGATGATCTGATTTCTAGCAGCAAAGGGCACATGCAAAAAAGCATTGGCAGGATAAATTCAGTTAAAGCAGTTAAATCAGTGCAAAGGTACAGAAAAATACTTATATTAGTTTGGAAATCAACAAGCAAAGAAATCCAGATAGATGTGATTTTTCCCATTCAATAGTACTTTTAATGTTCATAATTAAAAATGCTTTTGATTAATTTTGTCAGTAGGAGTAAAAGTTTGATGATTTTTTTCTCAGTGTTACTGCTCCATTAATAATAAGTGTTTAATAATTAATAATAAGTGAATCCAAGTTTTACCCCAATGTTTCCACCATTCCTCTCACCTAACCCTCATTTCCTCTTCAGGCCTTGCCTTTCAACCACACACACCCTCTACAGCAAATTAACAATATCTGAAAGTCATGTCCTTAAGAAATAAGAGGGGAAAATCGAGTTAAGACCCAACACAGGACCTGAAAGGTGCATCTAGCCCTTCAGCTGATTCATCTACCGTTTGCTGAACCCTTGTCAGAAATTGTTAGAAGAAGAAGAAGCTATTCTTAAGGATGGGAAACTCTTGATTGATGGAATCTTGAATATAGAAAAGTAACAATGGATTTTAATCCACAATGTAATGCCATTGGGAAAGCATGTGATTGGCAAATGCATCATTTTTCAGGATAGCAATGATCCCCAAAATACTGTCAGTACAGTAAAAGCATACCTGGATAGAAAAACATACAATAGAACAGCATCAGTCATGGCTTGGCCTCCCCAGAGCCCAGACCTCAATATTACTGAAGCAGTGTGGGATCATTGTGACACGAGAACGGAACAAAAGGCGGACAACACCCAAAGACGTGCTCTGAATATCCTTCAAGAAGCCTGGAAAACTGTTCCTGTGGAAATGACAAGAAAACTAGAACTGAAGAATAACAGTTACAATGCCAAATATTGACTTTCAAGCTTGTTATATTGTTATAAACTCTATTTTACGTATATTTCCATTTATGTTTGCACATGTTCAATAAAATCATTGCTCCTGAGGCAACGAGGAATGGCTAAAGATTTCTGCCACTACTCCATAACAAACATCAACTAAAAGTGTTTGATAAATGCATTCTATTTGCTTTTTTAAAAATCACAAAGTGAGAGATTTTTTTTCAATTTAAGTGAGCATTATGTTAATGTTTTAAATGTCATGGCATAGGATCAGATCGCTTCAAAGTAAATTATATTTTGAAATGTACAATCCCTTAAACACTGTGTCCTGATCTTGAACTAATAACTACTGAGATCTCAAGTCTACTGCATAATAAGACAAACAGCACCATTTAGAAAATTTCTTTTTATTGCAAGTATTCTTAATGCTTTGATGTTTTGTACAGATTTTCATATTTACAGTGATAATTAGTATTCGTCTAATAAATAATACAACTGAAAGTCATTCTCTAGCCTACATGTTTAAATATTGCACGTGCAAAGTATGTATAATATGTGCTTGTCCAATAGATATGCTGTCTTAGCAGCTATTTACAATGTTACATAAGAAACAAATGTGGGATCCAACCACCATGCTACTAAAGAGACACTGTGCGTTTCCCCTCCAAAACAAACCCTCCACTTCAGTGATGGAGTCATGCAATTATTCTACTGGGGTGAAGACAGTTTAATTACAGCATCACTGCAATAACAGTATCCATCCAAAAAAAAAAAAAACATCAAATAAAATTTTAATTATTTCTAAATAAGAAATTCGTGATAAAACAGTTTTCCAATTAACCACTACATAACAGTAGTGTCTAGTTCTTATTTGGTAGGAAATGTCCACCAGTGCTGTAACGTTTTCAAAAATAATAGTAAAAGAAAAAAAGCATTTTGATGAAAAACTAAACCAGCGTGACCTACTGTACAAGTTTGTTTAGGCTGCTTTTGCAGCAGTGCTCTTTATAAAGTCTCCAGGGTGTGATAGTAATAAATCATCTGTGAATGAAACCTTTTACACGTTTAAAATCACTTTGTCTGCCATAGGCAAGAAATCTGTTCCTATAAATACACCGTTTAATTATGTGTTCGCATTGCAACTGCTGCTCTGCCAGAAGTGTAGGTAGAGCAAAGTCAACCTATACATTATACATATCCTCATATTTGAACATTCAATATCAATATATTTTCCACATATTGTGAATATAACGCTGAGTGTGCAGAGAGGGAGAAACACGCAAACACCGTGACGAGACAAGAGCACAGGCAGTGTGATGTTACTTCACCTCTAGATGGCACTATTGCACAACCTACAACCTTCTGCATCGTTTCACTGGAATGGATGACAAGTACAGTGCAAAAACAATAACAGGAACAAACTGAGTCCGATATGATATACATATTTATGCCAAAAAAAAATGCCCGTTTGATCTTGTGTTTCCATGTAGGAACAGGGAAAAATGTCTATATTGTGTTGTCTGGTTCACCTCGGCAGAGTTCTATGGCTTTGGCAGGAGGGTTGAGAGGAAACAGAAAGGGCCTTTACCGCCTGCACCTGGCATGTTTGTGATGAAGCAGCTGCCTCTACTCCTGCTGAGCCTCCTCCCTGTACCTCTGAACCCGAGTGAGCAGAGAGCACCGACGGTCATGCACACACACAGATACTGTACACTTCAACAGACACTGGAGATACAAATGATGGGCCATTTGCTAAACCTGCAGCACACACTGCTTTCTATGTGAAAGAACCATTCTGTGAGAAAAACTCTACTGCTCATTTGATCTATGACCTCTGAAAAACAGTTCATGATTTCCATTACTATTCAATTATAAAAAAAAAAAAAGTACATTCCCTGGGTTATACAGCACTGATATGCAAAGCTTAATTGTATATCTGTAACTCTAGAACTGCAGTATTTATAGTTTTCTTAGTTTAATATTTCAATTTCATATTCTTCTTCTAAGTATAAAATCCCTTTTGTTATATTTGTCTCGTTAATTTAACTGAAATACACTGAAAATTGCTCACAAATTAAGGTTTATGTGTCAATACAAATGCAGGTTTTATTGCTGGGAGCTTCCCGTGATGCACTGACTATTTCTTCTTCCATGACACTAATGTTTTGTCTTTGCTTCATCATTTATGTACTGTACTGTATCCCCAGTTTTCCAGCGAGGGCTGCGTACATTTTGATTGCATTAACGTTTTTATCCAGCCTTTATGTGCAAGCTTGAGCTGCAAAATTCAAATGTAGTTACTGACAGGCCAAAGTGCAACAGGGAAGAGATTAAATGGGATCAAAGGGAGTGGCATTATAAATTCCTTCCTTCCTGAGATTCAAATCCTCCAATCAAAACGGTGCCAGCAATGCAAAGACAGATTTCTTTAAAGGATTGCACACAATAACAAAGTCAGTCGTTTATTTATTAAAGCACTGTTAATAATTTTAGTTGCTGCTATTTCAAATAAATGTTTGGTACAACAAATTTCTCCGTGTTCTGTCTCAGGCTTTATTCGGGCCCTGGTACTAGAGCTATGGTCTGTTCTTGAGTGCAGCAGTGACGACATCAGAGTGGTCCGTCCCAAACCAACTCCCATTGACCCCACAGATAGGAGTTGCATTAAGGTATTGTATGTATGTGCGTGCGTGTGTGTGTGAGAGAGAGAGGGAGAAGGAGAAACTTCCTGGAGCCCACAATGCCCCAATTTTTAGATATCTACATAATAGTACAGACACAGATCTCTTAGAAGTTTTGCTTTTCCATCATGTTTTTAGCTCACTGGTTACAAAGGTGTTTAAATTGATTAAAATTAAATTGATTCCAATTATTATTAACCCAGGACTCAGAATAGTGGTCCATGTGTTGCTGTGATACCAGCAGCCATGTAGAAAATTCACTTGTGAATATTCATATTTAAGAAACTGGCAATAGTGATTTTGTTAACAAGAAAGGCTTTTTGCTGATTGGTTTATGGGTGTCTGGGCAAATAAGCCTTACTTTCATAAGACTGCATTTTTAGTTATGTTTTTGGCAGAATTTCTCTCAGGAAAGCTTCAACAAGCTCCAGCGTGAGCCTGTCTGTGTGTGTCTGATGCTTGGCCTCTGACAGCAGCCAAGTCATCTCTCTCAGAGAGACTAGCCAAGTGAATACGGACAGCCAGTGATGTGTAAACTGTGTCCTGCCACAGGCGACTTTAAAGTCTGCCTTATCAGTGGGTTATACATATATGCTGAGGTCAAAGGAAAACTAAATATACACACACCAGCACTTTGGTGAATTAACTCGAGTCTTTGCTTTAATCTGTGCTAAGTACAGTAGGAGGTTTGGTAGTACATATGAAGATAAGTTCACACATGCACAGAAACATCAGAAGACACATGAAAGTATAGATATTTCTATTTTAGAAAAAAAAATCCATCGTATCTTGTTTTTTTCTTTACGTTTCTTTGAAGCTGTTTAATATAATCTAAGTTGTAGCTCGTTTGTGCAAGTGTCTCTCTTTTTTTCCTTTGATGCTTTTGATGATATATTTTCCCTGTTCTACCAGACCCAGTGAAAAATGCAGGGAGCTTTCCTGTAGTTTAATATTCTTCAGGCTGCAATAGGTTTCTGCTCAACCACTCTGCTCAGAATATATGTCTTATTCAGTTTTGAGAGTGTGGTAAACCATGTTTTATCTTTGCAATCATAAATTCTTTTTACATTTTGTTTTGCTTTGAATACTACAGATATTATTTGTCATATTATCGGTAGTGTTTGTAGTTGAATAGTGTTATATTATTATTATGTGTTAGGATTTGATCAATCCATGACGTGCACAAATGCATTCACAATGGTCTTTAAAAGCAAATACATTTTTTCTCTCTAACAGCTGCTGTATTTACTTTCCTCTTCAGTCCTTCCTGTACTTGGTCAACCTCCTCTCCTCTTCCCAGTCGGTGTGGCAACTGCTGGGCCGACAGTCTTTGGCCAACAAAAGCGAATACACCCTGAGGGAGATGCCAACCTCCATACCTGTAAGTGTTTTTCTTCTTCTTCTTTTCCACACACTGCAGTTTTTTTTTGTCATCCATCTGAGGGCATGTTTGCACTTTTTATTTGGCCTCCAAACACCACCCACCCATTTGTTTTACTTCAAACGCATTCAAATAAACCCTCTCACACTGAGACTGATATACGTTCTCCACCTTACCCATTGTAAATTTCCACACAGTTTTCGTTTTGCACCCTATCCGGTGCATTCTTGTTCAAAGCCTCTCATTTTACTCCACAGGATTTGATTGACAGACTGATTGCCGTGAATTCGGATGGGAAGATTCATTCTCTCTTCCACTACGAAGAGAGTCACACATTCGGCCTAAGGTGGGATTCATTATTTTTTTCATATTACTTAACATCAGTGGGGAAGTAGACGATATCAGATTATCACCTGGTGACTGCACACACACTTCAGCCTCTGGCAATAGGAGACTGGCATGGTGACGTAATCGGCCTTAAAATGCGGCCTTTAAGGCTGCAGACCCTGAATTGGGATACAGCCTCTGAATCGCTGCATCTTGTAGCTGTGTCGTCTTAAATTGGTCATGTGATTTTGACGCGCCGGCGCGTCCGGCAACCCCAGAGGTTTAACTTAATATTTAAGTGTCTCTTGGTTTTAGACTAGTTGTTTAGTCTAATTTGATGTTTTAAACCAGAAAAGGAAGAAGAGGGCTTAGAATTACAGGTAAGAACTGCTCAGTGGTATGTGATAAACTGTAAATGTAAAGCTTACAGGTCAGTCCTCATGTTTTTAAATCAGATTTTGAGTCTATACATGGCACATTATGCTTTTGCATGTTGTGAAATGTGCTGCAAAACAAACTGAGGTAAACTAACTGGTTTACTGTGATGGATTTAAAGTGCGTGTGACTGGTGCGCAGTGGCTGTGGTGCTCACGGTCAGAGTTCAGTCACAAAGAGGGTAACAGAGATGAATTTAAAGTTAAGGTGATGGTGCTTAGATTCATTCACAGACTGAAACCTTCACACCAACTTTATCCTGTGTCTCTTAGTTTTAGACTAGTTGTTTAGTCTATTTTGATGTTTTAAACCATATCACAGGGTTTTTACTTCACCATTTACGGGGTTTTAACAAGCAAACAAAAGACAGATCGTGATGTTTGAAAATGTTTTGGAAATATTCTTTAAAGATTAGATGTAAAATACGCAGAGGACAAATTCAATTGGTTTATTAGTTTATTACATAAGTTGAAAAAAAGTTAAACAAGTAAATAAAGAAACAACGTAAAAGAAAAGTAAACAAAACAAATCGGTAAATAAAGGAAAATGGTAATAAGAAGGGAAAAAAAAAGAAAAGAGAAAACCCCAACAATCCCCTCTGAGCAAGCACTAGGCGACAGTGGGGAAGAAAAACTGCCTTTAAACGGGCAGAAACTTCCGGCAGAACCAGGCTCACGAGGGGCAGTCAACTGCCGGGACTGGTTGGGGTGAAAAAAGATGAAGGAGAGAGGGAAGAAGTGTTAGGAGAGAAGGGGAGAGGAGAGGTGAAAATTAAGATGGAACAGAGGTGGAGGGAGACGAGGTGACGTCAGCAGTAGAAAAAATAGAAAGAGTAGAAAAAGCAGGAGTGTCCCTCCTCCAGAAGAAGCGGAAACGTTTTTTCTTCTTTTCCATGAGCTTTTCCACGACCACTTTTTTCTCTAGGATGAGGGTTCTCAACTGATCGGTTGTTTCTTCAACTTCCTTCTCAAGTTTCTGGCATCTTTGCTCCATTTCTTTTAATAGATTGCACTTGTCTGTATTTTGCTGTTGTTTTTCCTTGTGCATCTTTTCTAACTGCTCATTTCTTCTTGTGATTTCTTGAAGCTTACGCTGCAGGTCTTCATTTATTTTCTCTTGTTGCTGCTTTTGTGCAAGCATTTCAGCGTTTTCACACTTCAAGTTGTCTGAGTTCAACAACATCTCATTAATGACCTCTGAGTGTTTTTTCGCCATTTCATTGATCCTACGCTGCATCTTTGAACATCGTTTTTCCAATACTTCTCCTTCCAGTTCAGGTGTTCTGTCCTTCATTGTATTAATTTGTTCAGTTGTAGATTTCTTCTCTCCAAGTCCTGGAGAATACGTTTTTTTTCTTTTTCCTGTTGCTCTTTCTCTTGAAGAAGCTCTTTATTTTTGCACTCTGTTTCATCCAGCCTGACTGGATTTGGATTTATTGAAGAAGGACCACCAAAATCTTTGTTCTATTTGGTGTACATGTTAAGAGTTGCTGGACTAACAGTTGGTTTGATTTGCTTCAGAGAATCCTCAAAGTCTTTCATCTTAATGTTGCGCACCTCAGCAGCAGCTATAACACGGACTTGTTCTGGTGCCAACTCTCTTATTGGGCCAAGTGCAGCATCTTTGGCTAATGCTGTCAAATCGCTCCCTGAATATCCTTCAGTCACTTTTGCAAGACAGGACAGTTCGTCTTGGCTCAGTGGACTCCCGTGCGTTCCCAAAAGATTTTTCAGCAGCGTAAATCTTGTCTTCTCATCGGGTAAGGTCACATATACTCTTTTTGCAAAGCGCCTTAATATTGCTTCATCGAGCTCCTGGGGCCTGTTCGTTGCTCCCATTACAAGTACTCTGTCATCCTTTCCTGACTGCAACCCGTCAAACTCAATGAGGAACTCAGTTTTTAAACGGCGAGAGGCGTCGTGCTCCCCCTCCCTCCTTTGACAGAGCAAGCCGTCCACTTCATCGATGAAGATTACTGAGGGCTGTCTCTCTCTTGCAACTGCAAAGAGTGCTCGTACGAGCTTCTCGCCTTCTCCCACATATTTGGAGGTCAAACTAGCAGCACTGATGTTGAAGAATGTTGCATTAGACTCTGCAGCAACTGCTTTGGCGAGCATGGTCTTCCCATTTCCTGGTGGGCCAAATAAAAGCAAGCCACGTGCAGGAGCTCTCAGACCAGTAAAGAGATCAGGTCTTAAGGCAGGAAGGATGACAATTTCTTGAAGTGCTTGCTTTGCCAGATCCTGCCCTGCGATGTCATCAAATGACACAGTCGCTCCACTGTATACAATTTCATTTGTAATTAAGCTGACCAGTTTACTGTCCACATTCTTTTTCATATCCCTCTTCGGGGGCTGTTTCACAGCTGCCGGTCTTCCATTCTGAGTTTTTCCCACCCGAGCGGTTTTCTTTGCATCAGTTATTCTTAATGGAGGTCTTACAGAAGTGGAGGGTCTGATGGTGGTGGAAACACCTGCGGGTTGACTTTTAGGAACTGACTTTGGCTTACTTGCAATTGTTTTGGTCGACATTTCTCTTGCGCGACTTCCCCCCTGTTCACAGTCATAACACGGTAAACTAGTCATAAACGAAAACGTTTAGGCTATTTATCGCATTTAAAGGTCTTTCTTTGGGACAACGTCACAGAACACAGAAACGTCACAGGGCTTTGGAGCGTGATGTTACAGAGGTTTACAAATACTTTCAAATATAGCTCTGGTCGAACGTTTGAAGGCTGCGAACAAACTGACTAAAACTTGCTGCTCCTGACCCCTATTTATAGAAAAACTTCAAAGGCTCAAAGGCATGTGCTTGTGACATCATCACATGTCCTTGTGACATCATCACATGTCCTTGTGACATCATCACTCTTCATGAATCAGATTGTCACATGACATTTTAGAATGGGGATGTTTTTTTTTAAACCGTTTTCTAATTTAACCCTCTGTGGTCCAGGGTATAATTGGCCGTTCTTGACTATTTTTGATTTTACCTCTATATTTCACCTTTAAAATATGTTTTTCTTGCCTTATTTGGCACCATTATTTTCAGCACAACCTCAAATATCTGAAATTTGAGTTATTGTTTTCATTTTGGTATACTATATTAGCACAGTTGATCTAAATTAATAACACAATAAATTGTGTGTGCATCTCCTGTTTTGTCATGGTTGTATGTCCCGGTTCGTGACAGGCTGCATGAGCTCATCTGGTGGGAGTGTAGTACTGTAGTATTTCAGGCATAAAAACGTGGTTTTCACAGACCTTGTCACAGGGTCTGAGTCTAAGATTTTTTTTTCACATTCTGTCTCTCACAGTTGAAGTGTACCTCTGGTGCAAATTACTGACCTCTGTCATCATTTTAGGTGGGGGAACTTGCACAATCGGTGGTTGACTAAATACTTTTTTGCCCCACTGTACCTATGAAAATATACTCACTGTATATATATATAATCAAAGCATTTCTTTAGCAAAGTGCACATACTAGCCCTTTTTAAGTTCATTGACATATGTGCACTCAAACAGGCCCAATGAGATTGAGGGTTATACCCCAATTATTTGTGTTAGGTTTGTAAGCTTTTCCAAATGAATACAGAAAATCAGCAAAACCACCATAAAGAAAGCTTATTTAAATAAAGCTGATATTGGGAGAACAAAGCCCAAGGGGTGGAAAATGAGTAAAAAACCTGTGAAGCAGAGAATAACATGAGGGACTGTTGCAGAGCGCATGAGTGAAACAAGCTCACAGATGAGCTGACAAAGATTGGCAGAAATCACTTTAGAGCAGCCGGGTAATAAGGAACAGGTGAACATAGAGTGGAGCAGATAATTACGAGCAAAAACCCAAACAAATACTTTCAGACAATCCTAAAGCTCTTATTTAGTTGCATAGAGCCATGTGTGAACATTTTGTCTTTACATTTTGCTTCCAAGGAACCGAACTGTCTTTTAATTCTGTAATTTATTTCACGTTCTTCAGGCTTTCTGAAGCTCCTTCAAATTTTTCTTTGGACATCATTTTATTATAATTTTCAGTGCAGTCCTTTATTTGTTTGTTCCTATGAATCATTCACACATAATAAAGGCACCTAACTCAAGGGACAAATTCGTTACTGGCACATTACCAGCAGCTTGTCACAAATACACAATTTGTTTCCTGCACAAAAAATGACAACGATAACACACCAGCAAGGTGATTACCAAAGAGCTATTAGCCAAAAACTTGACATATGTCAAGAAACTAAACAAGTAGAGGACAAAAGAACTGGCAGCTTAAATAAAAACATCTACAGCAGACGAACAGAATTTGAAAGTTGTGTCCTTAAGAAATAACACAAAACTGACACACAACCTGAGAGATGCATCTGGCATCTTATGTTTGCAAGTTTCAGTAAACTGCTGCATCTATTTCCCATTTTCCTAGCAAAATACAAAGACATGATGGCTTATTAGCTCATCCTATCCTAAATAACCACTAATGTATGCCAACTATTGTCACTGCTACACTATCAAAAGCTGAAAACAAACATAAAAAACATACAAATTCATCACCACAACAACACAGTTGATAAATAAAGAAATACAGAAGCACACATGCAAATAGAGAGATGACATAAAAGTTCTCACTCAGCTCCCTGCGGTGCTGTTTTAAGCTCCAACTCACTCTAAACAACACCAACGGGGGTCTACTGCTTCCTGAGCATCAACGACCGCGCCACCTTTTTAAGATAAGATAAGATAAGATAAGATAAGATAAGATAAGATAAGATAAGATAAGATAAGATAAGATAAGATAAGATAAGATAAGATAAGATAAGATAAGATAAGATAACCTTTATTAGTCCCACACGTGGGAAATTTGTTTTGTCACAGCAGGAAGAGGACAGTGCAAAGGTTATTCACTAGTTTCAGTTTTATAATAATATAAAACTTAATTATATAATTATATTCAGGTTACATGACACTTATTGTATAAGATAATTATTTCTGGGATGCTGAATGACAATTTGATGTGTATTTTGTTGCTTTCAGTAGAAATCCTGCTGATGACTCAGTGGATTTTAGATGGAAATTCTGTGTTTCACTCACTATAAACCATCTTCTAATCAGAGGGCGAAAAAGCCACTCTTCTTATTTGGTATTAGCTGAAGAAAATATTTAATCTATACTGACCGTCATCGCTGTTGTCGTCCACCAGGATGACCTCCTTGAGCAAGTGTGTGATTGACAGCTGAGTGGACTGAGCGCAGGATCACCGACAGAGCCTCGTTGACGAAGATGAAGATGAGGGAGATTTGGGGAAGGTCTCTTGAGTAGCTGACCTTTCTACATCTGTAGAAAGACACGACACAACACCTGTAAACTACTTGCATTAAGTAATACGAGGTGCCAGTGGAGCACTAGAGTGATGGTTTGGGAAAAGTAGTCTACAAAGTTATACAATTAAAAAGACAATCATGATTTTGTATTGATGAGCCCATTTACCATGATTTCTAACATTTCTGATCAATTGAATGTTGTATTAAATAACAAGGAATATGCCTTTCTTTTTAAAAAATGAGGACATTTCTCAGTGAACCTTAATTTTTGAGTGCTCGCATATTTAATTTTGAATTTGTAAAAAAGACTAAACTACCTCCATAGAGCTGCTGACGTCTTGTTCAATGGGGCTGAAAGGCAGAGCAAGTGCTGCTTCCTGTTCAACTATAATCACAAGGATTTATTTTCCACATTGGCCTTTTAACTGCATGTGCTGTTTCAGATAGAAACCCTATTTTAAACTTGTTTTGTTTAAACAGCTCTAATGAAGCGGAAAGCGGCAGGGTGAGGCTTTGGCTCTAAGTTTAGCACATGTGGGAAAGGAAGGGGCTTCTTTTATTGTCTCCTTTTCACGTCTTTTTTTCTTTTATCGATTATCTTATTTCCTCTGTGAAATAATAGCTAATTAGAAGTTATTCTATAACAAATCCAGTGTTTTCAATTCACGAGGTTGGAGAACACTTTTTTAGGGTTTTTGGCAGGAAACCATTAGAAAACAGAAGGCAACATTAACAAGATTAACCACGAAGAACTGGGACATTTGTCACCTTTTTTCTCCTTCTGATACAATATTGCAAAAGTCTTGAGGCATCCTCATTTCGTTATATTCTGCTGGGAAAATGGGAAATAGGCAGAGCAATTCACTGAAACGTGCAAACATAAATGGAAATACAGTACATAAGGCAAAAATGTACTTGAAAGTCAATATTTGGTATGGCCACCTTTACTATCGAACATAGCCTGGACTCTCTCTTTCCGGAACACACTGCTTTAATAAATGTTGAGGTCTGGGCTCTGGGGAGGCCAATCCATGACTGATCTAGGTATACGTTTACTGCATTCACCGTGTGTTTGGGATCATTGTCGTAATGAATAAAAATATGCCTTTTCCAACTAGATGCTTTTCAGCTGGGACTGCATGATTAATGAAAATCTTAATATCTGGTTCATATTTCCATCAGCTTTCTCAAGATTCCCAACACCACTGGCAGAGCCTTCATCGTGTTTTACAGATGGATGTAAACACCCTCTGTTGGAGTCATATCAACAATTATTTGAACCAAAAATGTCAAATATGAATTCATAATGCTGTAAGACCTGTTGCCACTGATATAGTCCAGTTCTCGTGTAATTTACCATACCTCAGCCTTTTCTCCCTGTTTCTCTTCACTAAAAATGGCTTCCTGACAGCCTTCCACTGAGACCGTTTCTGATGAGGCTTCAGCAAACAGCAGATGGATCCATTAAAGGGCCAGTGCATCTCTCAGGTACTTCAAGTCTTTGCTTTTCTTTATATTTTTCTACATCTTAAGGACATGATTTCCAGATACAGTTCATCTGCTGTACAGAGTTATTTAGTCCTGCTACTTTTCCGGTTTCCTCAATTTTTTTAAGGACTCACAGCACGCCAGATTTTTGGGAACCACCTAGTTGGTTCAAAATGTTATTTTTACCTATCAGATTTTGTTATCTTTTAGATTCTTAAAGTGCTATGCTGTGGTGTGCTGGGGGAGCAGCACAGCAAAGAAGGACTCATCCAGGCTGGAAAAACTGATCAGGAAGGCTAGCTCTGTGGTCGGCATGAAGCTGGACACCCTGGTGACAGTGGCAGAGAAAAGGACACTAAAGAAACTGATGGACATTATGGACAATGCCAGGCATCCTCTGCACACGGCCATTAACAACCAGAAGAGTCTGTTCAATGACAGGTTGCTTCTCCCCAAGACAAGAACTAACAGACTTAAAAACTCCTTTGTCCCACACGCCATCAGACTGTTTAACTCCTCTCTGGAGGGGAGAGGGAGGGGAAACAGGAGGACAAAGGAGGGGGGAACAACTAAGCTGTAGTGCCTCTTCACCTCACTGTGCAATACCTTTTGTGCAATACTTTTGTAAATAGTCAACAGTGCAATAGACCTCAATACTCGATACTTTGGGAGCCATAAACATCATTAGACCAGTGCACATATTGGTAAATGGACTGGTTCTTATATAGCGCTTTTCTACTCTTCTGAGCACTCAAAGCGCTTTACACAACTTGTGCATTCACCCATTCACACCCATTCGCACAAGCACATTGTTCTAGGTGCTTTCTAAGTAACATTCACACACATTCATACTCCGATGGATGCATCGGAGAGCAATTTGGGGTTAATATCTTGCCCAAGGATATTTGGCATGCAGACTGGGGGAAGCCAGGAATCGAACCACCAATCTTCCGATCAGCAGATGACCTGCTCTACCGCCTGAGCTACAGCCACCCCCTTATTGTCTCTATTGTGCTCTGTCTTGGTTGTTGAGTTGACTAATGTGGAAATAAAATTTATCCAGCAGTAAACCTGAGTTTGCGGTGAGGGAAGCATCTTGTACAGTACAGCACTTTCCAGCAGGAACTTCGATAGAATGTAAAATAAAACATTTTGTGTATTTTAAAATGACATTCAGTGTGTTTTTGTTGTTGCTGCACTAATCAACCACTTACTACTAACTGCAATGGTAGTTTATTGGATTGGAAAGTGTGGCGATGCTCGCCACCTGGGGCCCGTTCTTCGTACCTCGCTAAGTAGGTTAGCCGGATTAGATTGTTGACGATTTCGCGTGATCCTGGATCAGTCGGTTCCCCGAAGCTCATCCGGGACTTGCTGTCATAGCAACAGAGCCGTAAGCGTAAACCTGCTCGGGAGCAGGTTTACTTTATGTAAACAGGATTAGATCGCGGCCACTCAGGTATGTCCGCTTCATTTATACGAAAGCAACAGCGATATTTTTCCACTGTTTCACCATAAATAAATATTATCAATGTAACTAAAGATAATGCAGCACTTGATCCTTTTATTGATGTCACACAGATACATACAGGTCATTTCCTAAAAAAGGGAAATGTACTATTAACATTCTATTACATGTATGTGATTATTACAGATTTAATTCATATTTCAGAGTAGTAATTGTAAATTACTTCGTGTAATCAAGATGAGAGACCACGGCTATAAAAGCGAAGGTGGATTTGGGAAGCCTGTCGCAGCCATGTCCTGTCCGTATACGCGACCAACCCATTGCGGAAGGTGCAAGATTGATAAGGAGAGTTTTCAGAATCCAGCGTATATTGCGGGACAGACAGGATCCTTTAGCTCAGCGCGACAGTGTGCTCATAGAGAGATATCGATTTTCCCGTGAGGGTATTATTTACTTAACCAACTTGTTGACGAGGGGGTGCAGGACCACCACCTGTCTATCTTTCCTCTGCCCTTTTCTTGGTTGCTGTTATGAACAAACTAACAGAGTATTACAGGCCAGTATTACCTTGCCAAGAGACGCAAAGCAATCTAAGAGATAAATATTACCATTCTGTAGAATACTCCTGTATTCCACTTTTACTTGTTCCCATGTTCTAGTGGGTCCTGTTGTGGCTCTAATGTGAAAGGGGATATAATATAACATATTATAATATAATATAATGCCATATGATATTGGACAATATAGTGTCATATGATAGATCTACCCTACCGCCTACTGGTGTTGGCCAGAGGGGCCGATGGCGCGATATGGCAGCCTGGCTACAACCGTAGCTGCCTCCACCAGTGTGTGAATGTGGGAGTGAATGAATAGTGGTATCGTAAAGCGCTTTGGGTGCCTTGGAAAGCGCTATATAAACCCAATCCATTATTATTATTATTATTAAATTACCTACGAGTTTGATTTGTCAGCAACTTTCTGCCAGCCCTCTCTCCTTGCTTTTGCAGCCTTTGCAGTGTTCTCTTGCGTTTTAATTAAACTCTGAAACTCCTGTAATCCCTCACTCAAGAGTTCTTGCTCTGCTGCCGGAAAATACCGAGCACGCCCCTTCGACATTTTCGCCGACCAATCAGCGGGTTGCCGATCAATGTTTCTACTATCGATGCGTAGCCCCTTTTACGACACCCAGTGATGTCACATTCCTGCGTCCAGCTGTAGTAATCGTCAACAGCAGGTGTGTTCGGGGAACCGGATTAGCGAGCTCACGGTTAGCGCGATGATTTGATCTTGGATGTGTCATTTGATCTTGGATGTAGTAAGCGACGTACGAAGAACGGGCCCCTGGTCTCCCTTCTTGCTTGTTGGTGTGGGCAGGTCTCATTTGTAGGTGCTGAAGAGCTGCTGTGGCTCATTTCCATCAGTGGCACTGGCAATACCTGGGCTCATTCTGTCAGTGAGGTAGTTGAAAAACCCCAGTTGGGTAAAGCGTTTGGGGGTTTTTGTTAACAGACATGCTTATCTATTTAGTTGGTGTTATTTTTTTCAGCTAAATTTTTTAGTGCAATTAGCACTTTCAGCATCAATCCATAGCAATGTGTTGTATTTTTCACATTGTCTGTGTGTAAAATACATATGTAAGCATAGATTACACAAAGGATCCTGCACGCCAAGCTGGATACAAATAGAAATCCCTGGAAACAATTCTTTCTGCGCTTAAGAGCAGCTTCCTATTGCAACGCTGGAGGATTTGTCACCATTACTGGATACGCTGCAGAAGCACAGCAAAGCAGTGACTGTGTGGAGTCGAAAACTATTACACCAACTACACTACACAGTCACCCACATTACCCCAATCACTGGCGTGTTTACACAACAGAGACGCTGAGTCTTTGTTACGGGCGCCAGCCACTGTGGCCTCGTTGTGTGGACACAGAGAGACCTTGCTGTGACTCGCGTCTTCCCTGCTGTGGATTTCTGGA
Source organism: Astatotilapia calliptera (assembly GCF_964374335.1). NCBI lineage: Eukaryota > Metazoa > Chordata > Actinopteri > Cichliformes > Cichlidae > Astatotilapia > Astatotilapia calliptera. The sequence continues at coordinate 29,718,009 of NC_137435.1, forward strand.
AACCGCGCTTAAAGAAAGCACAAGACTTCTTTCGTAAAATGTGCCTTCCTGAACTTGTTGGGAAATACTTCTCGAAACAACGTGCTGCTCTAAATAGCCTGTAATGTTTCATGTTGTGGTTAAAGATTGATGACAGCTGTGTGGTGCGATGTAAATAGTTTGCATTTCATTTTTATGTGATTGCTGTGTACATGTGAATAGATCTATAATAAAGAAAAACAAACAAATATACTATTCTTTTTTGTTTTATTAAAACAACTTCACACAAAGTACAACTATTTACAATGTACAGTACATCCAAAAGAACAGCTTTAAGAATACTCAACAGGAGCAAGTGTCATTTGGCCCTGGTTTGACAACAACACTGGGGCACATATTAACAAAAACACAGCAAACCTTAACGATCTTATCAAGAAGTGTTGTGTCTTCAGCCTCACATGATAAGAGTAATCAGACTGTGTGTAACATTTTGAACTTGTTGCGCAAACTACCTATTACTCGCTCAACATGAATTCTCAGGTGGGCAATTGCTCTCGTTTGTTCAACGTCCCTTGCATCAAGTTGACAGTAGCCTTTTGTGAAAGCTGGAATCTTGACCTCCGCACACATCATTCCTACAGCATCTCTGATGTCAAAGCCTCTGTCAGCCAATACTACGTCCCCTGGTAACAGCTTTTGAAGAATGCCACATCTCTCTATGATGTGTTTATCTGATGCACGACTAGGGCTGGGCCATATTATACCATTCACGGTAATACCGGTATAATGTTAGGCAACGATAGGAAAATGAAATATCGCGATAGAATGGGAGTAAAACGCGCATGCGCAGTGCCTTTGTTTTCATACGCACATGGCCGATTGTTGAGTGAAACAGATGAACCAGAATTGGTTTGTAAAAATGGTGCAACTTCCGTGATGTGGAACTGGTTTGGTGTTTGTCTGTCAGATACACGACAAAGCACATTTTTTTGCAGAACATGCAAGCGGTCGTCGTTATTGTCGTATTTGTCGGACTAAGATGCTCTTAAATCTGGGAGTAATCTGGGTCCTAAACTCCGTATGCTTCAGGTCAAACAACACTGCAGCATCACTGAGAGTTAAAAACTGTCTAAATTCTTTCATCTTTAGTAAAACGATCAGCATTGCTGCTTTACCAGGTGTAACTATAAAGTTTAACTTCCATGAAAACAAAAAGTTATTACATTTAATGGAGTTAGAAGTTAGCAGGAAGCTAGCGGAAGTTAGCTCGCTAGTTTCGCTAGTTACCTAAGCATGATTTAGCATGTTCTGACTGAGAGATTTCTGAAAAAAATCAAACGTACAGCTCTGCTATCACTTCCAACATAAATGAAGACAGGAAACTAAACAGCAGTGACGTTTGTAGGGTTACTGAAGTTGGGCTAGCTGGTATATAATGATGTGCTACGTGATCGCTAGCGACACAGCTATGTTAGCATAACATAAACAGTGAAGCTGGAGGACGAACACTAACACTTTTCCACTTATAAAAGTTAACGTGAAGGTTCTTCATGGTTAGAGACAAATGCAATCGCATGGCAGGATGCTGTAAACGGACCAAACTTCAGTCAGGAGAACAACTGAGATAATCTATCCACAATACCAGGTTAGTCATTAATATACTGCAACAACATGGGAATAGAGCAGCTGCCAGAGAATTCAACATTAATGAATCAATGGTACAGAAGTGGAGGAAGCAAGAAGAATGAGTTTAATAAAGTTTGATTTATCTGACTGCTTTGTTTCGCTTAATGTGCCTTATAATCCCGTGCACCTTATGGTCCGAAAAATGCGTACTGCACACTGCAGTTTAATGTTGCAAAGCACCTCTTTTTAACTTCAGTGGATATTATACATGGTTATGCTCAGGATATGTCAGCCCATTTCTACTGGAAATGCCTTTTGGTTAAACTTTCAGCAAGGAATTTGCATTTGCACTGTTACATTTTTATAAAGCTTTAATGTACATAAAAACCAGCTTCTTGTTTAGGTGAAAATAAATGGAAGGTTGTCTTTTTGCGCTAGTAATGTTGTGGAGTTGTATTTTGTCTCGCATCAATTATATCGTCGGTTATATCGTTATCGCAAATTTTCAAATATATATCGTGATAAATATTTTTGGCCATATCGCCCTGCTCTATGCACGACCCCCCATCCCCTGGAAATGAAAGAAATAGCTCCATGGGGTGTAATCCCGATGAGGTATTTTATGGTCTGTGTACCCTTGTAATGAGAGTATGTTTGTGCGCGTGCCTTTAAATTAGATGGTCTTTCTGTTCGAATCTCAAAACAGTCAACAATGATTGCTACTCGTTTTCCAAAAGTTTCAGTAAACTGTGGAGGCATTGTCGCCTGCAGACAGTGCCTCTCAGGCCAGTGCACCAGTGCTCCTAAGTGGGCATACAAAACATCAATGGTATCGGTGAAGACAGAAGACAGTGTTTTGTGCGACACATGGAATAGATGACAAAGATGCTGGACTGGAAGATCAAGTCTCAGACGCATTAGTGTGAGTAAGAGCATTTGGAAACCTGTCAGTTTCTTCGGTATTGGCAGGAAATCTTTGACAGTGTTGAAGAGGGACATTAAGACTGCATAACAATATAGTCCAGTGTAATATCTTACTTTTTCGGTATCGTCCTTTAAGAAAGTTTCATTCAGCTCTGTCTTTTGCAACTGTGCTCGAAGCAGTCTGTTCTCCTCCAACAGCCGGTTTATTTCTGCTCTGCCCTGTTGACTGCACACACAGTCCTTCGTCTGCCCTTCAGCTTCCGTGACGCTGTCACTCCCATCACCACTGTCCACATTTGCAGCTGGTACGTCAACCTCCACTTGTCCAACACAACTGCTGTCCACTGCCTCCATGACATGGTTGTTGTTCTTCTGTCAGACCTTCATCGATCATCAAGCCTGTAAGATAAAAAATAGTGCATAGACTTAAGGTTAATGTACACCAATATTCCAATGACAGGTGTGTGATTCATCTTTAAGTTATGTGCGGATTAGTGTACCATAAGAGCAATTTAGTATGTTTTCAGAGGGGGGTGTTTACCTGCAATGGGTGCTCTTTTTCGCTTCCGTTGCATACGCCTTGCGTGCCGGTCCGAGTCTGACACAGGTTTGTCGTCGTGCCCCATGTGCAGTGTTGGTGCCCAGTCTGGATTTGTTACATCCATTTCATATGCTGGTTTGCCTGCAATAATGCCAAATCAAAAGCTACTCAGTCGACATGACGTGGTTCTGCAGCATCACACATTAGCATGTTTTATCTCATTATCTATGACCGCAGCGCATTGAAAAAAACCCCACTAAAAGCCTTTTGGTTTGGTCCTTTTACAGCATCCTGCCATGCGATTACATTTGTTCCTGACCACCGAGAACACTCACGTTAACTTTTATCGAGTGGAAAAAAAGTTAGCGTGTTTATATTGTGCTAACATAGCTGTGTTACTAGCGGTCACGTAGCACATCATTATATACCAGCTAGCCCAACTTCAGTAACCCTACAAATCAATCAATCAAGCTTTATTTATAAAGCACTTTTCATACAGAAAAAATGTAGCACAAAGTGCTTTACATAGTTAAAAGCAGCCCACCCCACCCTCCAACTCACTCCCCACACTCTCAATACACATATATCCCCCCACCCCCACCCACACACACACATACACACACGCGCACACTTAAAGAGTAAAAATTGGGCTGGGCTCGCATGAGCCAAGTGAGGAAACATTATAACAGAGAGCCGTCTGCACCGGGAGCCGGTCACAGACCGCAGCCTCCGGGCTGGGCACACAGCCGGAGGGAGGCCAAGGAGCCCCCCAACCAGGCTGAGAGGACCCCAGAGACCAGCAGCCACGGTCAATAACAGCCCCGGTGCAGAGAGCGCCCTCCGAGGAAACACTGGAGATATGACGCAATACGATATATACAGGGTAAAATGATAAAATAAATAAGAACAGGATACAATATAAATATAAATATAAATAGAGTAAGAAGATTAAAAAATGAATAAGAATAAAATCAAAAAATATTAGGTAAATCCTAAATTAATAATAGAATAACAGGATAGAATAAATAAGCATAAAAAATAAATAAACGCTAAGTAAAAGCTAAATTAAAAAGGTGGGTCTTGAGCCTGTTCTTAAAAACATGTACGTTCTCTGCGGCCCTGAGCTCCTCCGGCAGGCTGTTCCACAGACGAGGACCATACCACTGAAAAGCTGCCTCTCCGTGAGTATGTGTCCTGACTTTAGGGACAATCAAAAGGCCAGTACCAGAGGACCTCAGGGTCCGCGAGGGTTCGTATGGTAAAAGCAGATCTGAGAGATAAGAAGGCCCAAGACCATTAAGACATTTAAAAACCAATAAAAGAACTTTAAAATCGATCCTGAAACACACGGGGAGCCAATGCAGCGATTCTAAAACCGGTGTAATGTGGGCCCGCCCTCTGGTCTTCGTCAGCACACGAGCTGCCGAGTTTTGCAAGAGTTGTAAAGTTGAAATATTCTTCTTAGGAAGACCAGAGAGCAGGGCATTACAGTAATCAATGCGACTGGCAATAAAAGCATGCATCAGCATCTCCGTGTTGGCCCGAGAGAGAATAGGGCGGACTCTGGCTATATTTTTTAGATGATAAAATCCAATTTTGGTTACATGTTTAACATGTGGGATAAAACCAAGCTCAGAGTCAAAAATAACACCCAGGTTTTTCACTTGTAGCGAAGGACATAGTGAAAATGCCTCTAATTTAGACAAGAGTTTCTCTCTCTGAGCTTCAGGACCGACAATTAAAACTTCAGTTTTGTCCTGGTTAAGCTGTAAAAAGTTTTCTGCCATCCAAGATCTTATATCCAAGATACAGTTAAAAAGGGCATCCATTGGTCTGGTGTCATCAGGAGACACGGAGATGTACAGCTGCGTGTCATCAGCGTAACTGTGGAAGTTCACTCCATGCCTCCTGATGACACTGCCGAGAGGCAACATATACAAATTAAAAAGTACAGGGCCTAGAACCGACCCTTGAGGCACACCACATGTCATTTTATGGATCTTAGAGGAGCATGTATCCATACTCACCATAAAAGATCTGTCAGAGAGATAGGAAGTGAACCAGTTGTGTACAGCACCAGAGAGGCCCACCATGTGTTTTAGTCTGTTTAAAAGAATAGCGTGGTCTACTGTATCAAAGGCTGCGCTTAGATCCAGCAGCACCAGGACTGAGAGCTTTTGGGCGTCCCAGTTACATCTAAGATCATTTAAAACCTTTAGGAGAGCCGTCTCTGTGCTGTGGTTCACCCTAAATCCAGACTGGAATATCTCCAGGATCTGTCTATCATTGAGAAAATCAGTAATCTGAGTAAAAACAAGTTTTTCTAAGACTTTACTTAAAAATGGTAAGTTGGATACAGGTCTGTAGTTATTAAAATCATTACAATCCAAATTGCTCTTCTTCAGAAGGGGCCTCACCACCGCCGTTTTAAAGGCAGCAGGGAAGACACCCAACTGAAGAGAGCAATTCATCATGTATAAAAGCTCAGCCTCAAAAAATCCATAAAGTGTTTTAAAGAGTGAAGAGGGGATTGGATCTAAAAGACATGTGGTGGGTCTCACTGTGGAGAAAACCTTCTGAAAGTTCTCAGCATTAACCAGGACAAAGCTGTCCAGTGTCTCCTCAGGTACAATCGAGCCCTCAGATGTGTTTACAATCATATCGCGATTAGATAAAATATCAGATCTGATGGCGCTGATCTTTCCCCTGAAGTGGTCTGCAAACTGCTCACAGAGCGAGTCTGTGGGGGTTCTTTGGGAGCTGTTAAAATCAGGGTTAAATAAATGATCTATGGTGGAAAAGAGGACCTTGGGATTATTTTTGTTAATACTGATTATTTTGGCGAAGTATGAATTTCTTGACTTCCTTAATGTATTATTGTACATTTTAAATTGCTCGGAAAATATTTGATGGTTGATATTATTTTTATTTTTCCTCCATCTCCTTTCTGCTGCCCTGCAATTTCTTTTGAGTTTTTTGACTTCTTCGTTTCTCCAGGGTGATGCATGTTTTACGTTAATCTTTTTGGTGGTGAGTGGAGCAACGGAGTCAAGGCTTTTCTTCAGTTTGCTGTTAAAATAACTAAAAATCAAATCGCAGGGTGCAGGTAAAATCACAGGGGGGCATTTGACTAAAACCCTGGTAAAATTTGCAGCCACTGTCACTGCTGTTTAGTTTTCTGTCTTCATTTATGTTGGAAGTGATAAGAAAGCTGTACGTTTTAATTTGTTTCCAAAACCCCGCAGTCAGGACATGCTATATTGTATTTAGATAGAAGCTAGCGAGCTAACTTGCTGCTAACTTCTAACTCATATGTCATAAATTCCATTGTCATGGATGCCTGGATGTTTAACTCAGTTGTTACACCTGGTAGAGCAGAACGCTGATAATTTTATTAAAGATGAAAGACTTAAGACAGTGTTTTAACTCTCAGTAATGCCACAGTGATCATTTGATATATGGACCTGCAGCAGAGTTTAGGCCCAGACACGGCTAGTGACGTCAGACTCAACAATCGGATAGTGATATGAATTACTTTAGAACTCACCGGAGAGAAAATGCCGCGAGCAAACCAACAAAAAGCTGGGGATTGCACGGAACTCGATATCCGCTCGTCTCACCGCTGCAATCCATGCCTGGCGTCTTTGTTTGGTGATATCGGATACATGGGATCCCTCACGTTGCCGCCAGGATGGAAAACGATTAAAAGATTAATCCAGTTTCTTGCCTTCACGATCGTGAGATCTAACATTGCAACCGACTACACACGTACCACCATAGCTGAAGCTGTATCCTTTGTCTGGCCTACTGTGATGGCGGCAGGGGGCGCATTCTAAAATGTCATGTGACAATCTGATTCATGAAGAGTGATGATGTCACAAGGACATGTGATGATGTCACAAGGACATGTGATGATGTCACAAGCACATGCCTTTGAGCCTTTTCTATAAATAGGGGTCAGGAGCAGCAAGTTTTAGTCAGTTTGTTCGCAGCCTTCAAACGTTCGACCAGAGCTATATTTGAAAGTATTTGTAAACCTCTTCAGAGTCACTGTGCACAGGATTAAAAATGTATCCACGAAAATGCCAACAAAGAATAAACAATCTTGCTGCCTCTCCTTCGAGGTCTGGCCGGCCACTCACTTCAAGAGGGAAGCCTGATATGACACGATCCATTGGTGCCTCATCAGTCCAAAGGACATTACAGGAAAACTCCGACCTACATGCAAAAATTAAACAAATTGAAGAAGAGAAGCTTCAACTGGAGGAGAAGTGCAGACAATTGGAAGCACGAAATCAAGAGCTGGAAAAACAACAGCAACGCCAGCCTTACACAAAAATTATTAGTGAGGCCTGGGAAGGAAAGTTTGGTGAAGCACGACAGAAGATTTTGTTCCTGATGAAGGAAAACAAGACAAAGAGTGCTGAATTAAAAGAAACGTCTGCCCAGCTTCAACGCGCGAATGCTACTATTGGGGAGATGCAAAGGGATCTCCAAAACATGGAGCAAAAGAATCAGGCGCTCCAAGGAACGCTTGATGAAGCTATGGAACAAACTGCACAAATCCTCGGACAGAAAAAGGAAGGGGTCACACAAATGCAGGACCAACTCAAAGGCATAAAGAAAAAATACGAAGTGCTGAAAGTCAGGCTGGATGAAACAGAGTGCAAAAAAAAAGAGCTTCTTCAAGAGAAAGAGCAACAGGAAGAAGAAAAAAAACGTATTCTCCAGGACTCAGACAACTTGAAGTGTGAAAACGCTGAAATGCTTGCACAAAAGCAGCAACAAGAGAAAATAAATGAAGACCTGCAGCGTAAGCTTCAAGAAATCACAAGAAGAAATGAGCAGTTAGAAAAGATGCACAAGGAAAAACAACAGCAAAATACAGACAAGTGCAATCTATTAAAAGAAATGGAGCAAAGATGCCAGAAACTTGAGAAGGAAGTTGAAGAAACAACCGATCAGTTGAGAACCCTCATCCTAGAGAAAAAAGTGGTCGTGGAAAAGCTCATGGAAAAGAAGAAAAAACGTTTCCGCTTCTTCTGGAGGAGGGACACTCCTGCTTTTTCTACTTTTTCTATTTTTTCTACTGCTGACGTCACCTCGTCTCCCTCCACCTCTGTTCCATCTTAATTTTCACCTCTCCTCTCCCCTTCTCTCCTAACACTTCTTCCCTCTCTCCTTCATCTTTTTTCACCCCAACCAGTCCCGGCAGTTGACTGCCCCTCGTGAGCCTGGTTCTGCCGGAAGTTTCTGCCCGTTTAAAGGCAGTTTTTCTTCCCCACTGTCGCCTAGTGCTTGCTCAGAGGGGATTGTTGGGGTTTTCTCTTTTCTTTTTTTTTCCCTTCTTATTACCATTTTCCTTTATTTACCGATTTGTTTTGTTTACTTTTCTTTTATGTTGTTTCTTTATTTACTTGTTTAACTTTTTTTCAACTTATGTAATAAACTAATAAACCAATTGAATTTATCCTCTGCGTATTTTACATCTAATCTTTAAAGAATATTTCCAAAACATTTTCAAACATCACGATCTGTCTTTTGTTTGCTTGTTAAAACCCCGTAAATGGTGGAGTAAAAACCCTGTGATATGGTTTAAAACATCAAAATAGACTAAACAACTAGTCTAAAACTAAGAGACACAGGATAAAGTTGGTGTGAAGGTTTCAGTCTGTGAATGAATCTAAGCACCATCACCTTAACTTTAAATTCATCTCTGTTACCCTCTTTGTGACTGAACTCTGACCGTGAGCACCACAGCCACTGCGCACCAGTCACACACACTTTAAATCCATCACAGTAAACCAGTTAGTTTACCTCAATTTGTTTTGCAGCACATTTCACAACATGCAAAAGCATAATGTGCCATGTACAGACTCAAAATCTAATTTAAAAACATGAGGACTGACCTGTAAGCTTTACATTTACAGTTTATCACATACCACTGAGGTTCTTACCTGTAATTCTAAGCCCTCTTCTTCCTTTTCTGGTTTAAAACATCAAATTAGACTAAACAACTAGTCTAAAACCAAGAGACACTTAAATATTAAGTTAAACCTCTGGGGTTGCCGGACGCGCCGGCGCGTCAAAATCACATGACCAATTTAAGACGACACAGCTACAAGATGCAGCGATTCAGAGGCTGTATCCCAATTCAGGGTCTGCAGCCTTAAAGGCCGCATTTTAAGGCCGATTACGTCACCATGCCAGTCTCCTATTGCCAGAGGCTGAAGTGTGTGTGCAGTCACCAGGTGATAATCTGATATCGTCTACTTCCCCACTGATGTTAAGTAATATGAAAAAAATAATGAATCCCACCTTAGGCCGAATGTGTGACTCTCTTCGTAGTGGAAGAGAGAATGAATCTTCCCATCCGAATTCACGGCAATCAGTCTGTCAATCAAATCCTGTGGAGTAAAATGAGAGGCTTTGAACAAGAATGCACCGGATAGGGTGCAAAACGAAAACTGTGTGGAAATTTACAATGGGTAAGGTGGAGAACGTATATCAGTCTCAGTGTGAGAGGGTTTATTTGAATGCGTTTGAAGTAAAACAAATGGGTGGGTGGTGTTTGGAGGCCAAATAAAAAGTGCAAACATGCCCTCAGATGGATGACAAAAAAAAAACTGCAGTGTGTGGAAAAGAAGAAGAAGAAAAACACTTACAGGTATGGAGGTTGGCATCTCCCTCAGGGTGTATTCGCTTTTGTTGGCCAAAGACTGTCGGCCCAGCAGTTGCCACACCGACTGGGAAGAGGAGAGGAGGTTGACCAAGTACAGGAAGGACTGAAGAGGAAAGTAAATACAGCAGCTGTTAGAGAGAAAAAATGTATTTGCTTTTAAAGACCATTGTGAATGCATTTGTGCACGTCATGGATTGATCAAATCCTAACACATAATAATAATATAACACTATTCAACTACAAACACTACCGATAATATGACAAATAATATCTGTAGTATTCAAAGCAAAACAAAATGTAAAAAGAATTTATGATTGCAAAGATAAAACATGGTTTACCACACTCTCAAAACTGAATAAGACATATTCTGAGCAGAGTGGTTGAGCAGAAACCTATTGCAGCCTGAAGAATATTAAACTACAGGAAAGCTCCCTGCATTTTTCACTGGGTCTGGTAGAACAGGGAAAACATATCATCAAAAGCATCAAAGGAAAAAAAGAGAGACACTTGCACAAACGAGCTACAACTTAGATTATATTAAACAGCTTCAAAGAAACGTAAAGAAAAAAACAAGATACGATGGATTTTTTTTTTCTAAAATAGAAATATCTATACTTTCATGTGTCTTCTGATGTTTCTGTGCATGTGTGAACTTATCTTCATATGTACTACCAAACCTCCTACTGTACTTAGCACAGATTAAAGCAAAGACTCGAGTTAATTCACCAAAGTGCTGGTGTGTGTATATTTAGTTTTCCTTTGACCTCAGCATATATGTATAACCCACTGATAAGGCAGACTTTAAAGTCGCCTGTGGCAGGACACAGTTTACACATCACTGGCTGTCCGTATTCACTTGGCTAGTCTCTCTGAGAGAGATGACTTGGCTGCTGTCAGAGGCCAAGCATCAGACACACACAGACAGGCTCACGCTGGAGCTTGTTGAAGCTTTCCTGTTAGAAGAATTTAAGTTGTACTATGATTTATTCACTTATGCATTAAGGTTTTATTACTTAGCATGCTTCAGAATGTTCATATATTTCACAGGGACATTAGAAGTAACTCTTAAAGTTTAAACTGCAGATGTCTATTATTAAAAGATACCTCCGTTATGAAGCTTTCGAATGTATTACAATGCTCATATATTTGTGTATCACATGCCATTACATCCTGTCACGTACACACACACACACACACACAGAACACACACACATGCTGATAAATATGCTTGGAAAACAGGAAATGCAACTGTCCCTTTGTATAAATAAATCTGACTGCAAGGCCTCGGGTGTGGATCTCCTTCGAGCTTCCACCCGTGCACGTCTTCATTGTTGAACCTTGAACAACAGTCTGAGTGTTTTTATTCAACCTGTAGAATGTCTTGTTTAATTTAAATAAACCATTGACATTAAAATGGTCCTTCGAGCCGGAGTGGACATTAGTGGACATTATTGGACATTATTGGACGTTAATTACCAATAATTAGGGCTAATTTTGCTCCAACAGAGTGACCTCGTCGTTCCCTGATATCGTGGAGAGCCCGCGCTGAAGTCTGTCGACAGCCTCCTTTCTACAAAGGAGTAAAGACCAACTACGTGAATTCGGGGTTGGCCAGCGTTCCTTAGCAAAGTGGTCCACGGTCCTGGGAACGAGGGGGAATCTCTGACCGGCACTTAAAACGTGGAGCCAGGTGAATATTAACACTCAAAACACATCGCGATAATATCGTTTCATTATCTGACACTGTCCTGAGGTGTAAAGGCTCGTCTACAGAGACTGGTAGCCATAGTGGAACTCGCTTCTTTCAAATGGAACTGGCAGTCTCCAGGAGACTCGTTTCGAGAAGCTGGCAGTTTAAATAAATTAGTCTGGGACTAAAATAGAGGATGTGTCAGTAGATAAGAAATAATACGCCGCGTTTGTGAAGTTATCTGTGTGAGTAATAAGGACGTGAATGTATTTTGACAAGGGACATTAGGACCCTACATCACTCCTACTGTAATCCTGTGATAACTGATATACTGGTGATAAAGGGAGAAGGTTGCGCTTCATCGCATAAAATTAAGGCCGCCCCTGACAATAGGACAAGGGTAGAAGGCTGCCTTAATAACCACCCCTGATTCTCATACCAGAGAAAGTTACACAGTTCTGTCTTCCTATTAATAAAATCTAAAGTGTAAAGAAAAAACAAAATAAAGGAAAAATGGGGAATAAACAAACAAAACCAGAATTAACTGCAGATGAACAATGGTTAGAGGAAAAAATGTCCAGGCGCCGGACAGATAAGTGCTAATCGTTGGAGAAATCCTAAGACACTAAAAGACTCAACTTGGGAAGGAAAATGCAATCCAACAGCAATAGCTAATTTAGATAAAAAATTACAAGAGGAACCTTACAAACAGAACTAAACAATGAAATATAGTTGGCATGACGATCATGCCCAGATTGTGTAAAATAAATAAAAGGAAATCATTCACATGAAAACCTTTTCTATAAAAAGAGAGATGCATAAGGTAGATTAAGGCTGTGTCATTGTTCAGCCAAGGAAAGTGTGTGAAAAGGTAAATGTCTCCAGCCTGGATGACGGGTGGGACTGCAGCCCACCCAGAGCCCTTGATGGATACAAAATAAAATATAGAAACAAAAAAAATAATAAATTACTTGGTTCGACAGGCAACAGAGAGAATGAATGTGACTGAAGGTTGGATCGGAGATGAGGCAAACAGAAGACCAGTCTAAAAAGTAGGCACAAACCTGTTCAGAGAAAAAGCAAATTTGTACAGATTGGATGAATACTAAATTATCTGTTTGCTGAGTAAGATGATCCTAAACTATTAAATTGGCTCAGTAGTAGTATAGTGATTTACACTGATAAATGTTGTAATATACTGTTGTCATTATATAGAAAGAAAAAGATGATAATATTAATAAAAATATAATATTAATGACAAGAAGTATCCTAGTCAGTATGATGTGAGATGGATAATTGTTATGAAGTAGTCTGCATCAAGTTTAAGGTTTGCTCAAACTCAGTATAATGACATATGAGATGAAGAAAATAAAGGCAATATCTAAACCAATTAGGTGCATAGAGGCACTTAACCTGCTTGAAAACTTGTCATTTAGCCTAGATAAATATTACTGAGATGTAGAGCACATTTATAATGACAACTAATAAGCCAAACCCTGTAGATAACAGCTAAAGCTACAAGATTGAGAAGCTGATTTAAATATGTGGACACTACTAAGCTAATGAGCGAGTTAAACGTTTTTATTTATTTGTTTCCGAGCGGAAGCTGCACAGGGAGCAGTCTATCAATGAATAGAAAACACACATACACAAAGTGTTACATGTGAGATTATTTTTGGAAAGAATCAGAAGTGGGATGGTTTTGAATTAAGAAATCAGTGAAAAGATGCATGAATTACACCTGATTATAACATGCAGAGGCAATGAAGAAAGCAGCTTACACTCACTGAACATTAACATGCATAGGAAAAGTACTGAAGACCTGCTTACACTTATACACATAACATAAGTTGGTATTTCTGACCAGAGAGAGGGAAACGGGTAGTTTAAGTACTCAGGATAATAATGAAAATGTCTTAGTTGTGTTTCTTCAGGAGCAAAACAGACCTGGACAAGCAGAAAATGCATTAACCTTACAAGGACAAGCTCGTGGAGATTAATGCATAGAGACTGATTAAACCGGGCTAAGAACACAAACATGCGCAATGAAGAACAGCTTACTATTTGTATGAGTGATAGAATGTGAGCTCAGTTTTCCCTCACACTTCTGCTCTGTTTCAGTAGCAGCATTTTTCTTTTTGTGTCCTGACTCATGTATGTTTTGTTTTTGTTTTTTGTTTTATTTGATTATTTTATTTTGTCGGTTTGGAAACAAATTTGTGGCAATGCCCAGTTTTAGAGCTGTAAACTGTGAGCAATTCAAAGTTTAAATATATATATATAGAGAGAGAGATGGAATAAGAAAACTTTAACTTCAAAGTTGAAATATGTAAGATGAGTGAAATGTGTGAATTCTTTGAGAAACAAGAAATTATTTAAACATGCCTTGTAACTGAGAGGGCAGAATGATCGCTGTTGGCACCTGTAGATGAAACAGACATTGCAAACTTGCCAAAATCCCTATGGTCCACTGGACCAACAGATGTCGGCCTGATAAAAAACGCTGACTCAATACAAGTAAAGGTAATTTCAAAACACAGACCAATGAAGCCGCAATATCCACTATCTGCAGAAGCAAAGGCAGGAATTCGCCCAGTGATTGCAGACATGGAAAAAGCGGGAATATTAGTAAAAACAAATGAAACAATTTGTAACACGCCTATCTTCCCAATTAAAAAGGCAAACACAGGAAAGTATAGGCTTGTACATTACCTGAGAGCCATCAACGAGATAACTGAGCAAATTCCACCAGTAGTTGCCAATCCTCACACCATCTTAAATCAAGTGACACGGAAAGAACAGTGGTTTTCAGTGATAGACTTATCAAACGCGTTCTTCTCTGTACCACTGCACCCTGGCTCACGCGGGTTGTTTGGTTTCACATTTGATGGGCAAAAATACACCTACACAAGGCTACCACAGGGTTTCCAAAACAGCCCCACCCTGTATGCAGAAGCTTTAAAGAAATCTATGTCTTTTTGCACTCTGCCTGCTCCAGGACAATTCCTATTATATGTAGACGACATCCTGGTCACCGGACACACGCAGGTCGACTGCAAAGCAAATACTTTGAAGGTATTGAGACATCTGGCAGAACAGGGTCACAAAGTCTCACAACACAAGCTACAGCTCTGGAGCCAGGAAGTTACATACCTTGGCCACAAACTCACAGGAGAGGGCAGGACACTGTTAGACAGCAGAAAACTAGCAGTGCAGAACGCAGCAAAACCTCTCACAAAGCAGCAAATGATGAGCTATTTAGGCCTATGTAATTTCTGCAGATGCTGGATTCCCAAATACGCACTTTTAGTGCAGCCTCTGCAGGATCTGATCTATGGCAAACACTTAGCTCTAAAAGACAAAATAGAGTGGACACCAAAAGCAGAAAAAGCATTTCATGATCTAAAACTTGCGCTACAAACACGTACAGTTTTAGCATTGCCAGACTATGACAAGCCTTTCTATTTGCATGTAGACGGAGGCTCAGGCTACATGAGAGCAGTGCTAACTCAAGCATTTGGCGAGAAGCAAAGGCCTCTAGCATTTTACTCATGCAGATTAGACTCAGTAGCAGCAGGACTACCGTCGTGCGTGCAAGCTTGTGCGGCTGCAGCGGAAGCAGTGAAAAAGTCCGCTGACCTTATCCTCGGACACACCCTGATTATCAAGGTGCCACACGCTGTGACCTCGATCCTACTGCAAGCAAATCTATCATATCTGACACATGCAAGACAGCTTTCATATGTAGGCATCCTATTGTCACAGTCGCACATCACAATCGAGAAATGTGGTCAGCCAAACCCAAGCACTCTCCTCCCCACAGAGGAGGATGGTGAACAACACTGTTGTATGCAAAAATTAGATGAGGACACGAAACCAAGAGCAGATATCTATAGCACACCACAGCAAAGCTACAAGAACGTTTTTGTAGATGGCTCTGCAGCAAAAGATAGCTTGGGGAAAAGCCGTGTGGGTTATGCAGTAACCACAACTGATACTGTAATAGAGGCAGAGCCCCTCACCTCCTCTCACTCAGCCCAGAGTGCTGAGCTAACTGCTGTTATTAGAGCTTGTGAGCTACACAAAGGCGAAGCAATAAACATCCACACTGACAGCCAATACGTTTTCGCTGCAGTTCATCATTTCGCTAAGATATGGCAAAACAGAGGAATGGTAACGTCCACTAAACTGGATGACCTTTAACTAGCGAACCCATAGACAAGTCAATCAGAGAAACCACACTAGCAGAATGGATGACTGAACTGTTAAAAAAACAAAGACATAGTACTGAACAACCAACTGCCGGATGATTCTTCTCCAGTTTCTTCCAGATTGAAGCCAGGTGATTGGATCCTGATCAAGGTCCTCCAGCGGAAAAGCTGGAGCACACCAAGGTGGGAAGGCCCCTATCAGGTTCTTCTGACGACCCCTACAGCCTGCAAAATAGCTGAAAGGCCGTCGTGGATACACCAGAGTCACACTAAGAAGGTTGAGCCCAACACATAGACTCCAGCTCTCTCCAAACCTCTTTGTGTACCGCCTGGTGGGGAGTAGGGTCACAGGTGGCAACACAGGTGATTTCGCTCCTCTGGCCAGGGGTCGCCACACGGGAGGCCTAAAGAGGCTGCAGTCGGGAAGATCGCTCCCTTGACTCAAACCTAGCCTACCTGCCCGGTGTGGGGACCAATCGTGATGCCTGACATGGAGATGGAGATGGAGGAATTAGAGGAGCTGGAGGAGGAGCAGACGAGCAGCCCAGAAGAAGAAGCCCCCAGAAGCCCACAATGGAGAGATCGCTTAAACCCCCAGAACTGGTCTGAAAACTGCTACTTGACCATATGCATAACCCTGTGTTTTCTATTCATCATCTCAGTGTTTACAGCACTCGCCGCCATCTGCATGGACATAGCCTGCAGGGACAACCCCTGCAATCCCTACTGTCCAAGAGGATATGGTGTTGACCCCAATGGCACCAACCCCTGCGACCTATGGAAACAAGACCAAGAGATCACCCACAGTAAAAGATGGACACACGACGATTCACACCTATGTGACCTGACACAGGACCATGACCACCCCTGGATGAACAACGCTTGGTACCGCTATGTGTACGATAGAACACATACATTCCAGACAACATACACTCACCTAACATGACCGACGCTCTAAACGTGCTGAAACAAATTAGAAATGCAGAACAAAAAGACAAAATATTAGATCCTGAAGATTGGTTAACATGGTTATTGAACGGATCGTGGAGGTCCCTGTTGATTAAAGGACTTGTTGGAATTGCCTCCTTACTCTTATTAATGTGTGTTTTCACAACCTGTGTAATACCCTGCTTTAAGAAAATGGTGTCAAATATGATAGCTCATTCCGTTAATGCTTATGTAGCAGTGCATAATCCCGCAGCCTATGACAGCGATCAGAACCCGGACAGTGAAGAAGATGACGACTATGTGTAGTTTCCGTCTGTACTTAGTCAATGACGTGGCAATTGAAAATGTTTCACAAGTGATTGTCTACTGAACTCAATAAAGTTACAGATGAAATATTTGAACAACAGGAGGGAATGTTAGAAGAATTTAAGTTGTACTATGATTTATTCACTTATGCATTAAGGTTTTATTACTTAGCATGCTTCAGAATGTTCATATATTTCACAGGGACATTAGAAGTAACTCTTAAAGTTTAAACTGCAGATGTCTATTATTAAAAGATACCTCCGTTATGAAGCTTTCGAATGTATTGCAATGCTCATATATTTGTGTATCACATGCCATTACATCCTGTCACGTACACACACACACACACACAGAACACACACACATGCTGATAAATATGCTTGAAAAACAGGAAATGCAACTGTCCCTTTGTATAAATAAATCTGACTGCAAGGCCTCGGGTGTGGATCTCCTTCGAGCTTCCACCCGTGCACGTCTTCATTGTTGAACCTTGAACAACAGTCTGAGTGTTTTTATTCAACCTGTAGAATGTCTTGTTTAATTTAAATAAACCATTGACATTTCCTGAGAGAAATTCTGCCAAAAACATAACTAAAAATGCAGTCTTATGAAAGTAAGGCTTATTTGCCCAGACACCCATAAACCAATCAGCAAAAAGCCTTTCTTGTTAACAAAATCACTATTGCCAGTTTCTTAAATATGAATATTCACAAGTGAATTTTCTACATGGCTGCTGGTATCACAGCAACACATGGACCACTATTCTGAGTCCTGGGTTAATAATAATTGGAATCAATTTAATTTTAATCAATTTAAACACCTTTGTAACCAGTGAGCTAAAAACATGATGGAAAAGCAAAACTTCTAAGAGATCTGTGTCTGTACTATTATGTAGATATCTAAAAATTGGGGCATTGTGGGCTCCAGGAAGTTTCTCCTTCTCCCTCTCTCTCACACACACACGCACGCACATACATACAATACCTTAATGCAACTCCTATCTGTGGGGTCAATGGGAGTTGGTTTGGGACGGACCACTCTGATGTCGTCACTGCTGCACTCAAGAACAGACCATAGCTCTAGTACCAGGGCCCGAATAAAGCCTGAGACAGAACACGGAGAAATTTGTTGTACCAAACATTTATTTGAAATAGCAGCAACTAAAATTATTAACAGTGCTTTAATAAATAAACGACTGACTTTGTTATTGTGTCCAATCTTTTAAAGAAATCTGTCTTTGCATTGCTGGCACCGTTTTGATTGGAGGATTTGAATCTCAGGAAGGAAGGAATTTATAATGCCACTCCCTTTGATCCCATTTAATCTCTTCCCTGTTGCACTTTGGCCTGTCAGTAACTACATTTGAATTTTGCAGCTCAAGCTTGCACATAAAGGCTGGATAAAAACGTTAATGCAATCAAAATGTACGCAGCCCTCGCTGGAAAACTGGGGATACAGTACAGTACATAAATGATGAAGCAAAGACAAAACATTAGTGTCATGGAAGAAGAAATAGTCAGTGCATCACGGGAAGCTCCCAGCAATAAAACCTGCATTTGTATTGACACATAAACCTTAATTTGTGAGCAATTTTCAGTGTATTTCAGTTAAATTAATGAGACAAATATAACAAAAGGGATTTTATACTTAGAAGAAGAATATGAAATTGAAATATTAAACTAAGAAAACTATAAATACTGCAGTTCTAGAGTTACAGATATACAATTAAGCTTTGCATATCAGTGCTGTATAACCCAGGGAATGTACTTTTTTTTTTTTTTATAATTGAATAGTAATGGAAATCATGAACTGTTTTTCAGAGGTCATAGATCAAATGAGCAGTAGAGTTTTTCTCACAGAATGGTTCTTTCACATAGAAAGCAGTGTGTGCTGCAGGTTTAGCAAATGGCCCATCATTTGTAAGCTCTGTCTGGACTATATCACTTTTTGAGGTCATCCTTCTTTCTGTCAGTCTGCCTTTTTATCGATGGCACAAACATATGTCACATCATGGAACACATGAGTGCTCCACAGCCAGCGCTGCTCAACACAGCAGGGAACTGTTCTTGCGTAGGTAAAGTCATAGGAGAGAATAGGTTTCAGAACGCAGCGGTGCTGTTATAAGCGAAGGGCTGATAAGTAATCAGACTTCTTTTCCCATAACCAGTTGAGTCGCCCCTTCTAGCCAATAGAAAGAATGCAGGATTAAAATATTTGTTCACTAGCTTCATTTTTTGACCTCTTTTGACAAGAGTACGGTATTTCCTGGAGCCTTTTGCATATGGATAAACCTAGTATCAGTATACAACTGATATGTGAATCCATTTATCAAAAAAGAACGCCTCTTCTTACTCTTTCTTACCCAAACAAAAACGGTTTGACAAATACATTTCTCCCTAAGCTGCCTTAAGTCTCCTTTATACCGACAACACAAAAACAACAACAACAACTTATAATATAAGCCTTAAGCATCACAGCTGACAAGTGTTTGTTGTGTCCAAATAACTGCAATAGTACCTGAACTGTGCAGAGCCACAACTCCCGGAGCAGTTGCTGCCACCTGTGTCACCATCACCCCGTAGCCAAACTTCTCGCAGCTGCTCACCTACAGAAAACACACAGAAATCTCATACCCCTAGAAATATTTCAGCCTTTCACTATCACAGTTTTTGGTTATCAGGTAAAAAATGAATGAGAGTTTGGAAAAAGGATGGAAAAGGTTTAGGTCAAATGTAGTACTAATGTATCATAAAGGGAGATGTGTAAGTAAATCTGGGATTCTGGAAAGGCACAACATAATGTAGTTAAACATGCTGTGGAGAATTTAAATTGTAAATTGATATTGGAGTGTGCAGGCCCTTCATTAATTACAACACAATGCCACAACTAAAAATAGACAAAATATAATTACATTCCATAATTAAAGTGTAATGCCAAACTAGAGAAGCAATTACAATGGTGCGTAAACAATGGCAGTAAATTAAGCCCACGGGGGATCAGCTAAGGTTTGCAGCAAGCCTGAGTGTTTGTGTGTTTACAATTTGAATCTTAGACTCAGACCCTGTGACAAGGTCTGTGAAAACCACGTTTTTATGCCTGAAATACTACAGTACTACACTCCCACCAGATGAGCTC
This sequence comes from Astatotilapia calliptera, assembly GCF_964374335.1. Lineage (NCBI taxonomy): Eukaryota > Metazoa > Chordata > Actinopteri > Cichliformes > Cichlidae > Astatotilapia > Astatotilapia calliptera. The sequence goes on from NC_137435.1 coordinate 29,738,051, forward strand.
ATGCAGCCTGTCACGAACCGGGACATACAACCATGACAAAACAGGAGATGCACACACAATTTATTGTGTTATTAATTTAGATCAACTGTGCTAATATAGTATACCAAAATGAAAACAATAACTCAAATTTCAGATATTTGAGGTTGTGCTGAAAATAATGGTGCCAAATAAGGCAAGAAAAACATATTTTAAAGGTGAAATATAGAGGTAAAATCAAAAATAGTCAAGAACGGCCAATTATACCCTGGACCACAGAGGGTTAAATTTGAAAACGGTTTAAAAAAAAACATCCCCATTCTAAAATGTCATGTGACAATCTGATTCATGAAGAGTGATGATGTCACAAGGACATGTGATGATGTCACAAGGACATGTGATGATGTCACAAGCACATGCCTTTGAGCCTTTGAAGTTTTTCTATAAATAGGGGTCAGGAGCAGCAAGTTTTAGTCAGTTTGTTCGCAGCCTTCAAACGTTCGACCAGAGCTATATTTGAAAGTATTTGTAAACCTCTGTAACATCACGCTCCAAAGCCCTGTGACGTTTCTGTGTTCTGTGACGTTGTCCCAAAGAAAGACCTTTAAATGCGATAAATAGCCTAAACGTTTTCGTTTATGACTAGTTTACCGTGTTATGACTGTGAACAGGGGGGAAGTCGCGCAAGAGAAATGTCGACCAAAACAATTGCAAGTAAGCCAAAGTCAGTTCCTAAAAGTCAACCCGCAGGTGTTTCCACCACCATCAGACCCTCCACTTCTGTAAGACCTCCATTAAGAATAACTGATGCAAAGAAAACCGCTCGGGTGGGAAAAACTCAGAATGGAAGACCGGCAGCTGTGAAACAGCCCCCGAAGAGGGATATGAAAAAGAATGTGGACAGTAAACTGGTCAGCTTAATTACAAATGAAATTGTATACAGTGGAGCGACTGTGTCATTTGATGACATCGCAGGGCAGGATCTGGCAAAGCAAGCACTTCAAGAAATTGTCATCCTTCCTGCCTTAAGACCTGATCTCTTTACTGGTCTGAGAGCTCCTGCACGTGGCTTGCTTTTATTTGGCCCACCAGGAAATGGGAAGACCATGCTCGCCAAAGCAGTTGCTGCAGAGTCTAATGCAACATTCTTCAACATCAGTGCTGCTAGTTTGACCTCCAAATATGTGGGAGAAGGCGAGAAGCTCGTACGAGCACTCTTTGCAGTTGCAAGAGAGAGACAGCCCTCAGTAATCTTCATCGATGAAGTGGACGGCTTGCTCTGTCAAAGGAGGGAGGGGGAGCACGACGCCTCTCGCCGTTTAAAAACTGAGTTCCTCATTGAGTTTGACGGGTTGCAGTCAGGAAAGGATGACAGAGTACTTGTAATGGGAGCAACGAACAGGCCCCAGGAGCTCGATGAAGCAATATTAAGGCGCTTTGCAAAAAGAGTATATGTGACCTTACCCGATGAGAAGACAAGATTTACGCTGCTGAAAAATCTTTTGGGAACGCACGGGAGTCCACTGAGCCAAGACGAACTGTCCTGTCTTGCAAAAGTGACTGAAGGATATTCAGGGAGCGATTTGACAGCATTAGCCAAAGATGCTGCACTTGGCCCAATAAGAGAGTTGGCACCAGAACAAGTCCGTGTTATAGCTGCTGCTGAGGTGCGCAACATTAAGATAAAAGACTTTGAGGATTCTCTGAAGCAAATCAAACCAACTGTTAGTCCAGCAACTCTTAACATGTACACCAAATAGAACAAAGATTTTGGTGGTCCTTCTTCAATAAATCCAAATCCAGTCAGGCTGGATGAAACAGAGTGCAAAAATAAAGAGCTTCTTCAAGAGAAAGAGCAACAGGAAAAAGAAAAAAAACGTATTCTCCAGGACTTGGAGAGAAGAAATCTACAACTGAACAAATTAATACAATGAAGGACAGAACACCTGAACTGGAAGGAGAAGTATTGGAAAAACGATGTTCAAAGATGCAGCGTAGGATCAATGAAATGGCGAAAAAACACTCAGAGGTCATTAATGAGATGTTGTTGAACTCAGACAACTTGAAGTGTGAAAACGCTGAAATGCTTGCACAAAAGCAGCAACAAGAGAAAATAAATGAAGACCTGCAGCGTAAGCTTCAAGAAATCACAAGAAGAAATGAGCAGTTAGAAAAGATGCACAAGGAAAAACAACAGCAAAATACAGACAAGTGCAATCTATTAAAAGAAATGGAGCAAAGATGCCAGAAACTTGAGAAGGAAGTTGAAGAAACAACCGATCAGTTGAGAACCCTCATCCTAGAGAAAAAAGTGGTCGTGGAAAAGCTCATGGAAAAGAAGAAAAAACGTTTCCGCTTCTTCTGGAGGAGGGACACTCCTGCTTTTTCTACTCTTTCTATTTTTTCTACTGCTGACGTCACCTCGTCTCCCTCCACCTCTGTTCCATCTTAATTTTCACCTCTCCTCTCCCCTTCTCTCCTAACACTTCTTCCCTCTCTCCTTCATCTTTTTTCACCCCAACCAGTCCCGGCAGTTGACTGCCCCTCGTGAGCCTGGTTCTGCCGGAAGTTTCTGCCCGTTTAAAGGCAGTTTTTCTTCCCCACTGTCGCCTAGTGCTTGCTCAGAGGGGATTGTTGGGGTTTTCTCTTTTCTTTTTTTTTCCCTTCTTATTACCATTTTCCTTTATTTACCGATTTGTTTTGTTTACTTTTCTTTTACGTTGTTTCTTTATTTACTTGTTTAACTTTTTTTCAACTTATGTAATAAACTAATAAACCAATTGAATTTGTCCTCTGCGTATTTTACATCTAATCTTTAAAGAATATTTCCAAAACATTTTCAAACATCACGATCTGTCTTTTGTTTGCTTGTTAAAACCCCGTAAATGGTGAAGTAAAAACCCTGTGATATGGTTTAAAACATCAAAATAGACTAAACAACTAGTCTAAAACTAAGAGACACAGGATAAAGTTGGTGTGAAGGTTTCAGTCTGTGAATGAATCTAAGCACCATCACCTTAACTTTAAATTCATCTCTGTTACCCTCTTTGTGACTGAACTCTGACCGTGAGCACCACAGCCACTGCGCACCAGTCACACGCACTTTAAATCCATCACAGTAAACCAGTTAGTTTACCTCAGTTTGTTTTGCAGCACATTTCACAACATGCAAAAGCATAATGTGCCATGTATAGACTCAAAATCTGATTTAAAAACATGAGGACTGACCTGTAAGCTTTACATTTACAGTTTATCACATACCACTGAGCAGTTCTTACCTGTAATTCTAAGCCCTCTTCTTCCTTTTCTGGTTTAAAACATCAAATTAGACTAAACAACTAGTCTAAAACCAAGAGACACTTAAATATTAAGTTAAACCTCTGGGGTTGCCGGACGCGCCGGCGCGTCAAAATCACATGACCAATTTAAGACGACACAGCTACAAGATGCAGCGATTCAGAGGCTGTATCCCAATTCAGGGTCTGCAGCCTTAAAGGCCGCATTTTAAGGCCGATTACGTCACCATGCCAGTCTCCTATTGCCAGAGGCTGAAGTGTGTGTGCAGTCACCAGGTGATAATCTGATATCGTCTACTTCCCCACTGATGTTAAGTAATATGAAAAAAATAATGAATCCCACCTTAGGCCGAATGTGTGACTCTCTTCGTAGTGGAAGAGAGAATGAATCTTCCCATCCGAATTCACGGCAATCAGTCTGTCAATCAAATCCTGTGGAGTAAAATGAGAGGCTTTGAACAAGAATGCACCGGATAGGGTGCAAAACGAAAACTGTGTGGAAATTTACAATGGGTAAGGTGGAGAACGTATATCAGTCTCAGTGTGAGAGGGTTTATTTGAATGCGTTTGAAGTAAAACAAATGGGTGGGTGGTGTTTGGAGGCCAAATAAAAAGTGCAAACATGCCCTCAGATGGATGACAAAAAAAAACTGCAGTGTGTGGAAAAGAAGAAGAAGAAAAACACTTACAGGTATGGAGGTTGGCATCTCCCTCAGGGTGTATTCGCTTTTGTTGGCCAAAGACTGTCGGCCCAGCAGTTGCCACACCGACTGGGAAGAGGAGAGGAGGTTGACCAAGTACAGGAAGGACTGAAGAGGAAAGTAAATACAGCAGCTGTTAGAGAGAAAAAATGTATTTGCTTTTAAAGACCATTGTGAATGCATTTGTGCACGTCATGGATTGATCAAATCCTAACACATAATAATAATATAACACTATTCAACTACAAACACTACCGATAATATGACAAATAATATCTGTAGTATTCAAAGCAAAACAAAATGTAAAAAGAATTTATGATTGCAAAGATAAAACATGGTTTACCACACTCTCAAAACTGAATAAGACATATATTCTGAGCAGAGTGGTTGAGCAGAAACCTATTGCAGCCTGAAGAATATTAAACTACAGGAAAGCTCCCTGCATTTTTCACTGGGTCTGGTAGAACAGGGAAAACATATCATCAAAAGCATCAAAGGAAAAAAAGAGAGACACTTGCACAAACGAGCTACAACTTAGATTATATTAAACAGCTTCAAAGAAACGTAAAGAAAAAAACAAGATACGATGGATTTTTTTTTCTAAAATAGAAATATCTATACTTTCATGTGTCTTCTGATGTTTCTGTGCATGTGTGAACTTATCTTCATATGTACTACCAAACCTCCTACTGTACTTAGCACAGATTAAAGCAAAGACTCGAGTTAATTCACCAAAGTGCTGGTGTGTGTATATTTAGTTTTCCTTTGACCTCAGCATATATGTATAACCCACTGATAAGGCAGACTTTAAAGTCGCCTGTGGCAGGACACAGTTTACACATCACTGGCTGTCCGTATTCACTTGGCTAGTCTCTCTGAGAGAGATGACTTGGCTGCTGTCAGAGGCCAAGCATCAGACACACACAGACAGGCTCACGCTGGAGCTTGTTGAAGCTTTCCTGAGAGAAATTCTGCCAAAAACATAACTAAAAATGCAGTCTTATGAAAGTAAGGCTTATTTGCCCAGACACCCATAAACCAATCAGCAAAAAGCCTTTCTTGTTAACAAAATCACTATTGCCAGTTTCTTAAATATGAATATTCACAAGTGAATTTTCTACATGGCTGCTGGTATCACAGCAACACATGGACCACTATTCTGAGTCCTGGGTTAATAATAATTGGAATCAATTTAATTTTAATCAATTTAAACACCTTTGTAACCAGTGAGCTAAAAACATGATGGAAAAGCAAAACTTCTAAGAAAAAAAGTTAGCGTGTTTATATTATGCTAACATAGCTGTGTCGCTAGCGGTCACGTAGCACATCATTATATACCAGCTAGCCCAAGTTCAGTAACCCTACAAATGTCACTGCTGTTTAGTTTTCTGTCTTCATTTATGTTGGAAGTGATAAGAAAGCTGTACGTTTTAATTTGTTTCCAAAACCCCGCAGTCAGGACATGCTATATTGTATTTAGATAGAAGCTAGCGAGCTAACTTGCTGCTAACTTCTAACTCATATGTCATAAATTCCATTGTCATGGATGCCTGGATGTTTAACTCAGTTGTTACACCTGGTAGAGCAGAACGCTGATAATTTTATTAAAGATGAAAGACTTAAGACAGTGTTTTAACTCTCAGTAATGCCACAGTGATCATTTGATATATGGACCTGCAGCAGAGTTTAGGCCCAGACACGGCTAGTGACGTCAGACTCAACAATCGGATAGTGATATGAATTACTTTAGAACTCACCGGAGAGAAAATGCCGCGAGCAAACCAACAAAAAGCTGGGGATTGCACGGAACTCGATATCCGCTCGTCTCACCGCTGCAATCCATGCCTGGCGTCTTTGTTTGGTGGATACATGGGATCCCTCACGTTGCCGCCAGGATGGAAAACGATGAAAAGATTAATCCAGTTTCTTGCCTTCACGATCGTGAGCTTTAACGTTGCAACCGACTACACAACACGTACCATAGCTGAAGCTGTATCCTTTGTCTGGCCTACTGTGATGGCGGCAGGGGGCGTGGCCCGCCTCATGTAACGTCACGCTCCAAAGCCCTGTGACGTTTCTGTGTTCTGTGACGTTGTCCCAAAGACGTTGTCCACCTCTGTTGGAGGGAGTAATGTGGGTGACTGTGTAGTGTAGTTGGTGTAATAGTTTTCGACTCCACACAGTCACTGCTTTGCTGTGCTTCTGCAGCGTATCCAGTAATGGTGACAAATCCTCCAGCGTTGCAATAGGAAGCTGCTCTTAAGCGCAGAAAGAATTGTTTCCAGGGATTTCTATTTGTATCCAGCTTGGCGTGCAGGATCCTTTGTGTAATCTATGCTTACATATGTATTTTACACACAGACAATGTGAAAAATACAACACATTGCTATGGATTGATGCTGAAAGTGCTAATTGCACTAAAAAATTTAGCTGAAAAAATAACACCAACTAAATAGATAAGCATGTCTGTTAACAAAAAAACCCAAACGCTTTACCCAACTGGGGTTTTTCAACTACCTCAGGGACAAAGCTTTACCAAAATCTTCCAACTCAGACCCTGTGACAAGGTCTGTGAAAACCACGTTTTTATGCCTGAAATTCTACAGTACTACACTCCCACCAGATGAGCTCATGCAGCCTGTCACGAACCGGGACATACAACCATGACAAAACAGGAGATGCACACACAATTTATTGTGTTATTAATTTAGATCAACTGTGCTAATATAGTATACCAAAATGAAAACAATAACTCAAATTTCTCATGTACACTTTCTACAGAGGCACCATCGAGAGCATCCTGTCGAGCTGCATCACTGTGTGGTTTGGAGCCTGCAATGCGTCCTGTCATAGAACCCTCCAACGCATAGTGAGAGCTGCAGAGAGGATCATTGGTGTCTCTCTCCCCTCCCTCCAGGACATTTACAGCACCCGTCTCACTAAAAAAGCCCTTTGCATAGCGGCTGATCCCACGCACCCAATGCAAAGCTTCTTCAAGCTGCTGCCGTCAGGGAGGAGACTGCGGAGTCTCCAGGCCAGGACCAGCAGACTGAAGGACAGCTTCATCCATCAGGCTGTCAGGAAGCTTAACTCCCTCCCGATTCTGCCCCCTCTCCCCTCCTCTCCTCCATGGTCTCACTGAACTCTGTCACATACACACACACACACTCTCTGACTCACTCACTGGCCTGCACCAGTTACCAGTCACTTTGTGGAGCATTGGACTGCCATTACCTCATAAGACTTTGTTGTTATACTATCTCTAACCGTATATTACTAGATCTCCATTTGCACTATTTGCCTATTTGCACTACTCTGCCTGGTTTACACTCAATGTCATTTACCCATACCTGAATATTGTATATTGTATATTGCATAGCTTTCTTGTTAAATTGTATTGTATTTATTTAAATTTTTACTTTTTAATTATTTTATTTGCATTTTTTAATCACTCTCTTATATTTAAATGTTCATTTGCTATTTCATCTAGGGTTTGAGAGTAACGAAATTTCTATTCTCTGTATGTCCTGTACATGTGGCAGAATTGACAAATAAAGTTGACTTTGACTTTGAGATATTTGAGGTTGTGCTGAAAATAATGGTGCCAAATAAGGCAAGAAAAACATATTTTAAAGGTGAAATATAGAGGTAAAATCAAAAATAGTCAAGAACGGCCAATTATACCCTGGACCACAGAGGGTTAAATTTGAAAACGGTTTTAAAAAAAAACATCCCCATTCTAAAATGTCATGTGACAATCTGATTCATGAAGAGTGATGATGTCACAAGGACATGTGATGATGTCACAAGGACATGTGATGATGTCACAAGCACATGCCTTTGAGCCTTTGAAGTTTTTCTATAAATAGGGGTCAGGAGCAGCAAGTTTTAGTCAGTTTGTTCGCAGCCTTCAAACGTTCGACCAGAGCTATATTTGAAAGTATTTGTAAACCTCTTCAGAGTCACTGAAATTTTTTTTAAACGTTCTCACCAATTCACTGAGCAAACAAACACATTTCAGTCAAGATGACTTTCACCTCAAATCATCTTGAAATATGTAAAGGGACCCTTTTGGGAGGTCACTACAAGGTCGAGGGTTTCCTTGAAGAAGGGGGCTTTGGTATTGTAACCAAATGTTGCAATACAAAAACCAACAAAGTCGTTGCTATTAAAGTCAACAAGAGCGACCCTGAAATTCTGCAACAGGCGAAAATGGAAATTTACATACTGGAGAAGCTGCGAGGCTTGGATGCAGATAGATGCAACATTGTTAAATGGAACGACTTTTTCATCGACAGTGACCGCATCTGCTTAAATTTTGAACTCCTCGATGAAAGCCTGTGGCAGTACATGCGGTACCGGAGGAACCGGGTTCTCCCAGTAACAGAAATCAGGCCAGTGTTATTTCAGCTCGCAAATGCCCTGTCCCACCTGGGTTCTTTGGGAATAGTGCATGCTGACCTCAAACCTGGAAACATAATGGTTGTGGACCGCTATGAGTGTCCAATCAAAGTCAAACTTACAGACTTTGGTTTTGCATGTCCCGCATCTACAGTGATTCCTGGTGACTGTGTGGGGACGGTTGGTTATAAAGCACCTGAGGTTATGATTGGTAGTCTATTTAATGAAGCAATAGACATGTGGTCCCTGGGGCTGGTAGCTGTGGAGCTTGCTACAGGGTTTCCTTTCTACCCTGGGAGAAATGATTATGATGTTTTGAAATTCATCATACAGACCCAGGGACAGCCACCAGATCATGTTTTAGACTCTGGCTTTTACACTGATAACTATTTCATAAAAGACAACTACAACGGACAACACTGGACATTTAAGACCGAAAGACAATTTCAAGATGAGACAGGTTGTCAGTCCAAGGACACTCGATGCATAAAACTTAAGTGCCTCGATGACCTTGAACAACTACTGAAGATAAGGGGGTGTTGGGAAAAAATCCAAAATGTATTTGTCAGCCTAATCAAAGAGATGTTAGCATTGGATCCAAACCAGCGCATAACACCCTCGGAGGTTCTCCACCACCCCTTTTTCAATCCTGGCCTCTCTAAGAGTTCTCCCTGCACTGACATGAGTAGCACAGGGGGACAAAACCTTGTGGTCTCTCAGCAGCCTTCTAGTTGCAAAAGAGAAGAATCACAGAAAATCAGCTGCAGTTCCCAAACCTCAGAAGAATTTTCTCAACAAGAATACGTCAACGCATCAGCCAACACATCCTCCTCTATAGATGATCTTGAAATATCTAAAGGGACCTTTTTGGGAGGTCACTACGAGGTCGAGGGTTTCCTTGGAGAAGGGGGCTTTGGTATTGTAACCAAATGTTGCAATACAAAAACCAACGAATTTGTTGCTATCAAAGTCAACAAAAATAACCCTGAAATTCTGCAACAGGCAAAAATGGAAATTCTCATCCTGGAGCAGCTGCGAGGCTTGGATGCAGATAGATGCAACATTGTTCAATGGAACGACTTTTTCATCGACGGTGACCGCATCTGCTTAAATTTTGAACTCCTTGACCAAAGCCTGTGGGACTACATAGAGGACCCGGAAAACCAGGGTCTCCCCATAAGCGAAATCAGGCCAATTTTACATCAACTCACAAATGCCCTGTCCCACCTGGGTTCTGTGGGAATAGTGCATGCTGACCTCAAACCTGGAAACATAATGGTTGTGGACTGCTATGAGTGTCCCATCAAAGTCAAACTTATAGACTTTGGCATTGCATGTCCCGCATCTACAGTGATTCCTGGTGACTGTGTGGGGACGGTTGGTTATAAAGCACCTGAGGTTATGATTGGTAGTCTATTTAATGAAGCAATAGACATGTGGTCCCTGGGGCTGGTAGCTGTGGAGCTTGCTACTGGGTATCCTTTCTACCCTGGGAGAAATGATTATGATGTTTTGAAATTCATCATACAGACCCAGGGACAGCCACCAGATCATGTTTTAGACTCTGGCTTTTACACTGATAACTATTTCATAAAAGACAACTACAACGGACAACACTGGACATTTAAGACCGAAAAACAATTTCAAGATGAAACAGATTATCAGTCCAACGACACTCGATCCATAAAACTTAAGTGCCTCGATGACCTTGGACCAATGCTGAGTATAATGTGGGGCAAGGAAAAAATCCAAACTGTATTTGTCAGCCTAATCAAAGAGATGTTAGCATTGGATCCAAACCAGCGCATAACACCCTCGGAGGTTCTCCACCACCCCTTTTTCAATCCTGGCCTCTCTAAGAGTTCTCCCTGCACTGACATGAGTAGCACAGGGGGACAAAACCTTGTGGTCTCTCAGCAGCCTTCTAGTTGCAAAAGAGAAGAATCACAGAAAATCAGCTGCAGTTCCCAAACCTCAGAAGAATTTTCTCAACAAGAATACGTCAACGCATCAGCCAACACATCCTCCTCTATAGATGATCTTGAAATATCTAAAGGGACCTTTTTGGGAGGTCACTACGAGGTCGAGGGTTTCCTTGGAGAAGGGGGCTTTGGTATTGTAACCAAATGTTGCAATACAAAAACCAACGAATTTGTTGCTATCAAAGTCAACAAAAATAACCCTGAAATTCTGCAACAGGCAAAAATGGAAATTCTCATCCTGGAGCAGCTGCGAGGCTTGGATGCAGATAGATGCAACATTGTTCAATGGAACGACTTTTTCATCGACGGTGACCGCATCTGCTTAAATTTTGAACTCCTTGACCAAAGCCTGTGGGACTACATAGAGGACCCGGAAAACCAGGGTCTCCCCATAAGCGAAATCAGGCCAATTTTACATCAACTCACAAATGCCCTGTCCCACCTGGGTTCTGTGGGAATAGTGCATGCTGACCTCAAACCTGGAAACATAATGGTTGTGGACCGCTATGAGTGTCCCATCAAAGTCAAACTTATAGACTTTGGCATTGCATGTCCCGCATCTACAGTGATTCCTGGTGACTGTGTGGGGACGGTTGGTTATAAAGCACCTGAGGTTATGATTGGTAGTCTATTTAATGAAGCAATAGACATGTGGTCCCTGGGGCTGGTAGCTGTGGAGCTTGCTACTGGGTATCCTTTCTACCCTGGGAGAAATGATTATGATGTTTTGAAATTCATCATACAGACCCAGGGACAGCCACCAGATCATGTTTTAGACTCTGGCTTTTACACTGATAACTATTTCATAAAAGACAACTACAACGGACAACGCTGGACATTTAAGACCGAAAAACAATTTCAAGATGAAACAGATTATCAGTCCAACGACACTCGATCCATAAAACTTAAGTGCCTCGATGACCTTGGACCAATGCTGAGTATAATGTGGGGCAAGGAAAAAATCCAAACTGTATTTGTCAGCCTAATCAAAGAGATGTTAGCATTGGATCCAAACCAGCGCATAACACCCTCGGAGGTTCTCCACCACCCCTTTTTCAATCCTGGCCTCTCTAAGAGTTCTCCCTGCACTGACATGAGTAGCACAGGGGGACAAAACCTTGTGGTCTCTCAGCAGCCTTCTAGTTGCAAAAGAGAAGAATCACAGAAAATCAGCTGCAGTTCCCAATACTCAGAAGAATTTTCTCAACAAGAATACGTCAACGCATCAGCCAACACATCCTCCTCTATAGATGATCTTGAAATATCTAAAGGGACCCTTTTGGGAGGTCACTACGAGGTCGAGGGTTTCCTTGGAGAAGGGGGCTTTGGTATTGTAACCAAATGTTGCAATACAAAAACCAACAAAGTTGTTGCTATTAAAGTCAACAAAAATAACCCTGAAATTCTGCAACAGGCAAAAATGGAAATTCTCATCCTGGAGCAGCTGCGAGGCTTGGATGCAGATAGATGCAACATTGTTCAATGGAACGACTTTTTCATCGACGGTGACCGCATCTGCTTAAATTTTGAACTCCTTGACCAAAGCCTGTGGGACTACATAGAGGACCCGGAAAACCAGGGTCTCCCCATAAGCGAAATCAGGCCAATTTTACATCAACTCACAAATGCCCTGTCCCACCTGGGTTCTGTGGGAATAGTGCATGCTGACCTCAAACCTGGAAACATAATGGTTGTGGACCGCTATGAGTGTCCCATCAAAGTCAAACTTATAGACTTTGGCATTGCATGTCCCGCATCTACAGTGATTCCTGGTGACTGTGTGGGGACGGTTGGTTATAAAGCACCTGAGGTTATGATTGGTAGTCTATTTAATGAAGCAATAGACATGTGGTCCCTGGGGCTGGTAGCTGTGGAGCTTGCTACTGGGTATCCTTTCTACCCTGGGAGAAATGATTATGATGTTTTGAAATTCATCATACAGACCCAGGGACAGCCACCAGATCATGTTTTAGACTCTGGCTTTTACACTGATAACTATTTCATAAAAGACAACTACAACGGACAACGCTGGACATTTAAGACCGAAAAACAATTTCAAGATGAAACAGATTATCAGTCCAACGACACTCGATCCATAAAACTTAAGTGCCTCGATGACCTTGGACCAATGCTGAGTATAATGTGGGGCAAGGAAAAAATCCAAACTGTATTTGTCAGCCTAATCAAAGAGATGTTAGCATTGGATCCAAACCAGCGCATAACACCCTCGGAGGTTCTCCACCACCCCTTTTTCAGTCCTGGCCTCTCTAAGAGTTCTCCCTGACATGAGTAGCAAACGGGGACCAAACCTTGTGGTCTCTCAGCAGCCTTCAAAACAGAAAGATCATAGAGAATCAATCTCCAGCATTGCTTCAACCACGGACAAAAATGACAAAAACACAAACAGGGATTGTAAAAAGCCATTAACAGCAGATTACATTGCAAGAATTAATTAAGCTGCTCCAATAATGATCACTTTGGCTTTTTTGTCTTTTTTAATTTTCACTCCCCCCACCCCAACCAGTCGCGACAGATGGCTGTCCCTTTAAGAGCCTGGTTCTGTCGAAGGTTTCTTCCTTTTAGAAGGGAGTTTTTCCTTCCCACTGTCGCTCATTGCTTGCTCATAGGGAATCACTTGATTGTTGAGGTGGCCAAAACTCTAGGGGAACTAGCAATTCTTGTGAAAATTGAAAAGGGAAAAAAAGCCTAAAAACATAAAAACAACTGATGAATATGTTCTTGAACTAAGGCACAATTTTGCTTAAAATCCATTAAGTAATCTCTGTGTCAAGTTCTTACCAATATTCAAAGCGGAGCAGCGGACAACTTACCATTACATCAGTCCTTCAATCAGACATAATTTGATCCAAATTGGAAATAAACTGGATGTTTATTAAATAAACCAGCTTTAAGCATCATCTAATTGTTGTTTGTAACTCTTTTTAAATATAGTGCTAACCTTTAGCCTCCTAGTAGACATACATGTTTTATAAATGGGAAAATCCTCTTTTCTTTAGAAAAGTTAAGCTCTGACCTTGAAGTCAAGGTCCCTGAGATTTAAACCTTACAGAGATTTTTAGTAAATGCTACCATGGTATTAATTTAAAAATTCTACATTGTCTCGTTCTTGAGTTATTGCATTCACAAACTTGGGTGTCCACAGCGCCCCGCCATATACCAGACTCAAAAGATTATGAGGTAGGTGTTTTGTTTTTGTTTGTTTGTTTTTTAAGTTTTTTCATAAAGATTACAACATAAAAATAACACAATTGGGAATATTATTGTCATTTTTGAAAACACTATTTTGATGTTATCTAATGCAGTGCAAAAAATAAATAACTAAATTGATAACTGGCACTGAGTCTTCTGTGTGCACACATTCTGCATCAACACACAGGGAGACACTGAGACTTCAGAAATTTTTCACTGTGTTTGTCTATACAGCCACAACTTTCAGATTTTTCACAAACAAGCAGCACGGATTTTGTCCTCATCATTTCAGCTAGAAGTACTTTATAAGGGGGTCTTTCAAGTGAACATTGAACAGGTACAGGTGCTTGAAATCCTTGAAAATGCTCGTTCAGGAGTTAGGCCTTTTTCATACAATCCCCCCATTTTCAAAGGCTCAAATTGGATTGAACAAGCAAGTTTTTTTGTTAATAATTGACCGTTTGGAGTGTAGAACTCATAGATATCAAATGTTGTTTCCTCCCTTGCGAGGCCTTTACTGTATCTGCCTTCAGTTCTGGTTGCTTTGCACTGTGAAGCTATTTGAAAGTATTTGTCAAAGAACAATGAGCACTAGATATCCACTAGATGGTGTTATAGTAAAACACAAGCATAACCCTCACTTAGACAATTTTACCTGATACACAGTTTGTGACCATGTATTTACTCTTCTGGCACTTTGCCTTCACAATTTTGTATTAATTTCACTACCTTTTGGCATGATCACCTTTTAATTTGTTTCTCACATTTGTGACAAAGACACTGCACTGGAGGCAAACAAGACTGTGTAAATACATTCAGCAAGTTGGATTAGTTTCCAGTTTCTGCTGAATACAAGCAAAAACCAGTCACTTCAGAAAGATGTTCAGAATAAAATCTGTAAAACTGCCAAAGAGCAGCACGTGAACTGAACACGCCCGCTCTTGTCTGATCTCGGAAAACGTGATTTTCAGATCCAGCAAAGTGGATATTTTTCACTGTGGATAAATTGCATGGAAACGTTTAATGAGTCATCAGCTATTTCACTACAAAGATGATGTGATTAATGTGTTTGATGTGGAGCTCTTATGTAATGATTACATTTTTAAGATGTAATTTTCAAGTGAAAAACATAATATTTATCTGTTGCATAGTTTACAGTGCGGTGTTTTATGCACTGAGTTATCATGTAGAGTTCTGTTTGTCATCTAGCACCATAATCGGGTTTTGTTTTTATTGCATCTTAGATTTTCCAGCTGCTGTGCCTGAGCAGCCACCCAGAGACCCTTTGCTGCAGTTAGTCTCCCTGCAGGAGGCGTCTGGCTGCTGGCTGCTTGATCCAGCTCTGGCTGCTGCACTGGGACAGACCAACGAGGAGGTGGAAAAGTCAAAGCCTGAAAAGATGCACTGCTGTCAATTTAAATATTAACACAAAATGATGATGTGAGATAAAACAGATTTGATTCTATAATTTGAACAAAAACACATGATAAAATTAAAAACACACCATAAAACAAATAAAATGAAGTCAAACTAAACGTAGGCCTGCCTCACAGCCTGAGAATAAACATCTGCATATCAGAAGCTAAAACACTGGTGGTAATCACACTCCTAACCTCCCACTGAGCTGCACCAGCGTCTGATATTATCCAGAAACCACACGGCAGCAGAAATTATTTTCCTCATCAGTTGTTGTAAAAACATGTCAGCACATTATTTTAGAGCATTTATGATATCACAGTTTGGGATTTCATCAGAAGAGCATCCAGTGTAATAATCTGCCAAATCAAATATGCAGAGCTGCCCACCTTGGTGACCCCGTGTGACAAAGAAGTACACAAACATATGTAATATTACTGGTTGTAGAAAGTAAAATGTGTGTTCTGTCTGTTTTATTTGATTGATTTTGATTTGGGGAATTAGACCAGCAGTGAAGTGTGGGCCACCATTCTGGCTCTGATCTGGCTTCATGGTTTCAAGATGGATGCAAAGGACGAGTGGGAGCTTTTGGCTATGAAGGCTGCCTCGTGGCTCTGTGCTCACAATGGTACTAGCAATGATTGTAACAGATAAAATAACAGCTTTAAAAAACTGTTTCATTCTACAGCTTTCCTCCCACAATCATTATTTTAATATCTGTTTTGTGTTTTTAGCACCGTGTGTGTCAGAGTGTGTGGATGCTGGAAATGTCCTGCTGGGTTGCAGCGTGAAGAAAGAAGCTCTGGGACTCTGAGGGTTTTCTTAAAGTAGCTTCATCTTCAGAGTGAACAGAAGCAGGTCTGCTTACTCCACACTGCCTTTGATACAGAGCTGTTTTATATCATCAACCCCTTTTACATGTTTATTTGTCATGAATTATGTACCTAATATTGGTTTTACCATTGTGGAAAAAAAGTATGTCAAAATTGTCTGAATACTCCTGACACAGTAGAAGATTGGACCACTGCTGTGGCAGCTCATTCACAAAGTGTTTTAATTCCTTTTCTCTGCCACTAGATGGCGATTATGTTCATACTTTTACTGATTTCACACAGAAACACCAAAACCAATCTAAGAAGAGTCTTTTCCCTTCCTGTTATAGTTCGGAAAATGGCTTCAGTTCAGGACATTTTCAAGATGGTCCTCAGTGAATTGGAGTGAATAGAGCAAAACTTTTAAAATAACTATTTACAGTGTTTACACCATCTTCTAAACAAAAGTAATATTTTTATGGCCAAATTGAAATGAAACTATACAGAACGTCATTCTGTTTCTCTCGCAGGAGTTACAATTTTATCCATGAAACACTTTCATTCTGCTAATTGACACCGATTGATCCTTGACAGGGCTCTAGACTAACTTTTTGCCATGGGCGTACCAGTACGCCTAACTTTAAAAAGTTAGGCATACCGGCACAAAAGTTAGGCGCACACAAATTTTATAATAATTTATATAATATAGAGAGATAGAGAGAGAGCTAGCTGTGCATGGAGTGTGATTTTAATAGTCGTGGAAGCAAAACAGCAAAATTCATGACGACATTGATCAAATGTGAAGCGCAGTTTGCTGCTTCTTTTGCTGCTGGCTCGATGAATTTTGGTTGAAAGAGACAAAACCTGCAGCTCAGAATCAGCGCAAAAAGACGTAATCACAGACCGGACGCATCAGAATCGCTGAGCTCTGACAGCGTGTCCGTCTAAGGCCGTCAGGTGAGAAAGCCGAGAAAGACAAAGCTGATTCTGATGCGTCGGGTCTGTGTTTAAGTCTTTGTGTGAATCCGTGTACCTGCTCTCATTTGCTGTTTGGTTGTTGTTGAAATGGTTTTGTGAGCTTTAATCTGAGAATCTGGCGTTTCTGGCAAAACACAGTTATATTTAAAAGTCATTCAGGATTTAATGAATTGATATCGCTTTATTCAAGCTACTCCTCCCACTTCCACCTGCACCTTCATCTGGACCACGGCGAATCAGAGAGGTCCCGCCCCTTACTATCTCTGATTGGTTTAGTCCACGATAGGGGCAAAATGTGTGTATGTTGTTGACCACAGGGAAGGTTGCAGATTTATTTTTTTTTTTTTGCTACCCAAACAGTTGGTCGCACAGGTGCAACCAAATATTTCTTTTTAGTCGCACCACTGAAAAATTTGGTCGTATTTGCGACCAAATTGGTCGCACTCTAGAGCCCTGCTTGAACGTCTTAAGACAGCACATAGTCTCCATTCATGTTCGCTTATTCATGACTGTAGTTAGAGTTACATCTGAATTTTCAAAAACTGCCTGTTTTGTAGTGATTGAAATAATAATTAGCATAAAAAGTTATGAAATCTATGTTTGGTTTTTTATTTCTTTGTTGTAACAATTTTGGAAATAAATTGTATATTGGCGTAAAAGTATCAATATATTTGAGGTTTGAGCAGCAAAGTTGAGTACCAGGGTTTTGCTCCTGAATAACTTCCTAAGTCTTCTCTGCCAATGCCAAATAGCTTTCTGGGTGCTGCGCTGCACTGTCAGAGCACACCTCCTTATCTACGGTTTTCTGTGTTTCTTATTCTCTTTAAAAGTTCTGCTGAGGGCCTCCTATACTCAAAGTCTAAGAGCCAGCTCTGTTCTTTGGCTCGACTTTCTTCCATAATCTTTTCACTTTTGTGAGAAATAAAACACAATTTAAGAACAGATTGTCATAAAAAGAAATGACATCAATAACTACACCAAGGACATTCAAAACAAATTTTAAACTTGGCTTAAAGACCATAAGTCTGATCTGAAAATGTCGACCAACTTCAACATTTAGATTGTGACACTAACTTGTCTCTCTTCCACAGTGTGTTTCTTTTGTCCTGCTCCGCTCTCCCTTAACCAGTTGTGGCAAATGGCTGCCCCTTCCTGAGCCTTGATCTCCCAGAGCTTTCTTCCTGTTAAAAGGGAGTTTTTATTTCCCACTGTTGCCAGGTACTTGCTCAAAGAGGATCATTTGATTGTTGTTGTTTTTTTCCTGTATTACTTAGTGTATTTACCTTACAATATAAAGCACCTTGAGGTGACTGTTGTGTTGATTTGGCGCTATATAATTAAAACTGAATTACATCTCTGAAGAAATGTTACATGCATGTTTTGTTGCCTTTTTAAAGTGATGGGGGAATAATTGTAATGGGCTAATAAAGGGACAGACGTGCTCTGTGTAAAGATCAACCCTTTGACCATCATTCACTGCATCATTAATTGCTTTAACTTATAGTCCATAATGCTGTAAAAACAAAAGAAGAAAAAGCTGAGTCATTTTCACATTTGTATTGAGGTTTGAATTCAGCAAGTCTGTTGCTGATCTCAGTAAATGTAACAGGATGTCTCCGAAAATTTACAGTTGTGGATAAAACAGGGTGATGTGTTATTGTCAGGTTTGAGTGAATAACAGGACCCAAATGCAGGACTTCCTGAGAAGCCACAGGCAGTTTATTTACTTCACTTACTATTTATATCAGTTTGGCCAGCAGTCACGTATAGGTTCAAACAAAATGGCACGAGGCTGCAAAAATATTTATCATCTAGTAATCTTTATTAATGAAAGCATGAGTGTACCCACCAAAACACACCAAAGAACCCAACCCCTGTAACAGCAACTGGCTTCTTTTTATTCTCTATCATTCAGGTGAGCATCTGGAATAGCCCAAGTCTGGGGGAAGCAAACCAAATGAGGAACAAAACATCCACATATGCAAACATCAAACCACAATATAACACATGGAAGACATTTATATTTTGTACAAAGTCCTATGAATAATTCAATATGTATATGCTTCAGTCAATTGCATATAAATTAGAAACACCAAGAGTGAATCTTCCCCAACCTGGCACATTGGTTTACTCCAGGAGCTCATAGACAAGTAACAAAATCTGTTGTTGTGCTTCACCTTTGCTCCCAGTGTGTCCTGCCCATTATTAACCAAGCTCTCCCTCTGTTACACTGGAGTCCTTGCCAGTGTTTCTCACCCACGTTCATGTGATTAAGATTCCTGTAACAAACGAAACTTTGTATTCCCGTGAAAATATCTTTTTTTTATTGAGTTTGCTTTTGGCTAAAGGCCAACGTATCGACCTTCCTTGGGACAGAAAATAATCTGTGTCTTAGTCTTAATACTCGTCAACAACACACACAAAACAAAAATGAGCATTTAAATTTAAATGACATAAATAACACTGAATATAAACAGTCTGGTTTTCTAATATTGAAATGAAAGAAATTCTATTTTTTAAATTCAATCATTTTGAATTTTTAGCAGCACTGCCAAACTCTGATTCCTTCTTTAATAAACCTGGAGAGTCACTTACCTCTGTGTCAGTACTTACCAAAATATTGCCTCTTGCCCCTCTGACAGATGACCTCGCCTGAGAAAAAACAAAAAACAAACCTTAAAATGGCTGCAACTGCTGTGCTCCCTAAATTAGTACAAATGGGGGGAAAGGAGAGTAGGCATGTTAAATATTACAGTTAGATTTTCTTAAACTTTCACTCTTAGAAAGCATTCTGTTTTAAAGCGAGCACTTTAAAGACATGATGTTTGTGCAGGTCTCCACTCCTTCCTCCTCATGTTATCCAGCCACTGGTTCAGTCTTGCTGCTCCATCATAACCTTTAGTAAAACGAGAGGCTCAGAAGCAACAAGAGTATTGTGTGAAAAGAGATCTGAATAAACAAAGAGTAGCAGACCCCCGGCTGTGTTGTGTTCTTGCTATTAGCAACTTTATGGTGATTCAGAACATACAGAACATACAGAACATACAGATCCTTTTTTATAGATGATGTTTGCTGAGTATTCATGCATGCATCATCCATTAATGTTTGGGAGGAGGGGCTGATTGACTTTGTCAGGACTGTTTTTCCCAATAAGCCACCACTATTAAACTTTGACGAGCCTTATGGCCAACTCAACCCATCAGATCTTTGATGTGTTAAAGCCAAAAACCTGCTACAAGACACAATCGAGAGGACTGATGAGAAAAGAAAGTGAACTGGATTTTCTTCAAATTTAAAGAGCACCGTTAGCTTTAGCTCATTTAGCTTTGTTAGTGAGCATACATGTAGCTTACAAATAAGTAAATTGAATTAAGGGAGGGAAGAATCAACTTGAAGGCTGAACTCCAGGAAAAACTAGGAAGCTTGAAAGGGAAACAGCAGTTACTTTGGCTGCTGCCACAGCCGCTCCTTAAATACCTGGTCTTGCTGACACACTTAATTATCAAGCTGGTGCCTACATGAAGGTGAGAACTTCACTCCCAACCACTGAATAGACAAGATTGTATCCACACGACGGCTTTATTGATCCCTTTGCAGAGGTTTGATATTTCTTAAAATAAATCTCAGAAAATCGGTTTGGTTTCGATGTTTAAATTATTTTTCCACAACAACAAACAGAAGCATCGATGTGAGCATCGGTCCAAAGAAAAACAATACAAAGATATTATTAGTAGCTAACATATTGCACTTTGGGCTACTGACTAGATAGCCACTAATTACGCGAGGAAATACAAGAATAACTGAATGCAATTTGATTTATTGAATTTGTTTATTGAAAATGACTTGAAGAAAGACGAGAACATTTGTTGTCGTTTAAAGTTTTCTTTATTTTGTGCCAAATTGGTGCCAAATCAATAAATGAGCAGTAGAAGCTACCGTTCACAGATGGAAAATGTAAAACACTCACTTGCCACTTGTTACGAGTTCAAAATATTGGGGATGGACACCATAGGAAAAACCCACAATAACAACACTGGTCCGGTCGGGTTGAGTCAAACGATGATTTAATGATCACACACGTGGGAGATGGACACTGTATGCAGACAGCCTCAGATCTCTCTTCAAAAAACACATCACCATAGTTTTGTAAAATCAGGGTATTAGAACGCCCCTTCATGCGTAGTGACAGGTGTAAAACAATCAATGTTGACAATTTTATTTAACACAAAGAATAACATTGTCTCCTTCCCGAGGGCAGACGCTGACTGCCCCCCGTCTCCTGGAACCGTCTGTACCCTGCTAAGACACAACATGGCAGCTACAAGGACTCTTTCATTTGTTAAGACCATCAGTGTGTATTGCTCTAAGTCAAGCATATAATATTAAATGAATATTGCTGGATCAGCTACTTCTACTTAAAACATATTAGAACATGACTAAGCACAAAATCACCAAGAATAACATCTTATAAGTGCTGTGTAAGCGCGTGCGGCCTTCCAAGCTCAAAGCCTTTGCCCTCCATAGATCAGCTTTTAACCTTTAATCAACTTGAGCACAACTCTAGAATAAGCAACAAACTGCAATGTGTATAGAATGATCATGGTTAAATCTGCAATGGAAAATCATGTTATTATTCTGGTACCTGTAAGGAAAAAGATCAAACTAAAGTTATAACAATCACTGTAATGCAAAGGATAATGTAAAGTCAAAAACTTCAATTTATGTTTAATGCAAAGCTGATTATATACTTCTAATGAACTAATAATGCCATATTAAAATATTAAATGATAATGAGAAAAACATCCCCTCCTTATTTTACAATTCCCTCTGTTGACCTCTGGAGAATCCAGAGGTCACAAACAGTTGTTTCCCACCTTGGCCTACACATTCAGTTCCACATGCATCATTGGCATCATGGACATTGGAGTAATGACTCCAGGGTCCACTGCCCTCACAGACATACTTTTGAACATTCTTCTGGCACAAGGGATGAGACAACAACAAATAACCATAATACCCACCACAACAGATAAAGAAAACATGACCGAAGCGATAACCCCCTTCCACCGTCCGAACACTGAGGTCAGCCAGCCTTCCAACGGACTATCAACACCGGAGTGATCATGCATAGTTTCAGACAGGCCCCTTAGGCCCTCCAGAGCCTTGGTTACCGAACCATCTGGAGCAGTATTATTTGGAATAAAGGTGCAACACTGATCGCCAAACATAGAACAGACGCCCCCTTTTTCCGCTAACAACATATCAAGGGCCATTCTATTCTGCACTCCCATTAACGAGGTCGGACCCACCTGCTCCGCCAACCCCTCCATGCCGTCTCTGGTGAGGTTAGAGAGTCTCAGTACATTATAGTGAACATAATTGATCCTATCTACGTTCTTGTTTGGGGTCACTGGAAAGAAAGCAGAAATTATTGGAATATTTTCAAACCCGGCTGCTATTTGATCAACTAGTTTAAACTCATTTGGAACCCCCCTGGGCACTCCAATGGAGTCGATCCAGGTGGGGGAATTCATTCTAGGGTCATAAACATTTATGTCATGAATTCCTCTCTTCCTCAAAATGTGTCTTTTGCGCCTGACTGCCAATGTGCGCGTATTGTGTGGGGGAATTGATTTTACCTTATCTCCGATTAGCATAAGTGGCGCTCCTAGTCTCACCATCGCGCACGTCCCCACGCTCCCAAGAGGAACACTGACCAGTAGAGTCCTGTGCCCGCAATAGTAATACAGCCCGCTCCTAGCCCAAGTCCCAATTAGGGTGGCTGCATCACTCACATTGTTGGTGGTCCTCCCCGTCTGGGTGACCGAACACCAACTGGGGTCAATTTCCCCCAACCGATATTTAACTTTATCTGTGGTAAACTTAAAGCACGTATAATTATCTTTCCGGGGCGTAAACGGCCCTACTTGCGTGAGCTTGGCAATAGGAGGAAATAGACTGGACAACACAGTGCAGTTCCCCGTATTCACAGCTCCTCTAGTCATCCGCAGCATACAATCATAGCCCCACTGATCCTCTGGATGCAGAGGTGCAGGCTCTATAAATAAACGCGGCCTTGCAGAAGCGCAAGCTACACAATTAGCCACTTTTTGTTCTCTAGCATTTTGGGCTATCTAGTCCAGCCAGATGTTACTGTCACTGAACCCGGTAGCGCGTTCAATCAAATCCTGAGGTTTCATGGTGGTGTAGTCCACCGACACTACTCGCCTCTCCCTTGGTTCGTGCTCCTCTGGTGTAGCTTCCGACGACCCGCTCCCCTCCTGCCCTGTAAAAGATGCAACAGAGCTGGTGGGGCCGGAAATCACGCGAGTTATCATGTCCTCTCTACCTGACGGTACGCGATTAGTTTTTTCTAGGAAATTAACTTTAATTAACCCTTTTGGATCAACCCCCGATGTTTCCACCCCCAGAACCAAATACATAGATTGTTTGCGATGCCAATTCCCCAATGATAAGGTTAACGCGTTTCCAGAGGGGCTAAAATCCCTCTGTAGTTTAAGCTCGTTTTCTGATCCTAGTTCTAACGGTTCCCAATTTTGCCCAGTGTAACCCCTTACCTGGTCCCAATTACGGCACCAGCTGTCATAAGGACGATTTCCCCTCTCGCAGTGCGTACTCACTGAATAATCCCAACAGACCCACACATTATATCCCCTCCAAGCACTGCCGGCGTCCCTGCAATTAACAACATCACACAGATCAAACATAAAACAAGTTGTGGAGCCAATAACATAATCTAATTCTAAACCACCATATGTGCTGAGACACTCATCCTTTTTACCAGAGACCTCGCGCTTCACTCTTGCCCGCAACTTTAAATCACTATGGATCACGCGTGGTGTAGTTGGTGTATCAAACAACGCCGGACTGGCATGGCCTCCGTGCTCAGACTGGTTTCCCGGGCTGGTCTGCAACAAACAAATCAAAAAACAAATAGCCATGATTAGCAACATAATTGACATCAAACTCATAATAATTTTGAACATTGTGATGGCTTTTGAAACTCTTCTTTCGTCACCAGTGTCTGATTGTTGTGATGGCATGGTTGTATGTGAATGTTATGGTGTAGTAAAAAGTTCAAAGCCCTTTATCAGAGCCTCTCTCTTGTTCTAGGTGTTCGGTGTGGTACCGCTCCTTTTTCGTTGGCGCAGCGATCTCCTCCTAGGCTGCTCTTCTTTCTTCGACCTTCCGGGTAGACCACCGGTCGGCCCGTTGCACAGGTGTGAGGGTTTATTCTGCCTCTCAATTTCACCTGTGTTGGGTGGAGATTGATCCTTCCCCACCAAGCCCTCGTGCGCAGCTGCGCACTGCGTCCAGTGATACCAGGTGTCGCCTTTCCCCTTCAGTTGGACCGCTGTCGCCGTCCGAGCCGATACCTCATATGGACCAGTCCAGCGGGGTTCCTTCCATTTGCGTTTGATGACTCTCAGCCACACTGCCTTCGCGTCCGGGACCTCTCCTTCTCCTGTGGGCCCTTTACAAGCCGCCTGTTTTGTGAAACTGGACACAAGCGCCTTTAACTCGTTCCAGTAGTCTGCGTGGGACCGGTTCCCCTTTTTGTCCCGTTCAACCGAGCCCACCGTCCAAGGTGCCGGAAACTGTCTCCCAGTTTGCAGCTCGTATGGTGTAAAACCTGTGGATTGATTAACAGAACATCTTATGGTCATCAACGCAACCGGCAGGGCTGCGACCCAATTTAGCCCTGTTTGCGCGCAAATTTTCGCCAATTTGTTTTTCAAATTTAGGTTCATTCTTTCTACTTTCCCCTGAGACTGAGGATGATAGACTGTTCCAAATTTATGCTGGACGCCCAACATTCTTTCTACTTTTTCCAAATCTTGATTTTTAAAATGGGTTCCATTATCTGATCTAATTCTTTTGGGGAACCCATGACGGGGAATGTACTGATTGATTAAACACTTAATGACAGTCTTAGCATCCTCCTTTTTTGTAGCCCAGGCCTCTGGCCAGCCAGTCAAAGCATCAACACACACTAA
Source organism: Astatotilapia calliptera (assembly GCF_964374335.1). NCBI lineage: Eukaryota > Metazoa > Chordata > Actinopteri > Cichliformes > Cichlidae > Astatotilapia > Astatotilapia calliptera. The sequence goes on from NC_137435.1 coordinate 29,762,841, forward strand.
CAAATATCTTACACCGCCAGGTCCAGAATCAATCATATCAGTGAAATCAATAACAATCTCTTCTCCCGGCCTCTCAGGGGGCCGAAACTTACCCACTTCCGGTTTTACTGCTGGCTTAGGATTGTGTGCCCCACAGATTAAGCACATCCTGGCCTTTTCTCTTATCATTCCTCGCAGCTCAGGATGCCACCAATGACACAAGTTTCTCTCCATCTGGGCTATCCCCACGTGGGCGAGTCCGTGGGCTTCATCCACCTTCTGTTCTGCCATTTTGGCTGTCAGCACGGGGCGCCCGTCTGGCCCCCTCCACAAATGTCCATCCTGCCAGGCTCCTTTGCTTTTCCACACCCCCTTTTCCTCTGGGGATGCCTCCTCCTGGGCCTGTGTGACTTCCTCAATCAGGTCAACAGATATCTCCTCTTCTGATGTTACCTGTATCATTTGTCTCCGTCCTTTGTAGCCTGCGGCCTCCTTTGCGGCTTCGTCTGCTCTCTGGTTTCCTTTTTCCACCATGCTGGTTCCTTGGGAGTGCGCTTTGCATTTTATAATGCTCACCTCCTCTGGGTCAGCCAAGGCCTTTTCCAGTTCCTCCATTTCATGTTTGTGGGAAATAGGTGCATTGGTTGCTGTTCTGAATCCTGCTCTTTTCCACTGAGGCAGCTCCACATGCGCTGCTCCAAACGCATATGCCGAATCGGTGTAGATGTTCACTCTCCTGTTCTTGGCTAGTCTCAAAGCTCGAGCTAAGGCTATCACTTCAGCTCTCTGGGCCGACTGCTTTCCCTCAATCCTTCCTGACTCTCTGACCTGATAATCTCCTTCTACTCTGCAAACCACCGCATAGCCTGCTTTCAGTCCTCCTTCGTCTCGGTGGCAACATCCATCGGTGAACCAGTCCTCAGCTCCCGGTATGGGTTCGGCCTTCAGGTCCTCTCTAATCTTTTCCTCAATCTGTGCTCTTCTGGCGCAGTCATGTGGTTCCCCTACACCCATTAAATCTGCCATGTTAATTCCTTCATGTGTGAATGTCAAATTTGGGGCCTCTAAGACTTTGCTCAGTCTCTGTTGTGCCCGTGGTGACATACAAAATGCTTGTGAATTCACGTATGCCACTATGCTATGTGTAGTAAGTATTTTCAGTGGGTGTTCTCTCACTACATGTGCTGTTTTTTGAATAATTTTAGCGACCCCTGCTGCATGTTGTGTGCATGTAGGATGCTTTGCTTCTGTTGGATGTAGTTTTACACTTACATACATGAGCACATCTCTACCCCCCCCTTTTTCTGAAACAACACTCCGTTTACAACTGAGTTTGTTTCAGAAACATCCAAATAGAATGGCTCATCATAATTGGGTGTGGCTAAATCTGCGGCCCTTGACAAATCCTGTTTTACCCTAATAAATGCGGCTTCGGCTTCAGGAGTCCAAGGCAGCTCAGCCTTAAGGTTTCGAACGCCAACTTGCTTCATTAGGCCCCTTAAAGGGGCAGTTTTGCCTGCATAATCCGGAATGAACTGCCTGCTGTAGCCTGTTAAACCAAGAAAAGAAAGCATTTCTCTCACAGTTCGCGGTTTTGGGTGTGTCAGAATTTGGTCTCTGTGTGTGTTCATCAAACCCACTGATTTGTGTGCGATTACCCGGCCCAAAAAGGTCACTTCAGGGCGAACTAACTGCAGCTTGTCTTTACTTACTTTAAAGCCGCATTCTGCCAACCTATTCAACACAACGAGCGACGCCGCTGTACAATCCGCTGCTGACGGGGCTGCAATGAGAAGATCATCAACATATTGTATTAATGTACAATCATCAGGCAAATTACATGACGACAGGGCTTCTTTGAGCACCTGATTAAAAATGCCTGGAGAAAGTGCAAAGCCTTGTGGCAACCGTGTGTATCTGAGTTGTTGGCCTCTATATGTGAATGAAAAAATGTCTCTGAGTGACTCATGCAGAGGAAGACAAAAGAATGCATTTGCCAGGTCAATGCACGTGAACCACTTTTGGTCACATGTGATAGCTGATAAAGCTGTGTACGGATTTGGTACTGGTGCAGTAGTAGAGAGCAATATTTCATTAATGGCTCTCAAATCATGTGCCATGCGATATTTTCCTGTTCCATGTTTCTCCACTGGTAGAATTGGTGTGTTCCACAGTGAGTGAGAGGGCTCTAACACCCCGGCCCTTATCAGGCCTTCTATTGTTTCTGTAATTCCTTCCTCTGCTTCAGGTTTGTGTTTATACTGTGGTCTATTGATTGGTATGTGTGATTTCAGCTGGAACAAAACAGGAGGACACTTAGCTAGGCCAACATCCGTGGGCCCTTTTGACCATAGACTGTCAGGCAGATCTGACAGTCCAGCAACTGCGTGAGGATGGTCTACACACTCCTCACCATGTGTTTTTGAAATTTCTTTATGTTCCAAGATCACTGTATCCTCACAGGCACAAGTTATGCGATAGGTTTTACTATTTGGAGCATAAGATAAATTAGGAATTTGGGTTCTTTGCCACCCTGTGTCGTCCAGTGCTCGCCTGACCATTGGACCCAGATCACCTGCACCATGACCTTGGTGGACCGCCAATGTAATGTGAGGTGCTGAATTTTCTCCCACATTGTACCAAAGCAGTTGTTCATCAGTTAATTTCACAGCCGCGGCTACACCTTCTGGTCCGATGTAGATGTCATGTGTTTGCACATTCCACGTCTGACCCTCAAGATCAGACTGAAATAATTCACGATAGGTGTCGTCACTATCTTTATCATAAAACAAAGCCACGTGGTAAGGTTCGCGCGGAGGGAAGTAAACTGCCAAGCTCATTATCCAGGGTCTCCACAGCTGAAATTGCCTCAGAACATCCTCTTTCACTAGTCTCCCCCAGTAGATGTCGGCTTTTGCTCTTTCACAGTCTTGAAGCAGATATTGAGTCTTTGAATTTGTTCCCAGGCACGGAAAATGCTGGCCCCCTGGCAGAGTCACAGATAATCCATCTGCTGAACATGTGATTGTGGCGCCCAACTTCACGAGCAGGTCCCTGCCCATAAGATTTACTGGCGCTTGCGATGACACCACGTAGTTGTGTTTCAAAGTCTGCTTGCCCAGCTTTGTCAAAGCTGGGTCAGTCACTGGCAGAGTGATCGGGATCCCGGAAAAACCCACCACGTTCACTGTGTGGCAGGACAACTTTGCACTGTCTGGTGCTGCTCTCAAGGTTGAATAGGTTGCTCCAGTGTCCACTAAGAAGGGCAATTCTGTCCCTTCTACAGTCATTGACAGCATGGGATCTGCCACACCCATGCTGTTTGGTCCCTCCGGGTCCCTTCAGTACTGGTCCTCCCTCCAGTCAGCCACTGGATACTGCGCGGCTGGTGCTGCACTCGGGTTTGGGGCCTGATATGCTCCCCTAGAGCCATCTCTTGCTCTCGGAGCTCCACGTGCCTGGGATTGGTAGCCTCTTCTTTGATAGTTCTGACGACGTCCTGGGCAATATTTGCTCCAATGACCCTCTGCTCCACATCTCCAACAGACATTCCAAGGCACACTGCTGAGATTCCCCGTGTCACGAGCTCTTTGTACTCCCCCCGCTGAACCACCACGCACTCTGTACGATCCACCGGTTCCCCAATTCCCTGTGGGTTGGTTCTGCCTTGGTGCATTGGCGGGCCATCCGTCATTAGTGCAGGGACTCGGGCCACTATCTGGCCATTCAGGCCCAGGACCAGGCTGGGTCGCAACTATCATCATTTTTTCTGTTTTTTCTTTCTCCTCTTTTTTCTTTTCGCAGGCTTTGTTTCTGGCCTCCGCCAACTGTAGTTTGAGCAGAGACGCTTGTGCCTCCTCCAATTCTTTTTTCTGCTTGTTCGCCCTGTCCTGCTCCAGCTGCAAACGATGTGAGACGTGTCTTTCCCACTGCACCGAATCTGCTACGGCAAAATCTGGGTTTTTCTGTAGATCTTCTATGACCTGATTTGGCAGCCCTGACAGCACCGCTGAACGAAACCACGCTCGGTGTTCACCTTCTCTACCCGGATGGGTACCTGTTTCTAACAACCACTGATCTCTGGCTTTTTCTAAAAACTCTCTAGGTGTGTTTTGGGGGTCCCAAATTATTTTAGGTATAGCACCTGTGTTAGGGGTTGGGTACTTTTCACGGACTGCGTCAGACAAAGCACATTGCACTTCATGATAAGGCAAATCATTTGCATAGCGAGTTGTGCGAGCTATGGCCTCTACATCTGCTAGCCCACCACCGAGCATACACCGCGCAGAAATGGCGCGAAAATCACCAATAGCAAGCTCCTCTCCTTCTGTTAGCCTGCCTAATTCACGCAACCACCTTGCTCCTCCTCCAGTTATAGGTGGAAGCTGTTTAACCAATGCCTCCAAATCTCTTACTTTGTACGCGCGGTACACTGGTTCGTTTTTTGCACCAGCCACTAAAGGCAAATTATAATGAGGGCCCGCAGCTTTTTCTGTTTTGGTCACAGTTTTACACTGTCCCAATTTTCCCTTGCCTTTTGAACTCTTAAAAATAGGCCTCCTCTGTCTCTGTTCTTTTTTCAATTTTGTTGACCTAAGATTCCTGACAGTACTTGGCTCTGACGCGACTCCTCCTCTGTCTTTGTCTTCGTCATCATCTTCCTCCTCCTCTGAGGTAGATGAATTATTGTCGCTCTCCTCTTCTGCCATGCTTTTGGTCATTTTGTCCTTTACGGTCTTCAGCGTATTTAATACTTCCAATAGCCCTTGCGGGTCTTCAAGCATTCGTCCAAATACTTCTCCTGCCCATGTGTCTGACTTGGCCGTTGCTTTGGAGTGTTTTGACCTGCTGGTCTGTGCCTGCTCGTCTCTTGCTGGTGTTGGCAGCTCAATGAAAGCCGGTTGTGCCATCCTTTCCACCGGTGAAATCATTTCTTCGTTTTTTGGGGTCCGATCCGCTTCTCCAATCTGGTCAGGCAGGCTCTCTCTTGTTGGTTCGGCTTCTGGCCTGTCTCCTCTCTCATGTGAACAGGAAGGCGAAGTCAAGCCTTCATCTGCGGCTGATGTTATCACTTTCCCTCCCCCACTTAGGGACTGACATTTAACTGTCATAGGCCCTTCATTATGAACCACCAGTGGTGGCCTGGTGTATTCAACATCAGCTACTCCTCCTACAACCACTGCCGTCTGTCCATCTGGGCCATGAACTTGTCCTCCTCTAATGGTCATTACAGGCATGACATGTTGTCGTCCTACGGCATTAGATGTTAATGTGGCCCAAGGAAGAATCTCTGCTGTGTGATACTTGTTAGCATCTCCTGGTTTTGGAATCCAGTTCATCATTTGATCTTCCAGCTTCTTATTTTGCTTTTTCAGTTGTTTCAAAGCCTCCACTATGCTTTCCATATCTTCTGTTTCAGCTGTGTCATCCTCCTCCATCCAGGAAGATGCTCCGTTCCACAAGAACATCCACTTGCAACACTTTGCATGAGTTTGCTGTAGTTCCTTGATTTGTTGGTTAATTCTCCAGTTAATTGAACGTTTCTCTGTCTCGATTTGCAGTTGCTCCAGTTGCTGCTCACATCTCTCTCCTTCTATTTTGAGCACAAGACTTAGGGCTATTTTGTCACCTAGCCCTCTCTGTTGGGAAGCAATAAGCTTGCTTAGCTCAGCTTCCATTGCTTTGCATTCCTTCTCAGCTAACTTTGATGATCCAGGAGAAGCTAAACGAACGGCTCTTTTTAGCTGTTCCAGCTGCTCCTTCAGAGGCTTATAGCCTCTGTGCCCAGTAGGTGTCATGCTTGGGCCGTCAGCCATTATCCTAGAACACAGGCTTACCTCCCTTTTTGTGACGTTATCCGGCTCCTCCTCTCGGGTCAGCCCGCAGCGTCTGCCTGTCAAGTTTCACAATTACTTTCACTCCTCCAAGGGTCACTATCTCCTTGTGATCTGCTTGGTAAGACACACAGCCAACGCAGTGTGTCAAGACTTAACCAAGCCTCTTTCAATATTCACTTTTAATGACTACTTTTTACTCTGTAACATAAATGTTATAAACTCATACACACTGCATGTTAACTTTGGGGCACAAAACAATAACACAGCTCGAATGCATTCACACAGCCTTAAAATTTTTTCACAGAAAATTGCTCCAAAGCAATATCATGTTTGCTTACAAACTGACAAATACACCCTATTATTTACAGAGCGAAGGAGCAATGGATCAATTAAATCCAATCTCCTCAATATTTAGCTGTATAGCTCGCTCTGCTTCAATGTCAAACCATAATACTGTGATTAGCTTTCTTCAAATCAAACCTATGTTTCAAAGTCTTCCAAACACACACCCAAACACACAATTTCAACCACACACTTTCGAGCACACATTTGTCTCCTTTAAATCTACCAATCACTTGGAGACATCTCCACAAATAATTACATTATTTCCCAAGCAAGCATATCAAAATCAAAACCGTCTACTACAGACTCTATCATGGCCTGAGCAAAGTGGGCGGCCTCTGTGGGCTCCCAATTTGGATCATTTTCATTCTCAGTTATCTCCTTTAAGCCTCGAAATAGAAATAGGCAACGTTGTATATAGGCATTTAACTCATACAGCTCAATCTCAGACCACACCGTCATCTCATAAGGTGAAACACCTTCTTCAGTCACTATGTGACATTTACAGGTCACCTCCAGCCGACCCTCTTCCTCTGCTATTTGTATATTACAGGTTGCAAAATACAGCACAGGCATGTTTGCTTGTATTCTATTTAAACAACGATTTAACAGTATTAAATGGGACTGTTTAGTGCATAGGACACAATATAATCATTTATTATTGAAGGGACAAATGTCAAAAGGGTTCTAACAGGTCCACTTTATTGCGTGCTCATAAATTTTGTTATCTGGGTCACTCACCCGATGTGCTTTATTTTGATATTATTAATTATGTCACGCTTATTAGTGGCTCATATTTATTTACGGCCTATGTTTGAACTTGACTACAAAGGCAGAGCATCATTTCATCCTTTCAGGGTGAAACACTCCACTTTCTCTGTGTCATGGCAGCTCAGAAAACTTCATAAACTTTGGTTATTTAAAGGTATGGCTTAAAATCAGTTGTGTTATCAGTATAAAATATTTAAGATTTAATTAAATTGTTTTCAATTAACTTACAGCAGCTTATTCTGGTCTAGGAACGCTCTCTTATCCTCCTCAAAGACTGAAGTTACTCAGTCTTAAATGCTTTTTATATTACATAAATCAACTGTGAATAACTAATAACCTTCTAGTGATTTACACTTGGTTTAAAACATTCAAAAGCCTTCTAGGGACCTATTCTAATCCTAACCTATGTGTGTGTAAGCTTGTTTGCATTAGCCCTCTGCACTCAAGGCATTTACTACACTTTATCAATCCGGACAGTCACGCCGAATGAAGCTTCTGACCTTCAAAGGCCGAGTGCCAACTCATTATAAGCACATTAGCAAGGTGTGTCTAAAATTATTGAAACCACTCTTTTTAAATCAGAAGCTATTTATATTGTTATAACATCAAAACCAGCAATTTATTTACAGAATTTCAGCAATAAAAAGCCTTCTGCTTATAAGGCTCACACACACTCTGGGCAGGAAGTGAAAATCTCCGTTCTCCTCCCAGCCACCAGCTCATTTACATATTCACACACCGTCTAAAAATAGCTCGCAGCGCTGCAGCTGCGCTCTCGTCAACACAAAGGGTTACACAAAGCTCAGACAAAATTCTATTATTTTATATTACAAAAGACGTCTTGTATTTACAATCACTGACAGGCCTGACAGATTCAGCACCTAACAAATTTCGACAAATTTAATATAACGAGTAATCAATTAACCAGTATCTGTTTCCTCCAGAACAGCCTATGGCCTGATTTCTAAAGAACCTAAACAATTTCGACAAATTTAACCATAACGGGTCCAACCGAAGAAAGTTAACTTTTTTGTAATCAATTAACCAGTATCTGTTTCCTCCAGAACAGCCTATGGCCTGATTTCTAAAATCCCTAACTCAATTTAACTTTGTCCAAACAAGCACATGACACCGTTTAAAACGGTGAGGAGACTCGGTAACTCCTAGCTTGATTCCGGGATGCCCTGTACCCCACAGTTAAGCCAAACTGAACTATCCCTGTTCGCCGACAGGTCAAAGCCGCGCGTCCACGACTAGGAGGGAGCGTAACCTCCGGGCTATGTGCTTCCTAGCATCTTCCAGTGCCGTCCTATAATAATTTTCACCTAACCGATTTTGACAAATTTTAACATGCCAATTAAACAGTATCTGTTACCTCCAGAACAGTTTCTGACCTAATTTGTAAAACTATTAACCAGTCTCTGTTTCCTCCAGAACAGTTTCTGTCCTAATTTCCCTACCAAACTACCTGAGCAGTATCTGTTACCTCCAGAACAGTTTCTGACCCAATTTCTAAAACAACACTGTTTCCTCCAGAACAGTTTCTGACCTAATTTCAAGTTCATTAAATATTCTTAAGCAACTTTAACTGCATAACACACGGTGATTCTCATCAAAATCAAAACAGACACCCACCAGCAACGTCAGTGAGTAAACTTTTAATTTAATGCAGCCCAATTTGGCACAATTTGGGAATCAACTCAACAGGCAGTGCCTTACCTTTAGAAGCACCCGCGGAGCTCACTCACATCAGATCCCTGGTCCGTGCCTGTCCGCTCGACCACCTCAGACCGTCCACACTTCACACTTCCACCCCAATACCACAGGACGAGCCCCCAAAATGTTACGAGTTCAAAATATTGGGGATGGACACCATAGGAAAAACCCACAATAACAACACTGGTCCGGTCGGGTTGAGTCAAACGATGATTTAATGATCACACACGTGGGAGATGGACACTGTATGCAGACAGCCTCAGATCTCTCTTCAAAAAACACATCACCATAGTTTTGTAAAATCAGGGTATTAGAACGCCCCTTCATGCGTAGTGACAGGTGTAAAACAATCAATGTTGACAATTTTATTTAACACAAAGAATAACATTGTCTCCTTCCCGAGGGCAGACGCTGACTGCCCCCCGTCTCCTGGAACCGTCTGTACCCTGCTAAGACACAACATGGCAGCTACAAGGACTCTTTCATTTGTTAAGACCATCAGTGTGTATTGCTCTAAGTCAAGCATATAATATTAAATGAATATTGCTGGATCAGCTACTTCTACTTAAAACATATTAGAACATGACTAAGCACAAAATCACCAAGAATAACATCTTATAAGTGCTGTGTAAGCGCGTGCGGCCTTCCAAGCTCAAAGCCTTTGCCCTCCATAGATCAGCTTTTAACCTTTAATCAACTTGAGCACAACTCTAGAATAAGCAACAAACTGCAATGTGTATAGAATGATCATGGTTAAATCTGCAATGGAAAATCATGTTATTATTCTGGTACCTGTAAGGAAAAAGATCAAACTAAAGTTATAACAATCACTGTAATGCAAAGGATAATGTAAAGTCAAAAACTTCAATTTATGTTTAATGCAAAGCTGATTATATACTTCTAATGAACTAATAATGCCATATTAAAATATTAAATGATAATGAGAAAAACATCCCCTCCTTATTTTACACACTCTATTAAGAACATGTTGCTTTTTGGTCAATGTGACGGACCAAAAAGCAACAAAGTTATTGTACCCAATTGATCCCTATGAGCGACCGTGGAGAGGAAAAACTCCCTTTTAACAGGAAGAAACCTCTGGCAGAACCAGGCTCAGGGAGGGCGGCCATCTGCCTCGACCGGTTGGTGGATAAGTGAGTGTTTTTTGTGCATTTTAAATATTTAATTACTGTGAATGTTATATTAAATATTTAAATGACATATATACTTACCTGAAGCAGACGTGATGTGGGAAATTTCTGAAAATACCACACAGAAATGAGCAGCCTTCAAAGTGGTTTATTAATTTGAAGGCTGCTCATGTATGCTGTGTGGCTTACCTGTGTCTGTTATTTCTGAAATACGTCTCTGAGTCTTCTTTCCACCTCCCAGCGGGATTTATCCGAGACGCTTTCTTCCCACATCTTTCTGAATTTCCTCTGTTTGACCAGGTCTTTTAGGATGGCCTTTCCATGAGCTCTGCAGAGAGAAGCATTTTTAATCAGCACTTTAGTTTCTAAGTAAATGCAGAGAATTTATCAAAAGAAAGTCAAAATAGAAATATCAGCCTATAATTGTTAAAAGTTCACACTGACCTGACTTCAGAGGAAGCATCCTGACACAGTTCACTGACAGCCAACAGGAAGCATTTGGTGAAAATCCGTCCTGCAGACAGAACTTTCTCTGCTTCCATGAATTTATTGATTATAAGGAGCCCCAGTGCGGCACCAGCTCTCACGAGAACGCTCTTATGTCTGAGGAAGGAAACACAGACAAATCCACTCAGTGTGTTTGATTTTCACCTGATCTGATTGTGATGCTGGGGTCACAGATACTCTTCACAGGTGTGAACTTACTTCAAACCCATAGTCACCAGGCTGTTTAGAAAGCGACTCGGGCTGCAACCGTGAACCAGAGCGGTCAGAGCTTCCTTGGCATGCTGCTGAATGAGCATATTGGCATTTGCCCTTGCAAACACCTGGAGTAAACTCTCACAGGTCCATTCAGCTTCTTTGTCCATCCTCTCTCTGAGGTGTACACAAAAATATATTACGGTGTCCAGTGCCGCACAGGACACAAGAGCGATTGTTTTTAATCTAAAGAATCAGAGGAAATTTCAGCAGTTAGAAATCAAACTTGTTACAAAGATGCATGAGACAGGGCACGCTTGCAAACATGGACAGAAGAGGGTGGCATAAAGACAGATGTAGAGAAAAACAGCTGGTATACCTCTTGTGTCACCCCCAAGCAAACTCTACGGAGGTTTAACTCCAACTCCTCTTGGTGATGCCGCACCAGGGTGCGGATGTATCGCAACCCCTCTTTCTTTTTCTTCCTGTAGGAACATCAAATAGTTTTAAAACTCACATCCTCACATTAAATTGAAAATAATTAATGATAACAGTAGAAAATCATTTTACCAGTCGCCCTGACTCAGCAAGCTGAGGCTCAGCCGGAGAGTCTCTGAAGGATCAGAGACTGGCTGAAGCTCCTCCCCTAACTTTTCGTCAATTGACAGGAGGTACCCCATGATAAGCCCTTTAAAGTCCACCTCTGGAGGGTGTCTAACAACCCTTCGAGGTTTCCTTTGTTCTGGAGCTGGAGTTTGAGGAGGAGCTGGAGCTGGAGGAGGAGCTGGAGTTCGAGCAGGGGCTGGAGCTCCAGGAGGAGCTGGAGCTCGGGAAGGAATTAGCCTCCAACGAGCTGCAATAGTTTGGGGCAGAGAGGCATCCACATTTTTTAAAATTGTTTGCTCCAATGCCTCAAACATATGTTGGGCTGTCACCAGCCTCACAACACCAGCAACTTCTTTGTCTGCACAGATTAGATCATGAAATATTTATTACTCACATTTCTGTTTGTTTGCAGCTGAAAATGAACAAGACTAAAGTGCACTTTAAAGGGGAGAGCAAACCATGTATGTCTATAAGTGTTTTTATTTAATTACATTTTTCAAGTTTTCAATTCATCATAATCAGTCTTAATTAACCATTTACCAAAATTTGTATTCAAATAAAACCAAATCACAGCCTGGATAAAAAGTGAAGCTGAAATGTCAAACTTTTGACCTCTATAGATATTTTACCATGGCAACACCTTAACATTCAATGTGTTTTAGCAATGTGTAAACTCTGGTTGGAGGGTTTATCTCTCACACAACAGCTGATTAAAAGTCTGAAGAGTTTAAATGTCTGACATTCTGACTCATCATTACGTCGATTTAAGAACTGACCTGTTTCTCTGTAGCTTTTTAACCTCACTGGAATCTGACTTCTCCTGTGAGGACGAGAAGATGATGTGGTATGTGACTTTTGTTGCCATGATGCCAGGTCTCTCTTGGAAATGAGATTTTTAATCTCAATGAGATTTTTTTTACCTGGATAAATAAAGGATTAATAAAAAAAGAGTGTCTTTCTCTCCATCTTCAAGCTGGCCAAACGTCATGACTTTATATCAGTAAATGGTTTTAACTAATTAAGAAAATGTTATGTGGAGTTTCCCTTATTTTTTCCAAAAAGTTAGATCATAAAGAGGTTTATAATTACTTAACACTCACTAACTCGCGCTGACATAAAATCTTATATCACTTTAAAGGTTTGTTTAAAAAAGAGAGAGGCAAAAATGATGTTTTCCTCATTATACTGATATTTGTCATTATACCATCCATAGATCATAAAAGTCAAGAGCATATTTACAAAAACAAACATATTCCTTTTCTGTCACTTTTTATGGTTTTAAACTAAAATAGCTGTAAAATAGTTTTGGTTGTCCAGTGATGTTTCTTCTGTCTCCTCTCCTCGTCCAATCCATAAAGTAGAGTCCAACTGCTCCCTGGACCCTCTGCAGTACCTCAACACTGATCAAACCCAGGCCACGGTAGGTAGAGTGCTGATGTGTCTGCTGTGTGTGGTTGTTACTTGTTGCTGAGGAATAAATATGAATGTGTTTGTGGTGTGCAGGTCAAGCTGGCTGCAGGACACAAGTTTGACAGAGATGTTGAACTGCTGATTTATTACAAAGACGCCCACCAGCCCACTGCTGTGGTGGAGGCAGGACAGGCCTCTGCTGAGCCGGGTGAGTGAAAAATAAGTGAAGTCATTAGTTTGCAAATAAAAATTCAAGATCCCAGTTCTTCAACCTGGAATTTAATTGTATTGGAATATATTGGAAACTGTAAACTTGACATTTTTCTGTCCTTTTCATGTCTCTGATGTGTTCAATGGCTTCATGTGGAGAGTTTGTGTTGGTAGTGAATCAATCTGAAAATATGAGTAATACTCGCACCAGCAGTGCCAGAGTATTCATAAAGTGGTGTTAGAGTTACAAAATATTTCCTCAAATCTTTCCTCAAATCGTTCCTCTCACACAGTGGCCTCACCATCTTTTCCCTCTTCCCTTCAGGACAGTCCTCTGCTCCTGTTGAAGAGTTTACCAATGGGCTGCTATTCAAACATTTTACAGTTTGGGGTCTCGTTGTGAACACATCTTCCCGTGAGTTGTATTCATGTGATCTCAGTGACTTAAAGTGATATCACTGTAAAACACCATGTTGCCTTTGGATGCTTCTGCAAAACTCCAGGTTATGTTTGATTTACTTGCTAAAACAGATTACTGAAAGCATACTTGTATACCTGCCAAAGAGTTGAGCTTTTGCTTGTGTAGATGAAAAAACTCTCCTCTCTAGCTGTTTGTCTTTACTGATGGAGAGGTGGGGAACACCAAAGAAGTGATTGAGAATTCAGGTTCTCACAGGTAAAACAACAAAAAGATGATGACATGTGCTGCGTACCAAACCTGTGTGTCTTAAAAACAGCTGTTGTATTGCAGGTGTTTCTCTTTTGGGATTGGGGAAGGGGCCAGCTCTGCTCTCATCAATGGGATGGCCAAGGAAGGAGGAGGTCACGCTCAGTTCATCACAGGGACTGACAGGATGCAACCAAAAGTAAGACAATGAGTCATAACAATTATCATGAAAAGGCAAGATGATATTAGTATTTGAACAGATGACATAAATTCCAAAAACATAAATGTATATTTTTTCAGGGTTTTTCATTATTTTTCAGGTGATGCAGTCGCTGCAGTTTGCTCTGCAGCTGACTGTGGTCGACATCTCAGTCATATTGGATTTACCAAAGGAAGTGTCTGTCACTGTCCTCTCTCCACTAATCACAACACTTTTCCAGGGTCAGAGGTCACTGATTTATGCCGAGCTCACTAGGACAGGTAGGAGCAGCCTCTCATGTTGTTGGCAAACTAGATCAATCTGCTGGGACATCTGATTTTAGGACAATCACTTGCTTTTCCAAAGGACACTGACAACCAGACATAAGATGCCACAGCCCTGGCCCACGGTACATGAATCACAATGTGTTACTTCAGAGGTGTGATGTTTTCAGGGGTTTTTTTTTCTGCGCTGCAGAAAATTGTAAAACTACTGTGAACTTGGTGGATCTGTCCAGATCTTTGACTGGAAACTATTTCTATGAATGAGTGGTTTAAAATGTGTAAGTGAAAAGCTGCCATATTTCAGGTCCCAAAGTCAAACGAACACTGAGGGATCACTGAGAGCTAAAAATGGTCTAACTTCTTTCATCTTTAATAAAATGATCAGCGTTGCTGTTTTACCGGGTTTAACAATTAAGTTTAACATCCAGGCATCCATGAAAACAGAGTTTATTCAATTTAACTGAGTTAGAGTTTTGCAGTAAGTTAGCTCGCTAGTTTCCACCTAAACATGATCATCATAAGCAGTGTTACCAGTTCATACACTGGTTTATCATCTAGACTTTTTGTCTCATGCAGCACCATGATCAGGTCCAGTTTTTATTTCATCTTTGATTTTTCAGCTGCTGTGCCTGAGCAGCCTCCCAGAGACCCTTTGTTGCAGTTAGTCTTCCTCCAGAAGCCATCTGGCTGCTTGATCCAGCTCTGGCTGCTGCACCGGGAAAGAGCAGTGAGGAGGTGGATTGATAAATGAAATTCATAACAAAAATTCATAATGGACTTTTTCCATTTAGGAATAATAAAAATTTCTTTTTAATTGCTATTAACTGACAGTCAGATAACCAGCTTTTAAAAACATATTCATAAACACTTTGCAGTCAACAAAATTTGCACAGAGGTTATAGATGAAATAAAAAGTATCACGTGTTTTCTAGGTGTGTTTATGACTCTGTTATTGTACATATTCTGTGTTATACATCATAATCATTCCAGTCTCTCTCTTTTTTTTTTTACTGTTTTAATCTTTATAAAACTCTTATTTATTTATTTATTTTTGTGATTTCTGCTGCCCTATTGGTCTGGTCTCTCTTGAAAATCTGAAAATGTGATATTCATAATAAAAGGATTTAAAAGTTTACTGCCAAAAAATTATTAAACTTCATAACAGAAATGTGCTAACTGGCTTGAAATAGATTGAAACTGTTATGAGATTGCTTCAGGGAGCAGACATGACACCGTCTTTTAGGTTTCGTCATCACTTTGTATTATGCGCACAACACCACCCTCCTCTGGCTTCCACGTGAACTGCACCTTAAACATCAACTGTTTACAAATGTCATGACACAAACAAACGTTTCAATACCGTAAATCACTTTTTGGACTGCGATCACTTTTTGGCACAACATCGGCTCTGATAACATTTAAAGCGCATTGAAAAACTATTCTTTAATGCTAAAAATCCATTATCAATTGTAATTATTTATTTATTAATTTAAATTTCAGATATCGATCTTCATTTTTGTAAACTGGTGAATTAATGATTTTTTTAAAGAATTAAAACGACAAAGTTTGGCAACATATTTTTTATAAAGGATGAATAAAACAGTAAAACAAAATGAGAAATATACATATTTTTGAAAAAGCTATGATAATTAGACGAACTTTATTTTAAATAAATAAAATTGATTTTCGGTGCCACTGGGAGTCATGGTGATGATGACGTGTTTGAGTGCAGGTATAAAAGCAGGAGGCAAAATTGGAATTCGGGTTTCACGTTTGAGCGCAAACAGGAGCTTTTTCCCACTAGTGCTGTGAAAACTCGGATTTTTCAAACTACAGCCAACGTTTGAAAATCTTCAAGAAGGATTTGCAAAATGACTTCTACAAACTTCAGTCGCGAGATGCACCTGCTCTCCCTTTTCATTGACGAGGTGATAGATCAATGCTATGGTGAGTGCAGCAGGCTAATATGTCAGAGTGCTAGCAAACAAATACAACTTAGATTTTTGTCTTTTATTGTTTGGAAGTAGGACTTCATGAGTGTTAACGTTTAGGATGAGATGTTTCATACTTGAGTAACATCAATTTTAACATGTGCCAGTACACTATAAAGATGGCGCCATGTTTTTTTTTAAATTGCTGGAAAAAAAACCCAATTGAATGCACGCGCCCTGGAAACGACGTAAAGCGTTGGAGGACGTTGACGTCAGCGCGCGGCCGTTTTTGCATGTAGAGGGTTTGAGTCGACATGTTTGGGCTGCTGGCGCTGAGTTATACCTGAAAGTTTCATAGATTGTGAATTTTATAAAGCTGGAGAATGGAGTTTTAAAAGTTCACAGAGTCGCTGGATGAGTTTGAGATTGAAACAGTGTGTGCCTGCAATGAGGTGGTGGAAGGTTTCTCACCTAAATGTAGCTGCTTTATTCTCAAAATATCGGTGCTCAACTAATATGAAGATATTGCTCCTTAATGTGAATGCGTATTAAAACCTCAGTGAAAGTCCATGCAGCCTTACACCGCATGAAAACTTTTACCAAAAAAGGTGAAGGCTTTCATAAACAATGAGTTCTGCTGGGAGCTTCTTACTGTTTGTGTGTGGAAGAGCTTATGATGATGTAAAGCCATGTCTGGACAATTTAAATTCAGGCTTTAATTTGTGTGATCACATGATTAACGTACACGCATGCTTTGCTTTCTCGTAGCTGAGCTGGTGAGTCCAATCACTGCTCCTCAGATGGTCGTCATTAACTTGAGGAACCGTGAACTGAGCAGCAGCCAACTGGACTCCATGTCCCACCTGGTCCTCACTCTTTACCATAACCTGGTGACGGGGTCCAAGGACTTTCCTTACATACCTTTTAAAGGATTGTTCCACCGGGACCAGGTGACGACACCATTTGTCCATGTGAGGCAGAGCCAGAGAGAGAACACCACTCCTTCTCCTCCTACGGACTCACCAGCTGGCATGATGCTGCCGCCTGCGGGCTCCAGCTCTCATCCACGCTTCCTGACTCCAGTTCTTCCAGAGAAAGCGGATCTTGCTGTGCTGAAGGCAGATCGGAGGAACTGTGTCGGCACCTTGACTGTCGACGGCCTCCTCGTCACCAGAGTCATCTCCACTGTTTACCGAACAGAGGACACTGAGATGACGAACCGCTGGAGAATAACAGACTACAGCGCGGACGGCAGAGTTCTCACTTCGGTGCTCTGCCGTTTTCTAAATATGTCGGCAAAGCGTGCTAAGAGGAAGGCTCCGGAGGAAGAGATCAGCATCCGGAGCCCGACTCCAGCAAGGAAGCGCTTGAGATTATAATATACAGTGAAGCATGTCGAACGTCAGCAAGCCTGAACAAAGTGGTAAGTAGTAAATAGTGCTTAAGGTTGTTTCTAAAATAATGTCCTAAAGTATTTGAAAATCGTCGAGGTTTTAACTTCTATTCTTTCTTTTCTGCCTCTTGTTTCTAAAAGTCAGGAAAAAGAGTCACGCTGCGAAGAAACTCCACACAGAAGATTTTCCCTCAGTAAAATGGTAAATATATTCATCTTGTTATGACGTTTGCTCACAATAACCAGGAGTGTTCCTGTGTTTCTGAAGTGATTCACTCTCATTTGGTGTTATTTGATCCAAAGACAACTGAGGGTCTTCAGAGCAGCGTGAACGGCCGTCACCTGAGAGAAGACAGTCCTGGCACCTTTGTGGTTCCCTCCAGGTACTCCAGCTTCATCCCACAGTCCAGAGAGATGCAGTTAGGTTGAATGTGAGTGTGAATAGTTGTCTGTTTCTGTGTTAGACTGACCTGTCCAGGTTGTACTCCTGCCTCTGGCCCCATAACAGCTGGGATGGCTCCAATCTTGAATTGGATAAGCTGAAGAAATGGATGGAAGGATGATCCAAAGAGAAACATCAAAGGCCCTCTCACAAAAAAAAGATAAGAACTCATTTTACACATTGTTGAAACATCCTGAAAGTTATTTGTTCTGTTTAGAAACTTGTTGAACTGTTGTTTCGACTTGTTGTTCATTTCTTATTCGGTTCAGCTGTGTTTCTATGTGTCCTTAGTTCCCATAATCAGCCTCCTGTGTGTAAATATTGTGTCAGTCTCCCTTTGTCCCTTGTCAGAGTGTTAATCTCCGTCCCCTCGTGTTTCCTTGCCTCAGTAGTTCTGTTTCCTATAGTTTTCCCCCAGTATAGGTTTTGGTTTGACTTTTTCAGTTCCCTTTGTCAGTCTTTGTATTTAGTATTTCTTCATCAGTCTCATCACTTTCCTCTGCAGAGAGAAAACAATAAAAAGACCTGAAGAGGTCTTTTTATTGTTTTCACCAAATAACACCAAATGAGAGTGAATCACTTCAGAACAACAGGAACACTCCTGGTTATTGTGAGCAAACGTCATAACAAGATGAATATATTTACCATTTTACTGAGGGAACATCTTCTGTGTGGAGTTTCTTCTCATCTTGGCTCTTTTTCCTGACATTTAGAAACAAGAGGCAGAAAAGAAAGAATAAAAGTTAAAACCTCAACGATTTTTTAATGTTTGGGATATTTTAGAAACAACCGTAAACACTATTTACTACTTACCACTTTGTTCAGTCTTGCTGACGTTCACTCTCCTCATCTTCTCTCTAAAGGAAGATGCAAACGCTCTCATTGTGAAAGATAAGTATACATCCATCTAACCTGCGACTCTGTCACAACTCTGATCAGCAATTCTTTCAGGTTTGTCTGTTTTGATGATGCTATTAATTGTTATTATCCTTTATCCAGGTAACTTTCAGAGAGGAGCGAAGCCAGCGTGCTCTGTAAACTCTCATTAAAAAAAAGATAAGTACATATTGATTTTATATTATTATGACAGCTCCTCCTCAGTGAACACTTCCTCTAGTTGCTGAAATCATTTACTAATTTTTTTCTTCCCATTTGTCTTTTGTTTTTCAGAGAAAACAGAGAGGAGACAAGGTGACATTAAGACCTAAGACAGGACGGATTGAACCCTTTCTCGTAAAAAGATAAGTATTCACTCTGCTTTTAATCAGAATATTGATAAATATCTAAAATTCTGCTCACCTGGTTGATAAAGTTACTAAAACGATTCCCTCTTTACTGTCATTTGTCCTTTAGAGAGAAGATGAGGAGAGTGAACGTCAGCAAGAATGAACAAAGTGGTAAGTAGTAAATAGTGTTTACGGTTGTTTCTAAAATATCCCAAACATTAAAAAATCGTTGAGGTTTTAACTTTTATTCTTTCTTTTCTGCCTCTTGTTTCTAAATGTCAGGAAAAAGAGCCAAGATGAGAAGAAACTCCACACAGAAGATGTTCCCTCAGTAAAATGGTAAATATATTCATCTTGTTATGACGTTTGCTCACAATAACCAGGAGTGTTCCTGTTGTTCTGAAGTGATTCACTCTCATTTGGTGTTATTTGGTGTTTGTCTTTGAAAGGAGAGGAGCAGCAACGACACTGGGAGACAAACAACAGGATGATCCAAAGACAACTGAGGGTCTTCAGAGCAGCGTGAACGGCCGTCACCTGAGAGAAGACAGTCCTGGCGCCTTTGTGGTTCCCTCCAGGTACTCCAGCTTCATCCCACAGTCCAGAGAGATGCAGTTAGGTTGAATGTGAGTGTGAATAGTTGTCTGTTTCTCTGTGTTAGACTGACCTGTCCAGGTTGTACTCCTGCCTCTGGCCCCATAACAGCTGGGATGGCTCCAATCTTGAATTGGATAAGCTGAAGAAATGGATGGAAGGATGATCCAAAGAGAAACATCAAAGGCCCTCTCACCAGATTTCATTTATTAAATTTGTCTTTACTGAACGATTTCTGGTGTGTATTTGCATTGATACTCAGACAACAGCTCCTCTTTCTGTTTGTGCTGGAAGATTCAGGCAAACACATATTACATATATAGATTGTTATGATATGACTCAGTTTCACATTTAGTGCTATATGAGAATGATAAGGTCCAGTTTAATAGTATTGCTAGTGTCTAATGAAATGAACACGTGATTTTCAGATCCAGCAAAGTGAATATTTTTCACTGTGGATAAATTACATGGAAACGTTTAAAGAGTCATCAGCTATGTCACTACAAAGATGATGTGATTAAAGGTTCTCATACATGCAGGTCAGAAGTTTTGCTCCATCCTGGATGTTAAATGCTGATCAATGTTTACACATATCTGCACATTTCTAACAGCTCATTTCACAGGTCATCAGTCTCCTGACTGCATATGCAGAGTTTTATCATCACGTGTTCATGGCAGACAAACATAATTATGAATTCTTGTTTTAGTTCCATTCAGTCACTCAACATCAGGTGTCTGCTTGTCCTGAGCTGTGAGAACTACAGTGAGTTGCTTTCCTCTTTAGCTTAGTATTAATAAACCAGGTCGTAGGTGGGCACCTGCATCAAGGAGTCAAGAAGCATATTTTACTGTTTAATGGTGAAAATAATGGATTGTTGTTCATTTGTTTAATGGAAAGACTGAAAGCGTGGCCTGGTGTTGACTTACACTTATTCAAAGTGATGAAGTACTAACATATACTAAAAGTCACAGCCTGAAACACGTCAACTGCTTTATTATTTCTGGTTTTAAATAAACTGTAAGAGCAATGTGCAACAACAAAGAAAAAATCCCTTAAATAAAACAGTACCTAGTTCATATGTTTTAAGTTCTAACTACTAAATAAAACACAAAAAATATCAGAGAAATGCTTCAGTACTGTAAATTCATAGAGGTAGGTGCAATAAGGGAACATGATTTGTAAATCAGTCGAATAATTAAGTAGAATAATTTGTTCTGAAAACTGTAAAACTGTGTAAACTCTTTGGTAAAAACAGGAAGAACTACATTTGAAAATGAATGATTGGAATCCAAACATTTGACTTTTGTTTTTCCTCAATACTCCATCCTCCTCTTAACATTTTTGTTTTCCAGCTTTTTTAGAGGGAAAATCATTTATTACATCACTGCAAGAAATCTGATGGCCAACTTTGTTATTAATACTTGTTACTGTCGGTCCACTCAGTCTTTCTTGTGCCGTGGAAGGTCTGTGGTAGTTGTTTAAGTACACAGTGAAGGGCAGATGATGCTGCCGTCTCCCTGTCTGCTGTGTCCTCTCATCTACAGAAGTCTGGACTCGTGAGCGAACGTGCCAAATAAGAACTAGCAAGTATGCATGTACGATCTCTTTACTTGGTACTGAGAGATGCCATCTAAAGGAATCGACTCTGGACTAAAGCAGCGTTTTAACCGTTTCATTGTTAGCCCCGCCCCCTAACTCTGATGGGTGAGGTTGACGGATGAAATAAATTCATCATCATCATCACAGTAAACATGGAAAAAAATAATAATTAATTTTTCCTAAAAATGAATGAGTTGGTTTTAAATGAATTAACATTTTAATTATATATAATATAATAACTCAACATTTTTCTGGTTAGGTTCATTTGGACATCGAGCAGTAATAGGCTTCTTCACCACATCTAAAGGAGAATCACACTTTTGGCATAGAGGGAACCTTAACAGGTCTCCTGGCACTGCCATTTCTTGCCATTAAGTAATCTTTGCCATCACTGTTATTTTCTTTAACATTTTTAGTTCTGAGCGAGCTCTCAGTAGCTTAGGCAACTCATTTTTCTTATTTTGAAGTTTAACATTTTCTTCTTGTCTCTGTTTTAACGCTGCACTAAGCTCACTGACAGGAGGAGGATTCTTGGACCTTTGGCTCAGTTTCTACTTGCTTTGCAACCTCATCCACTCTCCTTTCAAGCTTAGATGCCTCGCTCTGTTTTGTAGTCTGTATTGGAACAGGCTCACATCAAAAATGGAGTGGGCATGTACAGCTGCTTTTGTAGAATGTTACGCAGAGAGGTGTCGTGAGGGAAACATCAGAACTGGTATGGCTGGAGGGCTAGGCACCAGCGCAGTATGCTCGCATTTTGATGTTGCTTGGAGTGCATCCACACCAGGGGTCTGTGATCTGTCTGAAGAATAAATTCTCTTCCAAGGAAATAATATTTCAACGAATCAATTGTCCACTTGATTGCCAGTCCTTTTTCTACTGTTGAATATTTTGTCTCCCTGTCAAACAGCTTTTTACTTAAGAAAAGCTTCACCAGCTTCTCCCTGAGCCAGTACTGCTCCAAGTCCAACATTAGAGGCATTTACCAACAAATGGTTTGGAAAAATCAGGGCTTTGCAAAACAGGGGCTTCAGAAATCTGCCTTTTTAAAGATTGGAAGGCATGTTCACAGTCATCATTCCACATCACTTTAGAAGTGTTTTCTCGTGAGATCTGTAAGAGGGGCTGCCAAGGTTGAGAAATGGGGAATAAACCTCCGAATAAACCTCTGTGCTTTTGCAGCGTTTTTCTTTTTGCAAGTGTTTTCTGAAGTTGCAGTCCGTTTGGCCTCTCAGGGCCACCGTAGAATACTCATAATACACAGTAAAGATTGGACAGCTACTGTGTGTGTGCGTGCCCATTCTTTTTCTCTGCCACTAGATGGTGATGATGTTCATACTTTGTGACTTTTGACTTGTTTCACAAACCAAAGCCAATTTCAGGAGTCATTCCACTTTCTTCAGTTCAGGAGGCTCATGAGACAGTGAAAGGAACCAAACACTTAATATAACAGGTTCATTCCAGCTTCTAGGCAGTTTTGGCAATAAAATGCTTGTATTCTGCTAATGTTTGCTGATCGTTCTTTAAAGGTCCCACAACAGCACACGATCCTTCATTTTCTAAAGAATATGTAAAACACAATCTAAAAATGGAACTATATTTACTGTCTCAGCTGCTTTCTAACACTTTCAAACAGCAAGACTTGGTTCACTGCATTTTTGTCTTTAAGAGAAAACATTTAGGGAATAGTGCTGTGTTGACTCGCTCTTGAACACACTATAAACCATCCACTTTCCAAGAATAGCTCAATTTGATCATTTTTCTGCACGAGTCGATAATCTGAAGCACTCATACCTCATATGGACAGATATAACTGAAAAGTTAACCCACAGGAACCTATGCCATCAACAAAATTAAACCATAGCATAAAATAGAAAGAAAAAAACACAGCCTCATATCTTGATATTGCCTGTTCTATCAGATCCAAGACGGGTGCACTATGAAGGAAAAAATATGTATTGATGGGGATAGATTTGGTGTCAGATGAAAGCGATACAGTCCAAAGCTTCAGCTTTAACATAATAGATAATACATCTACCCATCATCATACACTCATCACCAAAAGGAAATGACTGTGATTAGACTGGATGTGACTTGAATGAAAACTGTGTTGCTTGTTCCATTCTGGTAGATGCAGCGTTTTTTTGTTTGTTTGAGAACAGCAAAATACAAATACAGTATAATTTTACAAGTGCGAGAGTTTCCAGCGTTTCAGATACATATATATAAAAAAGAGAGACATCAGAGGCAGCGTAAAGCTCCACCCACTCGGTGCTGTCTTATTAACGAATCGAGCACACCCGCAAGTCTTCCTGTTTCGGGAAAGTCGCTGTGTGGGCCGAAGCGCTTCATGTTTGCAGAATATTCTCCACGTATTTACAAGACAGGACTCCAGTGAAGCGACACAGCTCTTACAGTCTGTTCTTAGAGGTAAGTTCCCAGTGTGCGTTTGTTTAAGCAGCTCAACAGCTCACTGACATGACAACTTTAACATGTATGACAACAATCTGGATGCTGTCACGTGAAGTTGTACGAGCTGTGTTTCTGTTATAAAATGAAATAGATCCATGTGGTGATGAGACATTTGTGCTGTTTTTAAACTCCGACCACAAGAAAGTGAAAGTCATGGTTGGAGGGGCGTGACACTGGTCGCACTGTCAGCCGTATCCATAAGAATAATAGTGATCATCACTATCACCACCATCACCAGCACTATGTCCAATCTAGTACCTATCTAGCAGTCTAGCATTATCAGGGACTACAACATCTAGTCCTTTTACTGAATCAGAATTACTACTAACGAGACTAATCCATCGATCCGTCCATCTCTTCTCTCTCGCGTATCCAATTCAGATTATGACACCTCGCAGGTTTGTCGCAGGGCTGCAGATAATCACTGACACTGACTAACCTAACCCCACTAACTGGTTGTCTTCTTGTGGGACGAAGCTGTTGAGAACCCACGCAGACAGGAGAGAATGCAAACTCAATCACAAGGGCCCTGGCCAGATGGTGGATTCAAACCTAGGACATTCTTCCTGTGAGGATAGTAGTAATAATAGTAATAATATTATTATATGAATAGTAAAGATAACCACATTCATTGATGTGATTACATTATCTGATGAGTTTCACAGGCAAGATTGTACAGCAGCTATAAAAGTGTTTGCATCACCATTTCCTTAAATGTTTTTGTTTCACAGGTGCGATGATGAACTGTTGTGGTCTGCTAACATTCGAGAAAGAACCAGGTACTGATAGAAAATAAAGAGACTGTATTCACCAGAACCTCACTTCATTATTAAAATCTTCATGTATGCTTATTTCTTATAACAGTTTCATGTGGCTAAAATGTAACATTTTTCACTAGAATATATGGGCTGTGTTTGTATCACAATTCTGTTTGTCTGTCAGTTCCTCTGAAGAGCATTGAGGTGGAGCTGGAGGTGAGGGACCATGTGGCTACAGTGGTCTCCACTCTGAACTACGAGAACAAGGAGGACAAACCATTAGAGGCTGTTTTTGTCTTCCCTCTGCCTGGAGATGCTGCTGTCTGTCATTTCAGCGCTCAGATTGGACAGACGCAGATTGTAGCTGAGGTGAAGGAGAAACAGAAGGTGAGCTGGACAGTAAATATAACCTGATTATAAGTGAGCTTCAAAATAAACGCAGTGAATGTCACTGACATGCATCACCTGTGCTTCAGGCTCGTGAGGAGTATGATGATGCTCTGAGCTCCGGTCAGCAGGCCTTCCTATTGGAGGAGAGTGATGAGAGTCCAGATATATTCTCTCTGAGTGTGGGCAGTCTGCCTCCAGCAGAGAGCGCCTCCATCAGGTTGGAGTACGTCACTGAGCTGGCTGTGCAGGCTGATGATGGTCTGAGGTTCTGTCTGCCTGCTGTGCTCAACCCTCGATACCAACCTCAGGGTAGGACAACTTCAGAATACTTGGACCAGAAATGCTTCAATGACACTTTTGAAAATGAAAAACCACAACACCAACGAGTCATGGCAGATGGTTGAAACTGGTTCTGTTGGAGGTTTTCTGTTGAAAGTCCGTTTTTCATTCTCACTGTTGCCAAATTATTGCTCATATTGGGTCATGTTGGGGTTTCTCTGTATTATTGAAGCATTTAGAGTATAAAGCACAGGTAACTGTTTTGAGGTTCTTAGTAACGTAAAGGATTTCAGTGTAAGCAGCCTCATTAATTACAGCATATTTTACCCGATGCTGTGTGCAGGTAGTGAAGATGCATTATTCCAGGTGACTTCTGTTCCAGCCTCTCTGGTGCCCTACAGTCTGTCTTTTTCTGCCCGAGTGTCCTCTCCTCGTCCAATCTCTAAAGTAGAGTCCAACTGCTCCCTGGACCCTCTGCAGTACCTCAACACTGATCAAACCCAGGCCACGGTAGGTAGAGTGCTGATGTGTCTGCTGCGTGTGGTTGTTACTTGTTACTGATGAATAAATATGAATGTGTTTGTGGTGTGCAGGTCAAGCTGGCTGCAGGACACAAGTTTGACAGAGATGTTGAACTGCTGATTTATTACAAAGACGCCCACCAGCCCACTGCTGTGGTGGAGGCAGGACAGGCCTCTGCTGAGCTGGGTGAGTAACATTAGTGTTGTTATTAGCTTTTTAGTAAAAAATATCATTATTTTATTCTTCAGCTCAAGAGTTATTGTTGTGATCAGAAATTTACACTTGTTGTGGGTATGAGTGGATTTATTGTCCAGCATAGATCTTTAATGAATTTGGGAAAAAAAAGAATTGTTAAGCTTGCATAAGTTTGAATGTATTTTGGATTTTCTCTAATTCATACATGGTTCAAAGTTTACAGTGGTCTAAAAAAGTGTTTGCCCTCTTCCTGATTTCCCTTTTTAGATCTTTTAGATTGTCACACTTTCAGGTCATCAAACTAATTGAAATATTAGACAAAGACAACAGAAGTAAACAAAAAATATAGTTTCTAAATAAACGTGTTTTATATGAAAGGGAAAAAACCCAAACCTACATTGCCCTGTGTGATAAAGTGATTGACTGACTTTTTAAGGTCATGTCACGGCATCTCAATCAGATTTAGGTCAGGACTTTAACTAAGCCACTCCAAAGTCTTCATTTTTTTTCCTTAAGCCATTCACAGGTGGACTTGCTGTTGTGTTTTGGATCATTGTCCAGTTTGAGGTCACGAACAGATGTCCAGACGTTCTCCTTCAGGATGTTTTAGTAGAATTCATGGTTCCATTTACCACAGTGAGGCTTTGTGTTGTTTTTTGTCAGCAGTGGTTTTCTCCTTGAACTTTCCTGTGAATGCCATTTTAACCTTTTTTTTTTTTTTTTTTTTTTTTAAATTGTTAAATCATGAACTCTGACCTTATTTGAGATATGAGACAACTGTGAATTCAGGAAGGGGACAAACACTCTTTCATACCACTGTACATACAGCTTAAGTACATACAATCACTAAAATATTTTACTGAGTGGTGCTTAAAGTTCTGCGATTTCTTTAAACTTGACAAAGCCACAAAGTTTCTGGGAGAATGTCCTGTGGATAGATGAGACAAAAATTGAACTTTTTGCCAAGGCACATCAGCTCTATGTTCACCGACGGAAAAATGAAGCGTATCAAGAAGAGAACACTGTCCTAACTGTGAAAGATGGGGGAGGCTCGGTTATGTTCTGGGGCTGCTTTGCTGCCTCTGGCACAGGGTGTCTTGAATCTGTGCAGGGTACAATGATATCTCAAGACTATCAATGGATTCTAGGGAGAAATGTGCTGGCCAGTGTCAGAAAGCTTGGTCTCAGTCGCAGGTCATGGGTCTTACAACAGGACAATGACCCAAAAGACACAGCTAAAAACACCCAAGAATGGCTAAGAGGAAAACATTGGACTATTTTAAAGTGGCCTTCTATGAGCCCTGACCTCAATTGAGCATCTTTGGAAGGAGCTGAAACATGCCGTCTGGAAAAGGCGCCCTTCAAACCAGAAACAACTGGAGCCGTTTGCTGATGAGGAGTGGGCCAAAATACCTGCTGAGAGGTGCAGAAGTCTCACTGACAGTTCCAGGAATCGTTTGATTGCAGTGATTGCCTCAAAAGGTTGTTCAACAAAATCTTAAGTTGTGGGCACCATCATTTTTGTAATTAATTCAGCTGAAGCATGGTTGAAAAGCAATGTCTGACTTTCATTGGTTAGGATTTATAGAATTTTTATTTATTATTACTTTTGTCAGATAAAAGTTATTTCTGTGACCATTGTGAGTTTTTTCTTTCATTGACCAAAGGGTACCAACAATTTTGTTCACGTCTGTAGTTACTCTTTCTCATCAAGTTATTTGTTACGTCACCACTCATTGGCCTGACCAATAATCATAACAATGGGGAAAAAATCAAAGAAAAGTCAGTGAAAATCTAAGGAGGAGAATTTTAGATTTGCATAAATGAAACACCTGCAAATTCTAGGTTCAAACAACTACATGTAAAGTTTTTTTTGGATGTGTCACCACTTTAATAAGTTCGAAGAAAGACCCAAACTCTTAATTTTAAGAAATTGGTTGAGATCTTCAGGAACAAGTATCACTAATTCTCAATTGTAACATAAACTAGGGGTGGGCGATATAAACGATATATGATAGAAACGATATAAATTTGGCCAATGATAGAGATTTTGACTATATTACTCTATCAAGATGGCGCATGTTGATGATGTCATCAAGCTGCGCCTGTTTTGGTCGAAACTATCGCAGCGGCTACAACCATTATCATCTGCAAATTATGCCGGGCGACAGTCATAGCAAAGAGATGAAGCACTTTTTAAATATGGGGAAAGCCAAAAACTGCGCTTCCTCCACTTCCGTAACATTGATTCATTAATGTTGAATTCTCTCGCAGCTGTTCTGTTCCCATGTTGTTGCAGTATATTAATAACTAACCTCGTATTGTGGATGAATAATCTCAGTTGTTCTCCTGACTGACGTTTGACCCGTGTATAGCATCCTGCTATGAGATTGTATTTGTCCCTAACCACCAGAATCTCTCACGTTAACTTTTATCGAGTGGATAAAAAGTTGGCCATCCTCCAGCTTCACTGTGCTAATGTTATGCTAACATAGCTGTGTCTCTAGCAATCACGTAGCACAACATTATATACCAGGTAGTCCAACTTCAGTAACCCTACAAACGCCACTGATGTTTAGTTTTCTGTCTTCATTTATGTTGGAAGTGGTAGCAGAGCTGTACATTTTAATTAGTTTCAAAAATCTCTCAGTCAGAACATGGTGTGTCATGTTTAGGTGGAAACTAGCAAGCTAACTTCCTGCTAACTTTTAACTCCGTTAAATTTAATAACTTCTGTTTTCATGGATGCTTGGATGTTAAACTTAATTGTTACACCCGATAAAACAGCAATGCTGTTGATTTAATTAAAGATGAAAGAATTTAGACCGTTTTTAACTCTTAGTATTCGTTTGACTTTGGGACCTGAAGGGACGGAGTTTTGGACCCAGATTACTCCGCGAAGCTCCTCACTAATGCATAATGCTCTGACAATCCATCAAGCAGTGCTGTTTACCAAAGTTGTATTAAAACTTTTTTTAAACAGATTTCTGCACGCCAAAATCGGTCGAGGTCAGTAAGCACAACCAGAATTCATACATAAGGCACACTCTCGATTTTTGAGAAAATTAAAGGATTTTAAGTGTGCTTTATACTGTAGAAAATACGTAATACAGAAGAAAATAATATATCGTGATATATATTGTTACCGCACAAATTACTGCTTCAAATTATATCGCGATATGAATTTCAGGCCATATCGCCCAGCCCTAACATAAACTTTACATTTCTGGAACAAAAATAAAGCCCCTTACATTTGACTTAAATTTGCAAGAGTGAAGGAGAGGCTTTCAAATATAAGAACAATGTACCAGCTGTCAAGCACTGTGGTGGTAACATCATGCTTAAACTGGTCATATCTGAGCCTGTTTGCATAATTTTGACCATGTGTGAATTAGAAAGTCAAAAATAATGTCACCAAAGATGACTGCATTCTCATTTCACCCTCAAACCCCCCCCCCCCCCCCCCCGGGAAGTCAAAAGCCAAATGACAATCATTCACATGATAAGTGAATATAAACCACAACTACAAACATGTTGGTGTCATGTGAAGGCTATGTGCAGGCAGGATAGGAGGAATGATGGACCCAAAGGTTCAGACTTTAAAAACAAAGATTTATTACTAAATGACAAAAACAGAAAATTGGCTAAACTGGGAATACAGAAACTAAACTGGCAGGCAGACGGACAGAACACACAGCATGGGATAATTGAGAAGACACAGGGCTTGCATACACAGAGGGGGCAATCAGGGAATGGAAGACAGGAGGGAGAGACACAGCTGGGACAAAACCAGACACATTAACATAAGACACGGACCTTCAAAGTAAAACAGGAAACCCTGACTGAACTTACAGACACAGACTACCAAGCTGACACTGCAACAGTTGGAGTATATAAAAAATTGTAAACTTGACATTTTTCTGTCCTTTCATGTGTTTCAGGTTCTCTGATGGGTGATCCAGTGGTGATGGTGAGTCTGTACCCTGAGTTCACCCAGTCTGTGATGTCTTCAATGGCTTCATGTGGAGAGTTTGTGTTCTTAGTGGATCGATCTGGAAGTATGGACTGTGCTACCAATAACACTGAGCAGCGGGAATCTCGGATCAGCAGTGCCAGGGTATTTATGATGTGGTGTTAGAGTTATAAAACCTTTCCTCTCACACAGTGGCCTCACCATCTTCTCCCTCTTCCCTGAAGGACACTCTGCTGCTCCTGTTGAAGAGCTTACCAATGGGCTGCTATTTCAACATTTACAGTTTTGGGTCCCGATATGAACACATCTTTTCGTGAGTGATTCAGTCCATAAAACTGTGCTTCAATGATGTCACTTGTGTGTAAAGTGTGTAATAAGATATCTGCTCTAGTTACACCAGATAATGCGTTTCTAGAATACTTACAGCTCATTTAGGTAAGCTGCTGTTATGTTATGGTTCTCAAAGGCAGTTTTGAAAGTGTATGAGTGAAACTCATTAAATTACAATGTAGAATTTGGCAGTGCTAAACAGCCATCAATCACTTATTGTCAAGGTTTGCTGTGTGGCAGGTAGTGGTTGGACCCAAACGCAGGACTCTAAGATTGAGTATTTAACTTGAAGGCAGCAGCTTTTATTCGCTGGCAAAAGCAAACTGAGAAACACAATATATGAGCACTAGAAATAAAACAAAAACTCAAACTAGGAAGAATGACCTAAACTGGGAGTGCACGACATAACAAACATGACACGCAGCTAATGCGGAGGAAACGACAACTAACAGAGAAAAATACAGGGCTTATATACACCGGGGAGTAACGAGGGAACGGGAAAACGGGAGGGAAGCACAGCTGGGGCTATTCCGACATAACAAGGCACAGGAAGCAAAGCAGGATACACTGACATGGAGCATGGAGACAAGGTGATTAGACATGCGACCTGGGACTAGGACAGGCACAGAGAAAACACGGGGGCAGAGACTAAACACAGACCGAGAAACGTACAAAGGGAGGAAGAACTAAGATCACTAAGCACAAACGAAAGATAACCGAAACCAGGAATAACAATCAAAGAATATTAAACCAAGAACTGAAACACAAACACTGGGTCAGAGAGCCAGTACTGTGACACTTATGTGTATCTCATGGCAGTAAGAGTGTGGAGTACAGCCAGAAGACCATGGAGGAGGCTCTGAAGAAAGTTAAGGAGATGGAGGCTGATCTTGGAGGAACAGAGATCCTGGAGCCCCTCAAACATATTTACAGCCAACCCTGCATTCAAAATCAGCCCAGACAGGTAACACACACACACACACACACACACACACACACACACACACACACACACACACACACAGTGTATGAGTTTATATTAATTAACTGATAGGTAAATTAAATAACACTGATTATGTATTCACCATGATATCTGCAGCCATTGTTGGGTGTTCCTGGTCTGCATTTGTGGGACAAACAAGTCCGATCCACAGAGGCGCAACCTTCCAACTTACAGGACTTAAAGGATCTTAAAGATATCACGTCACCTTCATGGATCTAGTGCACCCAATGCCTTGATGGGTCAGGGCTATTTTGGTAGCAAAAGAGGGACCAGCACAACATTAGGCACGTGGTCATAATGTCATGTCTGACTGGTTTAATAGTTTAATTATTTATATAGCACATTTAATTACAACAGGAGCGTTGACCAAAGTGCTGTACAAGAATACAACATACATAATAAAACAACTTAGAGTATTAAAAGCAAACACTAAATATGAATTAACAAACAACTCTCATGCTGTATTAAAAGCCAGTAAATAAAAATGCGTTTTAAGATAAAATTTAAAAAGATTGACAGTATGAGCCTGTCTGATGTGTAGGGGTAAATTATTCCACAGCTTAGGCGCTACGACTGCAAATGCTCGATCACCTCTATGAACCAGCCTCGACCTTGGTACAGCTAAAAGCAAAAGATCACTTGATCTAAGAGATCTAAGGGTGGTATAAGTCTGCAAGAGGTCAGACAAATACCCGGGAGCCTGTCCATTCAGGGCTTTGTAAGTCAGCAATAATATTTTAAAATTAATTCTGAAGCGGACAGGGAGCCAATGAAGGGAGGCAAGTACCGGGGGAAATGTGTTCACATCTTTTAGTGCGTGTCAGAAGACGAGCTGCAGCATTCTGGAACAACTGCAGCCTTGCCAGGCAGGTCTGGCTGACTCCAGCATATAAGGAGTTACAATAGTCCAGCTGGGATATAATAAAAGCATGAATCGCTCGTTCAAAGTTTTTAAAGGATAAAAATGATCTCACCTTAGATAAAAGCCTCAGTTTGAAGAAAGACCGCTGTACGACTGAGCTAATTTGTTTTTCAAAGGTGAAATTGCTGTCAAATATAACCCCCAAATTTTTGGCATGTGATTTGGCAAAAGGCTCAAGACTGTGCAGGTTAAAATTAGAAGTGTTGGGATTGCCGCTTGGTCCAAAAATTATCACTTCGGTTTTGTTCTCATTGAAGTTAAGGAAATTTGAGGCCATCCAGGATTTAACTTCACCGAGACACTGAAGTAAGGGTTCTAGTGAGGCAGGACTGTTTCCCTTCAATTGAAGATAGATCTGAGTATCATCGGCATATGAATGAAAACAAATGTTGTATTTTCTAAAAATTAGACCTAAAGGCAGCATATAAATGGAGAACAATATTGGCCCCAGTATAGATCCCTGGGGAACACCACAAGTAAGGGGAGCTGAGGAAGAGATAAAATCACCAAAGCTCACAGAGAAGGTCCTGTCAGACAGGTATGACCTGAACCACTCTAATGGGGTGCCCTTTACGCCACAATGCTCCAACCGTGAGATTAAAATGCTGTGGTCAACAGTATCGAAGGCAGCGGTCAGATCTAAAAGCAGAAGCACAGCTGAGTCACCTGAGTCAGTGGCTAATAAAAGATCATTAAGAACTTTTAAAAGTGCAGTTTCTGTGCTATGAAGAGTTTTAAAACCAGACTGAAACCTCTCAAGAACATTGTGTCCATTTAGAAAAGATTGCAGCTGAACAAACACAATCTTTTCCAAAATTTTCGACAGGAAGGGGAGCTTTGAAATAGGCCTGAAGTTAGTGAGGACGGAGGAGTCAAGATTAGGTTTTTTAAGTACAGGCTGTACAACAGCATGTTTAAAACAGGCTGGCACAACACCTGAGCTAAGGCTGCTATTAAAAATAGCTAAAATGTCAGAACTGACAACTTTAAAAATCTTTTTTAGAAGATGTGTTGGAATAATGTCATTTGGACACGATGATGTCTTTGTGCCACTACATACTTCCTCCACCTGATCAAGACACACAGGCTCAAACTGATCAAAAACAGCAGAGCAGGTGAATATTTGAGACACGTCATGTGAAGGCAGGGCGATCATAGATCGAAGCTGTTTTATCTTATTGATAAAAAACTTCAAAAACCTTTCACAGGTGTCTGAGGAACTATTAATACAAGAAGCTGGGGAAATATTCAGGGCAGAGTCAATAATTGATAAAAGAACCCAAGAATTATTGGAGCTATTCTCAATAACATTAGAAAGAAACCTTGACTTTTCTGCTTTAACAATGTCCTGATACCTGTACAGACTGTCTCTCAACATGAGAAAGGACACCTGCAGCCCATCTTTTTTCCACTTACGTTCAGCCTTCCTGCACTCTCGTCTGGCTGAACGAGTGGCCTTATTTATCCATGGGTCTGGTCGTGGTTTCGAGTTTATAGTTTTAAAAGGAGCGACCTCATCAAGGACAGTTTTGCATTTATCATAAAAATTAACTGTCATTTCCTCGGTACCAAAGCCAAGGGGAGATCTTAAAACTTTTTTAAAAGCAATAGAAAATTGTTCTGTTGCAGATGGGTTAAAAACACGACAACGACGTGTTGAAATAAGAGGTGTAAAATGGCGGAGAGATAAAAGTATGTCAAACACAATAGGGCAGTGATCAGAAAAAACGGCATCACATATTTCCATGTTTCGGACCGGTAACCCTAAAGACAGCACAAGATCCAATGTATGACCCTGTTTCTGGGTTGGCCCAGACACAAGTTGAGCAAGACTGAAGAAGTCTATCAAGCTTAAAAAGTCTCTGGCCAGCGAATTGGAGCGACAACACACATGAATATTAAAATCTCCAATGATTAAGATTCGATCGTAGCTTGGCACAGTTCCAGCTAAGAAGTTTGAAAAGTCTTGGATAAAATCCTTGTGGTATTTTGGAGGTCTGTATACAATTCAATTCAAACGCCAGAAGTTCAAAACTAGAATATGAGTCAGTTAAGAGTTGTTTGCAAGAGAGCTTCTTCCTAAAAACAGCTGCCACTCCACCACCACGCCCAGTCATCCTCGGCACATTAAGATACTCACAATCATGCGGTAAAAGTTCAGTAAAACAACTGGACTCACCGACTCTCTGCCAAGTTTCCGTTAAAAGCATTAGATCCAGTTCCCGATCGGTAAAAAAGTCCTATGTGTATATGTGTTACTTTTAGCTTGTGTAATTTGGCCTTTCATGTAAACTCTCCTCTCTAGCTGTTTGTCTTTACTGATGGAGAGGTGGGGAACACCAAAGAAGTGATCGATCTGGTGAAGAAGAACTCAGGCTCCCACAGGTGAAACAGCAAAAATGATGATGACATGTGCTGCGTACCAAACCTGTGTGTCTTAAAAACAGCTGTTGTGTTGCAGGTGTTTCTCTTTTGGGATTGGGGAAGGGGCCAGCTCTGCTCTCATTAATGGGATGGCCAAGGAAGGAGGAGGTCACGCTCAGTTTATCACAGGGACTGACAGGATGCAACCAAAAGTAAGACAATAAGTCATAATAACAATTATTAAAAGGCAATATGTTGTTATTAGAGATGGACCAATCCGATATTACGTATCGGTATCGGTCCGATACCGACCTAAATTACAGGATCGGATATCGGAGAGAAATAAAAAATGTAATCCGATCCGAAGTATCAGAAAATCACCTCATAAAACGCGCTACTTGGTGTAACCCAGCTCGGCGCATTGGAGCAGTATGTGTCACGTGATAGAGCGGCTATTTTTCTGCGAGACCTGTCGGCGGTCTGTTGGAGCCTCGCTACATGCTTCCTAACCGCGGCATTTCATCTCGGCGAAAACTATCCCAGAGAAGTAAAGCAAGTGTGTAAGTTCATCCCTGAATGTTTGCATAGTATTTTCACGTTAAACTTAACAACTGATATATTGAGCCACAGCTGGACTGGTTCCATATTGAGGTGAAAAGGAAGCGATTTGTCCCGTACTTCAGCTAGAATTAAAAAAATAGACACAAAGCTGGAGTTATTCTGTCTTTGCTGCGCAGTTGTATCTACTTCTCTCATTCACTCCCCCTCCCTCTCCTGTTATTACTTCAAACATGAAACTGATCAATGATCAGCTGATCGGCTTTTCTACCGCAAGTCCTGTCTTTCTTGTTAGTTTATTGCCCACTTTGCGTTAGAAAGAGGAGACCAGCGGATAAACAACAGCAGCTCGTTTAAGCTTGATCAGCTGTTGTTAGAATGTATTTAATATTACTTTCTAGTATCAGCTGACGTTTGCTGGAGCCACAGCTGTAAAAGCTGCTGGTCATGATATCGGTTTGGATATCTGGTGAGAGGGAAACATGAAGATGAAACCAGGAGATGTCCTTACTGAATCATCAGAGCTGAACAGGTGATGGAGAAACAGGTTTACCTTTTAGGTGACATGAATGAGTTGAAGGGAAGGGAAGGGGGGCACAAAGAAATATTTTTATTTGTTATGTCATTTAAAAACTTTGAATGAATAATTATCTGAATCTTACAACAAAAGTAGTCATCTGAATAAATGTATAGAAATCCATCATTGTATATAGTAACTATTAAGTCTAATATACACCCCAGTAAGCTATACTGCTTTTTTCTTTGGGAAGGTACCATCTGTGCAGTCTGCAATTCTGTTGAAGAAAGATGTTGAATCTATTTAATTATTGTAGAAAAATAATTGATTTCTGTGCATTTGTTTTACACTTGCATTAAATTAAAGTTGATTACATCGATTAAGGGCAGGGGGTGGTTCCCTAATATTTTTTGCTGGGAGTTGGCAACCCTATTAGTTAGGTAGGTAAGTACTCTTTAAAATACCAGAATAGGAAGGATGGAGTAGGTTTAAGTTTATTAGATCAGTATTGCTGAACTATAAAATGTTTCGGTGGAGTGTATTTTTGCATACAGGTATAACAGAATAGCTTCAGTCTCTTGTTTTTTAAAACTTGAGTATGAACTTATACAAAATGCAGCAAGATATTTATAAAAAAAACTGTTTTATTGATTACAAAATATGCTATATCGGATTCATATCAGTATCGGCAGATATCCTAATTTATGATATTGGAATCGGTATCGGACATTAAAAAGTGGTATCGTGCCATCTCTAGATGTTATTATTTGGACAGAAGACATAATTTCAAATAAACATAAATGCATAATTGTTTTCTAATTCTTGTTGTTGTCAGGTGATGCAGTCGCTGCGATTTGCTCTGCAGCCAGCTGTGGTCGACATCTCAGTCACATGGGATTTACCAAAGGAAGTGTCTGTCACTGTCCTCTCTCCACCGATCACAACACTTTTCCAGGGTCAGAGGTCACTGATTTATGCCCAGCTCACTGGACAGGTAGGAGCAGCAGCCTCTCATGTTGTTTTGATGACAGTAATTATCGTGACTTCTAACACTGTAATTCTGTGTCAGAGTGCAGAGGCAGCAGAGGGCTGTGTGACGCTGAAGTACAGCCTGGCAGGTCATCCCTCTGAGAACCAGCTGCACTTCAGTCTCAGACCTGCAGTGGACGCTGGGTACAACATGTTTAATGTAGAGCACAGTGCTCTGTGGGTCATGACCATGAATTGAAACTAAATGCAGCAGGGGTGTGTGGTTGGTAGGATGGAGAGGTGGAGCAGAATGGTTTCAGGTGCTGTGCCACTTGTGAAGAGCAGCACAGCTCTCTCTCCTCATGTAGTTGGTGCATGGCTGAAGGCGAGAGTTCAGGGTGTCACAAACTACTGGTTTTCTGATTGTCATGAGCTAACATCATCAAAGCTAAAGCAAAAAAGGCTTGAAATATTTACTCAGAACTTTTTCAAGATATCTTTATGGTTATAGATGTTCTAGCATATGCTCCAATGGAACCACTGTTTTGGGGGGAGATTTTAGTAAACACCCTTTGACTGAGTGAATAACTTCCAGTATCCAACAAGATGAGAACAAATGTAAACATACGGCACTATCAGAGGAGCTAATTGTTTTTTTTGTCAGATCACTGTATGATTCACTTGGTCCCCACTTGTCCATACAGAAAGATAACCTGAGTTGTTCCAGTCTGGACTAAACTGCAACTGAGGGACTGCTTTGACTGCATCAGATGCTGCCTTTTTACATGTTCCTCACTGTGTGACCCCGAAGAGGACACAGTGGTGTTAAAAACAGTAAAATGACTGGTAAACTAATATACTATAATAACACAGTATTAACAATGACAAGCATTCTGTGTGTTTTCCTTCTTGTCTGCAGACTAACAGTCCACAGGTTGGGTGCTCGGACTCTGATTCGTTCCCTGGAGATGGAGGAGAGAGAGCACAGAGGACAGCAAGGTGGAGGAGTGAAGGAGAAGGTGGTGCAGCTCAGTGTCCAATCAGGAGTGAGCAGTTCTTTCACTGCCTTCATTGCTGTCAACAAAGACAACGGAGAGGCGATCCAAGGACCTCTTGTCCAGAGAAATATTCCAACAGCCCGTGAGGTTTTTTTCATTGTCAGGGATTCTAACTAGGGATGCACCGATACCACTTTTTTGGAAACGAGTACGAGTACTTGCATTTCAGTACTCGCCGATACCGAGTACTTAATAAAAACATGATTTAAATTTGCAGGTAACAGCTTTAGTCCTATAATTTAACAAAAAACAAACAAACAAGGGACTAGTTTGGAATTAAGAACATTTATTTAAAATGAAAAGCATGTTGTATGCAACATATTACAGAATAAATAATTATAAAACAAAATTTAATTTTAAATTTGTTCGTCTGTTTCTCTGTTTAGAAGTCTCACTAGCACAGTCACAGCTGGGATGACATCAGAGGCTAGTGCGTCGTAGCTGCTCACTTTTTTAGTTAGTTCCTCAAAGGGGGCGAGGATGGCAACAGTCATCTCCATAAGAGCCCATTGGTGAGCGGTGAGATAGTCAGGGAGTTCGTGCACTCGCTTTTGCTCAATGAGGGACTGGAGCATGTAATACGTGCTGTTCCAGCGCGTCTGTACGTCCTGCTACAGTCTCTTTATTGGCTGGTTGAGCTGTCCCTGAATGTCCTCGAGGCGGGAGTAGGCTAAGGCGGAATGTTTAAAATGCCCAGCTATTTTCCGTCCCACTGCTATAGCATCAGCTATGCTCCTCTGTGCTAATAAGTGGGGTAAATAAGCGTGGGTAAACTCTTTGTACTCGTTGTTGTGTTGGGATTTTAGCTGCTTGATTAAATTGCTTGTGTTAAATGCGCTACCTTTAGAGCCTCCTCTGGACAATTTCGCTGAGCACAATTTGCAGTCCGCCTTTGTTTTCGCGTCTTCGTTCACTTTGAAATAGTTCCACACAGCTGATATGTCTCGCCTCGCTTTCTCCCCGCTCTGAGCTGCAGCCGGGGCCTGGGGTCGGGCACTCGGGGCCTGGGGTCGGGCACTCGGGGCCTGTGATTAACCCCTTACATGCCGCTCAAACATAGCCAGGTCTCAGACCGTGGTATCGGTCCTCGGTATCGGGGGTCTTTTAACAAGTACGAGTACTTTAGAAAATGTGGTATCGAGATCGGTATCGGTGCATCCCTAATTCTAACAGCTAGCCCTTTTTACTGAATCAGAATAACAATGAGAAACCCCGTCCAGTTTATTTTGTTAAAAAGCAAAACTAAAACTGTCACCAACATCTGAAGCTAAAAATAGCTGAGCATCAACGAAAGGAATACTATTATGATGCTATGAGGAGAATATGAGAGTTAGTCCAAGGAACACCAAAGCGCAACTTATTGGTGAACAAGTTTAATGAAGCAGTAGATGCCTATGGGCTACTGTGTTCTCCACAGAGCATTAGAAAGTAAAAAGCTGAATGGAAGTACAACACACATCTGCCGGTCTATGATATCGCGTCTTTTTCATCCTATATAGTGGCAATGGATTGCTTTTTATCATCAGCAACATATGGAACATGTAAGTACAAACCTGAATGAATGTCAGTGGAAACTATTTTTTGCATGGAGGCATGCTTGTGTCTCTGAGATTTAATAAATTTATATTGTACATATAGGTGAGTGTGAATGACATCACCACAATGGTAATGTAAAGTGCAGAGAGACACAAAAGGGCAGTGTGTTTTATAAAAAATCAGCAATCTTTTTTAAATTAGGTTTTTATTATTTTGAATTTTATTAAAAAGATCTTGATGCATGCTTAGTCATCCAGATAAAGAAATCCCAGAAAGCTCATTGACCTCATACCGCAGGTGATACCCAGCAGAAGCTACGCAAAGTCTGTAGGGTTCAAAGAAGACACATAAACATGGTGTACCTTTTAAGACCCACTATCTGTATGATCAAGTCAGCCTCATAGTTTCTGGCTTTGGTCTTCAACAAATTGTTAGTCAGCCCTAAACACCACAGCCACACCACATCCAGAACTCCTTGGATTTTGTTTAAGGTGAAAGATGTCATTATGGATTCGCATACAAGTGTCAGTACTACAGGAAGAAACATGGGTTCCCCACTTTCACCCACTGCAGCCCATTTTTATCTTGAGGAAGTGTAAAAGAAGTGTCTGTCATTCTACCCTGGAACACCACTGGGCCATTGGTATAGGTGTGTGGGTGACACCTGGCTGAAAATCAAATCTTGGGGCAGCTAGCCTTAGACTGAGATTTCCATCTGTAAAGACTGGGACCCAACAGACTGTTACTGGGACCACTTTCAGGAGTGAAGTTGCACACATGGTTTTTACAGTTCGGCACCCCGTCCACCAACTTTCCAGTTGGCTTCTCTGGTCTCCGGCTTCACTATAAAAAGGAAAAGCCTCGTTAGGACAATCATCACCACCTGTCCCTCCAGCCTTCCTGGCACCGCCGCCTTGAGCTCACTGCCCCACCCCTCCCCTGCAGCTGCAGCTGAGCCACAGGCCACACCTCTGCCACACCATCAGTAATGGGGGACTTTTAAAAATGGATGTGTACCATAACCCATCGCATATGGATCAGTATTTATTTAGGCAGATGAAGAAGAGAGTGCTGACAAATGATGACAAAAAAGTGCCAGGATTATTCTACATAGTTAAAGATCATATAAAGCACTCAAAATTAATATTATAGATGGAAAAGTATAAACAGACATGCATGGTGAACAACATTGATTCTGTTTCTGCCGACCATCTTGGATGTGTTAAAGGGTTCATTCACAAAGTTCAGGTTAACAATGAAGTAAAACTGAGGCATCTGCTACTCAGCATATGCAAAGAGGTGTCAGCTGAACTGAAACATCTGCTCCAAGCAGGCATTATTGTACCAGTGGACACATCTGAATGGCTGAGTCCTCTAATCTTGGCAAGAAAACATAAGGGCGACTTGAGACTTTGCGTGGATCTGGGGGAACCTAATAAAAGCGTAATAATGGACCCATTAAAGAAGAACACAATGAACATTTGCATGCTTTTCTCAGGCCTCTGAAGGATGTTGGTCCGCAGATCTATTCCAGTAAAAGTTCATTCGGGCAGACGCATATTCCATTCCTGGGACGTCATTTCAAAGAAGGGCTTGTGTCCTCACCCAGTCCACCTGACTGCCATCTCTGAAGCTCCTGCACCAAAGGACATGGCTGCACTTTGCTCCTTCCTAGGTCGTGGTTCAGCAAATTTTTGCCGAACAGCACAAGAGTAGTTGATCCACTTGAGAGCTTATTTGAACAAACTAGAATGAACCAATGCAGCATATGAAAGCTTCATTAAGCTGAAAGCAATGCTCCTCTTGGACCTCTTGTACAGAGAAATCTTCCAACACCCTGTGAGGTTTTTATTTATTTATTTATTTTAAGCAAACACTAAAAGTGTCACCCACAGCTCTGAAGATAAAGATCGCTGATCATAAATAAAAGGAATATTATCATGATTAGGACAACATCAGAGATGGTTCAAAGCACATTTCTAATGCATATGTCAGTAGCATTAG
This sequence comes from Astatotilapia calliptera, assembly GCF_964374335.1. Taxonomy (NCBI): domain Eukaryota; kingdom Metazoa; phylum Chordata; class Actinopteri; order Cichliformes; family Cichlidae; genus Astatotilapia; species Astatotilapia calliptera. The sequence goes on from NC_137435.1 coordinate 29,803,748, forward strand.
AAAGTTAAAAAGATCAATGGTAGTACAAGATACATCTATGCATGTCTATAGTGCAGAGCTGCACCGCAAAAGTCTGTTGCCAGGGCAACTCTATAAATTCTAACCTGTCCTGAACTCATACTTTATCTCCTTTTTTCATCTTACAGCTTCATTAGTTTGCTGTTCAGAATCCTATGTTACATATAAACTGTGTGTGTGCATGGAGGTGTGCTTGTGTCCCTGAGATTTAACACATTTAAACATCTACCTGAGTGTGAGTGAAATCAGCACAATGAAAATGCTAAGAGTAAAAAAGTATAAGAGTGTACTGTGTTATACTATTACAGTCAGCAGGTTTTTGTTTTATTTTGCATATAATTTTTTTGATATAGTGAAGAGCAGAATATACTAGAGTCAGCTCAATGGATCCTAAAGTATGACTCCTTAAAAGGGACGGCAGTTAAACAAAACGTGACATTTACTACTAAACACATGATTCAAGGAATCAAAATAAACTGAGGGGAAAAAAAATTAAATACTGTTGAACAATAGAACTAGGTAATCTGACAAATCTGACCCCAAAAAAGTGTAATGAGCAAGTGGTGTAAATACTGCAGTGACTAATTAGAGATGAGAGAACTGTGAAAGGGAAAAAGTCTTGAAATGACACGGACTGAAAAGAGGAAGCTCTAAAACCCAATTGTAATATTTGCCTTTGTGTTATATCACCAAAATAACATCAACTTAGTGCTGTTATACTTCAAATACCAGAAAAATCTGACTTTCTTTTTTTTTTTGGCTTGACTTCATTGTAGGCAAAATGAAGAAGAGTGCTCCATTGCCCATAAGTAAGTAAAATTTGAATGACAAATCAACACACACACATACACAGCTATGCAAATGAAGGCACAGAAAGAAAATATTTCTCTTTTAACTTGAAGTTTTATATATTAAATATTGTATGTAGTGTAGCTGCAGTACTTGCCTTGGTAGACAGGATGTATGCTACATCAGTAAATGAAGAAAATCAGGTTCGTACAACATTTTGCAACATTTATAATTTAATTGAACATATTTACATTTATATTTTTGTTATGACTTTTGAGGCACAACATAATATCAGAATCCAGTATTTTAGATTATTTATTGTATACTACGAGTGTGCAACAAAAAGTGGGAGTAGAAGAAAAATTTGTATTATGTGTCAAAACTTTGATTACACTTATTCATAGAAGGATTTGACTGTGTTTACTACTTCCTACATTTACAACATTCAGGACTTCAGAGCTATAAAATAACACAAATAAGATTATGATATGTCAAAAGTCCAAATAACTGAAATTGTGTTTTACATTTTATGTAAACTATTTTGCTTTTATTAGTTGGGGACATTATTTCCACTTGCCTTCTTAATGTATTTGGGAATATAATTTCTGAATGAGTTACAGGTCCTCGCAGGATGTAAAAACTAGACTGCTAAGATAAACCTAAAATACTGTTTGTAATATTTGTGTTGTATTTACACTCAACAAAAATATAAACGCAACACCTTTGTTACTGCTCCCATTCCCCATGGGATGGACGTAGAGACCTAAAATTCATTCCAGATACACAATATAACCATCCCTCCCAAACAGTGGTCACAAATCAGTCCAAATGTGTGGTAGTGGGCACATCTGCCATATTGAGATAATCCATCCCACCTCACAGGTGTGCCACATCAGGATGCTGATCTGACATCATGAGTAGTGCACAGGTGTACCTCAGACTGCCCACAACAAAAGGCCACCCTGGAATGTGCAGTTTTGTCTCACAGCAAAATGCCACAGATGCCACAAGCAATGAGGGAGCGTGCAATTGGCATGCTGACAGCAGGAATGTCAACCAGATCTGTCGCCCGTGCATTGAATGTTCATTTCTCAACCATAAGCCGTCTCCACAGGCGTTTCAGAGAATATGGCAGCACATCCAACCGGCCTCACAACCGCAGACCTCGTGTAACCACACCAGCCCAGGACCTCCACATCCAGCAGGTTCACCTCCAAGATCGTCTGAGACCAGCCACCCAGACAGCTGCTGGAACAATTGGTTTGCACAACCAAACAATTTCTGCACAAACTGTCAGAAACCGTCTCAGGGACGCTCAACTGCATGCCCGTCGTCCTCATCGGGGTCTTGACCTGACTCCAGCTCGTCGCCGTAACAGACTTGTGTGGGCAAATGCTCACATTCGATGGCGTCTGGCACGTTGGAGAGGTGTGCGCTTCACGGATGAATCATGGTTCACATTGTTCAGGGCAGATGGCAGCTGAGAATGTCCCAGTTCTTGCATGGCCAGCATACTCACCGGACATGTCACCCATTGAGCATGTTCGGGATGTGCTTGACCGGCGTATACGACAGCGTGTACCAGTTCCCACGAATATCCAACAACCTCGCACAGCCATTGAAGTGGAGTGGACCAACATTCCACAGGCCACAATTGACAATCTGATGGACTCCATGCGACGATGTGTTGCACTGCATGAGGCAAATGGTGGTCACACCAGATACTGACCGGTTCTGGGTCCCCAGACCCCCAATAGCGCAAAAAACTGCACATTCCAGGGTGGCCTTTTGTTGTGGGCAGTCTGAGGTACACCTGTGCACTACTCATGATGTCAGATCAGCATCCTGATGTGGCACACCTGTGAGGTGGGATGGATTACCTCAATATAGCAGATGTGCCCACTACCACACATTTGTACTGATTTGTGACCACTGTTTGGGAGGGATGGTTATATTGTGTATCTGGAATGAATTTTAGGTCTCTACGTCCATCCCATGGGGAATGGGAGCAGTAACAAAGGTGTTGCGTTTATATTTTTGTTGAGTGTATATATCACCACAGTAATATTAAAAATCTGTACTTTTGTTGTTATTTTAGCAAATACTTGTTAAATGTTTTAACCCTAATTTATTTTTTTTAACTCTTGACTTCACAGTTGGTACCTTCCAGAAGTTTAGTCGGTGGGGTAAGTATAAGTAAAAGCTGGATGGCAGAACAGCACATATGTTTAAAAATAAATGTAAACAAACCAACACATTTCTCTTTGAATTTTATTTGAAATGTTGAAAGTAAAATGCTTTGTCTGTATTTCTTCGTTTGCCATTATTAACATATTAACAGAGAGTATCTTAAAGTGGTGTGTGGTGGGGCATGGTCTGCGGTGCCGTGCAAGGAGGGCGGACGCACCTGCACGGCATCCTTAATCACACCCGCCTAGTTAAAAACACGGGGACTCAGGGGTTGGTGTGTGTTGTGGTGTGACAAATATTGAATAAAATGGCTCAAACCTATGATCCCTGGACCCGCCGTGTCTCATTCACACCACATGGTGACTAAAGAAGGTTGAACTTTTACAACATTTTGATATATTCAGAATATTATTGAACACCACATAGACTTGAAAGACTACTTATAATGAACTGTAAGGTACTGCAGTAAAATCAGAATCCAGTAGCTTCATTTATATTTTGTTTTCAAATCATCTCGTCTTAACTGCTAAATCAAACATGTGGCAGATAGTGCTTGACGCAGGATGGACAAGTAATTGGAAAAGAACTAACATGAAAAAGCTTAAGACTAGAAAACAATGGAAATAGACAATTGTGCAAATCGCGGATGGTGAGCAACTGGTAGAAATACTTCAGCAACCAATCAGAGAACAGGATGCAGGCGAAGTCAGTCCATTAATTGTTCTCTTTAACAAATTGTTATGAAATATTTTGACTCCCTTTTCTTTCTTTCTTCTTTGTTTTTACTTCAGTTGGTGATCGTCTGCATAAAAGTAAGTAAAAAATTAAATGGCAGAACAACATATCTTCATGCATTTTCAAAAACACAGACGCAAACAAACACATTTCTGTTTTAACACTGGACCAGTGCTCTTTATCCTCTCAACGATACTTGAGTGTGCATGGGAGTTTGCCTAACCAATCTACATGTGGTTTGTGGACTGAAAATAAAAAAAGAGTATGCATATATATATTTAATTAATTAATTAATTAATTAATTTCTGGGTGAGGATACAGTTCCAACATTAATATTCAAAGTTGTATCTTTTTGTGATTTTAATTGTAGTTTTAAATGACTCACTCATTTTAAACACTTGTAATGTGCTCTAAGTCAGTGTGTAAAAAGTTGCATTTTTAAAAACTTTACATTTTAACAATGTTAGGTTTATATTGTTGTTGTCATTTATGCTTAGAAATATTTAACCATATATGCTTAGAGGTGCATAATCGATTGTGTAGTGATAGGATGTGCGATCCCTAGGAGTCTGCAAAGGCTTTGTGTGCATTCCAGAGTGATCTGGCATTCACACCCACATCCTGGGAGCATGGGAGAGGTCGTACCTTCTCTTGTTTTATGGTAGGATGAACGTAGAAACGTAGCTATGTCAGTTTTAGTCTAAAAGTGCCTTTTGTTTAGATGAACTGCTGAACTTCCAGATCAGCAGGTTTAGGGAAGTCTTAATCGGTCTTCTAACCCCCCCCCCCCCCCCCCCCTCCTTAACGTTTCAGCAAATATGTTTATGCTACAAACCTATCATACAAGTTCAAAATAATAAAGATTTGTAATGTCTTTATTTCTTCTCTTCTTTTAATCTAGAACATTTTTCCTCACTAGCCCAGCACGGTGCTATGGCTTCACAAGGTAAGTGAAACACTAAACAGAAAAGAAACAAAGATGTGTGTTTTGTGTAAATACAGTAAGCGACAGTGGAAACACTTTTACAGAAACCTCTGCACTAACCTTCCATCCCCCAAAAGTGCTGCAACTCACGCCTGGATGACTGCACTGAGAGCATCACAATAGTTTTGATTTTTGAGTGGATGGGTTTTAGCTGTTCTCCAGCCCACTGTCACTCCAGATACACGACTGTGGCGTGGTCAGCATACTTTACCTTAACTGATATTGGTCAACATACTTTACCTTGAAGATATTGTGAGGAATGCCAGGGTAAGCTATGGTCATTTTAACCCCTAAAAAACCAGCCACAGGAGTGCCTCGTGTAAGACTGAGAATTTCAGAGCAAAACATCTTTTGTATTTCCATGCTGCAGTCATCTTGCATGGACACATACGGCAGAGTCCATTTGGACAAAAGAATGTTGAGTCTACAGAAATAACCCCACGCTTTCTCTGCAGTCATTTACCTTAACTGAGACAGATTTAATCACAGAGTGATTATGCAGTGCCTCTGGGGAAAAATACCTCACTATATTTATTAAAGTGCAAAAAGATGGATGCGATTTCAGTAATAAGCCGTTAATAGTGTAGTTTAAGACAGACGACAGTCACAATATATAAAAATCAAGGACAAGGCACCCTATATATCAATACATTTTTGAAGTTGAGCAAATTATTATTCTATATTCTAGCTACTGCATGTAGAAATTGTTACAGCAATCTTGAGAATATGTGACATATACAGTAAACTACAACAGCAAATGAGCAATGTTGAGCTGTTAAGCTGCTGGTGGTAGCAGTTGATTCTACTTTATGCCTTTTTGCACAGAAGATCCACTTTTCTCCTGCTGAATAATTTATTAGTCTAATATTCTAATAAGATGAGAACTCTTTATTGTCACTGCACAGTCATACATAGTACAGTAGTACAATGAAATTGGAAAACTGTCCTACGTCGGCACTACGTATAACACAACACACAATACGACACATCACAACGCAACACAAACAACACAACACAGTATAATAACAGTAATAAAACAAATGAAGAATAAGTGTATGTGTATTGAACACTGTTATTATTGCACATTAATTATTATTGCACCTTGTTATAAATATAAATATTATTATTGTTATTGTTTTAAACATTGTTCCCCCCCCCCCCCCCCCCCCCAAAAAAAAAAAAAGTCCAGGGTAGCCAATCAGGTCAGCTATTTGCATTGATCAGGGCTATTGCCCTGCTGTAAAAGCTGTCCTTGAGTCTATTTGTTCGGGACCTCAGCAGTCTGAACCTCCTGCCAGACGGCAGCAGCTTAAACACCTGGTGTCCTCGGTGTTTACAGTCCCGTAGGATGCTGCGTGCCCTCTTGAGACAGCGAGTGCTGTACAGGTCCTTCAGGGAGGGAAGAGGATGTCCAATGATTTTTTGGGGCCATATTAATGACTCTCTGGAGTGCCTTTCTGTGTGCTGTGGTGCAGCTGGAGAACCACACACCGATGCAATATGTCAGCACACTTTCAGTGGAGCAGCGGTAGAAGACGGTCAGCAGCTCTTTCTTCAGGTCCATTTTTCTGAGGATTCTCCGAAAGTGGAGATGCTGTTGGGCCTTCTTTAAAACCGCAGAGGTGTTAGAGCTCCATTGGAGGTCTGTGTCTATGTGCACACCCAGAAACTTGAAACTGGAGACCCTTTCCACGCACTCCCCGTTGATGCTGACAGGCTGCAGCTCAGACTTCCTCCTTCTGAAGTCGACTTTTGTCTTGGTGGTATTGAGGTCCAGGTTGTTATCTACACACAGGTTGTTAACTATTAGTCTGTCCGGGAGTATCGTATTGAAAGCAGAGCTAAAGTCAACAAAGAGCAGCCTGGCGTAACGGCCCTGCACTTCCAGGTGAGAGATGGTGGTGTGGAGCGTTGTAGCAATGGCATCTTCAGTTGATCTGTTAGCTCTGTATGCAAACTGGAGCGGGTCGAATGTGGGTGGCAGGCAGGCAGGACATGATGTGACGTCGGACCAGTTTCTCAAAGCACTTCATTATAACAGGTATTAGAGCAACTGGTCGGTAGTCGTTGAGGCTGCTAATGTTAGAACGCTTTGGCAGTGGGACAATTGTGGCTGACTTTAGGCACGGCGGGATGCAGGACTGGGACAGTGAAGTGTTGAAGATCTTAGTGAAGACCCCAGCCAGCTGGTCTGCACACTCTTTTAGGACCCTTAATAATAAAACAATAATAATAATAAAATAATAAAATGGATAAAAGTGAGGATTTACTGTTATTAAGTTTTCTTTGCTTTAGTGTCTTCTGACCTCTTGGATTTAGCAAATTGGAGACATATTTTTATTATAAAGCATGAGAACAAGACCTTATATAACATCATTTCGTCAGTATTCATCTGATTAAAATCCGACTAACTTCCGCCTGTTCAATTCATAAAGTCTAATGCTGGGGTGTGTGGTGTTGTCAGTTTTAAGGCTGTTGTAAATACACAATTTGTCACATGAATTGCTTTGGTAATTATATTTAACTAGGGATGGGTATCGTTTAGGTTTTATCCGATACCGGTGCCAAATCGGTACTTTTGAAACTGTGCCGGTGCTCAAACCGGTGCTTAAAGAATGGAGAACACAAAATTGGTCCAAAAACCTCTCATGTTCAGCTGGTTTTTTGTAAAAAGATAACAATGTTAGCCTTTTCTGCAGCTATGGGGCATATATGGTATCACTCTTGGCTGGAAGCAGTGCTTAAACAATGGAAAAAACACAAACTTTGTCCTAAACCTCTCATGTTTAACTGTTTTCCACTTTTTCTTTGGTCATTTTAGCCTTTTTGGCCAGGGTGAAGGGAGTATCTGCCATCAAACAAGAAGACAGCCGCATGTAGCTATGATGATGTTTGCTAGTTCACCTTACATGCATTAATGTAATAACGTGGTTAGCCTACTCAACTTAAATTACACACGAACAACATTAAGCTACTCACGCAGAGAAGAACGGCTGCTGCTGCCATCATCATCCGTCATCATTTCTGCTACACTGACAGGGCTAGGGGCCAGGACTCTCCTCTTCGGGGTTTTTGGGGGATATTGCTAACTCCGGGTCCGATAACAGGCAACCCACGTACAGTAGATGCGCTCGGTGTGAGGTCTCGCAGCAAGCTATCATACGGCGCATTTCTGGGCTTTTAAAAAAAACGCTATGCGTCGCCAGGTGTTTCATCGGATTTGAGGTGTTGCCTCCTTTGACAGTATCACAGTATCAGCTTAAAGCACTTGTTGCAGGCTGCTGAGTTTGCATATTTTGCTGTGAAGTACAGCCAGACTTTTGACCGCTTCTCCTTGGGAATTTTTAATCTGTAGCTCTGCTCTAAAAGAACGTACGTACCTGGACCCGCCTACTATCCTCGGAAACGTAAAATTATTGGCTAGAAGTGTATCACAGCTCAGGAAAAAAAAGCACCAAAATAAAGCACCGAAATGTGCGCTGCTTTTCGGTCTGGTTACTACCGTTTATGTCAGAACCGGTGCCATGACACCGGTACCCATCCCTATATTTAACGTTACATTTTTGACAGATATTCAAATTAATCAAATAAGACGTTATTTATAACTGTTTAAGGTGTAATGGTTTGTGCATTGGTTAGTCATATACACTTTATGTTGTCTCATCTAGCACCATAATCAGGTTTTGTCTTTATTCCATCTTAGATTTTCCAGCTGCTGTGCCTGAGCAGCCACCCAGAGACCCTTTGCTGCAGTTAGTCTCCCTGCAGGAGGCGTCTGGCTGCTGGCTGCTTGATCCAGCTCTGGCTGCTGCACTGGGACAGACCAACGAGGAGATGGAAAAGTCAAAGCCTGAAAAGGTGGGCTGTTGCTTTGGCTGTTGAAATAGTAACACAAATGTAAAATACTGTATAACAAATTCCATAGCATGATCTGAATGAAAACTAGAATTACAACACAACAGAAAACAAATGGAAATAAAGTCAGACTAACTGTAGGCCTTCTTGCTGCATGAAAATAAGCATCTGTATATCAGACACTCACACTGTAACAGTTCCAGACTTCAACCGTCCCTTTTCCATTCACGCCGATGCATGTGACATTGGTCTTGGGGCAGTGTTGATGCAAAAGGATGACAAGGGTCGTGAGTGACTTTTGCTAGTCGCGCCCTTCACAAAGCTGAACTCCCCTACTGCACTTCAGAGAAGGAGTGCCTTGCTGTGATATGGGCTCTGGAACACTTCCGCCCATATGTTGAAGGTGTTCATATTACTATCTTCACTGACCACAACAGTCTCAGGTGGCTCATGTCTCGTCAAAACCCAACGGGCCGACTCGCCCGCTGGTCACTTCATTTGCAGGACTTTGATTTCACAATAGTGCACAAGCCTGGTGCACAAAACAAAGTTCCCGACGCACTGTCACGCAACCCTTTGCCTCTGACCTGTGACAGGCCGACTGAATTTTTACCAGATCTCTGAGAGCGTCCCTGCAGGAAGCTCACAACCACGCCAAAGCAGCTCTGGACTATAGCCATGACAGACAAAAATGTTACTATGACTTAGGGCTGCACGATTTTGCATAAAATGAGAATCACGATTTTTTTGCTTAGAATTGAGATCACGATTCTCTCACGATTTTCTTTTCCAGTATAAATATTTATTGCACTTATTAACTACACATCAACTTCATAACAGTTGATACTGAATATAAAAACAATAAATAAACATAAAAACAACAAATGTCTCACGTTTTGTTGTTGCCGCAAAATGTTGAACTGCTTGAAATTCCGTTGGAGAGAGAAGTAACATCGTGGAAGAGACATAAAGTGAGTAAAAAACGTCCTAAATGCATTTAGAGTTTATTTAGAACTACAAATTAAATTTCTTTTAGCAATTATTGTTTTTTTTAATGTCACAATTCCAACCCTGCTCCTTTACCCGGGCTTGGACCGGCAAAAGTGACCCGAAATAGGCACTCTGGTGGAGTTACTTTGTGTGTGTGTGTTTATAAGTAGTTTTAAACATTGTGATCCACAAAACAGCTTAAGAGTAAAAGAAGAACTGACTGCGTTACAGCACCCGCTGCTTGTTGAGAGTAAAAGCGATACGCGCTTTCACGTCTTTTTTTAGCGACTTTTTCTCTAAAAAAAAGTCGCTAAGGGGTCTGAAAACTCGCTTGTCCAACAACACTTAAAACTATTGAAAACATTTATAAAAGAAGTTTAAAACTACTTGACAAAAAACCGACTTCCCACCACCACTGTCATGTGTTAAAAAAACATAAATTACTGAACTTCAATAACTTAGTGAAACTTAAGAGTGAGTTTAATATATAAAGTCTTACACTCCCTTGCTCCACCACCACTAAAGCAGTTCATTAGGCATAAAGAAAGCTCAGACAGGACCACTCGAGCTACAATCCGAGGAGACTTGTTTATACCCCACAGACGGACAGCATTTGGTCAGAACGTCCTTTCTGTCCAGGGTGGCCATCTGTGGAACAGTCTTCCTCAACCCATTAGAGAATGCTCGACATTCAATTAGTTTAAGGCAAAGGTTAAAAACTGGTTATGGACAAATCAAGTGTGTGATCATGTATAAGTTGTATAGTTTTAATGTTTTATTTGGGAACAGAATGGTGTGTATGTGTAAGTTTGGTGATGGAGTTTTTATTATGAATGAATGATGAATTTTTATGAATTATTATGTCTATTTTTATGCTTAAGGACAACAGATGGAAATTAGCCCTTGGCTATAATCTGGTATGTTTACATTCATGTAATTTTTTTTTTTTACATTTATGTTCATTAACATGCACTGTCCTAAATAAATAAATAAATAAGTAGCTAAATATAGCGACAAAGTCGCTAAGTTGGCAACACTGGGCACAGCTTCTGTATCATGTGGTATAAGGCTCCGCCCTTGTCATTTGTTGAGCAGGAAGAGTGAGCGCTTGTTTTCATGCAGATTACGTCCCGGATCAAAATGCGGTACAATCGTCGTCGTCTTTTTTTTTTTTTTTTTTTTTTTTTAATCGTTGTCATTTGGAAATGAGATCGCACATAAGTATAAATCGAGATCGCGATTTTCTAACGATTAATCGTGCAGCCCTACTATGACTTGAGACATCGACATGCCACGTTTCGTGTTGGTGACCTTGTGAGAGTTAAGACACACCCCAGGTCAGACGCTCAGTCTAACTTTACTGCTAAACTTGCACCACCGTTTGAGGGACCATTGTGTGTATCTCAGAGACTCAGTGATGTTAATTACAGGCTCACTTGGGTGGACTCCGGTGTGGATGCAGGTGTTTATCATGTTGTGAACATGCAACCGTTCCATACCTGGGACTCTCTCACTTCCAAAGAACAATCTGTTTCATCGCCTGCTGGGAGAGAGAGACCTCAGAGGATCTGAACTCTGACTCTCAGGCCCACCCTGGCCCCCCTGCAGACACTGACATTGACTCTGAGCCATTCCCCTTTGATTTACCGGACATTGACTCTTCTTCTGGTGTGGGCACTGTTTCAGACAGTCTTTCACCCAGATCTGTCCAGCACCCAGCTGCTGGTGGACATTGCAATTTCAGGCCCAGACGTTGCCCCAGAGTTACGTCTGGCTGAAGCAACAAAAGATGGACTCATGATTTTCACACAACCAGGCTTGATTTGAAGTGAAATGTTTTGGTTAAACCTGTTTGATGCTGTCTTGTTGCATTGCTATTTTGAGTCGTGATATGTAGATGTTTCTGTTTGCTCTACTTAATCCAGTTTTATGGCTCTTTAGTGCATTAAGGTTCATTCTTGGCCTTTACTTTAAAAAAAAAAGTGAAAAAAACTAAGAAAACTGATTTTCCACTGTACATATTCGTCTTATTTTCACCAATTTCATTTTTAAATGGTCTTTTGCCCGGTGTGTGTGCACCAATCTTAGCTGTAACCTCTATGTGTAGGGTACTGTTAGGTGTGGTGTGTGCTTTTTCAGCTGTGTACGGCTGAGGACAGCCTTTTTCTCACCAGGAGGGACTATGGAACAGTTGCTATTGTAATGCAGTGTATGGCCACATGGCGTCGCCTCCTGTCTCATGACTGGTGTGTCACCCCCTTTTTGTTCTTCTTCGCACTCCTCCTGTAATGGCTGCTCCCGTGTGTACGCGGACTAGTGTGCTCTTTAGTAATGTGTGGTAGAGGTAGCACTTTTATTTTTGATATTGTAAATAAATGAGTACTTTTTGGAAAGTCAGAAGCTGTTGCTCATTCGCTATCCACCTGCACACCTCCGCGGCTGGCTTCATCTCCACCGCACGTTACAACACTCATGAGCAACCACTGAGCTGCACTAAAGTCTGATATTGTCCAGTAACCACAAAGCAGCAGAAATCATTTTCATCATCAGAAGTTCTTAAAGTATATCACTGTCTTATTTTACATTTATATTATTTGCAGAAATTAAGATGATAATTTTCATGTTTCCTGTTTTATCTGATTGTCTTTCACTTGATGAATTAGGCCAGCAGTGAAGTGTGGGCCACCATCCTGGCTCTGATCTGGCTTCATGGTTTCAAGATGGATGCAAAGGACGAGTGGGAGCTTCTGGCTGTGAAGGCTGCCTCATGGCTCCAAGCTCACAAAGGTAGTAATCATCACAATGAAAATAAAATGCTATAGTCAGCTTTTTCCCCCATATCAATTTCTATAATCATTGAGTGTTTTGTGTTTTTAGCACCGTTTGTGTCAGAGTGTGTGGATGCTGGAAATGTCCTGCTGGGTTGCAGCGTGAAGAAAGAAGCTCTGGGACTCTGAGGGTTTTCTTAAAGTGACCTCACCTTCAGCACTGTTAAGCAGAAGGATACTGACTTACACTATACTGTGTTGCTTTCTTTAGTCTGACCCTTTAATTGTTATAAAATCATTATTTTCCTTGAATCCAAATTGGTATTTAACATTGGATTAAACACTGTAACACGTGTCTGCAGAATTATCTGAATACTCCAAATACACTTTCTGACATCTACTGTAGAAGCTCAATCAGAAGGTGTGTTCATTCTTTCTCTTCCACTAGATGTGATTGACTTGTTTCATTGTCACTAACATAACCTCCTGTCAAATGTTGCTGTCAACCTCCTGTCAAAGAAAACACATGATTTGGTAACACAGACTTGGTTCTCTGCATTAAAGTCTTCAATTCAATTCAATTTTATTTATATAGCACCAAATCACAAAAACAGTTGCCTCAAGGGGCTTTAAATTGTACAGTAGATCGTACAATAATACGATCTACTGTACAATTTAAAGGAGAGTTTCAGTATGTGTTTTTCTGGATGAACATTTCATTTTCTCTTTAAATGGTGGCATTTAGAGGTGAACTCTTCACTTGGTCTTGTAGCCAGTTACTTCTGAATTGCTCTTTGTCTGGTCTCTCACCTAGGACTCATTTGCTCCTGCAAATTCCCCCACCACGATACAGTAGTGATTCATCGAGGGTGATAGATAAAAATCTGTATATCTGGTTGTAAATGCTACTTTAGAGTGTGAGCTTCTGGTTGCAAAGGCTGAGTGTACAAAATGGAAGTAAACACAAAAGTAAGTGTTCAGTTTGTGATGGTTATGCTGAGTTGCTACAGTTGGTCAGCTAAGATTAATGCCTGTTTAATTGTGTGTGTGTGTGTGGGGGGGAACAGATTTACTACATCATTGCATCATCCTAGTGCCTGTATACAGACAGTTTATTAAAGGGCATCTGAAGTCATGCTTCATATTCCATATAATGAAGCAACTGACATGTGGTCTCTGGGGCTGGTAGCTGTTACAGGGGTGCCACTCTACCCTGGGAATATGGACTATGGCGTTTTGAAATTCATCATACATACTCAGGGTCAGCCATCAGATTATATACTAGACTCTGGCATGAGAACTGAATATTATTTCATAAAAGACAACTACAGCGAACAGTGCTGGACATTTAAGACTGGAAAGACAATTTCAATACGAGACAGGATTCTAATCCCAGGAAACTCGATATATAAAAACCTCAGCGCCTTGATGACCTGAACAGGTTAGAATGGGAACTGAAAGTGGCCAACATTTATTTATCAGCTAATTAAACAGATGTTGGCTTTGGATGCTGAGGCTGAAGAAGTCACTTGGTTTTGTGATGAAATGTTTCTCCCACTGGAAATGCTACTTCCACAGGAACAGAATCAACTTTTTGGGATTCTGTGCTTAAGTACAGATACTAGTGCTCAAAATACTCCAGTAAAGGTTGAGGTAATGATCCAACTTCTTTATTCAAGTAAAACCGAAAAAGCAGAGGCTCTAAAATGTACTAAAAGTAAGAAAATAAAAAAGTAGGTCTTTGGGGGACATTTCTACCACTTATTTTTCTCCAAAGCTAAGTGAGCCTTGTGCTATATTAATGTAATAATAAAATCATATAAATTAATGGGATTACTTAAGCTTGACTTCAGTCTAAATTTTAATTCTACTAAATGTGTTCAGCTTGAATCAGTAAAATAAAACAGGAGCAGATGAAAAGTACAGTTAAAAAATCTAAATTTTCTATTTCCTACATTGTAGAGTGTGAGTTTGCCTCTAAACAGGAAAATGAGTAGGGCAGAGGTTACAGTGGGATTCATGAGGTGGGGAACCCTACAATCAGCAGTGTTGGGCAAGTTACTTTGAAAAAGTAATTAGTTATAGTTACTAGTTACTTCTTCAAAAAAGTAACTGAGTTAGTAACTGAGTTACAATATTCTAAAAGTAATTAATTACTTGAAAAGTAACTATTGCGTTACTTTTTGGCCATTTTTAACTACTTTTGATTTCCCCTCCACATTTCACCTTTAAAAACAGTTTATTTGCCTTGTTTGGTATCATCCTTTTCAGCACAACCTCACGTGTCTGAATTTACAGTCATGTTTTCATTTTGACATACTGTATTAACACAATTGATCTAAAATCAGGGTAGAAAAAGTTATATATTTTTTTATCTATATTTACCTTTTACCTTGATTTTTTTAAATAACCATTTCAAACTATTTACAGAACAATCAGCTGTTCTGCATTCAATAAGATGCCACACAAATTATTTGTGCCACTCCAAAAAAATTATTTCTGTCCACTATAAAGTGGAATGTTTGACTGACATTTTCATATTTATATCCTGTTCATAGCCTGTACATAGCTTGTACTCACTACAGCCTGTACATACTTATAGTTATAGAATATTCACAACATACTTCATACTGTGTACATTATAACATACCATAATAGACCCATTTCTGTAATATACTTACATATCTATACTATTGCTAATATATATTGTAATATATCTACAGCGGGGAAAATAAGTATTTGACACATCAGCATTTTTATCAGTAAGGGGATTTCCAAGTGGACTATTGACACAACATTTCCACCAGATGTTGCCATCAAGCCAAATATTGAAGTCATACAATCAAATCAGAACATATAAGTATACAAGTTAAACCATAATAAATAAAGTGAAATGACACAGGGAATAAGTATTGAACACACTTTATTCAATACTTTGTAGAAAAGCCTTTGTTGGTGATTACAGCTTCTAGACGCCTCTTGTATGGATAGACCAGTCGTCTGCATTGCTCAGGAGTGATTCTGGCCCATTCTTCCACACAAACGGTCTTTAAATCTTGAAGGTTCCTTGGGCCTCTTTTATGAACTTTAATCTTCAGTTCTCTCCATAGATTTTCTATGGGATTTAGGTCAGGTGATTGACTGGGCCATTCAAGCAACTTGATTTTCTTTCTTTGAAACCACTTCATTGTTTCCTTGGCCTTGTGTTTGGGATCATTGTCTTGCTGAAATGTCCACCCTCTTTTCATTTTTAGCTTCCTGGTAGATGGCAGCAGATTTTTATCCAGAATGTCCCGGTACATCTCTCCATTCATCCTGCCTTCAATAATATGAAGTCTGCCAGTACCCCTTGCTGAAAAGCAGCCCCAAACCATGATGCTTCCACCCCCAAACTTGACTGTTGGTATGGTGTTCTTGGGGTGGTGAGCAGTGCCATTTCTTCTCCAAACATGGTGTGTAGAATGACTGCCAAAAAGTTCAATTTTGCTTTCATCTGACCATACTATAGTCGTCCAATAATCCACAGGCTTCTCCAAATGCTGTTGCGCAAATTTTAACCGAGCCTTGACATGCTTTTTGTTCAGCAATGGAGTCTTGCGTGGTGAGCGTGCATGGATGCCATGGCGGTTCAGTGCATTGCTTATAGTTTTCTTTGAAACAACAGTACCTGCTGATGCAAGGTCTTCCTGAAGTTCTGTCCGAGTGGTTCTTGGCTCTTGGAGAACCCTCCTGATTATTCTTTGGACTCCTCGGACAGGAATCTTGCGTGGAGCACCTGATCGTGGCAGGTTTATGGTGAACTGATGCACTTTCCATTTCCGGATAATGGCCCCCACAGTGCTCACAGGAACATTCAGCATTCTGGAAATGCACCTATAACCATTCCCATCAAAATGCTTTTCAACGATAAGATTACGAAGATCTTGAGAGAGTTCTTTGCTTTCACCCATCATGAAGTCTTTCCTGTGTGCCTTCTGGGTAATGAGGAGCCTTTATAGGCCATCAATTAGGACTAAAGCAGCTGATATCAATTAGTACTGATAGGGGACAGGATTTCTCTATCAATACTGACAGATTTCAGGTGATCTCCTGGCTTTCTATGTCATTTTGCCCCTTGTTATCTCCATGTATTCAATACTTATTCCCTGTGTCATTTCACTTTATTTATTGTGGTTTAACTTGTATACTTATATGTTCTGATTTGATTGTATGACGTCAATATTTGGCTTGATGGCAACATCTGGTGGAAATGTTGTGTCAATGGTCCACTTGGAAATCCCCTTACTGATAAAAATGCTGATGTGTCAAATACTTATTTTCCCCGCTGTATATCACTAAAGCACTTCTGGATGGATGCAAACTGCATTTCGTTGCCCTGTACCTGTGCATGTGCAATGACAATAAAGTTGAATTCTATTCTAAAGGAGAACATCACAGCCTGATACCTGCAGGTCTGACAGCAGCAGGTGTATCACTCCTTTTTCTACCTGGAGACAGCAGTTGCCTCATTGTTCTGACACACAACACAATACTATCCACAACACTACACACTAACTACACAAGACAACACATTAACTACACACTCCAAACACGCTAAACGTCACAAATCTCTCACATCTCAAAACTCGCTCTCTCTCGTGCCGTCACTCCTAAACGTTCCCCTTTTTTGTTTAGTTTGTTTTTGCTCATAAGCAGAGAGTGCTTGCTGCTCTGTCCTTAGACAGTAAACATGACGAAACTATTGAGGAAAAAATGCCGTGTATATATTGTTTATCATGACTCTGGTTTTACGTGGCCTATCAACACAATTTATAAACTGGTATTTATCACCTTGTTGCTTTGTCTTGAAGTGGTCATGTGATTGGCTTATATAGACGGTTGAAGCTATTATACATTTCTGTGGGCTGCCACAGACTCCAGTGGCACTGGAAGAAATTACAAAATGATAAAAACGGAGATATATAAGAAAAGGAAGCATTATGCATTGGCACCAGTTGTTAGCTGTCAAGTCTGCTCCGGAGCCTCTGACTTTGTCATGAAGAAGACAGAAAAAGATAGAGCAGAGAAACTTTTATTTAACATGTAATCTTGTAAAGCAATGGATGGAAATCTGAAAGAAGAATCTTTGAGATTTCTAGTTATTCCTTCAGAAACTAGGGCACTTTTTAAAGGCCCTGGTAGGTTTTGGAAATATTGCTGTGTATTCAACTTTGTGACTCAGATGCAAAGATGAACACAAGATGAGAATTCTGGGAATAGGCACTTTTTTAATTAACAAGAACTGTGGTCAAAGAAAAACTAAATACCTGAATAATTGTCTGGTAAAAAAAAAAAAGAGTAAAAACTACAGTGTGGTTAAAAAAACAAAATGCGGGCCTGTTAGGTAGCTCACAAGGCTCTGCAAGCAGTATTGCTTAGAATGTGAATTTTCTTTGCATAGGTTTGCATGTGCAGCTGTGCTTCTTCCTCGCACCGTCTAAAATATACATGTTGGATTAACTGGCGGTTCTAAATCGGCAGCGTGACAGTGTGTGGTCTTTTTGTGTTAGCCTTGTGAAAGACCGCTGACCTGCTTTGGTGTATCTCACCTTTCACCCTGTATCAGCTAGGACAGGTTCCTGCCTATCACTTGGATAAACGTTTAAGGAAAGGGAAACAACATTATCAAGTAAGCACACAGGCTGTTATAGGTGAGATCACAGGGTCAAATTGCATTCATTCCTCTGGCTCTGAGCTAGCATGGATAATGTGCAGCATTCATTTCTGAGTGAGCAAATGGGCAGTGACTGCCACACTGTTAGATTCTTTTAATACTGCTGGGGAGGAACAGCTGTGTGGGTCTGTGAGGTCTGGGTACTCTTCCAAGAACTGGATAGTCACATGTGAAATAGCCATTCATCTATCCACAACAATAAAGTGGTTGTTTAAACTGCAAAACAAAAAAAGGTGATTGTTGGATAAATTAGGTGCACTGTAACTTAACTCGGCCCTCTGTCACCTGGAGCTAAGATTAAGAGGTTGTAAACTCGCAAAGAAAAATAGGACATGCTGTGCTCTACATTTACATCAAAACTAGTACAAGCTGTACCATTCTTGTACAGCAGTGCGTGCCTATAATCCTTCTTGGATTTAGCTGGTGCTAATTATGGCTAATTCAACAGTAATTACATCTACACAGTCATCATGTTTATCTAATGACGATGTCAGTGACGCGTGCATGTGTGTGTGTGTGTGCATGTGTGTGTGTGTGTGACAGAGGCTGAATGAAAGGCCCATAAAAGAAAAAAGGCTTTAATACATCTTCGTTATTGATTAAACCCTCGAGATTAGATTTGGAAAGCGGGTCAACGGGAGAGCTATCCAGGACACAAAAGAGTGTTTGGGGAACAAAAAAAAAGGGGGGACAACATCTTTACATGACTGACTGATGCTAGTAAGGAGATAAGGAAATGAAAAGAGGAAATCAGGACGATGGAGAGAGCTGAGATGATAAAAATAAAGAACAGCGGACAGACACAGAAGGACCGGGAAGAGGGTGAAGTGCGGGTCTCTGGTATGGAGCCCTCTCCCAAGGGCTCATGAATCTGTACTGTTTCCAGTTGGTCTTAATATTTGTTAGGAAACCTGATAAGGAGCCTTATCTTCGTGCTGATTGGACAATTACATGACTGATGGTTCCTGAAATGGGGTTAATACAACTGTAATTGGACACAAAAAAAGGAAGAAAGATGGTTGAGTATGGGGGGAGGGCAGGGTACACAAGAATCCATCTACCATGTATATTGGAGTAGGCCTGTAATAAGGAATTACACCACACAGCACAATCTGCTGCAATGTCACATATTAGACCTGGCAGCTCCAGCCCTGATCAGTACTTATGTTGGCTGATATTGACAGGTGACATACAGACAACGTGATTCCTTTTGACTCATATACTCTGTAGTTAAGTAAGGAAGTCATGAATGGATCCTAAAGAAGCCATGATGGTATTTTATGAATGGAGCCTAGAATTTAGATTTGCAAACAAGCTAAGTGTAGCCTTGAAAAAGGGTGCATGTATGGATGAAAACTCTTATGTTTTCCATTGTGTGTTTAATCTAGTTTCCCATATTAGCTGTCCCAAAAGTCTACTCCACATATAGATTCAAAAAAAAAAACATGGCGCCATCTTTATAGTGTACTGGCACATGTTAAAATTGATGTTACTCAAGTATGAAACATCTCATCCTAAACGTTAACACTCATGAAGTCCTACTTCCAAACAATAAAAGACAAAAATCTAAGTTGTATTTGTTTGCTAGCACTCTGACATATTAGCCTGCTGTACTCACCATAGCGTTGATCTAACACCTCCTCAATCAAAAGGGAGAACAGGTGCATCTCGCGACTGAAGTTTGTAGAAGTCATTTTGCAAATCCTTCTTGAAGATTTTCAAACGTTGGCTGTAGTTTGAAAAATCCGAGTTTTCACAGCACTAGTGGGAAAAAGCTCCTGTTTGCGCTCAAACGTGAAACCCGAATTCCAATTTTGCCTCCTGCTTTTATACCTGCACTCAAACACGTCATCATCACCATGACTCCCAGTGCCACCGAAAATCAATTTTATTTATTTAAAATAAAGTTTGTCTAATTAACTCATTCACTGCCAGCCATTTCCAAACGTATGCTTTCAATTGACGTCTATAGCCGTCAATGGCAGTGAATGAGTTAACATAGCTTTTTAAAAATATATATATTTCTCATTTTATTTTACTGTTTTATTCATCCTTTTTAAAAAATATATTGCCAAACAATCATTAATTCACCAGTTTACAAAAATGAAGATCGATATCTGAAATTTAAATAAATAAATAAATAATTACAATTGATAATGGATTTTTAGCATTAAAGAATAGTTTTTCAATGGGCTTTAAATGTTATCAGAGCCGATGTTGTGCCAAAAAGTGATCACAGTCCAAAAAGTGATTTACGGTATTGAAACGTTTGTTTGTGTCATGACATTTGTAAACAGTTGATGTTTAAGGTGCAGTCAGTTAATAGCAATTAAAAAGAAAGCTGATTTTTATTATTCCTAAATGGAAAAAGTCCATTATGAATTTTTGTTATGAATTTCATTTATCAATCCACCTCCTCACTGCTCTTTCCCGGTGCAGCAGCCAGAGCTGGATCAAGCAGCCAGATGGCTTCTGGAGGAAGACTAACTGCAACAAAGGGTCTCTGGGAGGCTGCTCAGGCACAGCAGCTGAAAAATCAAAGATGAAATAAAAACTGGACCTGATCATGGTGCTGCATGAGACAAAAAGTCTAGATGATAAACCAGTGTATGAATTGGTAACACTGATTATGATGATCATGTTTAGGTGGAAACTAGCGAGCTAACTTACTGCTAACCTCTAACTCAGTTAAATTGAATAAACTCTGTTTTCTTGGATGCCTGGATGTTAAACTTAATTGTTAAACCCGGTAAAACAGCAACGCTGATCATTTTATTAAAGATGAAAGAAGTTAGACCGTTTTTAGCTCTCAGTGATCCCTCAGTGTTCGTTTGACTTTGGGACCTGAAATATGGCAGCTTTTCACTTACACATTTTTGAACCACTCATTCATAGAAATAGTTTCCAGTCAAAGATCTGGACAGATCCAGCAAGTTCACAGTAGTTTTACAATTTTCTGCAGCGCAGAAAAAAAAAACCCTGAAAACATCACTCCTCTGAAGTAACACATTGTGATTCATGTACAAACAACACACAATTATTGTAGATTCTTCAAAGCCTCCTTATATTCAACACTTGGGTAGGTGGTGTTATACATGCCCTCACAGCACCGGCACATCAATCACCCTATTTTCACCTTGTCACCTTCATTAAGCTGCTCTCTTTCCTCTGATTAATCGTTAGTGCTGATTGGCTACAGAAGGCCTACCGCATGCATGGGGGGGGGGAAATACCGTGGGCCAGGGCTGTGGCATCTAATGTCTGGTTGTCAGTGTCCTGTGGAAAAGCAAGTGATTGTCCTCAAATCAGATGTCCCAGCAGATTGATCTAGTTTGCCATGCTGGCAAAAGACCAATACACCAAGACAAACAGCCATTTATGCTTTTTACACAGACAGCCCGTTTAACCAGGGAACTTGACACAATGTATTTTTTATCTATCCTCTGTTAAATAATTCTACAAGAATTATTTAACTAGAAGAATTGTTGTACCACACATTAAAGTTTCAAATCAGTGAAAAAGCAATCGTGCCAAAGAAATGTCATGTGTTTGTTTAAGATGACTGCAATTATGGTATTACAGTTTTTTCTGAATGCTTAAACCCTAACTGTGATTCTTATAGCACAATTTCTAAAACTATTAATACTTATAGCAAAACCACTCACTAAGTTTGCAAAACTAAAAGCACAAACACTGCTTTACACTCAGTTTGCCATTTTGTAACACACACTTTGCAAACCTGTAGCTACAATCCACTGCACAGCACTCTTTTTGCAGAACTGTAAACACAACTCACTGCTTTACACTCAATTTCCAAATGATCAACGCACTCCTAGCAAAACTATACACATTTACGGCCATTATTTACACTATTTTGCCAACTGTCTGGCACACTGTCACATGTGAAAACTTTTTTAGATAATTAGTTCACTTTGCAATCAGCCTAAGCACTATCATACAGGTAAGCTCTGTGTGTGGAGTACAATGGAGGGAGCAGGAAGAGTGAGAAGTAGAGGAGACTGAGGAGGACGTGGAGGTGAAGAAGTAGGACGAAGAGGACGACAAGGACAAGGAGGATTGCACATTGCATGTGATGTAGACAAAATTTTGTGGCCAGATCCAGAGAGACGACGCGATGTAGACTGATTTCTTTTTTTTCCTCAGTGAAATTACTATTTCGTTTTGACTTGGAAATAAACACTTGTGTTTGTTTTGATGTGTGTGAATAAACACCAGTACAGTTTGGATCCGTCTATGTTTATGGACCTATGCCAAAAGTATGAGCTCAAACTGACATAGCCTACCTTGTGCACAGAGAAAGCAAAAGCCAGATGTTTTGTATTCATACCATCAGTGTGCAGTTGGCGCATTGTGTGCTTAGTAGATGATGGCTTGTGTGTACTGTTTGATACGGAAACACCATTTTTACGAAGGTGGGAAGAGTTAATCTAGCTGTGTTCGCTTTTGCAAGAGAACTACAATGTTTTGGTAATTGGGTGACAGGTTTTCTTATTTGTGTGAAGAGTTTTGCAAAAATAGCCAATAGTTACAAAAAATGTGCTTAAGCAATCAGAAAAAACTGTAACAGAAAACACACATCTCTGTCTCTTTTCTTTTCTGTTTAGCGTTTCACTTACCTTCTAAACTCACCAAGTACTTGCACAATCCTGAGGTTTTTAGAAAAGAACATCCCAGATTAAATAAGGAGGAGATACAGACATTAAAACTAACCTTTATTACTATGATACAAAACAATATTAATGAAGTTATTAAAAGTGATACTTCTTACTAGAGATGGCACGATACCACTTGTTTATGTCTGATACCGATATCATAAATTTGGATATCTGCCGATACCGATATGAATCCGATATAGTGTTTTTTAATCAATAAAATTGTTTTTTTAATATCTTGCTGCTTTTTGTATAAGTTTATGCTCAAGTTTAAAAAAAAAAAAACAAAAACACTAAAGCTATTCTGTTATACCTGTATGCAAAAAATACACTCCACCCAAAATATTTCTGTCACGGTCTGTGTTGGCAGACCGTGGGGATGTGGGGAAAGGAGGACCCAGTCGCGGTACTCTGCGATGCAAACACTGCACTTTATTTACAGTGTATGGTTGTAACAGTAGTCTGGCGAGGAAGGAGCGGCTAGCAGGTCCAGCGGGCATGTGGTGTGGAGGTTAGCCGGATAACACGAAGCCAGTCGGTTAAATCCAATAACAGACCTTTATTCGCCGTCAGCAACAATACACTTTATAAGCCAGGTCTCTGGCCAGGTTTGTTACATGGTACAAAACAACAATAAATCCCCGTGCTTTCCCTGACTCCCGTGTCGTGTCTCTCCGTGAACAGTCCGTGTCTCAGTGCTCTCCGCTCCCATGTCTCAGCACTCCTCGTGCTGGCTGCTGTCTGGCGCTCCACACTTCTCGTGGGGACACAATAGACGCAGCCGTCAGGACACATATAACCGCGGGCATACACACACTAACTCAGCTCAACAGGATGACTAACGTGGAGTCTCATGGAATGATCCCGCGTCGGTGGGAGCTCCAAGATTCTCTTAAGTAGCTCCCTCGACGAGGCCTCATCAGCAGCAGGTGCGTGGCTTCGGGTGTGGCCAGTCCCCTAGCGGGGCCACACCCACCATGCCTGAAGGCGCCTGTAAACAAGGGTTCAGATACACCTGCACCCATACACACAGACACACATTCATATCTACAAGGATGGAGAAGAGGGGGCAACAAAACACCAAAAATACATATAATATAACCGGTCCATGACTGCCCAGGGATCCTGGGTCGCTCAGACCCAGAACCCTGACAATTTCATAGTTCAGCAATACTGATCAATCTAATAAACTTAAACCTACTCCATCCACCCTATTCTTGTATTTTAAAGAGAAGCAACCTAACCAATAGGGTTATAAAACTCCCAGCAAAAAAAAAAATAGGGAACCCCCCCCTCGACCTCATGATGCTTAATCGATGTTTTACTTTAATTTGATGCAGTGTGAAAAAAATGCACAGAAATCAATTATCTTTCAAGAATAATTAAATAGATTCAACATCTTTATTCAACAGAATTGCAGACTGCACTGATGGTATCTTCCCAAAGTACTATAGCTTACTAGGGTACATTAGACTTAATAGTTACTATATACAGTAATGGACTTCTATACATTTTACATCAGATTAAAACTTTGGGTGTAAGATTCGGATAATTTTTTATTGAAAGCTAGACATTTTAAATGAGAATAAGAAAGAAGAGCATGTCTTTGTGCCCCCTTTTCCCTGTTAATGTCCTATCTGCCCCCCTGGCTAAACTTTGCTAGATCCGCCCCTGCACAGTTACCAGCCATCAGCTGCATAGAAAAGGATCCTGGTGTATAAAGTAATATTAAATAAATTCTAACAACAGCTGATCAAGCTTAAACGTGCTGCTGTTGTTCAGCTGCTGGTTTCCTCTTTCGGGCGCGAAGTGGGCGATAAACAAACAAGAGAGACGGACTTGCGACAGAAAAGCCGATCAGCTGATCATTGATCAGTTTCACGATTGAAGTAGCAGCCGGAGAAGGACGGAGAGAGAAGAGGCAGTCGCTCCATATATCGGATGTTAAGCTTAACGTGGGAATGCTTTACAAACATTCATAGATGAACTTACACACTTGCTTTACTTCTCTCTGGGATAACTTCCTCATAGATGAAATGCTGGATTGGTAGGAGGCTACAAATATACACAGCCGCTCTATCACGTGACGCACACTGCTCCGAGGTGCTACGGTTATGAGCCGAGTTACGCCGTGTTGCAAGTTTTGTGAGGTGCTTTTTTGATATTTAATGGATCGGATTACATTTTTTTATTTCTCTCCGATATCCGATCCAGTAATTTACGTCAGTATCGGACGGATCGGTCCATCTCTACTTCTTACACACACACGCACGCACGCACGCACGCACACACACACTCAGCTCATCACAAGTGTATAAAAGTTTGAGTTGTCTGAAAAACTAAAGAAAGAAAAGCACACAAATGTTACAATACAAAAGTTGGAACTTTATTAACACCCAGAAATACAAACTGATGGGTTGATAAATATCAAGAAGACAGTACATTTCACATAAAGACTGTGCATCATTTCAAGATGAAGAAATGCAATATGGGGTCAACCAGAGGATTAATAATCAAAACTAAGTAATTCTGATATTAATGCTGCACTGCCTCGAATCTCACTATAAGTTACATCTGTTGAACTGACTTCTTGCTAGCATTTCCAAGGAAGTCAAGATGAAAAAAATGAAACCTAAAAACAGAGGGTCCAATACATTTAACAGGAATTTGTCAAAAAGAACAACAAAAGTACTGACTGTTAATTTTTTATTTTTGACCCTGTGACTCAGTTATTAGTTTGAAGCTAAACGTTTGTATGTCTTCATAAAATACTGTAAAGCTTTTGACTCTTAGGGAGTCAGGAGCTACATGACAGATATTATTTTGAATGACTTGGATATTTGCTGTTTACCAACCGTAAGTCTGCACAACAGAAATATTGTTCTGAAACACATTAAAATACACAAGTGAAAGATGACATCTGTAATGCATAAAACTGTAAGCAAAGCAAAACTGTTTATGTGAAAAACTGTAAAATATAATTTCAGTGTTCTTTTTACATTTCATAAGAGTAAAATCCTTGTAGGAGTAAATGTATCCAAGCTTCTGACAGATGTGACAGATGTTTAACTTATTGTTGTTTACTTGTAGTGTACAATAAATAATCAAAAACACAGGATTATTCTGCAATGCTTCATTACTCATTAATGTTACAAATGTTGAAAGGTAAAAGTTTTCAATAAAATCCTAAATATTGCAAAATGCTGCAAGAACTCAGTTCTTCTTTCACTGCTTTAGGACACATCCCATTATATTGACTACTGTACACACACTGCTTAATATTTAAGATACAAAAAATACTGGTTTCTGTGCATGCATCTGCAGTGAAGGTGTGTGTTGTTTTGCCATGCAGCTTTTACTTACTTAGGCGCAATCAAGCACTCTTCTTCATTTTGCCTACCATGAAGTCAAGCCAAAAAAACAAGAAAAGAAAAAAGATTTTTCTGGTATGAAGTATAACAGTTCCCTGAACTACCTCTGATAGTGTCCTCATCGTGATAATATTCCCTTTATTTATGATTAGTAATCTTTATCTTTAGAGGTGTGGGTGACAGTTTTAGTGTTTGCTTTAAAAAACAAAAACAAAAAACAACAAAAACTCAAAACAAAAACTTGAAATATATATATTCTATATACATATATAGAGATGCTCACTCCTGATTGGACACTGAGCTGAAGAAAAGAGAAGTTGGGAAGATGCTCAACAGAAGGAGATGGAAAGCAAAAAAATAGGAGAAGAGAGACACAGAGATAAGAGAAAATTGGAATCTGTTTGATCACCTGCTGGAAAAATAAAAACAAGCCAAAAAAAAAAAAAAGGGAAATAACACAGTAGCGAAACCACAGCAAAAACCAACATAAGCACAAGTTATAGTAAATAATAAATATCTCCACATCCCGGAAGGGGCCTGATCAAGCCACAGGGGCCACCGGGAGTGAGCCAGTATATCCATATATTCTCCTCTCAGCCCTTCTGCCCAAAATGGCGAACAGAGAAAAGGGGTGTGAAGACCCCATAACTCACTCCGCCCACTCATTTGTGATGTTGCTGTCTGCTGTTCTAAAGTACATTTAAAACATGGGAGGGGTCTACTACTACTACTACTACTACTACTACTGTTACTGCTACTAACACTACTACCAATAATAATAATACATTTACTTTAAAAGCGCCTTTCAAGACACTCAAGGACACTTAACAACAGAATAAAACAAAAAGTAGAATAATGACAAATGACAAATGGCCTGTATTTGTATAGCGCTTTGCTAGTCCCTAAGAACCCCAAAGCGCTTTACACAACCAGTCATCCACCCATTCACACACTGGTGATGGCAAGCTACATTGTAGCCACAGCTGCCCTGGGGCGCACTGACAGAGGCGAGGCTGCCGGACACTGGCGCCACCGGGCCCTCTGACCACCACCAGTAGGCAACGGGTGAAGTGTCTTGCCCAAGGAAAATTTAAAACTGCTGGCTAAGGGTAAACGTAAATTCAGTAAAATTATAATTCACATCGGCAGTAATGATAACCGGTTGCGTCAATTGGAGGTCACCAAAATGAATATTGAATCGTGTGTAACTTTGGAAACAATATTGGAGTCTGTAGTTTTCACCGGTCCCCTCCCCAGTCAGACCAGGAGTGACATATTTAGCCGCGTGTTCTCCTTGCTGGCTGTCTGAGTGGTGTCCAAAAAACGATGTGGGCTTCATAGATAATTGGGAAACTTTCCAGAGGAAACCCGGTCTTGTTAGGAGAGACAACATTCCTTAGATGGAGCCGCTCTCATTTCTAGAAATTTATTTCTAAATAAAATTTATTAAACACATATTTAAAACATGACTATCCAGAGTTGGGACCAAGAAGCAGACTTGCAGTCTTACATGCCTCTCTTCTCAAAACCCCGGAGTCATACTAACTATCAGAATCCTTGAAGCACAGGCCGAGTGCTATGAGATTGACTCTAAGATCACAACCTGATTAAAAACAGAATCTAACATAAACATTCTTGAGATTATGGGATGCCAAAAAATGTACTTTAAAACAAGATCTTCTTGTTTCATTGGGACAGTAAAGTCCCATAAGAAAGAATAGGCATACCTGTGTAAGAACAGGTATCACTGCTATGGAGTTTAATGTTTTACATGCAGACTCAGGGCTGCTAGTCTCCTCTCGGCATTTAAACATTGGTAATTTAGAAACTCACAGTTCAACAGCACAACACTGTGTTTCCTTTTTACATCAAACATTTCTTTCAGCCATCTGTTTTTATCAGTGGATACATGACTAACTTTTATTCAATAGCCACAAATTACACAAATCCAAGATTAAATATTTTATTTATCAAAGACATGTGATTACACATTCATACAAGGAGCTAAGCACAGTGTAAGAAAAACTTTATAAAATAATAATAAATGTTTTATAAAAATCATATTCTCTGATGATCACATTACACGTGTCACATCTGTTTTTTGTTTTTTTCACTTTGGACTGAACATGGTAACGCCTGGACCTAAAATATCAGGGCTGATTTTTTTGTCCCAGTCCAGGCCTGCAGCCCTCCGTTAAGAAACCATGTTCTGATCTCATTTCCACATTGATACAACCGTGATGAGTTTATTTTAGTACGCTTTCATTGAATCCGTTTGATCTTTATTTAAGGTCATTGGTTGGATACTTATCTGTAAAAATCAGAAACTCACTCGATCAAATTGTTAAGTGGTTGAGCAGGCTGATCCACAGCTGAGCCGAGCATCCCTGTACACCAGACCGTTACAGCAGTTTGCTGGTTTGATTTGTCTTGATGGCTCACACCTGTTGCATAGTGAGTTTCAGTTTCTACCTTCTGGGCAAAGGTTCCTGGTTTCAAAATGTAAAACATGGAGGTTTGAAAATAGCTTTGTTGTAGCCGCCATTATTCAGATGAACAAGTTATAGTTTGTTTGTGGTTGTATTAAGAGTATGTGATGGATGGCTCATGACTGCAGAACAAATCTAGCTATGCATTCCCTCTGCTGGCCTTGATTTCACTCGCTGTGAGACATGGCTGATGATGAGGTCCCATTTGTTAGTGGAAATTATGTCCAGCTGTTTACTTACATGACATGAACTAAAAAATGAAAGATATGCATTGGAATAAGGAAGAATTTTGCTTCACTATGACTTTGAATTTAAGCTGCATATTTTCCTCAACCATGATTAAAAAATGTGTTGAAAGACAGAACTGGCCAGGTGTGTTGGTCTTTTTAAATATTTTAAAATTAAATTATTTATTTTTTTCATGGTGACTCATTAGAAGGAATGATGGGTCCAAACTCATGTGTGTTTTTATTTGTTTAATATTTGATGCTTTCAAGCAAACAGCAACATTAAAGTTAGAATAGAAAAGCAATCATCTCTGGTACTCTTACAAAGCTGACTTTGGACACATGCAGCATAAAATAAGGCACATTAGATAATAAAGTTGGACGATGCAAAGATTAATGTGGATGAAGTATGAAGTAAATCTGCTTCTGTGTATGAATCATAAAGAAGTTGTTAGTTTATAAAAAACTCAGAGGCCAAGGGCAGTTTTTTGCACACTGCAACCCAACAATATATTTCCAGCTTCCACACACTCTGTCACAGACGGTGCTGGAAATAAAAGGAAACACAAAATAAAATATTCAATTAGCATCTTAACAACTGACCGACTGTAGCAACTCAGTATAACCATCACAAACTGAATGCTTATTTTTGTGTTTACTACCTTTTTGCGCACTGAGCCATGATACAGCCTTTGCAGCCAGAAGCTCCCACTCGTCCTTTGCATCCATCTTGAAACCATGAAGCCAGATCAGAGCCAGAATGGTGGCCCACACTTCACTGCTGGCCTAGCGTATAGAATCAGAAGTCATGTAGTTAAATATTAAATTAAGTGAGGCAGCATGCAGATGTTCGTTAACATGAGTGTGTAATTTTGAAAATTCACTTTTGAAACCATTTTAATGAATACGTTACAAACACCCACTATTACTGTGTTATTATTTATTTAATAGCCCACCTTTTCAGGCTTTGACTTTTCCACCTCCTCGTTGGTCTTTCTCAGTGCAGCAGCCAGAGCTGGATCAAGCAGCCAGCAGCCAGACGCCTTCTGGAGGGAGACTAACTGTAGCAAAGGGTCTCTGAGTGGCTTCTTAGCAGGTGGAAATTCTTTATCCGGCAGTTGTGAAGAGGAAAATTTAGAGGAAAAGTTACATAATAAAATGCCCTTCCTGGGTGGAATTGAAAGCAATATTTAAAATAATGTGCTGAGTTAAGTAAGAAAATAGTTCTAATGATTTGGTTCCACATGTTGCAATATATGTGTCATATTTAGAGTTGTTATTATTTCTAATTGGGCAATTAAAAGAACAATATTTAACAAAAGACGTCAGCTTTGACAACCAGATATATTTCATAACTTTTTGGATATTTGATGATTTCTTTTCTCGTGGAACCAGTTCCCAGTTTGGATTTGGGAGACACACACCCTCCCTACATTTAGGATTAGGCTTAAACCTTTCCTTTTTGATAAAGCATATAGTTAGCGCTGGATCAGGTGATCCTGAATCCTCCCTCAGTTATGCTATGTCTAGGCTGCTGGGAGATTCCCATTATGCATTGAGTATTTCTTCTTCAGTCACCCTTTTCACTCCCTATGTGTTTATACACCTCTCTGCATTGAATTATTCTTCCTCTCTGGCTCTCTTTCACAGCGTGTCTTTGTCCTGTCTTCCTACCCTCACTCCAGACTGTCGCAGCAGATGGTGACACCTCCATGAGCCTGGGTCTGCTGGAAGTTTCTTCCTGTTAATATGGAGTTTTTCTTTCCCACTGTCACCAAAGCGCTTCCTTATATGGGGTAATATGATTATTGGGAGTTTTCTCTGGATTTTTTTGTATTATTGTACCTTACATTATAAAACACCTTGCGGCAACTGTTGTTATGATTTGGCCTTATATAAATAAAATCAAATTGAACTGAATTTAGTTATGGCATCTGACAGTGGACTCCTCTTTGTTCTGCTAGACAATAGTATTGTATTGTTCATAACAGTACACATATTAAAGGAAGTGCACTACAGTAGTTTGAATCATATGTATCCACATGTATCTAACAGATTCTAATTTGTGATTGTAAATGATGAGTCTTCTTGACATGCACAACTTAATTACTGAATTCTACCAGGTTCTGTCCTGGGACCAATACTTTTTGCGTAATACTTGCTTCGTTTAGGCGGAATTATTAGAAAACAATTAATGCATTTTTATCACTTTGCAGATGACCCTCAGCTTTATTAACCATGAAATCAGAAGACACAAATCAACTAGTTTAACTACAGAAATGTCTTACAGATATTAAGGTCTAGGTGTCAGGAGTAGTGTCGTGGACGAGAGAAGGAGGACCCAATCGCCGGACTCACAGGCAGGTAGGTGAAGGTGGATGTTTATTGCCGAAGGAGTGAGCATACAGTACAGAGGGAGGAAAATGGCTGGCTGGCTGGCTGGCTGACTGACTGAATGAACGAATGAACGAACAAAGGACTGGCTGGCTAATTGAACATACAGACGACACTAACATCAGACGTACATCAATGACACGACAGTGAATGAGTGGAAACAGAGGGCTTAAATACACAGACTGATGAGGATGATAATGAGAGGCCGGTGAGTACACAGCTGAACATAATCTGGCTAATGACACGAGACGAGCTGACACAGGAAAAGCAGGAAGTGAGAACATGGAAGTGGCAAAATAAACTGAACATGAACAAAACTGAAAACACTGGGTCACCGACCCAGGAACCCTGACACTAGGTAACTTTTAATAAGTCCTAAAAAACCTAGAAACATGGTGTCTAACCAGACACTTATTTTGATGGTATTAACTTGGCTTCCAGTAAAGTGTGGGAAATTTTACCAGGATATGTCCTTCAATGCACATATTAATCAAATATGTAGGACTGCCTTATTGCAATGTGTCTAACAAACAAAAACATTATGTGTAAGAGTGATACTAAAAAATTAGTTTATGTATTTATTACTTCTAGGCTACACTATTGTAATTCATTATTGTAGATCACTTTTAAAAATGTCTGAAAAATCCTCAGTTGATCCAGAACGTTGCAGTGAGAGTACAAACAGGAACTATGAAAGACAGAGCATATTTCTCTCATATTATCTTCTATTCATTGTCTTCAGAATTTAATTTAAAATCCTTTCCTTCATATAGAGTGAGGAGAACTTTCAGTGAAAACATTCCTTTATGATAAAGCTCATAAGTTTGGGCTGAAGCAGATGACTTTGAACAATCGCTTAGCAATGCTGCAATAGGCTACCGGGGGGCTACCTATGATGTTTCTGTTTATTATTAGGAAAAATGAACCACGCTGGCTGTCTCTTTTATAGTTTGCCACACACTAAAAACAACAATTAAGAGTACAAAAGCACCAATTATACATAAAAAAGAAGTCAAAACAGATACCTCCATCCATGCTGTACAAACAGCAAAAATCCATGAGACATCTGTCTTCTGTTTTTTCAAAGGAAACACAACAGTAAGCACACCAGATATTCTTAGTTCTATAATTCTAATCCAAATGCAAACAAAATTAAAACATGTATCTTTCATTGCACACTAAATTCAGTAGCAAGGTTAACTGATGTGCAATCTCATTGCACTTGTCTGACTGGAATTGAATTATCTTAATTGCTCATGTGTAGCATGCCAGACTAAATCTGTCTGTATCCACCGTCACAAGTGTAACTCAATTAACTTGCAGTAATCCCAATACTGACTAACTACTAGAAGACAAAACCAACCCTAGGCAGTACTGAAATGTTTAAAATCATCCTATATACTTTACAACAAAATAGTTATTTGCAGATAAAATCTCTAATAGCCAGTTAAAAATAATAAATTAATGCTTTAATTAAACTATTTGAGAGAAAATCAATCTTTACACATCCTTACACAGCCTGTAACTGGGGTTTTCCTGGTGTGATAGACCCCAGCCTCTATGGATCTTGTGCTCAGAACTTGTTCCTGTGGTGCCATGATTAGTGCCTCTGTGCTGTCTTTCAGTCCAGCTTTGTCCAGCCCCTCGTAGAAGTGCCTGATTTCGATGTCAGCCACTTCCTCTATCTGCCAGTTGTTCATACTGTGCAGGGGACTGTCCTTCCATGATAGTTCCTCCTCTTTCTTTGGTTTCTGCTGCCTGAGGTATTCACTGAGCACATGGTTGGTTTTGGCCATCTTCTTGGTGTACTCGTGGATGTTCGTTGTCTTATCCTGGACTGTGGTACTGACACTCAACAGTCCCCTGCCTCCTTCCTTCCGCTTAGCATACAGCCTCAGGGTGCTGAACTTGGTGTCAGAACCATCCATGCAGGGTCAGGAGTTTCCTGGTCTTGATGTCAGTGGCTTCTATATCCTTCTTTGGCCAACTTATTATCCCAGCAAGGTACCCGATGACCGTCAAGGCCTAGGTGTTGATAGCCTGGATCTTGTTCTTACCATTTAGTTGACTCTTCAGGACTTGACTGACCCTCTGCAGGTACTTGGTGGTTTCAGCTTTCCTAGCAGCCTCTCCACGGCTCCCATTTGCCTGTGGGATCCCCAGGTACTTGTACCTGTCCTCTATGTCTGCAATGTTGACTTCTTGTAGTTCGATCCCCTCAGTTCTGACTACCTTCCCTCTCTTTGTTGTCATCTGATTACACTTCTCCAGTCCAAATGAAATTCCTCTGTCACTGCTGTATATCTTGGTGGTGTGGATCAGTGAATTGATATCTCGTTCACTCTAGGCATACAGCTTGATGTGATCCATGCACAGGAGGTGGCTGACAACTGCTCCATTCTGTAGTTGGTATCTGTAACCAGTATTGTCAGTGATCTCACTGAGGGGGTTCAGGTCTAAGCTGAACAGCAGTGGGGACAGATCATCCATCTCCTTGGTAGATCCCGCACCTGATGGTGACTTGTGCTATTGGCTTGAAGTTAGTCTCTAGTGTTGTTCGCCACATCCACATAGAGTTCCTGATGAAGGCTCTTAGGGTCCTGTTGATCTGAGCCATGTGCCTACTCATCTTTGCCGCTATGATGCCTGAACAGAAGCTTCCATGTGGTAGGAATGCAGGTTATGTCCAGTAGTTGGATGGGCCCGGTCCCTTCTACAAACAGCTACACATTTACGTAGATGTACAGATGTGTCATTTAGGTTTTACTTACCTGCTTCAATTTCCTCAAACATCGCCGCGGAGTCACACACTATAACGTAAAATAGAGTCAGTACATTTCTTAAGAATTTGTTAAGGAACACTAACTTACTGATTTGTTGATATACAAATACAAAACAATAGTATAAAAGTATGTAAATGTACATCACTGTCACCTTTCTAATCAGAATCTTGATTTCTTGTAACAAATATTTTAAAGTCAATGTCATTTATTGCTTTTGGATCATCTGAACCTGACTCAGATATTCTGCTCTTAAATTTATCATCGTACTCTTTTTATTCACATTCATCTGTCTGACAAAAACAGATTAATATTTCATCTTAACATGTAATGTCTCCACATCATACTACGTTTCTGGCTTCCGAGAGTCTTACAGCAGGTTAGAATATTACTACAATATTTAAACTGTATTTAAATCTACATGTTGATAAACACCACCTATATTTAATCATTCAAGTTCAGACACATTGGCTCATTTAAAGGGTCTTTTTCATTATTTTTACTCTTTTGTGCAGTAGAGAAGAAAATGGCTCTTTATGGAAGGAACTACATGATCACATATTTAATATATTACATTTCTAATTATTTAATAATTCAAAAAAGTTAGTTTCACAGGAAGGAATTGCAGCTTGATTATGACGCTAATATGGAAATGTTGGGAAAATTAGACATTTCATTTGCTGTTTAGATCAGTACGTTTATGGCTTCTGAGGTCATTATCATGACCTGCAACTTATCATAAATGGTAGTAAAAAATACCCCAAATACAACAACTGGGAAAATAAATACTGCAGCAACTGTGCAGTGAATGTTTGACATTTAACATTTCAAATACAAATATGTTGGTTTCTTTGTTTTTATTTTAGAAATGCACATGTGTGTAGATGTGTGTTGTCACTCAGCTTCTACTTACTAATCGTGGATGGAGCAGCCCTGACCGCTATGAAAAAAAAAAGTCAGGTTGAGGGTGAACATATAAGAGAGAAATAAAACCTGGCATTACCACACCGTTGATCTTTAAAATGTATAAATCAACCTTAAACAGGTTGAGGTTATCAGGTGAAGACTTCACTTTGTAACACAGCACATTACAAAGGCTGTCACAGCAAATACTGCAGCTATTTGCATACAGTATTCAAATGAATTCATCCTCTATACGGTTGCCATTTGCCTGTGGGATTTCCAGGTATTTGCAATGTTGCATTCTCATAGTTTGATCCAATCAGTCTTCTTTACTATCTGACTACACCTCTCAAATCCAAATGACATTTCAATGTCATTACTGTATACCCTGGTGATTGGTGAATCAATGTCACGTTCACTCTTGGCATACAGCTTGATGTCATCCATGTACAGGAGGTGGTGTGACGATTGCTCTGTTCCATAGTCGGTATCCAGCCAGTCTTGTCAATGATCTCACTGAGGGTGTTCAGGCGTATGCAGAAAAGCAGTAGGAACAGTGCATCTCTTTGGTAGATCCCACACTTGTTGGTGACTTGTGCTTTGGGCTTGAAGTTGGTCTCTACTGTTGTACACCACATCCCTATTGAGTTTCTGATGAAGGCTCTTAGGGTCCTGTTGAGCTTGTATAGATCTAGGCATTACAGGATCCAGCTGTGGGGCATCGCGTCATAGGCCTTCTTATAATCAATCCAGGCAGTGCACATGTTGATAAGCCTAGTGTTGCAGTCTCGGGTGACTGCTCTGTCAACCAGTAGCTGGTGTTTCGCTCCTCTGGTATTCCTGTCTATTCCTTTTTGTGCCCCACTCATGTATTGATCCATGTTCCTATTCATCTTTGCCACTATGATGCCTGACAGGAGCTTCCATGTGGTACTGAGGCAGGTTAACGGCCAGTAGTTGGATGGGACTGGTTTCTCCTGGGGGTCCTTGGGAATCAGGCCTTTGTTTAGCCATTACAAGTGTCATTGACTAGTAGCTGGTTCATTTGTGCAGCCAGACGCACATGGAGTGCAGTCAGCTTCTTCAGCCAGCCAATTTTACACACACGTGTGTGTGTGTATGTGTGTGTGTAGAAGTACTTGTACTGTGTTTGCAATGGTAAAAAACCTTGAACTCCCCGAGCGAAACAGGGGAACGATAGTGTGCGGTAGGGCTGCCACAATTAGTCGACTAGTCACGATTACGTTGACTATCAAAATCGTTGACGAGTAATTTAATAGTCAGCGCGTCGTTTGAAGCTTTGTAAGATCACAAAAGACGCAGGAATGAGTAGTAGGATTTAAGAGTGTAATAACGGACTGAAACAAAAGATGGCAGCACTGCATGTACAAGGATGCCAGCTGCCGTTAAACCCCGAAGAAGAAGAAGCTGTGTCCCAGAATTCATAGCGCAGCCCAGCTCAGTTTCCAACAATGGCGGCAGCTAGTTAGTTTTATTATTACTCTTATTATTCTTTCTGGGTCACAAAATAAACGTTTAACATATTTTCAGGCGAGAATGTAGCTGTGTAAACCTCAAATATCTGCTCAGTTTATCAAGACACCACATATTTTCAAAAGCGCTCCGACGTTTTCGGAGACGTCTGTTACCCACCAGCTCGATAGCTAGCGGGGGGGCAAGGCTCACTAGCGCCGTGAGAACACCGGACTCCCTGCAAATTGTTTTCAAACCCACCGCCGTCTTTCACTACTCAGGTTAAACATACATAAGTCACTTAGATAACTTTAAAATGTTATTGTTTGGCTTTTTTTTTTGTATTTTATTTGTTCCTGAGTAAATCAGTTTGGCTGAGGTTCAAGTTATAGTTTTACACAGCTGAATAAACGTCAAGCAGACAACTGATTATCAGAAGTGTGAGATACTCGAGAATATACTCCGGTGTCCTGTTATATTTTAGATAGCAAGGAGTTTATTAAACTTCACCGAAACAATCTGCAAATTTCATTAAAATTTAACAAACTATCATCTTGTCTTTATTTTTAGTTAGCACAGACCTTAAGCACTCAAAGCTGTAAGCTAATGATAGTTATATAAGAGCAGATGCTGTTGGTGCAATAAGCTGTAGTTTTACGTCCAATGGATGATGATCTGATTAGTCGACTAATCGCAAAAATAATCGGTGACTAGTCGACTATCAAAATAATTGTTTGTGGCAGCCCTAGTGTGCAGCCACTAATAAGATAAGATAAGATTTAAAACAAAGATTTAAGCACCAAATAGGGTAAATTGAAAATGCCATTTGAAGTCTCCAAATATAGAGCTTCTCTTTTTTATGTAATATACATATAAATTCCCCACTAGTTTTGAGGGCAGTCTAGCCTTCAAGCTCAGGTGCTTTACATAGTATCTTTGCTGTTCCCAGGACTGTGCTCTTCTGGACAGAGAGCTCAAATAATGTTCCTGGGATCTGCTGGAGCCACTCACCTATCTTGGGGGTCACTGCACTGAGTGCTCCGATTACCATGGTTATTATACTAAGTCCTATAAATCTAACATAATAATATAATAGCTCTGTCTTTGGTCAGCAATTTCCAAGGCA
Source organism: Astatotilapia calliptera (assembly GCF_964374335.1). NCBI lineage: Eukaryota > Metazoa > Chordata > Actinopteri > Cichliformes > Cichlidae > Astatotilapia > Astatotilapia calliptera. The sequence continues at coordinate 29,841,227 of NC_137435.1, forward strand.
TCAGGTATGGACAGCTTGCTATACTACTTAGGCATCCCTGTCTTCATCACATCTTTCTGCAGCTCTGATAGTTGGATTAGTTCCCTCCATAATGCCTTGATCTTGGCCTCTAGACTTCTGGTACATGTACTGCTCCTGGTGGCTATTCATCTTGTAGACAACCATCTCACCGATAACTGCTGCCGTGGTGTAGATCATTTAGTTGATTTCAGTGATGGTCACAATAGGCATTGTCTGCACTGCTGCATTCGTATCTTCTAATAGACCCTCAGAGTGTACTTCATGTAATCTTGATAATCAGTCACTGAGGTCACGTTTCTCAGCTTCACCATGAACCTATCTTTCAGAACCACCAACAGGGGCGAGAGGGGGATTTTACACACACACACACACACACGTATGCGTCTAACACTTCATGAGTACTGTGTGTGTGTGTGTGTGTGTAGAAGTACTTGTACTGTGTTTGCAATGGTAAAAAACCTTGTACTCACCAAACGAAGTACAGGAACGATAGACATCAGGCACTGATAAGATAGGATAAGATAAGATAAGAATGCCCCAAGAACAATATGAAGTAGATAGCATTGCTAATTATTCTTGTTACTTGGAATATCTCGGTGCAGAAGAGGTCCTTGAATCTCCTTGTTGTTGTCTGAATTGACAACAATGAAAGCAGTGAAAGAACTGCTCACTCCTGATTGGACACTCAGCTGCACCACCTTCTTTTTTACTTCTTCTTTTTCCTGATTGTTTTCTGCTTCCATCTCTAGCAAGCAAATAAGAGTCCGAGCAGCTAACCTGTGGACTATTAAGCTACAGACAAGAGAAAATATTGGTATGGTGACATGGTCACAATTACCATATCATGTAATTATCATGTTACATGCAAAGTGAACTATTGTAAAGTTATTATCTAATAAATCCAGTAGATTAACAGCTCATTTACCCAGAGTCTGCTGCAGGTCTGAGACTGAAGTGCAGCTGGTTCTCAGAGGGATGACCTGCCAGGCTGTACTTCAGCGTCACACAGCCCTCTGCTGCCTCTGAGCTCTGACACAGAATTACAGTGTCAAATCAATTTTATCTTTTCAAAACATGACAAGCATAAACACAGAGATCTACACTGTGAGAAGATGCTGCTCCTACCTGTCCAGTGAGCTGGGCATAAATTAGTGACCTTTGACCCTGGAAAAGTGATGTGATTGGTGGAGAGAGTACAGTGATAGTGGATCCCTTTGGTAAATCCCATGTAACAGAAACATCTTCCACTGCTGGTTGCAGAGAAAAATGCAGTGACTGCATCACCTGATGAGTACAAAAACTGAAATCATATCTTCTGTCCAATTTTTTTTTTTTTTAAAACACAAATCATTTTTTGCTGTAACTCTTATGAGTCATTGTTTTACTTTTGGTTGCATCCTGTCAGTCCCTGTGATGAACTGAGCGTGACCTCCTCCTTCCTTGGCCATCCCATTGATGAGAGCAGAGCTGGCCCCTTCTCCAATCCCAAAAGAGAAACACCTGCAACACAACAGTTTTCTCTGAGTACACAGAGGACATGTTGGACATTCTGGGAATTGTGTAGATGTAGTTGTTTTTTTCTGGTTTGCGAGAATACAGCAGTTGTTTTAAAAACAGACACACTTGGCATATAGCACATATAATCACATTTTTTTGTTTTACCTGTGGGAACCTGAATTTTTCTTCACCAGATTGATCACTTCTTTGGTGTTCCCCACCTCTCCATCAGTAAAGACAAACAGCTAGAGAGGAGAGTTTACACACAGTTTTTCAACTGCACAAGCTGAAACACAACTCTCTGATATGTAATCAAGTATGCGGTCAGTAAACTGTTTTAACAAGTAAAAACAAAGAGAAGAAGCTTTAAGCAAGAGTGAGAGGAACAGTAGCCACTCAACAGATCAACTCATGTATAATTAGCAGATTATATGAGACTGATACAGGGCTTGATTCATGGTTAACTTACATGTTGGAGTAATGAATGAGAAAAAAGAAAGACTAAAGAATGACATTATTAAAGTGTGTGTGTGTGTGTGTGTGTGTGTGTGTGTGTGTGTGTGTGTGTGTGTGTGTGTGTGTGTGTGTGTGTGTGTGTGTGTGTGTGTGTGTTACCTGTCTAGGCTGAGTGGGGATGCAGGGCTGGCTGTAAATATGTTTGAGCGACTCCAGGATTTCTGTTCCTCCAAGATCAGCCTTCATCTGCTCAACTTTCTTCAGAGCCTCCTCCATGGTCTTCTCACCATACTCTACACTCTTACTGCCATGAGAAACACACAAATGAGATCAAACATAACCTGGAGTTTTGCAGAATCATCCAAAGGCAACATGTTGACTAACAGCAGGGAAGATATCTTATCACACATTTACAGTGATATCACTGAGATCATATGAATATAACTCACGGGAAGATGTGTTCATAACTGGACCCAAAACTGTAAATGTTGAAATAGCAGCCCATTGGTAAGCTCTTCAACAGGAGCAGCAGAGTGTCCTTCAGGGAAGAGGGAGAAGATGATGAGGCCACTGTGTGAGAGGAACAATTTAAGGAAATATTTTGTAACACTAACACCACATCATAAATACCTTGGCACTGCTGATCCGAGTTTCCTTCTGCTCAGTGTTATTCGTAGCACAGTCCATACTTCCAGATCGATCCATTAAGAACACAAACTCTCCACATGAAGCCATTGAAGACATCACAGACTGGGGGAACTCAGGGTACAGACTCACCATCACCACTGGATCACCCATCAGAGAGCCTGAAACACATGAAAAGGACAGAAAAATGTCAAGTTTACATTTCATAATAGCTCCAACACAATTAACTATTAGATTGAAGAAGAACAATTTTTATTTGCAAACTAATGACTTCACTTATTTTTCACTCACCCGGCTCAGCAGAGGCCTGTCCTGCCTCCACCACAGCAGTGGGCTGGTGGGCGTCTTTGTAATAAATCAGCAGTTCAACATCTCTGTCAAACTTGTGTCCTGTAGCCAGCTTGACCTGCACACCACAAACACATTCATATTTATTCATCAGTAACACGTAACAACCACACACAGCAGACACATCAGCACTCTACCTACCGTGGCCTGGGTTTGATCAGTGTTGAGGTACTGCAGAGGGTCCAGGGAGCAGTTGGACTCTACTTTAGAGACTGGACGAGGAGAGGACACTCGGGCAGAAAAAGACAGACTGTAGGGCACCAGAGAGGCTGGAACAGAAGTCACCTGGAATAATGGATCTTCACTATCTGCACACAACATCAGGTTATAAATGCTGTAATTAATGAGGCATAATATAATCAAATAATTTAGGCTGTAAAGACTCTGGTTCACATGGTAGTACAGATAAAATGAGGAAAATAAGCATTTTGCTCAATATAAACAAAACTACTTTACAGCTGTTTTAATTCAAAACAATGAAAAAGTGACAGAAAAGGAATAACTTGACTTTTATGACCTATGGATGGAATAATGAACCATATCGGTAACAAAACACAAACATCATTTTTTGCCTATTCCTTCTTCAGAAAAAACAAAAAATCTGTTAGGGTGATATAAAATTTCATGTCAGCGAGAATTAAATAGTGTTAAGTATATAAACCTCTTTATGATCTAACTTTTGGAAAAAATAAGGGAAACTCCATATAAACACACTCAGTTAAAACCATTTACTGATATAAAATCATGACGAGAGGGAGAGTCTGTGTTTGCACACTGCATCAACCTACTTCCAAAAAAAATTAGAATCTGACAAATGCAGTCCTGTCAAAACTAAACACACCAGTTCCAACAAGGTTTTATGAGGTGTTTGTGCTGATTGGTTTGGTTTTCTCTGACTGTGATGGTCAATCAGTCAAATATCTCCAGTTTTGGGTTTGTTTGTCATCTTTCAAGAAGTCTTGTGATTGGTTTAGGTGCAACTTTGAAAACAAAAGCCATGCTGCCATTTTCTTTTTGAGAAAAGAAGTTTTCTCCTGCAACCCCTAAAAAATAAGCCACACTTGTTCAGTCTTATTCTAATACCTCGAAATCTAACATTTGATATGCTAGCTGAGGCCTGTAGAATCTGAGATACAGCTTTTGGGCTTTTTGTAATTTCTCTGAGGATGCACTAAAGCTTTTCACTGGACTGGAACATTTCTTTTTCACAGCTTTTTATATTTGGTAATCACAATGTGATGAGAAGTGAATCCTTTTTCTTGCAGAATATCAAGTTGAAACTTGACCTAATTATCTTCCAGATTTTTCGCACTGTATGTGTTTTCCTGTATGTGGCAACAGTTTCATATCTGGTTCTGTGTTCACATCTTACAGTAACTGGCAAAGTTGGAAGATGGTTTTTTTTGTGTTCTGTCAGTGGTGTGAAGGTTGGAAGGTGGTTCAAGACTTTGACTGATATAGTTTAAGCATTTCTGGTCCAAGTATTCTGAAGTTGTCCTACCCTGAGGTTGGTATCGAGGGTTGAGCACACCAGGCAGACAGAACCTCAGACCATCATCAGCCTGCACAGCCAGCTCAGTGACGTACTCCAACCTGATGGAGGCGCTCTCTCCTGGAGGCAGACTGCCCACACGCAGAGAGAATATATCTGGACTCTCATCACTCTCCTCCAATAGGAAGGCCTGCTGACCGGAGCTCAGAGCATCATCATACTCCTCACGAGCCTGAAGCACAGGTGACACATGTCAGTGACATTCACTGCGTTTATTTTGAAGCTCACTTATAATCAGGTTATATTTACTGTCCAGCTCACCTTCTGTTTCTCCTTCACCTCAGCTACAATCTGCGTCTGTCCAATCTGAGCGCTGAAATGACAGACAGCAGCATCTCCAGGCAGAGGGAAGACAAAAACAGCCTCTAATGGTTTGTCCTCCTTGTTCTCGTAGTTCAGAGTGGAGACCACTGTAGCCACATGGTCCCTCACCTCCAGCTCCACCTCAATGCTCTTCAGAGGAACTGATAGAAAAATAATATTAGAATAAATACAAACCATACATCAGGGTATTATTATGTGCCATTACAACAACAACAACAAAATCTACATTTGAAGTTGTTTTAATTAACTTCTTTTCCATCAGTACCTGGTTCCTTCTGAAGAGTTAGCAGACCACAGCAATCCATTATCTTACCTGTAAAACAAGAACACTTAATACTGAAACTTTTACACTTTACAAATACGGAACATTCAAAACATATAGCCGCAGTCTGAAATAACGGGTATGTCGACCGTGGGAATAAACGTTCTCCGTTAACTACTTTCTTTTTTAGGCTCTGTGCCTAAAATAAACCTTCATCAAATAAAGGAATCACTGTAAACATGGCGCTTCTGGTCTATTTTTAACCGAAACTCGTAACACAAATTGCTCCTGACCGATTTATGTTTTGAGTACAAGTTGCTTTGGTGATGTAAGCAGCTAAAAGGAGAGTCACTATCGGGAACAGCTCGCTGACGCATTAATCAGGGTTTTTGTAGAGGCCTCGGGTTTTGTTGCAGTCTTGTTTATTATTATAACCAGCCAAGCGTCCCTCTGACCGTGACTTTCACTTTCACATTAAACATGCCGTCTGTTGTATAACCCTGTGGACTTTCTCCACTGCATGACTGTAGACACACATAAACAGTTAGTGCGGAATGTCTGTGTGACAGCGCCCACATGACAGCGATAAGCTTTCAGGTTTTCCTGTCAGTCCAGCTGCTTAAATAACGGACAGACTTACCTCAAAGAATGTACTGATGTTTCCGGTACAGTTTTACTGCAGCCCCCTCCTCTAAATACGTGAAGAATGGTGTTAAAACACGTAATGTTTTCGCTAACAACACTGACCTAACTGAAACAACACACCGGGTATGCTCGATTTTCTTGTACGAGAGCACCCAGTGGCGTAGTGATGTGTCGGTCGCGAACGAAACGGCTATAAGAGCCGATTCTTTGAAGTGAACGACGCGAGCCGACTCCTTATTGGGAGTCGTGGATTTTTCCCCCTTCTCTCACCCTCTGGCACTTTTTTTTTGCTTCACTCAGCACGTGAGCCTTGTGCTTTGTGCTGGGAAGAGGGGGGAGGGGCGGCAATAGCACAGGAACAGAGTCAGAGGGAAAGTGAGAGAGAAAGAGAGCCAGGGACTAGTGGTGTGCGGATCGATACTGAAATATCGATTCTTCCGATACCAGCAATTTATGTTCTAGAATCGATTCTCATATTATAATATCGATATTTTAGTACTCTGGGGTAAATTTGTAGTTTTTCTATTCAAATGAACGCAGTGGAAAGAAACTATACAATTCGGATCGTCTAATTTGGAAGGAACTACTTCCTCTTACGCCTTTCATAGTCATATGCGAAATACGGCTGTATAAATGTGTCGCAGCCCCTGGCGTGCACACTCACAACAATGGCTGAGCGCAAACAGAGTCCTGTGTGGACACGTTGTTGTGGCAACACCACTGACCTCGTCAAACACCTCGGAGTAAATCACATCACAGAATATGATAAGCTTATGTTGAGGCGAACTGAAGAGGAGGACAGGGACAGGTGCTGCTAGGGCGAGACAGACATCTCTCGCAGAGTCCTTTAGTGCTGCAGGCAGGCAACATGTTCATATGGCGCACAACGTCAGTTTTTTTTATTTCTATATGATTATTCTGCATTATTAAGCAATAAAAACAAGTTGTCTGATGTCCTCTAATCATTATGAAGCAATATGGTTATGTTATTATTACAATTACATAATACAATTATATATTGTATTATGAAATGCAATGAAACATTAAGTTTTTGTACAGAGTATCGGTATCGGATCAGTATCGCTGATACCACCCTGAATTTTACTTGGTATCGGATCGGAAAGGAAATCAGTGGTATCGCACATCACTACCAGGGACAACAACGTCACATTAGAAAGGTATAGTGAGCATCCACAACTATTTTCAGTTGCGGATGATAAAGGATTCAGAAAGTTTATTCATGCAGGCCTACAAGACAGAGAATGTGCATCTTCTTTTTGTTTTCACATTTTAATTTATATTTAATTGCGCTGTGGTTTGCAGTGTTTTGTGTTGTTTCGTTTTAAATTTGTTCAAAAGCAAACAGCTGAAAATTTAAATAGTTAAAAGTTGAAATGTAAATAGTTGTTTTTTGTATTATATGATATAATTATTATTATTGTATAATATAATATATATGTGAGTGCTTGTGTATAAATACACAAACAATACACATATGCTTTCAATTGTGTAATTTAAGCGATCTAGGTAGCTCTTGTTTTGGAAGTTCAGTTAATGCTAGAAATGTGCTTTGGAGTTTGTACGTACTTTGTCTCTAGGGGCCACCGTATATATTTATATATATACATATTTAAATAAAACCACGTGGTTTTTTTTACATTAGTAATTCCTTTTGTGCATAATTTTATATTGTTGTTAAAAATAAATGAATTAAAGCAACAAAACAACCTGAAGAGCCGGTTGGGAGCTGAAAGAGTTCAGGGCTCAGTTTAGGCTCAGTTTAGAAAAAAGGCAGAGAGAGTGTACACCCAGGGTACCAAACAGGCCGCTCCTGAGAGCACAGGTGTGAGGAGCTTTATGTTACAGTTTCTGTCAATCTGTAACCATCATCACAGTTTTCATTCAAGTCACACCCCTTTAATCCGATCAGTCTTTTTTTTTCACGATGGGTATATTATTACTATTTTATCATTAAAACCTAGAAAAAAATGAGGTTTGAATATTCTTCTTATTATTATTATCTGTTTATTTATTTAATTTTAGATAATGTAAGTGTTGTGATTGAGAGAAACATGTTACCAGAGGTGGGAATTAACAAAGTACAAATACTTCTTTACTTTGGAGGATGTGTCCTCTTGACAGTGTACTTGACATATTTGACTGCTGGTATCATCTATGAAGCAATTTGTTTATCAGCTAGGAGCTAGTTAGCACAGCTGCATTTTAAATTTTGTTTAGTGAGTCAAAGGAGAAAGAACAGATGCTCAGAAGAGGAAGATTGTCAATGTTTTGCTGAACAAAAGAGTGGTGTTTTTTTTGTAAAGGAGCGAAACTTTGTTACCACTTGTATGTTGAAATCTTCACTCCTAGTGTGTGTGTGTGTGTGTGTGTGTGTGTGTGTGTGTGTGTGTGTGTGTGTGTGTGTGTGTGTGTGTGAGTGAGTGAGGAATTCTCTTGTTTTATATTATCACTCCCTTTCATTCTATCTGTGAGGACCTGCGTCTAATGGGCTTCTCTCTTCTCTTTCATGCTTATCAACATTACAATTGTCTTTCTGTTATGTTACCAAGATTAAATCTGTTTAGGGCTCGTGGCATCCTAGTGGAAGACGATGGTGTGAGTAAATGTGTCCATTCCCCTGACCTCTGACTGTGGTTGCTGTCCATGGTGCTGATCAAAAGCTGGAAAGAATCTACTGACAGTATTGATTATTGGTATGCATTATTTTACCAATACAGTGAGAAAGAGAGAGAGAGCAAGAGAGGGTGAGAAAGACTGTGAGAAGCTGTTTTTGCTTCAGGTGGAAAGGGCCCAAAAATAATGTCCCCGGCCGAATCACAGTTGTTACACTTGTGAAAGGGGGTCTTTTTAAAGAAAAAAGACCTCCTCCTATTGCAGTAAAAAAAGTGCACCATAGTCAAAACATTTTAACAGCACTCTAGTTTTCATACAGTCATACTCATTCTGTACACTCAAACTCCCCGATACACCCACCCAACATAGCACCTTTAACACTGTGTGTGTGTGTTCATATACTCCTGTTTCACACATCCTGTCTACTGAAAGAGGGTGGCATGGAAATCAAATAGGGTGGCAAAATCAAAGCCATTTCTTCTATGCTGGTGTTACTGTGGGATCCCAGAGTGGGATATTCTGTGTAAAACACGTGTTATGGGACATGTTTCATTAATATATGTATTCATTTTCAGTTTCTTTAAAAGAATAGAAATCCATATTACGTTGGAAAGCAGTGGGGGCAGAATGTTGGTGGTTGCTCCAGGGTTTCGGGGAGCAGTAAGGGAGCCCACCTTCCACTGCTTCCTCAGACACGTACTGGAGAAAAACTGAGACGCATTGTGTCTTCATTACTCTGCTCTTCACCTGCTTTTTCAGGTAACATATTTATCACGGTTGTCTTCATCCTTGGGACCCGCAACATTAAATTCTGTAATATGTATAAGTCAATACGTATGGTTAAAATACATCAAATGCAGTAAGTATACGCATGTTTCATATAAACATAGTCTGTAACTATCTTATTGGCTTTAGCCTAAATAATTGGGCTAAATCAGAAAGTTTAACTATCTGTTGTCTTTTTTTCGTTTTGTCCCTGTTTCCAAAAGAACGAGGAGTAATCTCCAGTGAGCTGGCAGCATGGTGGTGCGGTGATTAGCACTGTTGCCTTACAGCAAGCAGGGCAGTTCAATTCGATTCCACCACCTGCTGGCTGTGGATTTTGCATGTTCCCTATGTGTTTGCGTAGGTTTTCTCTGGGTACTCTGGCTTGGGGTTAGGCTAATTGGTCATTCTAAAGTGTCCATATGTGAATGTGAGGGCAAATGGTCTGTCTGTCTCCATGTGTTAGGCTCCAGTTTGAACTTTTACTATATTTCAGTTAAAGTGTTTTTATAAATTTGCATCACTGATTTGTGTCATGAAATTACCTTTCTGCCACAGCAACCAAAGTCTTTTTAATGACAAACCAGACTGCTGAAGCAGCAATGCCTCATAACTGGATATAAAACCTGTTTTTATTCTATCCTGTACTGTTGTCAATAGAAAAGTTAGGAAAATATAACATTTGAAAATCATTCGAGAAAATGATACTAAAATTAATATTAATATAATTATATTAATTAATACTATTAATATAGTTATTTTTAGGTGTGAAATTTGGGGGTGACATACACACATACACTCGACACTCTCTGCGTCTCTCTCACACACGTCTCACAAGAAGATTGTTATTTATGTATCTGTGCATTTTCTAGTACACACATATTGAATTATTCATAGGACTTTGTACAAAATATAAATGTCTTCCATGTGTTATATTGTGGTTTGATGTTTGCATATGTGGATGTTTTGTTTCTCATTTTTTTGCTTCCCCCAGACTTGGGCTATTCCAGATGCTCACCTGACTGATAGAGAATAAAAAGAAGCCAGTTGCTGTTACAGGGGTTGGGTTCTTTGGTGTGTTTTGGTGGGTACACTCATGCTTTCATTAATAAAGATTACTAGATGATAAATATTTTTGCAGCCTCGTGCCATTTTGTTTGAACCTATACGTGACTGCTGGCCAAACTGATATAAATAGTAAGTGAAGTAAATAAACTGCCTGTGGCTTCTCAGGAAGTCCTGCATTTGGGTCCTGTTATTCACTCAAACCTGACAATAACACATCACCCTGTTTTACCCACATCTGTAAATTTTCAGGCAGGGACGGAGACATCCTGTTACATTTACTGAGATCAGCAACAGAGTTTCTGAATCCAAACCTCAATAAAAATGTGAAAATGACTCAGCTTTTCCTTCTTTTGTTTTTACAGCATTATGGATTATAAGTTAAAGCAATTAATGATGCAGTGAATGGTGGTCAAAGGGTTGATCTTTACACAGAGCACGTCTGTCCCTTTTTATTAGCCCATTACAATTATTCCCCCGTCACTTTAAAAAGGCAACAAAACATGCATGTAACATTTCTTCAGAGATGTAATTCAGTTTTAATTATATAGCGCCAAATCAACACAACAGTCACCTCAAGGTGCTTTATATTGTAAGGTAAATACACTAAGTAATACAGAAAAAAACCCAACAATTGAATGATCCTCTTTGAGCAAGTACCTGGCAACAGTGGGAAATAAAAACTCCCTTTAACAGGAAGAAACCTCTGGGAGATCAAGGCTCAGGAAGGGGCAGCCATTTGCCACAATTGGTTAAGGGAGAGGGGAGCAGGACAAAAGAAACACACTGTGGAAGAGAGACAAGTTAGTGTCACAATCTAAATGTTGAAGTTGGTCGACATTTTCAGATCAGACTTATGGTCTTTAAGCCAAGTTTAAAATTTGTTTTGAATGTCCTTGGTGTAGTTATTGATGTCATTTCTTTTTATGACAATCTGTTCTTAAATTGTGTTTTATTTCTCACAAAAGTGAAAAGATTGTGGAAGAAAGTCGAGCCAAAGAACAGAGTTGGCTCTTAGACTTCGAGTATAGGAGGCCCTCAGCAGAACTTTTAAAGAGAATAAGAAACACAGAAAACCTTAGATAAGGAGATGTGCTCTGTATGGAAGACAGTTTCTGCCACTAAAAAAAAAATTAAAAAAGGATCCATAACTCAAAATTTTGACTTATTTTATCGAAACTTTGACTTATTAACTCAAAATTTTGAGAAAAGTAACTAGAAATTTCGAGTTAGCACTGCTAATCAGTAATCTACGTGAATGATGTCATTTCCTTGTAACCTGAAGCTGAAGCCTTACAAATGTTACAGCTAAGCTACCGGTATTACATCCACTCATGAATGCACAGATTGCTGAGTATTTTCAGTGTGGCTTCAAAAATTATGAAATCCTTGTGTAATTAGTGGAATCACAAACAAAGAAATGAGAGACCAAACATAAATTTTCTAATTTTTTATGCTAAGTATTATTTGGAAAGTCATTACAAAACAGGCAGTTTTGGGAAATTCAGATTCAACTCGAACTACATGAGTAAGCAAACATGAATGAAGACTATGTGCTGCCTTAAGACGTTCAAGGATCAATCAGTGTCGATTAGCAGAATGAAAGTGTATTATGGATAAAATTGTAACTCCTGCAAGAAAAACAGAATGACGTTCTGTATGTTTTCATTTCAATTTGGCCATTAAAATATTACTTTTTTAAAAATAAAAGCTAGGATAGACTTTTTTGTTTAGAAGATGGTGTAAACACTGTAAATAGTTATTTTAAAAGTTTTGCTCTATTCACTCCAATTCACTGAGGACCATTTGGAAATGTCCTGAACTGAAGCCATTTTCAGAACTATAACAGGAAGGGAAAAGACTCTTCTTAGATTGGTTTTGGTGTTTCTGTGTGAAATCAGTAAAGGTATGAACATAATCGCCATCTAGTGGCAGAGAAAAGGAATTAAAACACTTTGTGAATGAGCTGCCACAGCAGTGGTCCAATCTTCTACTGTGTTAGGAGTATTCAGACAATTTTGACATACTTTTTTTTCCACAATGGTAAAACCAATATTAGGTACATAATTCATGACAAATAAACATGTAAAAGGGGTTGATGATATAAAACAGCTCTGTATCAAAGGCAGTGTGGAGTAAGCAGACCTGCTTCTGTTCACTCTGAAGATGAAGCTACTTTAAGAAAACCCTCAGAGTCCCAGAGCTTCTTTCTTCACGCTGCAACCCAGCAGGACATTTCCAGCATCCACACACTCTGACACACACGGTGCTAAAAACACAACATAAATATTAAAATAATGATTGTGGGAGAAAAGCTGTAGAATGAAACAGTTTTTTAAAGCTGTTATTTTATCTGTTACAATCATTGCTAGTACCATTGTGAGCACAGAGCCACGAGGCAGCCTTCATAGCCAGAAGCTCCCACTCGTCCTTTGCATCCATCTTGAAACCATGAAGCCAGATCAGAGCCAGAATGGTGGCCCACACTTCACTGCTGGTCTAATTCCCCAAATCAAAATCAATCAAATAAAACAGACAGAACACACATTTTACTTTCTACAACCAGTAATATTACATATGTTTGTGTACTTCTTTGTCACACGGGGTCACCAAGGTGGGCAGCTCTGCATATTTGATTTGGCAGATTATTACACTGGATGCTCTTCTGATGAAATCCCAAACTGTGATATCATAAATGCTCTAAAATAATGTGCTGAAATATTTTTACAACAACTGATGAAGAAAATAATACAAGGATTCACAGTGCTTATTGTCATGTGTCACAAGAGAAAAGGCATTTTTCTGTGCAATGAAATTCCTTCCACCCACAAATGTCGATTAATATATACAATAGAACATATAATACAAATAGTACAAATAAAAAAATGAAGACAGAAAAGGAGACAAAATATGAAAATTTGAAACAGATGTGTGTAAAAGAGCTATAGCTTAATATGTTGGCTTAATATGTAAGATGACCAGACGTGCAAAAAAAATTTATTATTACTGTTCAGAATGGGTCAGCTGTTCAAGAGTCTGATGGCAGTGGGGAAGTTGTTGAGTCTGGATGTTCTGGATTTCACGCTTCTGAACCTCTCTGCAAGCATTTTCAGTTCATGGCAGTAGTGCTGCCATACCATGCAGTGATGCAGCTGGTCAGTGTGCTCTCCACAATGCAGCTGTAGAACCTGCTGAGGATCTTGGCCGACATACCAAATTTCCTCAGCCTTCTCAGGAAATAAAGCCGCTGCTGAGCCTTCTTGACCAGCTGTGTGGTGTTCAGTGTCCAGGTGAGGCCCTCAGAGATGTAGACACCCAGGTACCTAAAGCTGCTCACCCTCTCCACCTCAAGGCCCCGGATAGACAGCGGTGGGTGAGGCCTCCTCTTCTTCCTCGTGTCCACTATCATCTCCTTTGTCTTGCCAGTGTTGAGGGTGAGGTTGTTGTCCTCACACCATGACACCAGACTGACCACCTCCCTCCTGTAAGTCGCCTCATCTCTTCCAGTGATGCGACCGACCACTGCAGAATTGTCCGCGAACTTCAAAATGATGTTATCCTTGTTGGATGTGACACAGTACAGGGTGTACAGGGTGTATAGGATGGGACTGAGGACGCCAGTATTTGTAATAATGCTGGCTGAAGTGCTGTTGCCGATCCTGATGGACTGCCAGCCTGCCAGTCAAAAATTTCTGCTGCTCTGCAGTTTCTGGATAATATCAGACGCTGGTGCATCTCAGTGGGTGGTTAGGAGTATGATTACCACCAGTGTTTTAGGCTACGTCCACACTAGCCCGGATAGATTTGCAGACTGCGTTTTCGTCTGAGTTGCGCGTCCACATTGAAACGGCCCAAAACGCTTACGTTCCAGTACTGCGTATGCGCAAAAGCGCGTGAGAATTAAAGAATTTGAAGAAAAGCTATCTGGAGCATGTACAAACTGATAATAATCTGTTTTAGGGCTGTCAAAATTGAGAGCAATCAAAACAACTGCTGTATAATGCCCTCCGCTATCTTTGTTTAATTGGTCACATGACTGCATCACATGACTAAAATGAGTCATCGCTTTAGAAAGTCTGCGTTTTTGAGTGTCCACACTGCGACGGGGCAGCTCCGTTTTGAAGTGTATACGTTTTCGAGAGCGTTTTCAAAATGCTGCATTTTTCCTTGAGGAAAACGCCGTCTCAGTGTGGACGGGAGACCAAAACGGAGAGAAAACAATGTGTTTTCAAACGAAAACGCATTAGTGTGGACGTAGCCTTAGCTTCTGATATGCAGATGTTTATTCTCAGGCTGTGAGGCAGGCCTAGGTTTAGTTTGACTTCATTTTATTTGTTTTATGGTGTGTTTTTAATTATATCATGTGTTTTTGTTGAAATCATAGAATCAAATCTGTTTTATCTCACATTATCATTTTGTATTAATATTTAAATTGACAGCAGTGCACCTTTTCAGGCTTTGACTTTTCCACCTCCTCGTTGGTCTGTCCCAGTGCAGCAGCCAGAGCTGGATCAAGCAGCCAGCAGCCAGACGCCTCCTGCAGGGAGACTAACTGCAGCAAAGGGTCTCTGGGTGGCTGCTCAGGCACAGCAGCTGGAAAATCTAAGATGCAATAAAAACAAAACCCGATTATGGTGCTAGATGACAAACAGAACTCTACATGATAACCATAAATTACATCTTAAAACTGTAATAATTACATAAGAGCTCCACAACAAAATCAAATGTTTACAACAGTTCGAACTTATTAAAGAAAACTAAAACTGGCAGCACCATACCATCAGTTACTGTGGTTTTAAAGAATACCATCTGAAGGCAATCAAGCTGATGAAATGAAAGCTTAATATGATGTAAAGTATGTGTTTCACATGTTTTACAGAGAAAATATATGGTTTTATATATTAAATTATTTTAATCTGATTTATTGGAATATAAGACTTAAAGATTATTCAACAGGAGAAAACTGGATCTCAATATCAAAGCAACTGAACTAAACATTGTTATACAGTCTCTTCCACTAAGCCTTAAACTTCCTTCATATCTACCAAGACAATGCATGCTTATTTTTTCTTATTTTATTCTAACCCAGCAAATTATAACTGATGGTGTTACAGACAATAAGAAAATAAGAATTTCCATCAGTTAACCTTTTGAAAAAACACTCCTGTTAATTAAAGCTAAATACATGCTCTCATTTTGTTTTTTACTTACATTTTCTTGACTGGTTTTCTTCTTCCATCATTGGGAATCCATCTGAATTGGTAAACACACACACAAAAAAACGTTTTTGAGTTCATTACAGAGAATTCCTCAGCAATAGTATCTGAATGCATGGATTTCTCAAAAACAGTCATATTCCAAGAAAAAAATCATAACCTTTTCATTTCTGATTTAATACTCATGGCCATTGGAGCAAATATAGGTTTGGAGTCTAACTTATTAAAGAAAAATAAAACTGGCAACACCCCAGTTAAAGTGGTTTTAATGAATACTATCTGAAGGCAATCAAGCTGATGAAATGAAAGCTTGATACGCTGTAAAGTATGTGTTTCACATGTTTTACTGGGAAAATGTATGGCCAATAAATACATACATAAATACACATAATCAGATTAATTTAATATGATTTATTGGAATATAAGACTAAAAGATTATTCAACAGGAGAAAACTGGGTCTCAATATCAAAGCAACTGAACTAAACATTCTCCAAAAAGTTGATTCTGTTCATCTGGACGTAACGTTTTGTGGGAGAAACGTTTCGTCACTCATCCAAGTGACTTCTTCAGTCTCAGCTGAGTCACTTGGATGAGTGACGAAACGTTTCTCCCACAAAACGCTACGTCCAGATGAACAGAATCAACTTTTTAAAGATTTACTTCCCTGGATGATTGAGAATGCATCAAGATGAACTAAACATTGTTATACAGTTACTTCCACTAAGCATTAAATTTCCTTCATATCTACTAAGACAATGCATGCTAATTTTTTTTCTTACTTTATTCTAACCCAGCAAATTATAACTGATGGTGTCACACCCATTAAGAAAAAAATAATTTCTTTCAGTTGACCTTTTGAAAAAACACACATGTTAAAACTAAAATACATGCTCTCATTTTTTTTAAAACTTACCTTCCATTACCTTTTGTTTCCTCCCGTTCATGAAGAATCCTTTTTAATTGGTAAACACAATGCAACATTTTTGAGGTAATTACACAGAATGCCTCAGCAATAGTATCTGAATGCATGAATTTCACAAAAACAGTCATATTCCAAGAAAAAAAAATCATAACCTTTTCACTTCCTGATTTAACACAATGTAAGAAATGTGCACTATTGTGCCCCTCTGCCCTTAGCATACACACTCCATGATAATATTCTTTTGGCTGTCAGAGACACAAACATTCCCCTGACATACATGTTGCTATGGACCACACTACCAGCTCCTACATGTAATAGCTCACATCATTTCCTCTGTGTTTAACAGTCTGTGTATTTACAGAAACTGTACAAAATATCACATTGATGAAAACTGGTTTTGCTGTATTTACTCTTTTTATTGCTTGTTTGCTGCTCTAACTGATGCATATGTATGGAGAAAAATGTGTTCAACAAAGGGTCGATCCACAAGCATAAACTGAGCTCCACAAGTGTGCACAATGACACATGAGGACTCACATGTGCATGTTCAGTCCACACACTGAACCACACCTAAAACTATTTTTTCCAAATGCGTACATCCTAACCTGAATAAATACTGAGTTTAAGTTCAGTGAACAAATCAGATCACTTTGACTTTCAAAAACTGTCTCACTCATACATACACACAGGTATATATGCTCTGAGCATGTTCCTGTGCTGCCATGATTAGTGCCTCTGTGCTGTCTTTCAGATCAGGACATCTGGATGTCGGCCTCTTCCTCTATCTGCCGGTGGTACACACCGTTCAGGGGACTGTCCTTCTACAACAGCCTCTTCCTCCTCTTTCTTGGTTTTCTGCTGCCTGAGGTATTCACTGAGCGCGTGGTCGGTTGTATTGGTGGATATTTGTTGTCTCATTCTGAACTGTGGCACTGACACTCACCAGTCCCCGTCCTCCTTTCTTCCACTTAGCATACAGCCTCAGGGTGCTGATCTTAGGGTGAACCCTCCATGCATGGTCAGGAGTTTCCTTGTCTTGATGTCAGTGGCTTCCATCTCTTATTATCCCAGCCGGGTACCTGATCATGGGCAGGGCGTAAGTGATGATAGCCTGGATCTGTTCTTACTGTTCAGCTGACTCCTCAGGACCTGTCTGACCCTCTGCAGGTACTTGGTGGTTTCAGCTTTCCTAGCAGCCTCTCCACAGCTCTTAGGGTCCTGTTGATCTTGTACAGTTCTAGGCATTCCAGGATCCGAGTGTGGGGCTTGGTCAGCCAAGTCTTGCAGTCTCTATCAGTAGCTGGTGTTTTGTGCCTCTGGTATTGATGCCAATTCCTTTTTGTGCCCCGCTTATGTACTGAGCCATGTGCTTATTCATCTTTGCCGCTATGATGCCTGAACAGAAGCTTCCATGTGGTACTGATGCAGGTTATGTCCAGTAGTTGGATGGGCCCGGTCCCTTCTACAAACAGCTACACATTTACATAGATGTACAGATGTGTCATTTAGGTTTTACTTACCTGCTTCAATTTCCTCAAACATCGCCGCGGAGTCACACACTATAACGTAAAATAGAGTCAGTACATTTCTTAAGAATTTGTTAAGGAACACTAACTTACTGATTTGTTGATATACAAATACAAAACAATAGTATAAAAGTATGTAAATGTACTTACCTGCTTCAATTTCCTCAAACATCACTGCGGAGTCACACACTATAACGTAAAATAGAGTCAGTGTTCCTTAGCAAATTCTTAAGAAATGTACTAACTTACTGATTTGTTGATATACAAATACAAAACAATAGTATAAAAGTATGTAAATGTACATCACTGTCACCTTTCTAATCAGAATCTTGATTTCTTGTAACAAATATTTTAAAGTCAATGTCATTTATTGCTTTTGGATCATCTGAACCTGACTCAGATATTCTGCTCTTAAATTTATCATCGTACTCTTTTTTACTCACATTCATCTGTCTGACAAAAACAGATTAATATTTCATCTTAACATGTAATGTCTCCACATCATACTACGTTTCTGGCTTCTGAGAGTCTTACAGCAGGTTAGAATATTACTACAATATTTAAACTGTATTTAAATCTACATGTTGATAAACACCACCTATATTTAATCATTCAAGTTCAGACACATTGGCTCATTTAAAGGGTCTTTTTCATTATTTTTACTCTTTTGTGCAGTAGAGAAGAAAATGGCTCTTAATGGAAGGAACTACATGATCACATATTTAATATATTACATTTCTAATTATTTAATAATTCAAAAAAGTTAGTTTCACAGGAAGGAATTGCAGCTTGATTATGACGCTAATATGGAAATGTTGGGAAAATTAGACATTTCATTTGCTGTTTAGATCAGTACGTTTATGGCTTCTGAGGTCATTATCATGACCTGCAACTTATCATAAATGGTAGTATAAATACAGCCAATTACAACAACTGGGAAAATAAATACTGCAGCAACTGTGCAGTGAATGTTTGACATTTAACATTTCAAATACAAATATGTTGGTTTCTTTGTTTTTATTTTAGAAATGCACATGTGTGTAGATGTGTGTTGTCACTCAGCTTCTACTTACTAATCGTGGATGGAGCAGCCATCATGACTATGAAAAAAAAAAGTCAGGTTGAGGGTGAACATATAAGAGAGAAATAAAACCTGGCATTACCACACCGTTGATCTTTAAAATGTATAAATCAACCTTAAACAGGTTGAGGTTATCAGGTGAAGACTTCACTTTGGGACACAGCGCATTACAAAGGCTGTCACAGCAAATACTGCAGCTATTTGCATACAGTATTCAAATGAATTCAAATAAAAATGTGTGTTGGTCTTTTTATTTTTATTCGTCAGAAATGCATATTTGTGTAGATGCATGTTTTTGCTCAGCTTTTACTCACCACAACCAATTGGAGCCAATTCAAACACTACGCAAAAAAATAAAAGAAAAAAAAAATATCAGCCTGAATATTATTAGAGAAAAAGAAAAACAAAACACTGTCGATCTTTAAAATGTATAAATCAACCTTAAACAGACTGAGGTTATCAGGTAAGTCTTCACTTTGGGACACAGCCCATTACAAAGGTTATCAAAGCTATTTGCATACAGTATTGTATACTTACCATTTCAAAAAAAGTTAAAAACAGAAATTTTTATATATATATATATATATATATATATATATATATATATATATATATATATATATATATATATATATATATATATATATATTTTGAAATGCACAGATGTAAAATGATTTTTTTTTAAAGGTCCAGAGATTTAATGTCTTACTTTTTAACATTCATAGGCTGATATGCAAATATAACACAATACAAAAACACTGTTTAAAATATACTGTTTTTTTCTCCTGTCAATATCTTGAATAACTGTACCATATTTTTGCTACTGAATCTCATATTTTGCTTTAACCAACCTTTTTAAAAAAAAATTTGTACAACGTCTGGATCCTGTTAACTGACTCTGATAGTCTGCTCTTCTATTTATCATTGTACTCTTTTCATTCAAGTTCAGCTTTCTTCATCTTCAAACTGTGTTTGAGTATTTTAGTTTAAAAAAAAAAAACAACAACTCACGGGCTGTTGGAATATTTCTGCGCACAAGAGGTCCCTGAATCACTTCGCTGTTGTCTTTGTTGACAGCAATGAAGGCAGTGAACGAACTGCTCACTCCTGATTCGACACTGAGCTGCACCACCTTCTCCTTCACTCCATCTTGCTGTCCTCTGTGCTCTCTCTCCTCCATCTCCAGGGAGCGAATGAGAGTCTGAGCACCCAACCTGTGAACTGTTAGTCTGCAGGCAAGAAGGAAAACACACAGAATCATATGTCATATGTGATCAGAATCAGAATCACAATCAGAATACTTTATTAATCCCGAAGGAAATTAGGGTTACAGCAGGCAGCACGCTAATGGCGCATGCGCACTTACAAAGGAACCTTCTGACCAACTTTACACAAACATCACATTGGGGAGACATGTCAGAAAGGTAGGCTGATAGGAAAAAAACAACGAAAATACATAACATGAGGTAAGAGGAGGAGAAAAAAAACTCCACTCAGACTGAGCTCCTGAGAACAGTTTGATAACAGAAAAAACACCTCAGCACAAAAGCACATGACTATCAATACACCATAGAAACACAAGACAAGCAACAGGGGCGGGTAAAGGGTAAGAGAGAGCCGGTGTAGACAGCGCATCCGGTCCTGCAGCGTGTCTGCGCTGGTCCAGTCGACTGCCATCTTCCCCGGTAGGGCACAAGCATCGAAGGCGTTTGGAAAGGGAGGGGGGATCAGTGTGTGCATATCAGTGTATGTGTGTGTCCAGAGTTCAGCTGAGACAGTGTCCTTCGGCCCGCCAGGCTAAGTAAACAGTCTTCCAGCCAACCCAGGTGGCCTTGTATGGAATGGGGGGGAACAGTCTAAACACAGTCGTTATCAGGGAGTTTTATTCAGCTCCAGCCTTAAGGCCGCAGCTGGCGCCGAAGGGGTCTCCGCATGAAGTGATGGTGGTTTTTACATATATTGCAAATAGCTATGCTTAATACTGATCGAATATAATCAGGTATATTAAATGACTAATAAATTGTCTGTCTATGTATCAAAAGACCCCTCTGAGTGAAAAAAAATCAGGGAACAGTTAACCCTGCCTGGGCTAGGGTTACTGGGCCCCCACCTGTTCTAGCAGGAAGGGGTCATCCCTGACTGCAAACCAGTGCACAAAGCAAGATACATAAGCAAGTTTGATGAGGAAGAACTGGTCTGGCCGGCACAGAGTCCTCAACTCAACCTGATCAATGACCAACCTCACAAATGTCCATTTAAAAGAATGACCAAAATAACCCAAATTATCTGTGTATCTGAGCCTCAGTCTAACTTTGCTTTTTTTTTGTGGGAATGGAGTCTCTGCCTTTGATTCTGACAAGTAACTGCAGCTAAAAAGTCAACACTGTCACGTCATTTGATCATAACAAGTGTAGAAAAGCTCAGACTGCAGCGTAGAAGTTGC
Organism: Astatotilapia calliptera; assembly: GCF_964374335.1. Lineage (NCBI taxonomy): Eukaryota > Metazoa > Chordata > Actinopteri > Cichliformes > Cichlidae > Astatotilapia > Astatotilapia calliptera. The sequence goes on from NC_137435.1 coordinate 29,862,630, forward strand.
TGAAAGGGAGGAAAGCTACAATAAGCTGGAAGTGAGTCAAACATTGATTGGTAGATTGTTAACAATATTGTATGCAATTGTTCAGGACCACTGAGTCACAGGGTTAAAGTCTACTCATTGTGAAAGAATTTCTGCAAGAACACAAAACTTTGCACAGGTGTTATGAGAAGTTTACATACACTCATCAAGGGCATGAATTTGATGGTATTTCTGAGCTTTTAATGGTTTCTTTGGATTCTTGTTGTTCCAGGGTGGAATGATCCAAATTAGCTGGCTTATTCACATAGACTGTAATGTTTCTAATGTACAAAGAAATTATGTCATTCAGTTGTGTTGTGCATATGCATATTTTATATTATAGTTACACTGTGTACTGTGTGTTAGGCACTTTATTGATATAAGGGCAATGGAGTCCAGCACTCCTTCAAAGGCAGATATAGGTAAACAGCACTAAAGAGCTTTACTATTCAAAAGGTGATTAGTGCCAATTTCTGAATATTTATTTTTTAATTTCACAATATGACAAAATAAAGGATGCTTAATACTTTTTAACATGATATTCTTAATAACAAAATTGAAAAAAATTTGGATTTTGTTATTATTTTCCTTGAGTATTTCTTCTTCAGTCACCTTTCTCACTCACTATGTGTTAACAGACCTCTCTGGACAGAATCATACTTGTTATTATTCTCTGTCTCTCTTCCACAGCATGTCTTTATCCTGTCTTCCTCCTCTTACCCCAACCGGTCGCTGCAGATGGCCCCGCCCCTCCCTGAGCCTGGTTCTGCTGGAGGTTTCTTCCTGTTAAAAGGGAGTTTTTCTTTCCCACTGTGGCCAAAGTGCTTGCTCATAGGCGATCATATGAGTGTTAGGTTTTTTTCTGTATGTATTACTATAGAGTCTACCTTACAATATAAAGTGCCTTGAGGCAACGGTTGTTGTGATTTGGGGCTGTATCAACAAAACTGAATTGAATTGAAGAAAATGGTATTTCCTTTCAAATTTCATGTGGCATTGAGCAAACATGACAAGTCATGCCACAAAAATAATCAGTACGTTGTCTCTTCAAAATACAACAAATACTAGAGTGTCCAGAAGGTCAAGTGGAATTTTTTTTTTTTTAAATGTGTCAGTAAGTGCTGTGTGGCAGGAAGGAGTTGGACCCAAAATGCAGGCTCTCAGACTCAAGGGATGAACTCAAAATCACAGCTTTATTGGCTGGCAAGGAAGACGCATTTAAAAAAAAAAAAAAAAAACTACACTGGGAAATCTAAGTTCAAGGAAACACAGGGACAGAGTAACACACCGCAATGAGGGACGACGTAACACTGACACAGAGACACACAGGGCTTAAATACACTGGGGAATAACGAGGGAATGAGACACAGAAGAAGAGCAGAGCTGGGGGAAATCAGAACTGACGAGACAAGGAAACAAAGTAGGGCCGTATTCAGGGTCTGCAGCCTTAAAGGCCACATTTTAAGGCCGATTACGTCACAGTGGCGCGCCGAAGGCTGTCCCAATTCAAAGGCTGCTCGAAATGCGTCCTTCATTTCCCTGAATTTTAAGGCTGTGGCAGTGTAGACTTCGTGGCCCAACATATCCCACAATTCATAGTGTGGCAGTCGGTGTGGATAATTTTGCCGCAGACGGCAGAAGCGGAGCGGCCGAAGAGTAAACTGTGAAAAGTAAGTACGGAATATTATGTCACTTATTTATGTGCGAATGTTTAATAATGAGGAACATTAAAACATTACTGTTGGCCACATGTCGCCATTAGCGATGTTTGTACGTTCAGCTTTTACTTGCTTTTAAAGCCTTTAAAATATAATAATACAATAGTCGACCTTAATCTTACAGAGAATGTGATGATTTTATGGATAATTAAAGTCAGTCATATATCCACAATCACAACAAGCTGAAAGTCAGTGATGCTGCTCGGTTTGCAGTCCTGAATATCACGGCACAAGCAGAATTCACTGCAATGTTAATGTTAGCTATGTTATATTGCTGCCTCTGTTCGGTGGTGTCGAGCCAAACGGACTTTAACGTGTGTTTGAACGAGCTGACGGTTCACTCGTTAAGCTGAAAGAAAGATGCTTTAATCACAGGAGTCACACATGTGTCCACTGTACCATCTGGGAACTCTTCTTGTTTAGCACTCGTAATAACACAAACACTAAATCCTCCTTCTCTTGTGCTGTTTTGTAGCAGTGTATACATCTGAGACTGTCACCTGTCTGTCTGTCCTGCACTCTCTCTCTTTGTCTTTCTCTCTGATTGTGTAATAAAAGTATGAACATGTGTTTATAAGTTACACTTGTGTTTGAATCCTGCAGCTTATCACACATTTGATTCCCATGTGTGACAACTGCAAGTGTCCAGAGTGAGGACAGACTGAGGGATCCACTGCTGCACATCATCTGTGAGGCTTTGCACCCCTGATGATCCACCAGGACAAACTCAGCAGTGTTTGAGGAAGTGAAAATATGTTCTCCTTCATTTCTGTCAACCACACGTTTCCAGCTATCATAGTTGCTAGGCAACCTGGGCAGCGCGACGGAGGCTAGACCGTCCCATTTCACAAGCCTCGCACTTCCGGCCTTAGCGGTCTTTGAGTACGCGGCCCTTGAGGACCGTTGAGGCTGCGTACTTTAAGGCTGCAGACTCTGAATTGGGATACAGCTTAGGATACACTCACATGAGACACAGACCTTCAAAGTAAAACAGGAAGTATAACACTGAGGCGCGAACTTGACATGGTGGAGACAGAACAACTAAGAAACCGAGACATAACCATAAGGCAGAGGACTCTAAGAACCAAAAGACTAGAGATGATAAATAATACACAGAGTGAAATCCTGGAACACAAGAAACTGACTCAAGGGAGCAACAAAATACCAACCATGAGAATATAATTCACAATACAGAGTGACAAAAAACACAGGAAACTCAAAACATGCCAAGACACAGACCAAGAAACACGGACTTTACACAGAACAGAGGGGGCACAGAGAAACATGAGGGGCAAGGGATCAAAACTAGAAACCATAGAATAAATCACATGAGAACTCGACAAAATACTAAGAAAACTCACAAAGAACTAAAAACGCTGGGTCAGGAGACCCAGGACCCTGACAAAATGTTATTATTTGAAATGGAGTCACTTGGGTCTCACAAATTAAAAATATACATATATTCTATTTTGACAGGACAACCTACTGATATTTTTGTTTTAGCAGTACAGCGTAGTTCAAAAGAGCATTTTTTGAAGAAAATATCTTGTGTAGTATTTAATATTTGAAGTTAAAATTTCACAGTAGTCGTTATACGTGCCCAAACTTTGTACCATAACATTTTTATGAAAATCATGGATGGTTGAGCAGAAGTCCTGTGTTGATTTCAAACAGAATGACCCATGAGCTGGGTTTGACTTTACTAACTTTTTGAAGTTACTTTTTAACAAGCAGGTAGTAGTTTGTGTAGTACAAGAAAAACTACCCATTAGCTTAAGAAATTCCCGAGCTGTCCTTAAAGTAACACCAAAGCTGGGTCCGCTCCCTAGACCTCAAAGAAAGGCAGAAATCCCACAGAAGGAAGCAGAGGCAGTCAGGACAAAGACAAGCTATGAAAGAGAGAAAGCAAGAGAAGTGCAGTTTGGTGTATAAACACATGGAGAGTGAAAATAAAATGCTCAGTGTATCATGGTAAGCCACCAACAACCCAGTTGCAGCATACCTAAGGGATGGTTTAGGGTCATCTGATACAGCTCCAACGGGAAAGTATTGACGAGTAATGTTAAAAATAGAGATAGTGCCTGAATTTAAATAGTGTTATGAATTAAAGAAAAAAAGAATGCTTGGACACTGCTATCATAATGGACAGGTTTTTGACAGGGCTCCCACAACTATGTCTCCAAACTAACTTCCTTCCAAGCCAAAGACTAGAAAATATGGTGAAGCATATCTTGCCTTTGGCCTCACCTGCACAAGTGCCAAGGTAGGTCTCCCCGGCAGAATTAGTTTCCCCTGCGTCGGGAGCACCCCTGGGCTCTCCAAATCACGGACAAACAGAATCCCACATTCTGGATTTTTAGTTCACAAAAACTTCTTATAATGACTTACTATCCCTGACATTTTGGCACTTTATACAGTAAAGTTACAGTGGAATACAAATACTGACAGGCTGATCCTGCCACAATTTGTTCCCCCTGTCCAAATCATGGACAAGATTTTCTTGTAAAATAAAGAGGGGGCCTAGCAAAAGAAAGTTTGGGAACCACTGACGTAACCGCAGTAATCAGGCTGAAGGAGTCCTGACAGTATCTTGCACAGATTTCTTTCTGCTGCTGATGGATTTGCCTCTAAAAGTCAGACAGACTTTGTTTTCTTCTCTAAACAAACACTATGACAGTGTGCAATGTGCAGACAAGTCTGTCATTCTTTACAAAAGCAGGCTCTGAGAACACAAATTAGTTGTTGTTGGTGATGTTCCTGTGTGTGTCAATCTGTCTGTTCTTAGTGTATTTTAGAGTAAAAGTGTCAGATTATTGCACAAAAGTGTTTGGACTTGAATTCAAACAATGTCTCCTTGATTTCACACAAACTGCAGACTGAGATTACTCTGTCATGTCTAATATGTTTGTGGTCAGTAATGATATACTATTAGATGTTATGATACCCCTAATCCAAGAAATAATGATTAGGAAAAAGTGAAACATGTTTAAAACTAGACACACAGCATTAGGTTTGGGTATTATTAACTGTTTTCCAGTAAGTAGAGTTACGTTTCTGAAAATACTGTTTTAAATTCAACACGTGGAAACTCACAATTCAAAACAGAAGTGTTGTTTGTGTTAAACTGCTTTACCCAGCGTCCTCTGCAGGTCTGAGACTGAAGTGCAGCTGGTTCTCAGAGGGATGACCTGCCAGGCTGTATTTCAGCGTCACACAGCCCTCTGCTGCCTCTGAGCTCTGACACAGAATTACAGTGTTAGAAGTCACGTTAATCACTGTCATCAAATACCTAAACAACAACATGAGAGGCTGCTCCTACCTGTCCAGTGAGCTGGGCATAAATCAGTGACCTCTGACCCTGGAAAAGTGTTGTGATTGGTGGAGAGAGGACAGTGACAGACACTTCCTTTGGTAAATCCCATGTGACTGAGATGTCGACCACAGCTGGCTGCAGAGCAAATCGCAGCGACTGCATCACCTGAAAAATAATGAAAACTTTCCAAATATACACAAACAGCTGGAACAGACATTTCACTCACTGCAGGTCTGATCTCAAATATGTATCTGCTGCTGCTGTAATGTTTAACTTGACTTATAATATTATTAATGTATATAACATGTTTGAACATACATACATGCACATAAACAGACACATAACCAACCATACATTCAGACATTTATTCCAACATGCAAACTATGGACCAAAATACAGGGGAAAAGATCAAGGGTAAGGTAACCAATGAATGCTTTCTCTCTTTCATAGCTTGTCTTTGTCCTGACTCCCTTTGTTTCCGATCCCAGTCCCAGTGTCGCCACCTCCAGCTGAAGAAAGGGAGAGATGCTTCCGTTGCAGAGAAATTTTCCAAATCACTTTATGGCGACCTGTCCAATTTGGCCAAAAGACTCCGCCCACTGGTAAATTCGGGCATACGGTTGGGCGAATCCCTCACTTCCACTGAATCTCTGCTTCTCCTTCTGGTCATCCTCAGTCTCAACTAGATCACTAGGTCACTTCAAGCCTCAGGAGCTGAGCAGAACCTAATTGATATTAGGTTAGCTAACGAGTTACATCTCCCTTTGATCCTGTTAAATCCTCCCATCCCTGCTACAGCCCTTAATAACCAATTTTTCACTACCATTACCCACCAGACCAAAGCCATCAGTATTATTATCTGAGGCAATAACCAGACCCAGGAGAGGGTTCCTTTACTCTGGGGTGGAGACAAGGAGGCCGCTTCCAGTCCTGCAGCAGCAGGGAAGTTCTCCTGTTCTCCTGGCATCAGCAGTTTGTGACGACCCCATGCGTCACTCTGCCCATTCATATGTGGTGTTGATTCGTGCTGTTCAAAAGTGAATTTAAAACATGGGAGGGGCATGGTGCCAATGACCTGCCCCTGTTCACCTGCCAGACAAAAGCAAGTGTCAGCATGCCCCCCCCCCCCCAAAGAACCCTCAATGTCTACGTGTATTTAAAATTGAGAGGTGGGCACCGGTACTAGAAGTGAGGCTGAACAAACACACTGCCTTCTTTGAATCGCCATTTCAAAATTAAAACACTTATTCACAACTGCTCCCATTCTCATCCACCCCGACCACTCAAAGTTGTGTATTGTAGAAGTGGAAGCATCAGACTCTGGTGTTGGAGCAGTCCTCTCACAGTACTCAGGTTCTCAAGGCAAACTACAAGCCTGTGCCTTCTTTTCTCGCAGTCTTTCCCCAAATATTATGATGTAGATGACCGTGAGTTGTTGGCTGTAAAATTGGGCCTAGAAGAATGGAGACACTTACAAGGGGGGCAGAGCATCCTTTTGTGATCTGGATAATCATAAGAACTTAATCTATTTAAGGACAGCCAAGAGACTGAGAGCCCATCAGGCTCGCTGGTCACTATTTTACGCATGTTTTAACGTCGCTGTTTCCTACAATCATATCCCTGCTTCCTCAGGCAAAACTGTAATAATCACCATATTTAACAGTTTTTTTTTTTTTAAGTTAGCCCACCGTATAGCCTTGAAAAAAAAACTGTCTTCAGTTGCTGAGACAGCTAAATTGTTAACAGATCATGTTTTCCGACTCCATGGTATTCCGGTGGAGATCATGTCTGATCAAGGCCCTTGGTTTACTTCACAGGTGTGGAGGTCATTTTGTTCAGCATTAGGAGGCCGGGTCAGTCTCAGCTCTGGATATCATAGCCAGACCAGCAGCCAAACAGAGCAGATGAAACAGGAGCTGGAGGCTACACTTTGCTGTCTCACGTTCAACAACCCTTCAACCTGGTCATCATATCTCCTCTGAGTGGAGTATGCACACAACTCTCACACTTCATCCGTTACTGGTTTCTCTCTCTTTTGAAATCTCCTTAGGATACCAGCCACTTTGTTCCCAGAAACAGAGATAGAACTGGCAGTTCCCTCAGCGCAGCAGCAGCGATATCAACGTGTCTGGACACGGGCCAGAGAGACATTAGTCTGGAAAGATGAGCGCTAGCGCCGTTAAGCAGACCACCACAGACCACGCACTCCCAGGTAGCTACTTGGGCAGAAGGTATGGCTTGCTGCAAAAGATATTTCCCTAAAGTCACTGTTGCATTCACCCATACAAGGTGGGGCTCCATCATTAGCCCCAAGGTAGTTAAACTGAAGCCACCAGCATCTTGATGCATAATCAATCATCCAGGTAAGTAAATCCCCAAAAGTTGATTCTGTTCATCTGGATGTAGCGTTTTCAGTGGGAGAAATGTTTTGTCACTCAACTAAGTGACTTCTTCAGTCTCAGCTGACTGCAGGTTTCCCCAATCTTATAAACAGAACATTTGCATTATGACTGAAACCAGCCCAGTGAAAGAACATGGGGTGGGAGGTCAGTTCCTTGATCATTAATGCAAACACTCATGAACATTGATCAACAACCACTGATCAATGGCCATGAGCACCATTCACAGAGAGTTGGGGAATGGCTGCAATCACAGCATTGTAAGATGGCAAAAGATGTACCCTTAGGCAATGTTCCCTCTGTGCAATCGCGCACTGCTGGCACAGGCTCCGCGCACAGAGAATCTGCGTTGGAGTGTGAGTCAGTAAGTGACCGGTGACTGGCTGCTCCAGCCAATGATGCGATTCACATTCGTATATACGCAGCTAATCAACATCGTTGACAGGCTATGACAACGTTCTTATGTGCCGACACCGGTGTTTTAGCTAGCAAAGCAGCGTGGCTGATGTGCAGGATCTTGGATGTCCGCCGGCCTGGTCGTGGCTGCCAGTCTTGGGTAGACTGGGAAGGGTACTGCACCTCCGAGTAAAAAGACTGCATGTGTGAAATAATGTCAAGGAGATCTGTCGAGAAAATTAGTTTAAACTCAGAGAAGAGAACTGATCAAGAGACTTGGTCCAGTTGAAGACGTGCAGACTTTTTAAGCAGTCACTAGAATACATGGCAGGGAAAACAGGTTGAGGTGGATTAAGGAATCTGCTGATGGTGTCAAACAAAAACCTTTGATTGGATTTATTACCATTAATCAAAACAGCAGAATAAGATTGTGTCTTTTATGAGTTGGTTAAGTATGTTTAGTAAGTCCTTCATATGGTGTCATTATCCTCCTTCATAACTGTGTTTAATGTCTTACTTTTGGTTGCATCCTGTCAGTCCCTGTGATGAACTGAGCGTGACCTCCTCCTTCCTTGGCCATCCCATTGATGAGAGCAGAGCTGGCCCCTTCCCCAATCCCAAAAGAGAAACACCTGCAATAAAACAATTGTCTTTGAGCACACAGAGGACATGTTGGACATCCTGGTAATTGTGTAGATATAACTGTGGTTTTGTGGTTTCACCTGTGAGAACCTGAATTCTTCTTCACCTGATCAATCACTTCTTTGGTGTTCCCCACCTCTCCATCAGTAAAGACAAACAGCTAGAGAGGAGAGTTTACACATAAGGACATATCACCAGACCCACAAACACACAGCTTGTTCTGAGAGCTGAGTTAGTTTTCAGAAATAGTAACTGGGCTGTGTTTTATTAGTGCTTTTCTACTCTGCTTGAGCACTCAAATCTCTTTATGCAACATGTCTCATTCACCTATTCAAATAAAATGGGTGAATACAGGCCCTTTTTTCCATGGGTTTCTATAAAGCAGTAACATGCACATACTCACTCTACATTATGCACATTGGGATCAAGAACACATTGCCATGCAGCCAGGAATCGAACCACCAATGTTCTTATGAGCAGATTATCTGCTGCACAACCTGACAGACAGGTTGTGCAGCTTTCCTAGTGTCCCACTTTATGTGTTACCTGTCTGGGCTGATTGGGAATGCAGGGCTGGCTGTAAATATGTTTGATGGGCTCCAGGATCTCTGTTCCTCCAAGATCAGCCTCCATCTGCTCAACTTTCTTCAGAGCCTCCTCCATGGTCTGCTGGCTGTACTCCACACTCTTACTGCCATCACATAAACACATGCACCAAAACATCCATTAAGATAGCTTAGCAAAGACAGCAGGGCCTTTGTTGTTGTTGTTGTTGATACTCACAGGAAGATGTGTTCATATCTGGACCCAAAACTGTAAATGTTGAAATAGCAGCCAATTGGTAAACTCTTCAACAGGAGCAGCAGAGTATCCTGAAGGGAAGAGGGAAAAGATGGTGAGGCCACTGTGTGAGAGGAACATTGTGAAAGAATATCTATCTAATATGAGTGTAAGAACAAATGATGGATACCTTGGCACTGCGGATGCGAGTATTACTCATACTTCCAGATCGATCCATTAAGAACACAAACTCTCCACATGAAGCCGTTGAAGACATCACAGACTGGGGGAACTCAGGGTACAGACTCACCATCACCACTGGATCACCCATCAGAGAACCTGAGAAATCAGAGACAGAAAAAACTTAAAACAACATCGCCTTTAAGTGTTTATTCAAACATATTGAACTCCTGAGCTGATGAGTAAAGATAATTTGCTAATAAAAATGTATCTAACAACCTCTTCCATTTTCACTCACCCGGCTCAGCAGAGGCCTGTCCTGCCTCCACCACAGCAGTGGGCTGGTGGGCGTCTTTGTAATAAATCAGCAGTTCAACATCTCTGTCAAACTTGTGTCCTGCAGCCAGCTTGACCTGCACACCACAAACACATTCATATTTATTCCTCAGTAATAAGCAACAACCACACACAGCAGACACATCAGCACTCTACCTACCGTGGCCTGGGTTTGATCAGTGTTGAGGTACTGCAGAGGGTCCAGGGAGCAGTTGGACTCTACTTTAGAGACTGGACGAGGAGAGGACACTCGGGCAGAAAAAGACAGACTGTAGGGCACCAGAGAGGCTGGAACAGAAGTCACCTGGACACCTGCACCTTCACTACCTGCACACAGTATCAGGTTAGAAATGCTGTAAACAATAAGGCTGCTCACAAGAAAAAACTTCAGCTGCTAAAAACCTCTGCTTCGAATAAGGATTTCAGTAAAATTAGGTATTTTTAAAAAACAGTTCTATTTCAGCTGTTCGGGAATAACTAGATTATCAGAGTACAAATGATAGAGAACCATGCATCTGTGTGAGCAGCTTTACAATTTAACAGCTGTACTCTGTGTGTTTTGCAAATGTTCCACATACTTGATCAATTCTAATAGCAAACTGTAACATACACAAATCCCCATAACAATTTTATATATTCAAATTTCACTTGCAACATATCAAGCTGACAAGAAAATCTGAAAAGTTACAGTCTGTGGTTACTCAACACATCTGCCTCTGGTTTCTTACAAAGTTTATAATATGAAAAATATCTATATCACTTTTTCTTCTAGAAAATGAAGTTGGATCTTGACTTAATTTTCTGCCATACATTGTATTCTGTCAGTGTTTTCAATGTTTGTTAAAGACCTAATATGGTTTAAACATTTCTGGTCCAAGTATTCTGAAGTTGTCCTACCCTGAGGTTGGTATCGAGGGTTGAGCACAGCAGGCAGACAGAACCTCAGACCATCATCAGCCTGCACAGCCAGCTCAGTGACGTACTCCAACCTGATGGAGGCGCTCTCTCCTGGAGGCAGACTGCCCACACTCAGAGAGAATATATCTGGACTCTGATCACTCTCCTCCAATAGGAAGGCCTGCTGACCGGAGCTCAGAGCATCATCATACTCCTCACGAGCCTGAAGCACAGCTGACGCATTTCAGTGACATTCACTGTGTTTATTTTGAAGCTCACTTATAATCAGGTTATATTTACTGTCCAGCTCACCTTCTGTTTCTCCTTCACCTCAGCTACAATCTGCGTCTGTCCAATCTGAGCACTGAAATGACAGACAGCAGCATCTCCAGGCAGAGGGAAGACAAAAACAGCCTCTAATGGTTTGTCCTCCTTGTTCTCGTAGTTCAGAGTGGAGACCACTGTAGCCACATGGTCCCTCACCTCCAGCTCCACCTCAATGCTCTTCAGAGGAACTGACAGACAAACAGAATTAGAATAACTACATAAACCATACAGATGTTTTGCAAATGGTTGATTCACAGATTGTGTCTTGTGTTATATTTCAGCCACACAAAAGTCAACTATTAACAAGCTGATACTTAAACCTGACTGTTCGATAGTGTCGCAATGTGTATTTATTTTTATTCATATTGATTCATTTATTTATTTATTTTTTATCAATTAATTTTCCTCTTTACTTTTCTACTACAAGGATATACTCTGCATGACCCGTAGCCATATGTAGCAGCAGCCCACTGCCCAGGATGCATATGGTCAACTTTACCAACTTGTACAGAGTGAGCTTGCTGCCATCCTGAACTCTCCACCAGTAAGTGTGGGAGACCCAGACGTTTTTATTATGTATGCTTTGGCCAGTAGAAGATGAAAATGGCCACGAACCTCAATGCAATTCTCATGTTGATAGTTGAGTACAGCCTCAGTCAGGGTGAAACAATTATATATTATTATTTGTTACTACAACTGATTAAAGTCTTTACATTTGAATGTTACATGAATGAAAAGAGTCTGCAGAGAAAACTTTATTTCCTGTCAGTACCTGGTTCCCTCTGGAGAGTTAGCAGACCACAGCGGTTCATAATCGTACCTGTGAAACAAAAACATAGCGATATTAATATTAAACACAAGAAATATTTCTCATCTAAGCAGCCTGGAACAATGCTCTACTTTATATATTTTATATACATATAAAATTCTGCATTTAAGAAAACGTTTCCTTAAAACAAAAACTTAATATGACATTTAAAGGATTGTTTTTGTTGTTTTTAGTTTTTTAACAAATGAAACAAAAACATTGGAGTTCATTTTAAAAGCCCTGTATTGCTTTTCTTTTGATTTTTTTTTTGTTATTGCTCATTAATAAGACAAAAGTATTTCTTATCTGATTAATCAACGGTATATTCGATAGAATTATAATCTATAGCTGCAGCATTAGTTGAGTTTGAGCATAACTGTCCTTTAACCTCTCAGGAATTTTGCAGTTGACTGGGGTGAAACTGGGGACAAATGTAGTGTGGGTGCAGGTAACATTTAGGATTTTAATGAATCATGAACGAAGAAGCACATTACCAGCAAAAGTAAAAAGAAAAGTAAATAAAAACTTAACTGGTAAAAACAAGAACTCCAAGAGCTTTATTTCGCTTAATTTCCTATGTGTGTTGGGGGCAACAACAAAGGACACAAAGATGCGCTACCGTAAAGCTTACTGAAAAGGCGCAAGCAATTTAACCGTCGGATAAGAGGCGGCTGACTTCACCGTGGCACACGAACGACGTGGGAGGGGGGGCTCTACTGGTAACATGGCGCTTCTTATGAATACAGCGCAATCCATTCAAACACTTTATCAGGTGACAATGATAAAAGGGTGATTAGAAATAAATCTATAACAGAATATGCGCACACAGAGCGATGAAATAAAAATCTTAATTTAATTTAGCTACTATTATAACGCTGAGTGCACTCTCAGTGTTGCTGTTTATTTCTAATATGGCAGCTGCGCATTAGAGCTCCGAAACTTTAAATATTAAAACATCAAGGGTTACTTTCGCTTAGATGCTTCGGTTTGTCAGCAGATCATATCAAATTATCACCGAAAAATATGAAATTAATTATCAGTTGAGTCAATAACATCGACCAAATAGATTTTTATTTATTGAACTGAAATCCTTGAATGCGTTCTGTGTTTGTATCTGCAAATCCAACAGTGTGAAACAATTCATTCCAATCAATTTAAAACTGCAACTCTGAACATATCCTGCTCCTGACCAACGCAGTAGAGTGCGTTATATAGAGTGCATGCTTTATGGGAGCGGTTTTCTTAAGAGAAAACAAATTCCCCTTGACCCGTTAAATCGTCTAAACGTCAATGACTCGACACGCGTCTTACTAAGATTGCGTCTTCGCTTCTACAAAGATTCGCATTAATGTGAGGAATCTGTGACTAGAAAAATATGGATTATTTTTACACGGAGTGAAATGTTGAAAAACGCCACCAGAAAACCAGTTAAGATGGAAAACCGAGGACTTTTTCCATGCGTTGATAACTTCCAGTCAGAGGATTCACTGTGCAGACGAAAACTTGCATCTTTCTTCTTGTGACAGAGTGACTGTGCACCTGGGCAATAATAGAGAACTACTGCCTTAGGTTCTTAGGTTCTAAAAGTTAACTTAAGGCAGTAGTTCTTTTTCACAAAACACAAAACTATTTGAAATTGTTTTGAAACAGTTTTGAAACTTTTTTATTTTTGACTTTGACCCGAAAGCATTTTTTTTTAAAGGCAATAATGAAAACTGAAACAGAAACCAATGATGTGACATTAGGAATGAACTGACGGACAAACTCATGAAGAACGGGATGGTTAAAATCCACCTGTCAAATATGAAAATATGGCACTCGAGACCCCAAATGAAGAATCATGCGCAATAGAAGCTTACCTGTGTGGACAGGTAGTTGTATCCGGGCAGGTTGACTACAGCTCTTTTTCCTTGTAGTAGTGTTTACACACCCCATTGCAGAAACAAGTCACTGCTGTCGGATACGTCCCAGGTCCTTGTTCTTCTTCTTCTTCCAGTTTAACGGCAGCTTGCATCCATCGAAGTTGCATTACTGCCACCCTCTGCTGTTACTTAGACTGCACTTAGCTCTTTAAATCCTCTTCAACAATCCCGTTCTTCTCAGAAACCGAAGAACCACTCCTTTCCTTTCATGACATCTTAGCCAGTCAACCACCTTTTCAAACCTGAGTTCCCCCCTAATTCCCAATTCTACCCTCATCATTCTCCTATGGTTATCATACCTTCTGCAGTTAATAAATGCATGCTCAATTGTTTCCATAACACCACACCAATTACATTACACAGCCCCGTTAAATGTTTCCCCATCCTAAAAAGAGTGCCATTCAGGAAACAATGCCCTGTTCTTATTCTACACATAACAATCTCCCCCCGCCTATTCATTCCCTTATTTCTTTTAACTTCTACTGTATTTTGCATCCTATACAATTCCATTTCCTTGTTGTCTCAAAAAAACGGTATGTACTGGGTGGGCGGAGCTATAGCTTGTTTGTTTTCTTTTTGTTTACTTGAGAATACCTTCTGTGAGTTTCATTTTTACTTTGCAAAAGCTCTGAAGTGCTGAAAAATCTTACTCAAAATAATTGAGCTTACTCTTCCACGTTATTCTGTAATTTACTGTGCATACCTTTCATTAATCAGCACAAATAAGGTTGTATAGTTGGCTTACAGATCATAGAAATAGTTCAAAAGAAATTTAAAGAAATACTGATTAAACAGCATTTATAACACTCAGCACCGAACTGAAGGCAGTATGGTGTAAGTAGATCTGCTTCTGTTGAAGGTGAAGGCACATTAAGAAAATCCTCAGAGACCCAGAGCTTCTTTCTTCACTCTGCAGCCCAACAGGACATTTCCAGCTTCCACACACTCAGACACACATCTTGCTAAAATAGAAAAGTTCTTATGAGAACAAATCAAATAAAAACATACTACAGCATCAAACAGTGTTTGAAAGAATATTTTATTTGTTGTTCTCATGGGTACGACCATTCTGAGCAAGGAGTGTCTGTGTCTAACAGACACTACATATGAGATCTTATATGTAAAAAAAATTTTGCAGCCAACATGAAAATGGTAAATAAAGTTTTGTCTATGACTTTATTACTGATGCTCATCAGTAAAACTCCCAGGCAGACCCACTATTGTCATCATCAACACATTCCATTTGTTTTGCAGTTTTACAGCAGAACCGTGCTGGAAAACTAGCTGCACAGTTGATGAATGACCTCTTTTTAGTTTCAAAGAGACATAAGGGATACTTCCCAAAGTCTGACCTGCATCGATCCATCCGCTCAGTGTCCATGGTTACCATATTTGCTGCAGAAGTTGCTGTGAATTAAACAGCTGACACTGCGATAATTAACAGGAGATATGAGTGTTTTTGTTTTTAATGATAAAAGAATTTTGTGACTTGGTTAACTGAAGTTAACTTATAGTTAGGAGTATCACAGATAACTCTCATGTGACCTGTGTCCTTGGAAATCTGGACTCGTGTGGACTGTTAAGAACTGCACACAATTATACTAAAATAAATAGGCTATTACTGAAATACACATGCTATATTATGAACTATGATATAAATATGGTGGTATTTACATTATTTACACTTCTTCCTTCAATTATTATTTAATAAAGCAGGCAAGGAGTGATTAAATATTATCATGCGCAACTTTTGTTCAGAACCAGTTTTCTTCAGTTAGTCTTCCCAAAAGAGTAACCCCCCGGCAGAGTTTTACAACCAGTTAAAACTGGTGGGGAGAAGCTGCTTGTTTTGCAGGCCCTGAGCTAAGAGGTGGCCATGATGGATATCAAGCACTGGTTATGGGCTTTGCAGCTGCCCCCGCACATTTTATACTGATATGTCTGCAGGTTCCTAAGTAATTAATCAATCAGTAAGACACTAAAGCTTCTATTAATCCCAAATAAAAATCAAACTCATCTCAGGGTGTAGGCCACAGCTGCACCTTATAACCAACCTCTGATTGGAGAGCTAGGGGAAAGTTGAATGTTCATGCTGCGTTCACAGACACCATGCAGAAACAGAACATTTACAAAATCTAACCCACTACACATGCACTGATAACATCATCCCCTAACTTCAGTATTATAACTTCCACAAATATCAGTTGGTTTACACTGAAAAATATCACTGTATGTTTATGTGTATTATTGTGTAGGGTATTGTGTAGGTGAATTGGGTGATGCACAAGCATTCACTGTGCTGGGTGATATGCAACTATAATAAAACATGCATATGCAAGAGAACAGTTTTTGAGTAGCTATCCTCTGTAGTTACCACTACTTTGCTTCTTCCTAGGAGCAAAGCACAGCTATTTAATGTTTTATTTAAATGTAACTTACAAAAGAAAAGGACATTATCATCTGTAAAATTTATAACAAACTGAGCTTATCACAAATATCCTTTCATGACACCAGTGTGTTATTTAACAACCACAACATTAAAATTTTAATGCCACAGGGGAAAAGGATCCCAAACAAGTTATAAAGTCAGCTTAAACTGCTCTCTTCATTAGAATTACAAACCTCTGACAATCACTTCCTTTTCTCAGAAACGGAATCCAGTTTTGCTGGTACATGTATTTATTTCCTGGTTCCTGTTTAGGAGTATGTTGTAGTTTCTGTTACGAATGCAGATCTTTTGTCACGGAGCAGTCGCAGTGTGCTGTGGAGCAGGCAGGATGGAGGACCCACACACAGGACTCATAACCAAGAGGTTAACTTAAAGTGCAGTCTATTCACTGGGATGACTCAGAGAAATAAACATTACTGAAACACAACCAAAATCATAAACACAAAACTAGACTGGACACTGGAACCTAAAACTAAAGAACCCACGGGAACAGAACCAAGAACTAAGAATAATTTCCAAACACAGCACAGGGAGGCCGTGAACGTCAACAACTAGGGGTGGGTATTGATAAGATTTTCACGATTCCGATTCCATTTTCGATTCTGTTTAACGATTCGATTCTTTATCGATTCTCTTATCGATTCTTTTTAAAAAAGGAGAACACTAAAGTCGATTAGCTTAGAACTTTGTTTTATATCTTCTCTTTTAACAAGATAGAAATTTAGGAGTAACATGGCCTTACAAACCCAACAGTGAGATCTTAAGAGATCCAGCCTACGGCTCTTCAATGGGTGTCACAGGGTCCCCAGGGAAAAAAAATGTAAATGTAAAATAATAAAATAAATATTCTTCTGTAGCAATAACAAAGTATATAAATTATAAATTATTCAGTAGCAATTACACAAGAATATCCAGTAATGTCCCTGCCTACAATTAAACAAATTCACTTACCGAAAATCGGGGGCATCTGCTGTGGCAAATGGGTGCAAGCCTTTGACCACAAACTTAGTCACTGCTCGGTGACATTCGTCTATCCTGGCCTGAAAGGAGGCGCTACCGGTAGACTGCAGCGAGAACTGCCAGCATCTGAGCCAGACTCTGTCTATCTCTCTCATCATGGTCACCTAAATGCACAGTAATGGCAGGTTTTGTAATAAGGCAGATCGCGCTAACATAATATGCACTGTTAGTTGATTATTTACCTGCCGCATTAATGGGAGAGGACGTGCAAACGTTACCGCTGCTGCTGGGCTGAGATTCACGAGTCCGGAGCGGAATTAAAAACACGACATTCATTTAAGGTCATCGTGTGTTTTGTGAGCAAATGCTTTTGCATATTCGTAGTGTTTCCTCCCTTAAATGAAATATCTACTTTGCAAGTATTGCAAGTTGCCCTGTTGTCATCCGTTCTCGTAAAGTATAATCAAACTTTTGAGCGTTTGAGCCGCTTACGCGCCGTGTTTCCTGCCAGGTAAATGACGCTCCGCAACGTGGTGACGTCATTCGGGGCGACTGGAATCGATAAGGGAATCGTTTGCAAAAATGGCAAACAATTCCAAGGAATTGAAACAGTGTGAACCGGTTCTCGATACCCATCCCTATCCACAACCCAACACAGAACAGGGAAAACACAGGGCTTAAATACACACTGGGATAACGAGGGCATGAGACACAGAAGGGGAGCACAGCTGGGAGTAATCTGACATGACGAGAGCGAGGGAAGCAAAACTAAATACATTGAAAGTCTGTGTCTTATGTCAAAGTAAAACAGGAAACAAAACAGACGCCGACATGACTTAGGGATACAGCAGCCATAGAACACAGAACAGAAATCAAAAGACTAGAAAAGGAAAGTGATGACAAAAAATTCAATAATGATGCAAAACTGAAGACACTGGGTCACCAACCCAGTCCAAAACAAAGTCCAAAAGAAAATGTCCACAGAGGGCACAGGAGCACAGAACAGTCCCAAACAGAATAGGTGTCATGAGTTCAAACACATTGATCTGGGGGCCGACCTGCAGGCCTACGGCTCAATAGTTCATCACTGAGCACTTCAGGGGGCTGACCCGGAGGTTGACGGCACAAAAGTCTATGGCACAGCATTTCAGGAGGCCGACCGCAGAACCAGCGGTGGCGACGGAGCAGTTGAGGAGGCTGACCACGCCGGCGAAGAAGTCCAGTCAGCGGCCTGGAAGGTGGCTGCTGACACCGAACCAGATGTGGGCAAGGTCGAGCAGGCTGAGCCAGATGTGGACGAGCTGGTGGCATGGCAACTGCAGGACAAGACGCTGCAGGCGACAGTGTGGAAGTCACAGGAGGTGACACTGCAGGCGGTGGCTAAACGGACTCCCCAGAGCTGTCAGTGGTCACGAGGATGTGCTGGCTGGGTCCTCCAGGACCCCCAGCTAACGAGGCATGATTCTCCGACCGTGGCTCAGGGGTTTGGGAAGTGTATCCTGTAACCGGAAGGTCGCCGGTTCGATCCCCGGGCTCTCTGTCCTGGTCGTTGTGTCCTTGGGCAAGACACTTTACCCTACTGGTGTTGGCCAGAGGGGCCGATGGAGCGATATGGCAGCCTTGCTTCTGTCAGTCTGCCCCAGGGCAGCTGTGGCTACAACCGTAGCTTGCCTCCACCAGTGTGTGAATGTGAGAGTGAATGAATAGTGGCATTGTAAAGCGCTTTGGGTGCCTTGAAAAGCGCTATATAAATCCAATCCATTATTATTATCTCATGGAGTCATCAGTCTCATATCAGAGCAACTGTCAGCAGGAAGGGCTTCTGATATGAAACTGCCAAAATCACGCACGTGGAGCATCACACTGTGGTGGTGCCATGTTACAAGGGAGCAGCTGAAAGTAGTTAGTTCATAAATGGGAGAATTAGTGCCTTCTTCACTATTTTGTAGATGAAGAGTTCCTAAAATATTCAGATGAGCCCATCTGGCAATAACAACCACGCCAAATTCAAAGTCACTTCCCCTTTCTTACTTATTCTTAGCTAAACTATTCTTCATATTCAATATACCTTAAATGGACTGGTACTTATATAACACTTCTATACTCTGTTTTGAGTGCATCTCCTGAGCCACAAGCATTCAGGTTCATTTGTTGCTTAGTAGTGTAGCATTTCACTAATTATTGGAGGAGTTTCAGTTATTAGTCATGATTGAAGAAAGGCTTTACCCATATTCTACAGCCGTTTCTACTATCTGAAATGTGAAGACGGGATAAACTTTAAGTCACTGGATTCATCAATATGAATTTAATAAACACAGCTGTTGTAAAAAAGGAAGGAAATGCCATGCCTTGGAAAGCAAAGTCTTTTCTTTCCAAGCTCCTTAGACTACGATGACCTGGATGACTGAGAACCTTCACAGACTAATACTGGATCACATTTTTTTTTGCTGTTTGGAATAGAAAAATTAACATAAACATGCACAGGTGAACACCAAAAATTTATATATTAAAAGGTTATTTCAGGTTAACATGCCAAAGGAGTTCTAAAGAAAGAAGGAAGTCGACTCAGACTGCTCCCTGTCCTGGAATCTTTGATAGTTTGGCAGCTTTTCTTAGAAACAGGTTTCAGTGTTGCTTTTGTGCTGGCTCCTCCCCTTCCACAGACTCAGCTCACAGAATGCTGTGAGTTGAGTTGAGCTGCTTTTGCCCAATATCTGGTGATTCACTGCTGTTGAGAGGAGAAATGGCACAGAGACTAAATCAGTTGGATTCAGAGAAATTCTCTTGTTCAATCTGTTTGGAGCTACTGCATATTCCAGTGACTATTCCCTGTGGACACAGCTACTGCTTGAACTGCATTAAAATCCACTTTGATGATGAGGACAGGAAGCAAATCCACACCTGCCCTCAGTGCAGGAAGACTTTCACACCAAGGCCTATCCTGGAGAAAAACATCTTGTTGGCAGAGCTGGTGGAAGACATGAAGAAAACTGGACCCCAGGCTATTCTGGCTGATCACTGCTATGCTGGACCTGAAGACGTGTCCTGTGATGTCTGTACTGGAATGAAGCTGAAAGCCAGCAAAACCTGTCTGGTCTGTTTAGTTTCTTACTGCAGGAAACACCTACAACCTCACCATGATGTTGCCCAACTAAGTAAGCATACACTTGCTGGGCCATTCAAGAAGCTCCAAGAGAACATCTGTTTTCGCCATAATGAGGTGATGAAGATTTTTTGTCGTACTGATCAGCAGACTGTCTGCTATCTCTGCTTGCTGGATGAACATAAAGGCCATGAAACGGTCCCGGCTGCAACAGAAAGGACAGAGAAACAGAAAGAGCTCGAGGTGAGACGACTAAAAATCCAGCAGAGTATCCAGAACAGAGAGAAAGATGTCAAGCTGCTTCAGCAACAGGTGGAAGCCATCATTAGCTCTGCTGATAAAACAGTGGTGGACAGTGAGAAGATGTTCACTGAACTGATTAGTCTCATTCAGAATAGAAGCTCTGATGTGAAGCAGCAGATCAGATCCAAGCAGGAAACTGAAGTGAATCGAGTCAAAGAGGTTCTGGAAAAACTGGAGAAAGAGATCGCTGAGCTAAAGAGGAAAGATGCAGAACTGGAGCAGCTCTCACACACTGAGGATCACAACCAGTTTCTACACACCTACCCCTCACTGTCAACACTCACTGACTCTACACCCTCATCCAGTATAAGCATCTGTCCTCAGAGGTACTTTGAGGATGTGACAGCAGCTCTTTCAGAGGCCAGAGATAAACTACAGGAATTTCTGAGAGAGAAATGGACAAATTCCTCACTAAAAGTCACTGAAAAGGATGCTCTGCTCTCACCACCAGAGCCAAAGACCAGGGCTGGATTCTTAAAATACTCCAGTGAAATCACACTGGATCCAAACACTGCATTTCCACATGTGTTATTATCTGAGGGCAATAGAAAAGCAACAAGGGTGAAACAAAAACAGGCTTATTTTCATCATCCAGATAGATTCAGTGGATGGGAGCAGGTCCTGAGTAGAGAGAGTCTGACTGGGCGTTGCTACTGGGAGGTGGAATGGAGAGGGGGAGGAGTCGGTGTAGCAGTTGCATATAAGAATATCAGAAGAATAGGGAAGTCATATGAATGTTTATTTGGTTTCAATGACAAATCATGGGCATTATGTTGTGACACAAACAGTTATGTATTTTGGCACAACAATGTACAAACTAAGCTCTCAGGTCCTCGGTCCTTCAGAGTAGGGGTCTACCTGGATCACAGTGCAGGTATTATGTCATTCTACAGCATCTCTGAAACCATGACCCTCCTCCACAGAGTCCAGACTACATTCACTCAGCCTCTCTCGGTTGGACTTTGGCTTTGGGTAGATGGAGTCACTGCAGAGTTGATTCGAATCAAATAGAAGGACAAGTTCATTTTGATCCCTGATCATTATGTATACCTCTAAATGAGGCTTTTTCTGAAGCATTCAGTGGGCGACAGATCTGAGAATAATTTTGCAGTGATTACAACTGTACTTATATTTATATAAATATAAATCAGAATTTGTTATTATAGCTAACATGAGTTAATGTGAGTTTAAATTATGCTACTTTTTATATTCAGCATACTTTAAATCATTAATCTGTCTAGTTTAGTCTGGTTAGTGGTTTTATTCTGTGTAACTCTGTGGCTGTCCTAGGCTAAGTGCAAAACATGCATTGGAGCTGTAAAGATTCATCTGTTAGTGAATGATTAGGCATTTTATTGTTTTATCATTTTACTCACAAAAGTAAAATAATGAGTACTCTGATTTCTAAAATGGAAAAAATAATTTTCCTTTTCATATATGATTGTAAACCTAATGTGGCTTCAACTTTTAAAATGTAACCAAAATTTGGATCCTGGAGTTGTTTGAGATTATAATGACAATTATATGGATATACTTTTCTTGCATTTATAGTTACAAATATGTGTGTATGTCTAAATTAATATAATTTTTCACGTAAAAATGTGATGTCACTTCATGATTTAACAATGAAAATGAAATAATACCAAATGATCTAAAAGCTACTTTCAGCTGCCCCTTTATTCACAAACAGTGATCACAGCAGGTAGCTCCCCATGTATGGAGAAGGTCAGGTATATGCTATGATTTCAAAATAAAAAATGATTACAATTAATACAAAGATAACAAGAACAGCAACATTCAAAAGAAAATGAGAGTGTTATATATCAAGGAAAATAAAAGAGGGAGGAAATTGCATCATAAGTTTATAAAAAGAACAACTAAAGTACTGACTTTGAAATTGTGATTTACAAATACAAAACTGGTAGTATTTAAAAACATATCTTTTGTCATTTCTTCAGTACTTTGCCATTCATACCTCCCTGAAATGTAAAGTCAATTAAACTATTGACACGTTTTTATTAGACCTAACACAGCTTTTCAGTTGGCATTCTTTTTACATTTGACTACAGTTCAACTCCAGCTACAGTCATAAGTAAGCAAACATGAACGAAGACTATGTGCTGCCTTAAGACGTTCAAGGATCAATCAGTGTCGATTACCAGAATGAAAGTGTTTTATGGATAAAATTGTAACTCCTGTGGGAAAAACAGAATGACGTTCTGTATGTTTTCATTTTAATTTGGCCTTAAAATCGTTTTGTTTTTTTAAATAAACAAGATAGACTTTTTGTTTATAAGATGGTGTAAACACTGTAAATAGTTATTTTAAATGTTTAGCTCTATTCACTCCAATTTACTGAGGACCATCTTGAAAATGTCCTGAATTGAAGCCATTTTCAGAACTATAACAGGAAGGGAAAAGACTTCTTAGATTGGTTTTGGTGTTTCTGTGTGAAATCAGTAAAAGCATGAACATAATCGCCATCTAGTGGCAGAGAAAAGGAATTAAAACACTTGGTGAATGAGCTGCCACAGCAGTGGTCCAATCTTCTACTGTGTTAGGAGTATTCAGATAATTGTGCACATAACCAAAATATGGTACAAATTTCAAGTACCAATTAAGAACAACAATATATAGCAATTTTCATTTCATAACAAATAAACATGTAAAAGGGGCTGATGATATAAAACAGCTCTGTATCAAAGGCAGTGTGGAGTAAGCAGACCTGCTTCTGTTCACTCTGAAGATGAAGCTACTTTAAGAAAACCCTCAGAGTCCCAGAGCTTCTTTCTTCACGCTGCAACCCAGCAGGACATTTCCAGCATCCACACACTCTGACACACACGGTGATAAAAACACAAAACAGATATTAAAATAATGATTTTGGGAGAAAAGCTGTAGAATGAAACAGTTTTTTAAAG
Source organism: Astatotilapia calliptera (assembly GCF_964374335.1). Lineage (NCBI taxonomy): Eukaryota > Metazoa > Chordata > Actinopteri > Cichliformes > Cichlidae > Astatotilapia > Astatotilapia calliptera. The sequence goes on from NC_137435.1 coordinate 29,886,102, forward strand.
CTGTTATTTTATCTGTTACAATCATTGCTAGTACCATTGTGAGCACAGAGCCACGAGGCAGCCTTCATAGCCAGAAGCTCCCACTCGTCCTTTGCATCCATCTTGAAACCATGAAGCCAGATCAGAGCCAGAATGGTGGCCCACACTTCACTGCTGGTCTAATTCCCCAAATCAAAACCAATCAAATAAAACAGACAGAACACACATTTTACTTTCTACAACCAGTAATATTACATATGTTTGTGTACTTCTTTGTCACACGGGGTCACCAAGGTGGGCAGCTCTGCATATTTGATTTGGCAGATTATTACACTGGATGCTCTTCCTGATGAAATCCCAAACAGTGATGTCATAAATGCTCTAAAATAATGTGCTGACATGTTTTTACAACAACTGATGAGGAAAATAATTTCTGCTGCCGTGTGGTTTCTGGATAATATCAGATGCTGGTGCAGCTCAGTGGGAGGTTAGGAGTGTGATTACCACCAGTGTTTTAGCTTCTGATATGCAGATGTTTATTCTCAGGCTGTGAGGCAGGCCTACGTTTAGTTTGACTTCATTTTATTTGTTTTATGGTGTGTTTTTAATTATATCATGTGTTTTTGTTCAAATTATAGAATCAAATCTGTTTTATCTCACATCATCATTTTGTGTTAATATTTAAATTGACAGCAGTGCACCTTTTCAGGCTTTGACTTTTCCACCTCCTCGTTGGTCTGTCCCAGTGCAGCAGCCAGAGCTGGATCAAGCAGCCAGCAGCCAGACGCCTCCTGCAGGGAGACTAACTGCAGCAAAGGGTCTCTGGGTGGCTGCTCAGGCACAGCAGCTGGAAAATCTAAGATGCAATAAAAACAAAACCCGATTATGGTGCTAGATGACAAACAGAACTCATTTACATGATAACTCAGTGCATAAAACACCGCACTGTAAACTATGCAACAGATAAATATTATGTTTTTCACTTGAAAATTACATCTTAAAAATGTAATCATTACATAAGAGCTCCACATCAAACATCAAATGTTTACAACTGTCTGAACTCACTAATAAAGATAAAAACTGTCAACACCACACCATCAGCTACGGTGGTCTTAATGAATACCATCTGAAAGTAATCAAACTGATGAGATGAAAGCTTGATACGATGTAAACTATGCATTTCACATACTATACTGTGAAAATATATCAACAATATATTAAATTCAGGGGCTTAAAACAGTGTTTAAATCCTCGTTTTCATTTGATCTACTGGAATATAAGACTAATAGATTATTCTATAGGAGAAAACTGGAAAACTCATTATCTAAGCAACTGAACTAAACATTGTACAGTCACTTCCACTTAGCGTTAAATTCCCTTCATGTCTACCAATATAAGAAAAATAGAAATGAATAAGTACTTAGTATTTTATTGTAACCCAGCAAATTGTAAATGATGGTTTGACAAATATTAAGAAAGTCCCTGAGCCCCCACTCTCGTGTGAGCGCTCTGTGACTGCCCTTGCTGCAAGTAAAACTGTGTGTTTCCACTCTCTGACTCTCTACTGAAGAAGTGTCTTTAGAATACATCTCTTGACAGACACATATTAAGAAAATAAAAATTTCCATCAGCTGACTTTAGACAAAAACTACATGTTAATTAAAATTAAATACATGATCTCAAGTTGTTACATTTCCTTCGTGCTTTTGCTGCCATCATTGTTCTTGGGTCTGCATCTGAAATTGTTAAACCATAAAAAAGTTTTTTGAGGTAATTACAGATAATTCCTTAAGATATAGTATCTAAATGCACAGATTTGTCAAAAATAGTCATATTAACTTACTCATGGCCATTGGAGCAAATATAGGTTTGGAGTCTAACTTATTAAAGAAAAATAAAACTGGCAACACCCCAGCATCAGTTAAAGTGGTTTTAATGAATACTATCTGAAGGCAATCAAGCTGATGAAATGAAAGCTTGATACGCTGTAAAGTATGTGTTTCGCATGTTTTACTGGGAAAATGTATGGCCAATAAATACATACATAAATACACATAATCAGATTAATTTAATATGATTTATTGGAATATAAGACTAAAAGATTATTCAACAGGAGAAAACTGGGTCTCAATATCAAAGCAACTGAACTAAACATTCTCCAAAAAGTTGATTCTGTTCATCTGGACGTAACGTTTTGTGGGAGAAACGTTTCGTCACTCATCCAAGTGACTTCTTCAGTCTCAGCTGAGTCACTTGGATGAGTGACGAAACGTTTCTCCCACAAAACGCTACGTCCAGATGAACAGAATCAACTTTTTAAAGATTTACTTCCCTGGATGATTGAGAATGCATCAAGATGAACTAAACATTGTTATACAGTTACTTCCACTAAGCATTAAATTTCCTTCATATCTACTAAGACAATGCATGCTAATTTTTTTTCTTACTTTATTCTAACCCAGCAAATTATAACTGATGGTGTCACACCCATTAAGAAAAAAAGAATTTCTTTCAGTTGACCTTTTGAAAAAACACACATGTTAAAACTAAAATACATGCTCTCATTTTTTTTTAAACTTACCTTCCATTACCTTTTGTTTCCTCCCGTTCATGAAGAATCCTTTTTAATTGGTAAACACAAAGCAACATTTTTGAGGTAATTACACAGAATGCCTCAGCAATAGTATCTGAATGCATGAATTTCACAAAAACAGTCATATTCTAAGAAAAAAATCATAACCTTTTCACTTCCTGATTTAATACAATGTAAGAAATGTGCACTATTGTGCCCCTCTGCCCTTAGCATACACACTCCATGATAATATTCTTTTGGCTGTCAGAGACACAAACATTCCCCTGACATACATGTTGCTATGGACCACACTACCAGCTCCTACATGTAATAGCTCACATCATTTCCTCTGTGTTTAACAGATCACAGAAATGGCCAAATTACAAGTACAAAATATGGATTCTCACATTCATGAAAGTTGATTTTTATTTTAGGGTAACCCTAACCCTTCCCCCCCCCCCCCAAATGTACAGATACACACATCTACACATTAACATAGACTGTGCAGATGTGTCATTTAGGTTTTACTTACCCTTTAATTTACACTCTATAATGTAAAAAATAAAGAAAGAATTAAACAAACAAAAAATAGAGTCAGTACATTTATCAGAATTTGTTAAAGAACACTTAATTACTGATGTGTTAAAATACAAATAGAAAACAAATAGTATAAAAGTATTTAAATGTACATCACTGTCACCTTTCTAATCCAAATCTTGATTTCTTGTAACAAATACTTTAAAGTCAATGTCATTTTTTGCTTTTGGATCATCTGAACCACACTCAGATATTCTGCTCTTAAACGTATCATTGTACTTCACATTCATCTCTTTATCTTTAAGGAAAGCAAATAACCATGAAAAAAAAACATTAATCTTATGATGTAATTTCTTCACATCATACTAAGTTTCTGGAGTCTTACAGCAGGTTAGACTATTACTACAATATTTAAACTATATTTAAATCTACATGTTGATAAACACCACCTATATTTAATCATTCAAGTTTGGACACATTGACTCATTAAAGGGTCTTTTTCATTGTTTTTACTCTTTTGTGCAGTTAAGAAGAAAACAGCTCTTTATTGAAGGAGCTACATATAGATATACGACCTTCTATGAATTGTAATAGAATCACATATTTAATATATTACATTTCTAATTATTTAATAATTCAAAAAAATTCACAGGAAGGAATTGTTTGCATGCCTTTAGTGGCTGACTAAGGACACAGCCAGTTACAGCAACTATCAAACAGCAAACAAATACTGCAGCAAATGTGCAGTAAATGTTCGACATTTAACATTTCAAATCAGCTCAAATACTAATATGTTTGTTTCTTTGTTTTGATTATCAGAAATGCACATGTGTGTAGATGTGTGTTGTCACTCAGCTTCTACTTACCTGGATCACCACGTAATGCTATGTAAAAAAAAAAAAAAAAATCCGGTTTAAAGTTTACAACAAGCTGAACAAATTAGAGAAAAATAACAACTGGCATTACCACAACCTCCATCTTTTAACTTTATTAATGAACCTTAAACAGGTTGAGGTTTTCAGGTAAAAAGCTCCACTTTGGGACACAGCCCATTACAAAGGCTATTAAAGCAAATACTGCAGCTATTTGCATTTAACATTTCAAATTAGTTCAAATACAAATGTGTTGGTTTCTTTATTTTTATTCTACAGAAATGCACGTGTGTGTGTGTGTGTGTGTGTGTGTGTGTGTGTGTGTGTGTGTGTGTGTGTGTGTGTGTGTGTGTGTGTGTGTGTGTGTGTGTAGATGCTTGTTGTTGCTCAGCTTTAACTTACCCCACCCAAGTGGAGCCAAACTTGGCACTATGCAAAAAAAAGAAAAAAAAAAAACAAGAAAAAAACAAAACAGGCGGAACATATTAGAGAAAAATGAAAACGCCACATCCAGCTTTAAAATGTATTAATCAACCTCAAACAGGCTGAGGTTATCAGGTAAAAGTCTTCGCTTTGGGACAAAGCCCATTACAAAGGCTATCAAAGCTATATACAGTATTGAGCTCCTATGTAAACGATAAAAAAACAAAACGGCCCTGGATATGCAAATACAACACAAATAGTACAAACACCTATAAATATACACAATGTTTATCTGTTTAGTCTGATTGTTCCATTTTCATGTCATAACCAGAGATGGACAGTAACAAGTTACTGTAATCTGAATACTTTTTTCAAGTAACGAGTAAAGTAAGGGATTACTAATGCAAAAAAGGTAATTCGATTACTGATACTTTCCCGTAAGCACGCTGCTTTACTCAAACCGTGATTTTTTTTTGTGAGTGTCTCATGACAATGACGTAAGCGAGTGTGACATTCGTGAGAACAGCTGTGTGCAGATCAACAAGGGATAATATATCAAGTGCGGGAGAGAGTATGAGCATGCAGTGCTTAAAATGTGAAAGTACTGACCTTACTTTGAGTTTGATTCCCATGCAGTGATTCCGTTCACTGCATGGGAAGAAACCTAATCTTCTTTTTACAGCGAAAAAACCCCTAAACTTCCAAGCAAGCAACGAGTATGCTACCACAGAATGGGAAATTCACAGAGAAAGTCTCCGATTCTTCAATTGACATGACCGCTGCGACACACCCAATGGCGTGTCCAGCGGGGTGGCCTGGGGGGGCACAGGCCACCCCCCAAACCAGACTGGCCACCCCAGGTGCCACCCCAAAGGCAAAACAATAAAATTCAATCAAATATCAAATGTCCGATTATGTTTTCACGGTGACGCTCAGATATCCGAGTGTAAGTGAATGCAGCATCGGCTTCTGCGCTATGTGCATCACGTTAGCAAAGGTAGGAGAGCCAAGCGCGAAAGACGGCACTGCAGGAAACAATTTTTCGGTGAAAGAAAATGAGGACAGAATAAATGTCCCGGTAAGTAATATCAAGTTTGTTGAGTTTAGTAAACTTCGGTGAAATTAGAATACCAAGGAAAAAAATAACACTTAAAGAATTATTGCAGCTGTGGAATATTTCAGACAGTATGCTACTGAGGGGAGCTAACATAAGAGTTATGAGTTATAAGATATAATAAGTCGTAACATTGCTGTATGGAGCTGCAGATTTGGTTGCAGGTTAACATAGCTGGACTGGCCATCGGGCATACCGGGCATATCCCCAGTGACTTATTTTTTATTTTTTTTGTAATGGCATGAACAATGAGAGGTGGTGGATTGGCCAGATGCAGGTTGATGTGTAGAAATAACTCCGTTGTTTGGTGGTGGCTATGACGGGGCTTCCACAGAGGCAACAGGTGGATGAGGGAAGGGGAGGCAGGAGGAGAGACCCGAAGCAGCCACCAGTCCGAGTGTCAGGTGAACTGAACTCCAGGTAAGAAGTTATGACCTGCAGTCTATCTGGGTCAGATATAAACCAAGTTTAGGTGGAGTTTATTTTCATGTTGCTGACTTTTTACTGTCAGTTGCAATAACTCGTACTGCGTTCTAGCCAGTTTGACAGAGTTTCTATACAGCTGGGTGGGTGCTATGATGTTACTGATAGTGAACTTTATTTTATTCATAAGGTTAGTAGAGTTGCCAACGGCTCCTTAAAAAAATGGAATGGTCCCTCATTCAGAGAAAATATTACGCGTTTCGTATTGAGCTGAGAAGAGATGCAGTTTGTCCCGGACTTTAGCTAGAATGGAAAAAAGACACAAAGCTGGATTTATTCTGTTTTTACGCTGCACAGCTGCCTCTTCTTCTCTCATTCTCTCCCCCTCCCTCTCCTGTTGCTACTTCAATCATGAAACTGATCAATGATCAGCTGATCGGCTCTCTTGTTTGTTTATCGCCCACTTTGCGCCAGAAAGAGGAAACCAGCAGATGTCGCGCTAAACAACAGCAGCACGTTTAAGCTTGACCAGCTGTTGTTAGAATTTATTTAATATTAATTTCTAGTATCAGCTGATGTTTGCTGGAGCCACAGCTGTAAAGCTGCTGGTCATGATGTCTGTTTAGATATGTGGTGAGAGGGAAACATGAAGATGAAACCAGGAGATGTCCTTACTGAATCATCAGAGCTGAACAGGTGATGGAGAAACAGGTTTACCTTTTAGGTGACATGAATGAGTTGAAGGGAAGTTATGAACTGTTTCTGAGAGACTAATAACACCAGGATCCTTTTTATGTAGCTGACAGCTGGTAACTGTGCAGGGGCGGGTCTAGCAAAGTTTTGCCAGGGGGCCAGGTAGGGCATTAACAGGGAAAGGGGGCACAAAGAAATACTTTTCTTTCTTATTCTCGTTTAAAATACCTAGTTTTTATTAAATAATTATCTAAATCTTACAACCAAAGTTTTTATCTGACGTAAAATGTATAGAAATCATACATATACCAACAAGACTGTACATCACTGTCACAACAGCGTTTGTTTTCAGTCAAAGTCTTTATGGCTTTACTACCTGGTGGGTCGGTCTGTAGTAAAAATGCCCAATTTTTTTGTCCCAGTCCAGCCCTGCAGGTTAATACTGGCAGTGTCACCATGCCAGCTGACTGTATTTCATCATCAGCCAGTGTTGTTCTTTATCAATATTACCAAAGTTTACCATAAGGCAGCATAGAAAGTATTTACTTGCTTTCAGGTTTTATTCAAATGTTAGTCTTTTCATTTGTTTCCCCACTTTTTTCCTGTTTCAAAATCAAACACCAGTTTGTGAGAAGATTATCTTCTTTTTTTAACAGGCAGATGAAGTTTTACATTGGAACTGGCTAATTTGTCAATTGTTTGTTACAAATGTTCGTATTTTAATTTTCAAAAATGTTTTTGCCCAAAACACATGTGCACTATATGTCAGTAAAAATACTATGCAAATATGGATGTCCTTGACTGCTGAATAAACACTGACTGATTGTATCTCTTGTACTTTATCAACGCAGTATCTAAAAACTTTGCACCGTAGTGGTTAAAATCTCATTCTAATAAGAGTTAAAAGTGCATTTGGTTATTAGGTTTATAGGATTATTGAATTATGGTTAACGGTTGGTAGAATTTTTTTTTTAAACATTATCTGCCAATTAAATCTGCCACCCTTCTCCAAATCTGTGCCCCTACCTGGCCCCCCCAACAAACATTTTCTAGACACGCCACTGGACACACCTGCACCAGGGCAAACTTCCGCCTGCCCCACTCCTGCTATACAGGTGAAAATAAGAGCAACAGGATCGCTAGTCCTTGATTTTACTCATTTTCTGCTGTGTTTTACTTGCATCTATTGAAAGAGTGAGTGTAAACACAAAAAACCTTATTTTATGTGCTGGAATGTGCAGAAAATAGGTTTAAATGTTAAACAAATTTCTTCCAGTCAGAGAATGTTGCATGTAATTTAACTTTTGCTTGATGCATAAAGTTAAAAGATTAAAACTCATAAAACAAGTTTGTTTGTTTTTTGTTTGTTTTTTAAAAGAGTTTTCCATTTGATTACATTTTATATGATGGATTATGCAGAAAAAGTAGAATTGGGCTGAAAGATCTATTGCTTTATCACCTATTCAGGTTGTAAATCATGTTTTTTTTAAAGTAACTAATTACTTTTGAAAATAGGTAATCAGTAAAGTAACAGGATTACTTTTTGGGGGAAGTAATGAGTAATTAGTTGCTGATTACCTTTTTCAAGTAACTTGACCAAAACTGGTCATAACTTTCCTGACATGTCTGCCAGTAAAATTTCCTCACCTGCATCCTGTTATCTGATTGGTCCCTGCTTTATGTATACATCATGCTTAAAACTCTAGTTTATGTAATTATCAATTTCTAATGTGTTCCCTAGTGTTTTTTCTTTCCACGTGGCCATTATGCATTAAGCACTGTCTGCCACAAAACCACTCAGCCTCGGATCATAATAAAAAAAAAAATCTCCCCACAGGATCAGATAACAAAAATAAATAAACTGGTAAAAATAACTAAATAATTCTAATATTATTGCAGTGCCTCACATGTAGTATTATAAGTAGTATTTAAAGTGTAAAAGATGTTCACCAATATTCAGAAACTTAAACTCCCATGGAGTCCAGATGAAACATACAGGGAGTGCAGAATTATTAGGCAAATGAGTATTTTGTCCACATCATCCTCTTCATGCATGTTGTCTTACTCCAAGCTGTATAGGCTCGAAAGCCTACTACCAATTAAGCATATTAGGTGATGTGCATCTCTGTAATGAGAAGGGGTGTGGTCTCATGACATCAACACCCTATATCAGGTGTGCATAATTATTAGGCAACGTCCTTTCCTTTGGCAAAATGGGTCAAAAGAAGGACTTGACAGGCTCAGAAAACTCAAAAATAGTGAAATATCTTGCAGAGGGATGCAGCAGTCTCAAAATTGCAAAGCTTCTGAAGCGTGATCATCGAACAATCAAGCGTTTCATTCAAAATAGTCAACAGGGTCGCAAGAAGCGTGTGGAAAAACCAAGGCGCAAAATAACTGCCCATGAACTGAGAAAAGTCAAGCGTGCAGCTGCCAAGATGCCACTTGCCACCAGTCTGGCCATATTTCAGAGCTGCAACATCACTGGAGTGCCCAAAAGCACAAGGTGTGCAATACTCAGAGACATGGCCAAGGTAAGAAAGGCTGAAAGACGACCACCACTGAACAAGACACACAAGCTGAAACGTCAAGACTGGGCCAAGAAATATCTCAAGACTGATTTTTTTTTTTAAGGTTTTATGGACTGATGAAATGAGAGTGAGTCTTGATGGGCCAGATGGATGGGCCCGTGGCTGGATTGGTAAAGGGCAGAGAGCTCCAGTCCGACTCAGACGCCAGCAAGGTGGAGGTGGAGTACTGGTTTGGGCTGGTATCATCAAAGATGAGCTTGTGGGGCCTTTTCGGGTTGAGGATGGAGTCAAGCTCAACTCCCAGTCCTACTGCCAGTTTCTGGAAGACACCTTCTTCAAGCAGTGGTACAGGAAGAAGTCTGCATCCTTCAAGAAAAACATGATTTTCATGCAGGACAATGCTCCATCACACGCGTCCAAGTACTCCACAGCGTGGCTGGCAAGAAAGGGTATAAAAGAAGAACAACTAATGACATGGCCTCCTTGTTCACCTGATCTGAACCCCATTGAGAACCTGTGGTCCATCATCAAATGTGAGATTTACAAGGAGGGAAAACAGTACACCTCTCTGAACAGTGTCTGGGAGGCTGTGGTTGCTGCTGCACGCAATGTTGATTGTGAACAGATCAAAACACTGACAGAATGCATGGATGGCAGGCTTTTGAGTGTCCTTGCAAAGAAAGGTGGCTATATTGGTCGCTGATTTGTTTTTGTTTTGTTTTTGAATGTCAGAAATGTATATTTGTGAATGTGGAGATGTTATATTGGTTTCACTGGTAAAAATAAATAATTGAAATGGGTATATACAGTGGGGCAAAAAAGTATTTAGTCAGCCACCGATTGTGCAAGTTCCCCCACCTAAAATGATGACAGAGGTCAGTAATTCGCACCAGAGGTACACTTCAACTGTGAGAGACAGAATGTGAAAAAAAAATCCATGAATCCACATGGTAGGATTTGTAAAGAATTTATTCGTAAATCAGGGTGGAAAATAAGTATTTGGTCAATAACAAAAATACAACTCAATACTTTGTAACATAACCTTTGTTGGCAATAACAGAGGTCAAACGTTTACTATAGGTCTTTACCAGGTTTGCACACACAGTAGCTGGTATTTTGGCCCATTCCTCCATGCAGATCTTCTCGAGAGCAGTGATGTTTTGGGGCTGTCGCCGAGCAACACGGACTTTCAACTCCCGCCACAGATTTTCTATGGGGTTGAGGTCTGGAGACTGGCTAGGCCACTCCAGGACTTTCAAATGCTTCTTACGGAGCCACTCCTTTGTTGCCCGGGCGGTGTGTTTTGGATCATTGTCATGTTGGAAGACCCAGCCTCGTTTCATCTTCAAAGTTCTCACTGATGGAAGGAGGTTTTGGCTCAAAATCTCACGATACATGGCCCCATTCATTCTGTCCTTAACACGGATCAGTCGTCCTGTCCCCTTGGCAGAAAAACAGCCCCATAGCATGGATAGCGTAGTCTGTCCAACCTGAGCACTGAAATGACAGACAGCAGCATCTCCAGGCAGAGGGAAGACAAAAACAGCCTCTAATGGTTTGTCCTCCTTGTTCTCGTAGTTCAGAGTGGAGACCACTGTAGCCACATGGTCCCTCACCTCCAGCTCCACCTCAATGCTCTTCAGAGGAACTGACAGAGAAACAAAATCATCCAAGCTAGTAAATGCTAATTCAAGTCAAAATCTGCTCTTCCTCGTGTTCATTCATGTCTCCATGCATCTTTAAGGAACGTTTTGATGTGTATGAGCATAAATGTTTTGATGTTTATCTGGCTCTTACCTGCTTCCTTCTGGGAATTTAGCAGACCACAGAATCTATTCATTGTATTCTATACAAAAGACAACCACCACAGAGATTTAATTTAAATAACTGTTAAAAATAAATCATTAAACTAATGTTTCTGTGATTTTGGTACCAGAATTCAAATATGATTAAGGTGGATGAATCTAATCTGGCCTTTCCCCAAATGTCCTTACATATAATTCGGATTAATGATGCACTTAGAGTTTAATAGTAAAAGTGAAAACAACAACAACAACACATGGATCATGGGAAAGCACATTTATCGGCTGAATGATTTTACAAGCTGAAAATTATTCTAATCAATTTTTAACCTGGGCAGCACGGTGGCACGGTGGTTAGCACTGTTGCCGCACAGCAAGAAGGTCCTGAGTTCAATTCCAACATCAGGCCGGGGTCTTTCTGTGTGGAGTTTGCATGTTCTCCCCGTGTTTGCGTGGGTTCTCTCCGGGTACTCCGGCTTCCTCCCACCGTCCAAAGACATGCAGCTTGAGGGGATAGGTTAATTGGAAACTCCAAATTGCCATTGTGTGAATGTGCGAATGGTTGTCTCTCCCTGTGTGTTGGCCCTGCGACAGACTGGCGACCTGTCCAGGGTGTACCCCGCCTCTCGCCCTATGACAGCTGGGATAGGCTCCAGCGTCCCCCGTGACCCTGAAAAGGATAAGCGGAAGCAAATGAATGGATGGATGGATGGAATTTTTAACCTACACCACAATTGTCAAGAAAGTAATGTACAACACAAAACAGGAAATTATGAGGGAGCATTTTTCATAAAACACTCACAGAATGCTTTACAGAATATAAAACAATAGATCAGAATCAGAAATAAAAAAGAAAAAAAATAAAACAAACAGAAATGGCAAAAGGTTTGAACAAACTAAATAAAATAGCAGGTAGGAAAGTTTGAGATCAATATCTAAATGGTACAGTGCCTTGTATAGAGGATGGGAGTAAAGCATTCTTGTCTCTTTCAGTGTTTTTGAGACCCAGAATTATAGGTCTCAAATGAACTGAGATGACAGAATGATGTCTTTTTCAAGGTCTGACCGCATAAATCTCTGTTTTCTTTTCTTGTTATTGTTTTAATATAACCAGCAAGTTGCATTACAAAGCCCAGAAAGTGACATTTCTACATATGTTTGTATGTATGCGTTTCAAGGTTGCACTGTGTGCAGGGTTCCTGCACTCATCTTGCAACCACAGACTGTGAAAGAACAAAGTTACTCTTCCAGCTCAAAGTGTTTGAAAGAAATTGGGTGGTGGCTTTCTTGTGTACCTCCTGTGGTTGGAAAGAAGCATCGACATTTGTTTCTCATGAACACTTTAAAATGTGTGAAACCGCACTTTGTTCTTTGCAGCCAAACCTGTTCTTGTTACTAATTTGGCATCACTGTGTTGAACTGGGTCACACTATGCACTTTATTGTGCATAGTGTGACCCAAATTGTGGTATTTGACAGCAACGTTCCTCGTGGCCAACTTCGTGATGCCTTTGGTTCCCTTACCAGCTCCCTTTCTGACATTGTTAGCAATCTGGGCGTGTTGTTTGACAGCTCGTTCAAACTCGATAAACAAGTGTCTGCTGTAGTTAGATCTAGTTTCTACCAACTCCGTCTCATCTCTAAGGCTAGGCAGTATGTTCCGCATAAGGACCTGGAAAAGCTCATGCACGCCTTGTGACCTCAAGGCTGGATTACTGCAACTCACTTTATTTTGGTCTTCATTCAAAATTCTGCAGCACGCATTCTGACCAGAACTGGGAAGTTTGCCTGTATCACTCCTGTTCTAGCTGACCTGCATTGGCTACTCATAAAATACCGCATCCAATTTAAAATACTACTGCTTACATTTAAAATGACCAACAACACAGCACCGAGCTACCTTAAGGAACTCCTTAAATCATATGTTCCTGCCAGAGCATTAAGATCATCTACTGGGTTACTCTTGGTGCAGCCTAGATCTCGGCTGAAGTCTAGAGGTGACCGGGCGTTTGCCCTGGCTGCACCAGAGTTGTGGAATAACCTTCCGATTGTGATGCGGCCGTCTGATTCCATCTAATCTTTTAAATCACGGTTAAAAACCTATTTGTTTAATCTCGCCTTTCCTGCTTGTTAATGCTCGCACCTGACTTTTAGACTTACTCTATTTTTTCTTATGTTTTTATTTTGATATGCATTTTATATTACCCCTGTGTATTAGTGGCATTGACCTGTGAGTATATTTGATACTTTGCTAAGGCCTTATAATACTCGTGTTACTTCTCTGTCTCTTATGTTAAGCACTTTGGTATACCGCAGGTTTTTAAATGTGCTCTATAAATAAAGATTGTTGTTGTTGTTGTTGTAGACAAGTCCTAAAACTAGGCCTTCATATTTTTTGATTTTTAACAGTGCACTGAGATTTTTTGTTCGGCAATTTTCTTTTTTTCAAGCAGGCCTGCAATATCTGGATTGAAAGCACTACACAACATGTTGAACAATCGCAAGTGAGCTTCTCCAAAATTAAAATGGGCTCAGGAGAAAGCCACTTATTTGGGACAATCAGAAAACAAGTCCCTGTCAAAAAGGATTCAGTGAGGTAATCCAGTCTAAATTTTCTTTTCTCCTTTTTTGAAATGACGTCATTGCTGGCAGTAGAAACTTATTGCATCACAAGAGGTTCTACTGTCAGCAAATAAAAAATGGGGACTGACTGGACTGACAAAAGCTTAACTGACTTGACACCAGTATGCAAGATTGCACCTCCACCCAGACAGTGACAAAAGGGTGGATGTATGTATGTTTCTTTTTACAGGAGTAGAAAGGTGACAGCAACAGGTTGCATGGGCTTTTGGGCCGTGCTGACTTAACCTTTTAATTGCCACTTTCTGTGTCTTTGTGAATTTACCAGCAGTGTGTTATTCATGACCTTGTATTGTTTACAGTGCAGAGGTCACTGTGAGAAAGTGTGCATACAGATGCGCTGCGCTAACATCTACATCACTTTTTCCACAGCATAGGGTTAATCGTGGGATCTAATCACATGATTTACAGCAGGACATACCACTTGCTAATGTTTTTTTCTTACAACAGGGCCTGGAGTGAAGCTACTCCAGGGGAGAAGCCCTGGAATTTTTAAGAGACAATGCACAACTTTATTGTGCATGTCTAATTGTGCTAAGCTGACAGAAGGCAAAAGAGGGTTGTCCGGGGGAAGTTTTCATTTTTAAATTGCAGAGGCTGTGACATGAGGGATATGGAAGGATTGACTGAGGTGCAGATGCAGACCATGACTGGGAGAGAAGTAGTGATGGTAAATTTGATTCTTTTAGGGAGGCAGGCCATTTTTACTGAATCGAGTTTTAATGAGTCACTCACCAAAGTGAATCGGGTTTTTTGAGTCATTTGATTCACTGAGTCAGTTGACCAGAGAGTGCAAAAAATTTACATTTTCACTCAAACTTAATTTGTTTCTCTTTTCATGTAAATCCCACTGCTAAGATGAATGATTCTAAAAAAAAACAACTATTTTATAAAGCAAAAACATTTCTAAAATTAAGCAATTTCCTATCAAAATTGCTTAATAAACATTTATTTTGTTTATTTTTATTTTATTAGTATTTTCCTTAAATGTGTTAAATATATATTTTCTCATCTAAATGTCCACTGAGCTGTGAGCCAGGGGGCGGTAATGCGGTTGCCAACCAAGAAGAAGAAGAAGCTGTGAGCCAGGAGGGAGGGGGTGAGTGAGTGAGTGATTCGTTCGCTCGCCCTATGATTCAGCACAGGAGGGAGGGGGTGAGCGAGTCCTGAGTGATTCGCTTACGCTTAAGATTCAGCACAGGAGGGAGGGGGTTAGTGAGTGAGTGAGTGAGTGAGTGATTCGTTCGCTCTATGATTCAGCACAGGAGGGAGGGGGTGAGTAGCTCAAATGTGTTGTTAGCATGTTAGCAGAGCGATGCTACTGTGAACCGAGGAGCTATTTTCTTGATGTGAGCTTCTACTCAGGGTTTTTTCTTCCAGTTCAGAGCAGAAATGCTTTTGTTAAGAAACTGGCTGTTGTTCCCCCCCCCCCCCACAATTTTAATTATAAGCTAGATATATTTCTACTAAGCGAATTAGTTTGCTAACAGAAACAGGGATGAGTCAGTGAGTCAGTTTGGCTTGTGAATCATGATTCACGAGTCAGTAAAGTGATTCTCGAGTATTGAACGATTTGTTCACGAATCGAATATCGCTAGAGAGAAGGCTTCAAGAGGACCATTGAGAAGCAGGAACCATCTCCAGGACAGCAGACAAACGACAGTGGGCTGCACCACTGGGCTTCCAAAGGATTGTCACGAGGAGATTTCGCACAGCAAAATCTTAAATAAAATGAAAGAGATTTCGACGTTGACATTGAGGAAGACAACTAAAGTGTACGACTTGCTCTGCCTTAAATCTACAGCCGCGTTGGAACAGAAATCGAGGGATGAAGAGAGCGTGCTGAGCTCCAAAGGTGACAGCGCAGAGGGAGATCAGCGCTGGAATTATAACTCTGTAAATGGCACAGACACCAGGAGCCATGACCGTGACTGGGAATGACCACCTAATGCTGTTTCACTTTGCCATGCAAAGTACTTTGACACTCTGGAGAAGACCTTTCCTCTGTATCATTGTTGTTGCCATTTGCATGTGAGAGCTTAGATTCAGAATCAGAATCAGAATGGGGTTTATTGCCAAATGTTGAGCAGGTTTACAACATTAGGAAATTGCTGCGGTGCTTGTGGGGAAGATTGTGGGGAAGATTAAAGATGAACAAAGGGTGGTGGGAGAACAGTGAAGTGAGGATACACAGTGTGAAACTCCTTTAAGTGTACAATAATGTTGATGTGATATACACAATGTCAGGAAAGAAATTCTGGTATTAATGTGATTCTTGATTTAAGAATCAAAGGGTGGGATTGTATAGGAATTTATTTTAGTTATGTATTAATCACATTATCTTATTGTATAATGCCTTGGTGCCACTGGATTTAAACATGTCTGACACCCATACAGTAAGACAAATGGTGGGGGTGTAGTAAGGAAGTTGGGGGGAGCAGACACTCCACACGAAGAGTCTTTTGTCTCTTCGAGGACTCTGGGAGGTAGCAAGGGAGTGTGAACCTTAAGGTATGCAACAGCTGTGTACTGCCTTTTGTTCCTGGAGAAGGTATTTAACTGAGAGCCGGGCCTCGGGGGCTTGGGTCCTGGTTGGTGTGTTGCCGCGACAGAACACTCCCCGAAGGGCATGATCGGGCCAATTGGCCTCAGCGGCTGCGGTACGGAAGTCAATAATGAACTCTGCGACACTCTGGCTCCCCTGCTGTAACCCAAGCAACCTTTCATCAGAACTGCCCTCAGATTCTGGATGAGTAAAGGTCCTTTTAAACTCACACAGAAAATCATCATACAAGCAGGTTGGGAGCGGATGAGCCGACAGGTAAGCCTCAGCCCATAACAGTGCATTGCCCTGAAGCTTAGCCACCAGATATGCTACCCGAGCTGAATCGCTAGCAAAAGAATGGGGAGAATGCGTGAACGCGAGAGAACATTTTAGTAGAAAGGCAGTACAGCCACCCTGCTCCCCGGTGTACGGCTCGGGTTCTGGGAATGCAACATCGCGAAAAAGGGAGCCTGAAGGGGTTGGAGCTGGGGAAGACTGGGGAGGTTCTGCCACGGGTGCAGGAGACGCAGAGGACGGGCATGGAGTAGAGGAAACAGCTGACTGAATTTCCTGCATGGAAGCTAAGATCTTAGCCTGAGTCTCGCCTATGGCTTGGCACCGGGTGTCGAGGGCCTGCAACGCTTGCTCATGAGCCCCTAAAATGGCTCCCTGCTTGGAGACTGCTGCACGTACTGGGTCTGCGGAGTCCATTTTCTGGCCAGTTGGTACTGTCACGGGGCCGAGTGGCCTGTACTGAACAGGACTCAGGTGCAGAAACCCAGAGCAGAGACAGCAGATGATGTAACAATTTATTAGGCTTAAGTGCAAAAAAGAAAACGTAGCAAAGACAAAAAAAATAAAATAAGACATGGAGTCAAAGGAGCTTGCAAAGAAAAGCGTCTGGACTTCTTTAAGTTGCTTGAAGACGTTTCACCTCTCATCCGAGAAGCTTCTTCAGTTCTAAGGTCAAATGGTGGAGAGTCCCAGATATAAACCTAGTGGGAGAAACCCCCCACAGAGGGACAAAGGACCCCCTGATGATCCTCTAATCGCCTGAGCCAAGGTGTGAAACTGGGCGTGGGTCCCAATCAGCCAGAGCTTCGGGTGAGCTCATTGTGAAACCTGGCCCCACCTTATCATGCGAACAGTCACACTGAAGAGAGAAGATAGAGGAGTTAGGGAGGTAGTGGAGGCAGCTCTGAAGTGGCCAGTTGTAAGAGTAGCAATTCTTACTTGCAGTAGGGGACATGGAGTGTTGAGAGGGGGGTGATGAGAATCCAGGGGGAGGCTGAGTGGCGTGGAAAGGCTGGCCTGAGATCCGGGGCTTCAGATGGAGTGTGATGGCAGGAGGGCAGGCAGGTGAGGCACAGAGAGATTTTCAGAATGATTGCTTGGTATCCTGAGCCCAGCGGTGGCGCGTGAGCCAAGGTGAATACAGCAAATGTGTTGATGATGAACTGGCAGTGACTGAACATCAACGTGTGGTTTAAATCCCTCTGGCTTGATTGCCTGCAACAGGCTCCAGGTGTGCAGGAGCTGGACTTGGCCCTGCCCAGGGGCGGATCCCAGGTCAGTTCAGGAGCCTTATGGAAATTCCAGCCACCCACCGCAGACCATGACAGTGTGTTTCTTTTGTCCTGCTCCCCTCTCCCTTAACCAGTTGTGGCAAATGGCTGCCCCTTCCTGAGCCTTGATCTCCCAGAGGTTTCTTCCTGTTAAAAGGGAGTTTTTATTTCCCACTGTTGCCAGGTACTTGCTCAAAGAGGATCATTTGATTGTTGGGTTTTTTTCTGTATTACTTAGTGTATTTACCTTACAATATAAAGCACCTTGAAGTGACTGTTGTGTTGATTTGGCGCTATATAATTAAAACTGAATTACATCTCTGAAGAAATGTTACATGCATGTTTTGTTGCCTTTTTAAAGTGATGGGGGAATAATTGTAATGGGCTAATAAAAAGGGACAGACGTGCTCTGTGTAAAGATCAACCCTTTGACCACCATTCACTGCATCATTAATTGCTTTAACTTATAGTCCATAATGCTGTAAAAACAAAAGAAGGAAAAGCTGAGTCATTTTCACATTTTTATTGAGGTTTGAATTCAGAAACTCTGTTGCTGATCTCAGTAAATGTAACAGGATGTCTCCGAAAATTTACAGTTGTGGATAAAACAGGGTGATGTGTTATTGTCAGGTTTGAGTGAATAACAGGACCCAAATGCAGGACTTCCTGAGAAGCCACAGGCATTTTATTTACTTCATTTACTATTTATATCAGTTTGGCCAGCAGTCACGTATAGGTTCAAACAAAATGGCACGAGGCTGCAAAAATATTTATCATCTAGTAATCTTTATTAATGAAAGCATGAGTGTACCCACCAAAACACACCAAAGAACCCAACCCCTGTAACAGCAACTGGCTTCTTTTTATTCTCTATCAGTCAGGTGAGCATCTGGAATAGCCCAAGTCTGGGGGAAGCAAACCAAATGAGGAACAAAACATCCACATATGCAAACATCAAACCACAATATAACACATGGAAGACATTTATATTTTGTGCAAAGTCCTATGAATAATTCAACATGTGTGTACTAGAAAATGCACAGATACATAAATAACAATCTTCTTGTGGGACATGTGTGTGTGAGAGAGACACAGAGAGAGTTGCGTGTAAGAGTGTATGTCACCCCCAAATTTCACAAACAAAACACAAGGAGCACACGTCCAAAATACATTAACGATTCAAAACAAAACTAGACCGGATCAAGTCCATGAAAAGTTCAGGGGGTCGACCCGGAGGTCGACAGAACAAGAGCCAAAACAATTCAGGAGGCCGGCCACACGGAAGGCAGTTGCGGCAACAAAGCAGGTCCGGAGGCCGGCCGCGAGGCCAGCTGCAATGACAGAGCAGGTCTGGAGGCCGGCCACGAGGTCAGCGGCGGCGAAGACCTAGTTCAGGAGGCTGACCTCGACGCCCATGATGCCCAACTAGAGGCCTGGAAAGCGGGGGTTCTCCTGAACCCCCAGCTAACGTAGCTTGATGCTGGCCAGGCTCTCCAGAACCCCCAGCTGACAAAGCTTGATGCTGGCTGGGTTCTCCTGAACTCCCAGCTAAAACAGAAAATGCCTGGACGGGCCTCCTGGGCCCTCCAGCGGAGACAGGCAACTGAACGGGTCCCTCGGACCCTTCAGCAGAGACGGACGGCTGAAACAGTTCTCCAGAACTGCCAGCGGAGACTGACAGTGACGTGGGAGCCGCGACGTGCTGGATTGGCTCACTCGAGCTTCCAGCAGGGCGTGATTCAGGACCAGAAGTAATTGAGACCCCTGGCTGAGGGTGTAGATGAGTGGCTGACTGGATGGGTGAAAGCACTGGAGCCTGAACTGATGACAAAGCTAATGATTGCGCTACCAACTGAGCTACTGACTGAGCTATGGACTTTAACAAAGGTTGTAGTAAGTGTGGTTGTGGTAATGACTGAGCTACAGGTAGCGGGGCTGATTGTGGTGGAAGTGAAGACTGAGCTAAGGACTGCAATAAAGGTTGTAGTGATGGTGGTTTTGATGGTGACTGAGCTAATCCTCCTGAGCCTCCTGAACATGAGAAAAACTGCTGGACGGGCTCACCTGAGCCTCCAGCGGACACAGGAATGGGTGCCGGCACCAGCTGAACACCAGCCCCTCCCACCCGAGGAACTGAAACGGGTGGAGGGGAACGCTGGGCCCGAGCAGCCCTGGGAGCAGGAACAGGAGGAGAGAGAAGCTCAGGAACAGTCTCAAAATGCACAATATTACCAACTGGGTCTGGGCATATAGTCTTTGGAAAGTGGGCAACCTCAGAAACATCCAACTGGGACACAGAACAGTCCCTAGAAGGAGCCACAATCTTAATAGATTGTAGCAAGGGGCAACTAGAGTCCTTAAGTGTCCTTGGGGAACAGACAGCCTCTTCCTTCAGAGAGCTTAAGTTACAGCCTGCAATATCCGTCCCTATCAACTGCCTGTGCCCCTGCTGAAAAGTACATGGCTGAAAGGCTGGCTTAGAAACATTAACCACCTCCCTTTGAGCTGACTTGGAAACAGAACTTGCAGTCTCCGGAAATTTCACAGCAGTCTGAATATTTCTTCCCTCAGATTTAAGGAGAGTAGTCTTGGTCATTTTAACACTGGGTTCAGATTGTACAGAATGAAAACAGGTTCTTAAATCCTCAGAGCAGGAGTTCACAGGGGTTGGATTTATTGTTTGTTACGTTCATGAGTTCAGGAGGAGCATGAGAAAAACAGTCTTTGTTGCTCACCACTGCTGATTGTCCAGACAGGGCTCTAGACTAACTTTTTGCCATGGGCGCACCGAGGCGCACCAGCACAAAAATTAGGCGCACTCAGATTTTTCAACCGCATCGCTTAACACCGCAGTTTTACATGTGCACTTTTTTGGGGGGGAATTGCAGTCCATACAGATAATATTCATTTCTAAATTATAAACTAACAATCTTGTGCTTAAAGTGCTTTGTCAATATTGTAGAAAATGTTAAACTTAATCATCATCTCGGCCTCCTCTGACGACCTATTTGCTGTTGCATGCTGCTGAAAGGCAGTGGGGAGAGGGGACACTTGGGCAGTGCATTTATTGCAGCATATAATGTGTTTTCTGGATACACTGTGCTTTTTCAGCATTCAAAGATTGATGGCACCGTGTCAGAGCACTGGCTATGAATTTCAGACGGATCAGGCTTTAACTTAACAAAAAAGTTATCAATCGTTATTTTCATCTTTTCTTATTACCCACAGCTACATCCACTTCTGTCGGGCCTAGGCTGCTCACTAGGGCTGGGTATCATCACTGATTTCTATAATCCATTCGATTCCAGTTCTCAAAGTCCTGATTCGATTCAATTTAGCCTCAGACAGTCAGAAATATTATAATTCTGATCATTTATCAGTACGGATACATGTCAGACTCCATCAGAATTGTGAACATCACAGCAGATGCCTTTGTGTCAAAGTAACTGAGAATAAACACAGAAAAACATGAAGGAGATTTTTCTGGCCTTATAGCAGATAATCTTAAAAATATTCTGCAATATTCTGCAATTTTGCATAATTTCAAAAAGTTTAAATTACTTCAGTATTGAACAACAGAAAAAAATTGCCTTTCTTGTCCAAGGTCATTTAAGTGAAAAAAAGAAAAGAAAAAGACAGCGGCCGACAGCGCTGTAAACAACTGTAGACTGGTGGGTAATAAGCAAATGAATAATGCAGAAAACAGAGATTTGAGACGGGAAACTGTTCTTGAAGTACAGAGAGAGAGAGAGCAAGCTGTGCATTAGGTGTGATTTTTATCGTGGTGGAAGCAAAACAGCAAAACTCAGAGTGAATTCATGATGACAATGTGAAGCGCAGTTTGCTGCTTCTTTCGCTGCTGGCTCGGTGAATTTGGTTGGAGAGAGACAAAACCTGCAGCTCAGCTAGCACAAAAAGACGTAAATACAGAGCAGACCCGATGCATCAGAATCGCTGAGCTCCGACAGCGTGTCCGTCTACAGGCCATCGGGTGAGAAAGCCGAGAAAGACAAAGCTGATTCTGATGCGTCGGGTCCGCTCTGTGTTTACGTCTTTGTGTGGAATCCGTGTACCTGCTCTCATTTGCTGTTTGGTGGTTGTTGAAATAGTTTTGTGAGCTTTAATCTGAGAATCTGGCGTTTCTGGCAAAACACAGTTATATTTAAAAGTCAATTCAGGATTTATCTGCTGCAACCGGTTGGGGTGAGAGAAGGAAGACAGGATAAAGACATGCTGTGGGAGACAGAGATTAATAACAGATATGATTCAATGCAGAGAGGTCTATTAATACATAGTGAGTGAGAAAGGTGACTGGAAAGGAAAAACTCAATGCATCATGGGAATCCCCAGCAGCCTACGTCTATTGCAGCATAAGGAGAATTCAGAGTCACCTGGTCCAGCCCTAACTTTATGCTTTAGCAAAAAGGAAAGTTTTAAGCCTAATCTTGAAAGTAGATGTGGCGAGACGAGGTTGGGATATAAAGTAAATACTCTTCAGTTTTAAAGAACGACAACGCCACCCTGGGAATTTCACCCAGAGAATACTGGAAATGACACTAAATCACCAAAAAGGCACTTAGGTTCGCTATACTCAATCCAGAGACGAGGTTCAATAATAAACAAATTGACAATTTATTGGTAATCATTTAAAACACCGAATAAAAACAATCATAAATATTCAAATACAAATATGCTTAAAAAGGTATTCAGAGCTGAGGCTTACCAGTGGAGGGGCAGGGATGCCACACACAACTAAAGAAAGAAAACACACCAAAACACAAGTGCAACACACTATCACACACTCACACTAATAAACTAGACAAGGCAGGTGTGTACACTCAAGGGATCCCACCACCAAGGCACCCTAGTCTCCTCCACGTCGGCACTCCGCATCTGAATAAAAGAAACAAAGAAAATTTTAATATATTACAACAAACTAATGTGTAGCACCGGGGGATAACCCAACTGCAGGACCACACTGGTGATCCACAGCTAGAAAAAGGGCCTCCCACCAGTGGTGTAACAGAGAATCCAAACTACAAATCAAAAAGCAATAAAACAACATACAATCTGAATAAAACTCTAAAATCTGGAGCAAACGGAATCGCCGTACTGCTCCAACTTGCCGTCCACACGACGATAAGTTAACAGTCAATCAATATGCACGCCAGCTGACTCCGATAACCGGCATGCATATGGCCGTTGTCCACGCCGACGTCCACTGTAAAAGCTGACAGCAGCAGGGAAAGAATTCTCACAACAGGAACAGACGGTAAAAGCACAGCAAGGCAAAACAGCAGCACTTCAGTTCGCGTAGCTTGGCGCAAAACTAAGGCCCACACTTCCTGCGAAACATAATAAATAATTACTATAAAAGAACAATAGAAGGCAGAGAGCGTAACAAAAGTTGATTACGTACCAAATAAGCCGGGTCATAGAATGTAAGCAGAATAGCTCAGAGGAGGCTTCTATAGCTACGACCAGCCGCGATGGAGACTTTAGAGGAGTAACCCACAAACGATCTCTACCACACCGAGGAAGTCAGGTGACCAAAAAGGAGATCACAGGCAAGCGATGCAGAGACACTCAAATGGCCACTATTTATACCAGCGCCCCCTAATGGGCCAGGCTGAAAGTGGGTTGGACCGAGGGATAACATTCATCCTGCCACATAGAGATAGTGTCTGTCTCCCTAATCCAAACTGGAAGCTGGTTCCACAGAAGAGGGGCCTGAAAACTGAAGGCTCTGCCTCCCATTCTACTTTTAAATACTCTAGGAACAACAAGTAGGCCTGCAGTGCAAGAGTGGAGTGCTCTAATAGGGTGATATGGTACTACAAGGTCATTAAGATAAGATGGGGCCTGATTATTTAAGACCTTGTATGTGAGGAGCAGGATTTTGAATTCAGTTCTGGATTTAACAGGAAGCCAATGAAGGGAAGCCAAAACAGGAGAAATCTGCTCTCTCTTTCTAGTCCCTGTCAGTACTCTTGCTGCAGCAGTTTGGATTAGCTGAAGGCTTTTCAGCGAGTTTTTTGGACATCCTGATAATAACTAATTGCAGTTGTCCAGCCTGGAAGTAATAAATGCATGAACTAGTTTTTCAGCGTCACTCTGAGACAGGATATTTCTAACTTTAGAGATATTGCGCAAATGCCGCTTTGCCGTAGCCACAGTCGCCCCGCAAATGAGACACACGCATGAATCTTTCACAGTGATAAAAAAGAACTCTTCCTCCCATTCACTGTGAAAATGATATATTTTCTTTCTTTTTTCCGCCATGTTTTCCTCATCTCTTCACCTTTGCTGGTGTTCACGGCAACTGTTTCCGTGGAGACCAGCTAGCGTTGATCTAATATTTAATAATAAACATTTTATATATATATATATATATATATATTATCTCTAACAAATTGACCCCAATGCAATTGTGATTTTAAAAAAAATAGCAAGAAAAAATAAAAATAGATGCAGCTAACTGGTAAGTTGTTATGGTGAGCTATTTTTAGAACAGGCCCGCGGGCGACTCATGTAGTCCTTGCGGGCGACCTGGTGCCCGCGGGCACCGTGTTGGTGACCCCTGACCTACAGCATGCTCTAATCGCTCTAATAGGATGTTATGGTCAAAAGTATTGAACCACCAACGTTCTGCCCCCACTGCTTTCCAACATAAAATGACTATGGATTTCTATTCTTTTAAAGAAACTGAAAATAAATACATATATTAATGAAACATGTCCCATAACACGTGTTTTACACAGAATAATATTGATGTGGCCATTCCCACTCTGGGATCCCACAGTAACACCAGCATAGAAGAAATGGCTTTGATTTTGCCACCCTATTTGATTTCCATGCCACCCTCTTTCTGTAGACAGGATGTGTGAAACAGGAGTGTATGAACACCTTTACAAAGGTTCAAAGAGGGACACTCCCACTGTATCCCCCCAAAGAGGGACACTCCCACTGGGTTTAAATCTGGGACTCTCCGCCATTTGACCTTAGAACTGAAGAAGCTTCTCGGATGAGAGGTGAAACGTCTTCAAGCAACTTAAAGGAGTACAGACACTTTTCTTTGCAAGCTCCTTTGACTACAATGACCTGGATGACTAAGAACCTTCACAGACATAGGTCGTGTCCAAATTCATGGGCTGCATCCTCCTGAGGACCCGGCCTTCGCGGTCTACGTGGGCCGGGTCCTCAGAAGGTCGGGTAGGCCCGAAGTAAACGGCAGTGGAATTGGACGGTCTAGCCTTCTGATTAGCGTCACCGCTGTCTCTGTGAAGTTTAATAAACTCAGCCGTCTGCTCCTTGCTATCTAAAATATAACGACACTGGCGTAAATTCTCGACTGTCTCATACTTCTGTTTAATCAGTTTCCTGTTTGATGTTTAGTCAGCTGTGTGAAAACCAAGGAGGAACCCACCCGGGGGATTGATAAAGTTTTATTTTATCTAATCTAATCTAATAACTTTAATCTCAGCCAAACCGATTTACTCACGAACAAACAAAACACTGAAAAAAGCCCAACAATAACATTTTTAGGTTGTCTAAGTGACTTATATATTACGTTTAACCCGAGCAGCGAAAGTCCGCGGTGATCTGAAAATGATGTGCCGGGAGTTGTGCCGTTCTCGGCCGCATCAGTAACACTCGAGCTCCCGGCTAGCTATCGAGCTGGTGGGTAGCAGACGTCTCCGAAAACGTCGAAGCACTTTTGCAAATATGCGATATCTTGATAAACCGAGCAGATATTTGATGTTTACACAGCTACTTTCTCGCCTGAAAATATGTTAAAAGTTTATTTTGTGACCCAGAAAGATTAGTATGAGTAATTTTAAAACTTAGTAGCGGCCGCCATTGTTGGAAACTGGAGTTTGGCTGGGCCGCGCTATGAATTCTGGGATATGGTAGGCCATGAAGGACACACCTGACCCATCCTTCAAATTCGGGGAAAAGGAGGAGGCATTTGTAGGCTGCATTCAGAGGAGTCTACGAATTTGGACAGCCTTCGGTGCGTCGCTGTGACGTAATCGGTCTACAAATGCGTCCTCAGGAGGATGCAGCCCATGAATTTGGACACGACAATATTCTCTCCTGTGCTATCCGGTTGTTCAGTCTGACGTCACTAGCCGTGTCTGGGTCTAAACTCCGCTGCAATAAAAGTGATTTGATTTGATTTGATTTGATATATCAAACGATCACTATGGCATTACTGAGAGTTGAAAAACTGTCTAAAGTCTTTCATCTTTAATAAAATGATCAGCGTTCTGCTCTACCAGGTGTAACAATTGAGTTTAACATCCAGGCATCCATGAAAACGGAATTTATGACATTTAACGGAGTTAGAAGTTAGCAGGGAGTTAGCTCGCTAGCTTCTATCTAAATACAATATAGCATGTCCTGACTGCGGGGTTTTGGAAACAAATTAAAACGTACAGCTCTGTTATCACTTCCAGCATAAATGAAGACAGAAAACTAAACAGCAGTGACGTTTGTAGGGTTACTGAAGTTGGGCTAGCTGGTATATAATGATGTGCTACGTGACCGCTAGCGACACAGCTATGTTAGCATAATATAAACAAGCTAACTTTTTTTCCACTCGATAAAAGTTACCGTGAGTGTTCTCGGTGGTCAGGAAAAAATGTAATTGCATGGCAGGATGCTGTAAAAGGACCAAACTTCAGCCAGGAGAACAACTGAGATAATCCATCCACAATACGAGGTTAGTCATTCATATACTGCTGCATGGGCTGGGCTGTAGTTACATCCTAAGGTTTTAAAAACTGAGCTTAAATAAATGATTAGTGGTAATTGTAGCTGCCCACTTGGAATTACCACTCGTGACGCAGAGAGCTTCGACTGATGCAACTTTATTCTCTCCTCTTTAAACCACCGACAATATGGCACCGTGAAAACTATAAAGATGCACAAACAAATACCATTAAACATTTACGTAAAAAGTGCAGAAATGTTCACATTTTACCATAGAAAATTATTTTGATTAACTCAAATAGTGACATTGACATAAATCAATAGTTTTTAAACTACTTATGTTACAGCATTTAATAAAATGAATTAACAACAACCATTCTGTCTCTTAAATACATAAACAATCATTTGCAATCATTAACCAACCTCTTTCTGCTTCCAAGGGTGCTAATCATGCTGAATCAGCTAGCCAACCTCCTCCATGCACATCTCTTAGCCAGTCTTTCCACACCACAAACAAATGACATGCATACACAATAAAAATGAATTCAACCACATTGAGTAAACTTTCAAAGTTATAGCATGTGACAGATAAATAAAACACATAGTTTTGCATGAGTACCCTCAAAAACAAACGCTTTTACTCACTCTGAAGCAACATGTTTGCGTTGCCTCACCGAGAACAGAACAGGAAGTCTGACACAATAAAAGAGGAAGTGCTAAGGTACTCTTCAAAATAAAAGTGCAAAGTAAAGTGGCTTTGCCAGCATTTACAGTAATAAAAGCCGAGGGAGGTCAACAGTGATCACTGACTGTTTTAGGAGCTTTTTGAGATCAAATAGAAGAAAATACATAACATTAAACGTGTTAACAACACAAAAGCCATATTAAACGCAGACTACTTTAGACCCGGAAGTAGGATTCGTCACATCATCACTGAACAACCGGATTGCCGCCCCTCCCCCCTCTTCCCAGCGCAAAGCACAAGGGTCGCATGCGGAGGGAAGTGGAAATAAGTGCCATAGAGAGGGTGAGAGAAGGAAGAAAAAAAAACAGGACTCCCAATAAGGACCCGGCTCGCGTCGTTCACTTCAAAGAATCGGCTCTTATAGCCGTTTCGTTCGCGACCGACACATCACTACGCCACTGGGTGCTCTCGTACAAGAAAATCGAGCATACCCGGTGGCAGTCTTGTTTCAGTTAGGTCAGTGTTGTTAGCGAAAACATTACGTGTTTTAACACCATTCTTCACGTATTTAGAGGAGGGGGCTGCAGTAAAACTGTACCGGAAACATCAGTACATTCTTTGAGGTAAGTCTGTCCGTTATTACAGCAGCTGGACTGACAGGAAAACCTGAAAGCTTATCGCTGTCATGTGGGCGCTGTCACACAGAATCATGCACGGTTTATGTGTGTCTACAGTCATGCAGTGGAGAAAGTCCACAGGGTTATACAACAGACGGCATGTTTAATGTGAAAGTGAAAGTCACGGTCAGAGGGACGCTTGGCTGGTTATAATAATAAACAAGACTGCAACAAAACCCGAGGCCTCTACAAAAAACTCTGATTAATGCGTCAGCGAGCTGTTCCCGACAGTGACTCTCCTTTTAGCTGCTTACATCACCAAAGCAACTTGTACTCAAAACATAAATCGGTCGGGAGCAATTTGTGTTACGAGTTTCGGTTAAAAATCGACCAGAAGCGCCATGTTTACAGTGATTCCTTTATTTGATGAAGGTTTTTTTTTTAGGCACAGAGCCTAAAAAAGAAAGTAGTTAACGGAGAACGTTTATTCCCACGGTCGACATACCCGTTCTCTCTGACTGCGGCTATATGTTTTGAATGTTCCGTATTTGTAAAGTGTAAAAGTTTCAGTATTAAGTGTTCTTGTTTTACAGGTAAGATAATGGATTGCTGTGGTCTGCTAACTCTTCAGAAGGAACCAGGTACTGATGGAAAAGAAGTTAATTAAAACAACTTCAAATGTAGATTTTGTTGTTGTTGTAATGGCACATAATAATACCCTGATGTATGGTTTGTATTTATTCTAATATTATTTTTCTATCAGTTCCTCTGAAGAGCATTGAGGTGGAGCTGGAGGTGAGGGACCATGTGGCTACAGTGGTCTCCACTCTGAACTACGAGAACAAGGAGGACAAACCATTAGAGGCTGTTTTTGTCTTCCCTCTGCCTGGAGATGCTGCTGTCTGTCATTTCAGCGCTCAGATTGGACAGACGCAGATTGTAGCTGAGGTGAAGGAGAAACAGAAGGTGAGCTGGACAGTAAATATAACCTGATTATAAGTGAGCTTCAAAATAAACGCAGTGAATGTCACTGACATGTGTCACCTGTGCTTCAGGCTCGTGAGGAGTATGATGATGCTCTGAGCTCCGGTCAGCAGGCCTTCCTATTGGAGGAGAGTGATCAGAGTCCAGATATATTCTCTCTGCGTGTGGGCAGTCTGCCTCCAGGAGAGAGCGCCTCCATCAGGTTGGAGTACGTCACTGAGCTGGCTGTGCAGGCTGACGATGGTCTGAGGTTCTGTCTGCCTGGTGTGCTCAACCCTCGATACCAACCTCAGGGTAGGACAACTTCAGAATACTTGGACCAGAAATGCTTCAACTATATCAGTGAAAGTCTTGAACCACCTTCCAACCTTCACACCACTGACAGAACACAAAAAAAACCATCTTCCAACTTTGCCAGTTACTGTAAGGTGTGAACACAGAACCAGATATGAAACTGTTGCCACATACAGGAAAACACATACAGTGCGAAAAATCTGGAAGATAATTAGGTCAAGTTTCAACTTGATTTTCTGCAAGAAAAAGGATTCACTTCTCATCACATTGTGATTACCAAATATAAAAAGCTGTGAAAAAGAAATGTTCCAGTCCAGTGAAAAGCTTTAGTGCATCCTCAGAGAAATTACAAAAAGCCCAAAAGCTGTATCTCAGATTCTACAGGCCTCAGCTAGCATATCAAATGTTAGATTTCGAGGTATTAGAATAAGACTGAACAAGTGTGGCTTAGTTTTTAGGGGTTGCAGGAGAAAACTTCTTTTCTCAAAAAGACATTGGCAGCATGTTTTCAAAGTTGCACCTGAACCAATCACAAGACTTCTTGAAAGATGACAAACAAACCCAAAACTGGAGATATTTGACTGATTGACCATCACAGTCAGAGAAAACCAAACCAATCAGCACAAACACCTCATAAAACCTTGTTGGAACTGGTGTGTTTAGTTTTGACGGGACTGCATTTGTCAGATTATAATTTTTTTTGGAAGTAGGTTGATGCAGTGTGCAAACACAGACTCTCCCTCTCGTCATGATTTTATATCAGTAAATGGTTTTAACTGAGTGTGTTTATATGGAGTTTCCCTTATTTTTTCCAAAAGTTAGATAGTAAACAGGTTTATATACTTAACACTATTTAATTCTCGCTGACATTAAATTTTATATCACCCTAACAGATTTTTTGTTTTTTCTGAAGAAGGAATAGGCAAAAAATGATGTTTGTGTTTTGTTACCGATATGGTTCATTATTCCATCCGTAGGTCATAAAAGTCAAGTTATTCCTTTTCTGTCACTTTTTCATTGTTTTGAATTAAAACAGCTGTAAAGTAGTTTTGTTTTTCCTGAGCAAAATGCTTTCCTCATTTTATCTGTACTACCATGTGAACCAGAGAGTCTTTACAGCCTAAATTATTTGATTGTATTATACCTCATTAATTACAGCATATTTTACCTGATGCTGTGTGCAGGTAGTGAAGGTGCAGGTGTCCAGGTGACTTCTGTTCCAGCCTCTCTGGTGCCCTACAGTCTGTCTTTTTCTGCCCGAGTGTCCTCTCCTCGTCCAGTCTCTAAAGTAGAGTCCAACTGCTCCCTGGACCCTCTGCAGTACCTCAACACTGATCAAACCCAGGCCACGGTAGGTAGAGTGCTGATGTGTCTGCTGTGTGTGGTTGTTACTTATTACTGATGAATAAATATGAATGTGTTTGTGGTGTGCAGGTCAAGCTGGCTGCAGGACACAAGTTTAACAGAGATGTTGAACTGCTGATTTATTACAAAGACGCCCACCAGCCCACTGCTGTGGTGGAGGCAGGACAGGCCTCTGCTGAGCCGGGTGAGAGCAAATGAGAGAAGTCATTAGTTTGCAAATAAAAATTGTTCTTCTTCAACCTAAAAGTTAATTGTGTTGGAGCTATTATGAAATGTAAACTTGACATTTTTCTGTCCTTTTCATGTGTTTCAGGCTCTCTGATGGGTGATCCAGTGGTGATGGTGAGTCTGTACCCTGAGTTCCCCCAGTCTGTGATGTCTTCAAAGGCTTCATGTGGAGAGTTTGTGTTCTTAGTGGATCGATCTGGAAGTATGGACTGTGCTACGAATAACACTGAGCAGCAGGAAACTCGGATCAGCAGTGCCAAGGTATTTATGATGTGGTGTTAGTGTTACAAAATATTTCCTTAAATTGTTCCTCTCACACAGTGGCCTCACCATCTTTTCTCTCTTCCCTGAAGGACACTCTGCTGCTCCTGTTGAAGAGCTTACCAATGGGCTGCTATTTCAACATTTACAGTTTTGGGTCCAGTTATGAACACATCTTCCCGTGAGTTATATTCATATGATCTCAGTGATATCACTTTTCTGTCACTTTTTACTGTAAATGTGTCATGCGTTGTAGTAGGACTCAGGCGCAGAGCAGAGTTCAGTGGAAACAACGTTTATTTAAGTCACCAGGTGCAGATATATACAGTGAGGTGATAGTGGGGGTCCTGGGTCCAAAAGGGAAGTCCGGGAAGGGAATCACATACACGCTAGCTCCTCTTCTTTACAAAGGTTCAAACAACGGGTTGGTCACAGGTCCGGGGAAACTGTGCACAGGAGAGAGTGAGGTCACGCAGAGATCACAGCAAGTTCACAGAGCTTAAAGATACAAGGCTGAGGTTCACTGACTTGTCTAGCACAATCATCCAGCGATAAGGCTGTCTGCGTCCTGGCCTTAAGAGTCCAACCCATAATTAGAGCCTGACGAGAAGCAGGTTTGTGTGCCAAGGGCGGGAGCCTGCAGTGAGCTCCTCCCTGACGGGAAGGAGAGAGGAGAATGTAAACAAAAACACATGTGGCCTTGTGGAGCCGGCCGGGCAGACATGGGGACCATGACAAAATGTGTGATAAGATATCTTCCCTGCTGTTAGTCAACATGTTGCCTTTGGATGATTCTGCAAAACTCCAGGTTATGTTTGATCTCACTTGTGTGTTTGTCATGGCAGTAAGAGTGTAGAGTATGGTGAGAAGACCATGGAGGAGGCTCTGAAGAAAGTTGAGCAGATGAAGGCTGATCTTGGAGGAACAGAAATCCTGGAGTCGCTCAAACATATTTACAGCCAGCCCTGCATTCCCACTCAGCCTAGACAGGTAACACACACACACACACACACACACACACACACTCACACACTCACACACACACACACACACACACACACACACCTTGATGTCATCCTTTTGTCCTTCCTTTTTTCTCATTCATTACTCCAACATGTAAGTTGACCATGAACCAAGCCCTGTATCAGTCGTAACATATCTCATATAATCTGCTAATTATACATGAGTTGATCTGTTGAGTGGTTCCTACTGTTCCTCTCACTCTTGCTTAAAGCTTCTTCTTTTCTTTTTTTTACTGGTTAAAACAGTTTACTGACCGCATACTTGATTACATATCAGAGAGTTGTGTTTCAGGCCGTGTAGATGAAAAACTGTGTGTAAACTCTCCTCTCCAGCTGTTTGTCTTTACTGATGGAGAGGTGGGGAACACCAAAGAAGTGATCGATCTGGTGAAGAAGAATTCAGGCTCCCACAGGTAAAACAAGAAAAAGATGATGACATGTGCTGTGTACCAAACCTGTATGTTTTAAAAACAGATGTTGTATTGCAGGTGTTTCTCTTTTGGGATTGGGGAAGGGGCCAGCTCTGCTCTCATCAATGGGATGGCCAAGGAAGGAGGAGGTCACGCTCAGTTCATCACAGGGACTGACAGGATGCAACCAAAAGTAAGACAATGACTCATAACAATTACAGTAAAAAAAAAAATTGTGTTTTTAGTTTGTTTTATTTGTTTTTAGTTTGGATGGAAGATATGATTTTGGTTTTTATACTCATCAGGTGATGCAGTCGCTGCGATTTGCTCTGCAGCCAGCTGTGGAAGATGTTTCTGTTACATGGGATTTACCAAAGGGATCAACTGTCACCGTCCTCTCTCCACCAATCACAACCATTTTCCAGGGTAAAAGGTCACTGATTTATGCACAGCTTACTGGACAGGTAGGAACAGCATCTTCTCACAGTGAACAATCTCTGTGTTTATGCTTGTCATGTTTTGAAATAAAATGAAATTGGTTTGACACTGTAATTCTGTGTCAGAGCTCAGAGGCAGCAGAGGGCTGTGTGACGGTGAAGTACAGCCTGGCAGGTCATCCCTCTGAGAACCAGCTGCACTTCAGTCTCAGACCTGCAGAGGACACTGGGTAAATGAGCTGTTAATCCACTGGTACAATTACATACTGTATTTACTTTACAAAAGTTTACTTTTTATGTCTGTATGATCTAAAAAATATTGGTCATTGTGACCATGTCACCATACCAATATTTTCTCTTGTCTGTAGCTTAATAGTCCACAGGTTAGCTGCTCGGACTCTTATTTGCTTGCTAGAGATGGAAGCAGAAAACAATGAGGAAAAAGAAGAATTAAAGAAGAAGGTGGTGCAGCTGAGTGTCCAATCAGGAGTGAGCAGTTCTTTCACTGCTTTCATTGCTGTCAATAAAGACAACAACAAGGAGATTCAAGGACCTCTTCTGCACCGAGATATTCCAAGTAACAAGAATAATTAGCAATCCTATCTACTTCATATTGTTCTTGGGGCATTCTTATCTTATCTTATCTTATCTTATCTTATCTTATCTTATCTTATTAGTGGCTGGTCTAATGGGATTTGCTGCTACCCCTTGCTGTCTAAGATCTTCACTTGGTGAGTACAAGGTTTGTTACCTTTGCAAACACAGTGTGAGTACTTCTACAAACACAGGTGTGTGTTTGTGTGTGTGTGAAAAAGAATAATTAGTTATAAGAACAAATTGGAGACTATTAAATACATATGACTCAAACCACTTCAATGCACTTTTTTAAATACCTTTTGTATACAATAATACAAACAAAATGAGAGAACTTCGACAATCATACGACCCCTATGAGCAAGCGCTTTGGTGACTGGGAGGAAAAACTCCCTTTTAAAAGTAAAAGTGCGCACGCACACGCTGACACACAAAATATATAAAGAATTCACCTATTGCCCCTGCGGACAGTCTGTCCTTCAAGCTCACATCCTCTTCCAGAGGCCTGGGAGCTTGAAAGTAACGTATTTTTCAGACCATTAGGCGAACTGGATTATAAGATGCATTAAGCACTGAAGTTTGGTCCGTTTTCAGCGTCCTGTCATTTGACTGCATTTGTCCCTAACCCTCACTTTAACTTTTATCAAGTAGACAAAAGTTAGTGTTCATCCTCCAGCTTCACTGTGTTTATGTTATGCTAACATAGCTGTGTCGCTAGCAATCACTTAGCACATCATTATCTACCAGCTAGCCCAACTTCAGTAACCGTACAAAAGTTATTGCTGTTTAGTTTTCTGTCTTCATTTATGTTGGAACTGATAGCAAAGCTGTACGTTTTAATTTTTTCAGAAATTTCATGAATTCTGTTTTCATGGATGCCTGGGTGTTAAACTTAATTGTTACACCTGGAAAAGCAGCAACGCTGATCATTTTATTAAGAATGAAAGCGTTCAGGCAGTTTTTAGCTCTCAGTGATGCTGCAATCTTCGTTTGACTTTGGGACCTGAAGCGGACAGAGTTTTGGACCCAGATTACTCCGCGAGGCTCCTGAGTAGGTAGCCGTAATACTCCGACAATCCATCAAGCAGTGCGGCTTTGTAGGTTACCAATGTCGCACGAAGACATTTTTGACTGATTTTTGAGCCGTGTACAATCAGTTCAAGGTCGGTAAGCACAACCAGAATTCATACATAAGGCACACTGCCGATTTTTGAGAGAAATTAAAAGATTTTAAGTGCGCGTTAGATTGCGGAAAATACGGTAAAGTTCACTGGATGAAGCGTTTTCAGTGGGAGTAATGTTTGATCACTCATCCAAGTGACTTCTTCAGTCTGGGGTGGGTTTTTGTTTTCTGGTAGTTAGTTTTGGGATTGCTGACACAGACCGAGTTAGTCTGAGTTATATAACGTCAGATGATTTGCTCATGCTGACAAATTCTCGTCAGACAAGTAAAATGAGATCCCACATCAGTTAAGCGTTTACTAAATTTTGCATGCAATGAAAGAAAAATGTTTACTTGTGTTTTCATTGGGAGTAGAATTATAAGTGTGTGTGCTCACTGTTGCATTTCCTTTGAAAAAGCAGGTGTCGAGCACTATTGTGCAATGGATGACTCTGAAGGTTTTGACGTCTTTGATTTAAATGGTAAATGGCCTGCATTTGTATAGCGCTTTTCTAGTCCATAGGACCCCAAAGCGCTTTACACTACATTCAGTCATTTACCCATTCACACACTGGCGATAGCAAGCTACATTGTAGCCACAGCTGCCCTGGGGCGCACTGACAGAGGCGAGGCTACCGGACACAGGCGCCACCGGGCCCTCTGACCACCACCAGTAGGCAAACACGGGGTTAGTATCTTACCCAAGGATATTTGGCATACAGCCAGGGTGTAGCCTGGGATCGAACCACCGACCTTCTGATTAGTGGCTGACCTGCTCTGCCACCTGAGCTACAGCCACACTTGAATGGACACCCTTGAATATGTACTGATTCTTTTCCAAGTGTAATTTTGATTTTTCTACTATTAATTTTAACTTTCAAAATTTGAAAATACAGAGGTTTACATTTTGTTAAGTGTTGAGCATGCTACTACATTCAGTGTGCAATGAGGGGAAAAATGTATTAATTTTGATTACAACTTCAAGTGTGTGTGCTCAGTGTTAAATTTCCTTTGAAAAAGCAGATTGTGAGGAGTATTATGGAAACCCTCTAGAATTCGAAGACACGTCCTGTTACAGAGGTATCTGTTTTGACTTCTTTGCTTTAGATAGACACGTTTATCTTTAGTTGGACATCAAAAGTCATCTAGACCTTAATATCTTTAAGTCATTCCTGTAGTTTAATTAGTTTGTGTATTTTTTTGTGTGACTTCTTTGCTTTAAATGGACACACTTGAATATGTACTGATTCTTTTCCAAGTGTAATTTCGATTTTTCTACTATTAATTTTAACTTTCAAAATTTTAATAAAGAAGCATTTACATTTTGTTTTAATTAAATGTTAAGCATGCTACTGCATTTAGTCTGCAATGAAGGAAAATGTTTTAATTTTGATTACAACTTCAAGTGTGTGTGCTCACTGTTGCATTTCCTTTGAAAAAGCAGGTGTCCAGTACAATTGTGCAATGGATGACTCTGAAGGTATTTGTTTTGACTTCTTTGCTTTAAATGGATAAGTATAATTTTGATTTTTCTACTATTAATTTTAACTTTCAAAATTTTAAAATACAGAGGTTTACATTTTGTTAAGTGTTGAACATGCTACTACATTCAGTGTGCAATGAGGGTAAAAATGTATTAATTTTGATTACAACTTCAAGTGTGTGTGCTCAGTGTTGAATTTCCTTTGAAAAAGCAGATTCTGATGTGGATTATGTAAACCTTCCAGAATTCGAAGACGAGTGCTATTACGGAGGTATCTGTTTTGACTTCTTTGTTTTAGATAGACACGTTTATCTTTAGTTGGACATCAAAAGTCATCTAGACCTTAATATCTTTAAGACATTCCTGTAGTTTAATTCGTTTTAATTCGTTTTGTATCATCTGGTTTCATGGGCTGAGAGTCATCTGCAAAGCAATGCAAAAGAGTTCAGTGTTTTCTAATAATACTGCCTAAACAGGTGTAACATAAGAAGTATTGGTCCTAGTACAGAACCTGGTGAAATTCATAAAATACCTTTTGTATACAGTAATACAAAAAAGAGAGAAATCCAACAACAATATGACCCCCTATGAGCAAGCGCTTTGGTGACTGTGGGAAGGAAAAACTCCCTCCTGGCTGCGACAGGTTGGGATGAGGGTAGGAAGACAGGACAAAGACACACTGTGGAAGAGAGCCAGAGAGGAAGAATAATGCAGAGAGGTGTATAAACACATAGGGAGTGAAGAAGGTGACTGAAGAAGAATTACTCAATGCATCATGGGAATCTCCCGGCAGTCTAGGCATAATGCAGCATAAATAAGGAAGGAATTAGGGTCACCTGATCCAGCCCTAACTATATGCTTTATCAAGAATAATAGGGCTGGGTATCGTCACTGATTTCTAGAATCGATTCAATTCCGATTCACAAGGTCCCGAATCGATACGATCCACGATTTGATTTGATTCAATTCAATTCGATTTGAATCTGGGAAATTTTGACAGTCAGAAATATTATAATTCAGATCAGTAGATTTACATATTTTTGTATCTATAAAAAGGAAGCTGACACACGCAAGACTTTATCAAAGGTGTGAGCGTCACAGCAGATGCCTTTGTGTCAAAGTAGCTGAACATAAAACACAGAAAAACATGAAGGTGATTTTCCTGGCCTGGGATTTTATGAACATATTCTGCAGTACATCAAAAACGAAAGAAAACCATTAATCAACATATAAACGTTACCTCTGACGTTACAGCAGTTTTATTAGAGACACGGCTAAGCGTTTTGCATTTTGCACAATTTTAGAAAGTTTAAATTTGTTCAGTATTGAACGGCAGAAATTAGGTTTTCTCTTCGGAAGTATGTAAAAGGAAAAAAAAACAGCGACCCAGTGCGCTGTAAACAACAGTAGACTTGTGCGTAACAAGCAAGTGAATGATGCAGAAAACAGATTTTTAGACGGGAAACTGTTCTTGAAGAGAGAGAGAGAGAGAGAGAGCTGTGCATGAAGTGTGGTGGAAGCAAAACAGCAAAAGTCAGAGGAAATTCATGACGATGTTTTCGTGAAGCTTAGTTTGGATCTTCTTTTGCTGCTGGTTCGGTCAATATTGTTTGGAGAGAGATAAAACTAACAGCTTTAGAATCAGCACAAAAAGGGCGTAAACACAAAGCGCGGACCCGCCGAAACATCAGAATCAGCGAGCTGTCGGCTTTCAGCCCCGACCACGTCCGTGCCGTCAGGTGAGAAAGGCGACATCTCACTGATTCTGATCCGCGGGTCCACGCTGTGTGTTTACGTCTTTGTGCAGAATCCGTGTTCCTGCTCTCATTTACTGTCTTAGCTGTTTGGTGGTTGTTGAAATTTTCAGGTTTCACCAGAGATTCTGGCATTTCGGGCAAAATAAATTTATATTAAAAAATCGATTCAGGATTTTAATGAATCGATTTCACGTTATCCAAGCCAGAATCAATTTTAATCGATAAATCGATTATAAAAACCCACCCCTAGTTTTTAACATAGTCTTAAAAGTACAGAGAGTGTCTGTCACCCAAATCCAAACTGGGAGCTGGTTCCACAGGAGTTAAACACAAGAACAGCTCAGTCAGAGAGCGGCTGATACGATACTATAAAGTCTTTAATATAAGGTGGAGCTCGATTATTCAACACCTTGTATGTGAGGAAAAAAAGATTGCAACATGTGGATGCTAACCGAATCAATGGAACTATTTTCTTAATTAACTAAACTCTTTTTCTAAAATATTGCTCTGTTAATTCCCCCCAATTAAGATGATTTTATTAACTAAATAGAAGGAGAGTGATCAGCATAAAAAACTTTATGAATGTACTTGTATTTAAATTTCCCCTTTAGCACTGCCGGATGAAGAATTTCCACCTGCTAAGAAGCCACCCAGAGACCCTTTGCTACAGTTAGTCTCCCTCCAGAAGGCGTCTGGCTGCTGGCTGCTTGATCCAGCTCTGGCTGCTGCACTGGGAAAGACCAACGAGGAGGTGGAAAAGTCAAAGCCTGAAAAGGTGGGCTATTAAATAAATAATAACACAGTAATAGTGGGTGTTTGTAACGTATTCATTAAAATGATTTCAAAATTGAATTTTCAAAATTACACACTCATGTTAACGAACATCTGCATGCTGCCTCACTTAATTTAATATTTAACTACATGACTTCTGATTCTATACGCTAGGCCAGCAGTGAAGTGTGGGCCACCATTCTGGCTCTGATCTGGCTTCATGGTTTCAAGATGGATGCAAAGGACGAGTGGGAGCTTCTGGCTGCAAAGGCTGTGTCATGGCTCAGTGCGCAAAAAGGTAGTAAACACAAAAATAAGCATTCAGTTTGTGATGGCTATACTGAGTTGCTACAGTCGTTAAGATTAATGCTAACTGGTTATTTTGTTTTGTGTGTTCCTTTTTTTTCCAGCACCGTCTGTGACAGAGTGTGTGGAAGCCGGAAATAAATTGTTGGGCTGCAGTGTGCAAAAAACTGCCCTTGGCCTCTGAGTTTTTTATAAACTAACAACTTCTTTATGATTCATACACAGAAGCAGATTTACTTCATACTTCATCCACATTAATCTTTGCATCGTCCAACTTTATTATCTAATGTGCCTTATTTTATGCTGCATGTGTCCAAAGTCAGCTTTGTAAGAGTACCAGAGATTATTGCTTTTCTATTCTAACTTTAATGTTGCTGTTTGCTTGAAAGCATCAAATATTAAACAAATAACAACACACATGAGTTTGGACCCATCATTCCTTCTAATGAGTCACCATGAAAAAAATAAATAATTAAATTTTAAAATATTTAAAAAGACCAACACACCTGGCCAGTTCTGTCTTTCAACACATTTTTTAATCATGGTTGAGGAAAATATGCAGCTTAAATTCAAAGTCATAGTGAAGCAAAATTCTTCCTTATTCCAATGCATATCTTTCACTTTTTAATTCATGTCATGTAAGTAAACAGCTGGACATAATTTCCACTAACAAATGAGACCTCATCATCAGCCATGTCTCACAGCGAGTGAAATCAAGGCCAGCAGAGGGAATGCATAGCTAGATTTGTTCTGCAGTCATGAGCCATCCATCACATACTCTTAATACAACCACAAACAAACTATAACTTGTTCATCTGAGTAATGGCGGCTACAACAAAGCTATTTTCAAACCTCCATGTTTTACATTTTGAAACCAGGAACCTTTGCCCAGAAGGTAGAAACTGAAACTCACTATGCAACAGGTGTGAGCCATCAAGACAAATTAAACCAGCAAACTGCTGTAACGGTCTGGTGTACAGGGATGCTCGGCTCAGCTGAACACCAGCCCCTCCCACCCGAGGAACTGAAACGGGTGGAGGGGAACGCTGGGCCCGAGCAGCCCTGGGAGCAGGAACAGGAGGAGAGAGAAGCTCAGGAACAGTCTCAAAATGCACAATATTACCAACTGGGTCTGGGCATATAGTCTTTGGAAAGTGGGCAACCTCAGAAACATCCAACTGGGACACAGAACAGTCCCTAGAAGGAGCCACAATCTTAATAGATTGTAGCAAGGGGCAACTAGAGTCCTTAAGTGTCCTTGGGGAACAGACAGCCTCTTCCTTCAGAGAGCTTAAGTTACAGCCTGCAATATCCGTCCCTATCAACTGCCTGTGCCCCTGCTGAAAAGTACATGGCTGAAAGGCTGGCTTAGAAACATTAACCACCTCCCTTTGAGCTGACTTGGAAACAGAACTTGCAGTCTCCGGAAATTTCACAGCAGTCTGAATATTTCTTCCCTCAGATTTAAGGAGAGTAGTCTTGGTCATTTTAACACTGGGTTCAGATTGTACAGAATGAAAACAGGTTCTTAAATCCTCAGAGCAGGAGTTCACAGGGGTTGGATTTATTGTTTGTTACGTTCATGAGTTCAGGAGGAGCATGAGAAAAACAGTCTTTGTTGCTCACCACTGCTGATTGTCCAGACAGGGCTCTAGACTAACTTTTTGCCATGGGCGCACCGAGGCGCACCAGCACAAAAATTAGGCGCACTCAGATTTTTCAACCGCATCGCTTAACACCGCAGTTTTACATGTGCACTTTTTTGGGGGGGAATTGCAGTCCATACAGATAATATTCATTTCTAAATTATAAACTAACAATCTTGTGCTTAAAGTGCTTTGTCAATATTGTAGAAAATGTTAAACTTAATCATCATCTCGGCCTCCTCTGACGACCTATTTGCTGTTGCATGCTGCTGAAAGGCAGTGGGGAGAGGGGACACTTGGGTATCATCACTGATTTCTATAATCCATTCGATTCCAGTTCTCAAAGTCCTGATTTGATTCAATTTAGCCTCAGACAGTCAGAAATATTATAATTCTGATCATTTATCAGTACGGATACATGTCAGACTCCATCAGAATTGTGAACATCACAGCAGATGCCTTTGTGTCAAAGTAACTGAGAATAAACACAGAAAAACATGAAGGAGATTTTTCTGGCCTTATAGCAGATAATCTTAAAAATATTCTGCAATATTCTGCAATTTTGCATAATTTCAAAAAGTTTAAATTACTTCAGTATTGAACAACAGAAAAAAATTGCCTTTCTTGTCCGAGGTCATTTAAGTGAAAAAAAGAAAAGAAAAAGACAGCGGCCGACAGCGCTGTAAACAACTGTAGACTGGTGGGTAATAAGCAAATGAATAATGCAGAAAACAGAGATTTGAGATGGGAAACTGTTCTTGAAGTACAGAGAGAGATAGAGAGAGAGCAAGCTGTGCATTAGGTGTGATTTTTATCATGGTGGAAGCAAAACAGCAAAACTCAGAGTGAATTCATGATGACAATGTGAAGCGCAGTTTGCTGCTTCTTTTGCTGCTGGCTCGGTGAATTTGGTTGGAGAGAGACAAAACCTGCAGCTCAGCTAGCGCAAAAAGACGTAAACACAGAGCAGACCTGACGCATCAGAATCGCTGAGCTCCGACAGCGTGTCCGTCTACAGGCCGTCGGGTGAGAAAGCCGAGAAAGACAAAGCTGATTCTGATGCGTCGGGTCCGCTCTGTGTTTACGTCTTTGTGTGGAATCCGTGTACCTGCTCTCATTTGCTGTTTGGTGGTTGTTGAAATAGTTTTGTGAGCTTTAATCTGAGAATCTGGCGTTTCTGGCAAAACACAGTTATATTTAAAAGTCAATTCAGGATTTATCTGCTGCAACCGGTTGGGGTGAGAGAAGGAAGACAGGATAAAGACATGCTGTGGGAGACAGAGATTAATAACAGATATGATTCAATGCAGAGAGGTCTATTAACACATAGAGAGTGAGAAAGGTGACTGGAAAGGAAAAACTCCAATGCATCATGGGAATCCCCGGCAGCCTACGTCTATTGCAGCATAACTAAGGGAGAATTCAGAGTCACCTGGTCCAGCCCTAACTTTATGCTTTAGCAAAAAGGAAAGTTTTAAGCCTAATCTTGAAGGTAGAGATAGTGTCTGTCTCCCTAATCCAAACTGGAAGCTGGTTCCACAGAAGAGGGGCCTGAAAACTGAAGGCTCTGCCTCCCATTCTACTTTTAAATACTCTAGGAACAACAAGTAGGCCTGCAGAGCGAGAGCGAAGTGCTCTAATAGGGTGATATGGTACTACAAGGTCATTATGATAAGATGGGGCCTGATTATTTAAGACCTTGTATGTGAGGAGCAGGATTTTGAATTCAGTTCTGGATTTAACAGGAAGCCAATGAAGGGAAGCCAAAACAGGAGAAATATGCTCTCTCTTTCTAGTCCCTGTCAGTACTCTTGCTGCAGCAGTTTGGATTAGCTGAAGGCTTTTCAGCGAGTTTTTTGGACATCCTGATAATAACGAATTGCAGTTGTCCAGCCTGGAAGTAATAAATGCATGAACTAGTTTTTCAGCGTCACTCTGAGACAGGATATTTCTAACTTTAGAGATGTTGCACAAATGCCGCTTTGCCGTAGCCACAGTCGCCCCGCAAATGAGACACACGCATGAATTTTTTCACAGTGGTAAAAAAGAACTCTTCCTCCCATTCACTGTGAAAATGATATATTTTCTTTCTTTTTTCCGCCATGTTTTCCTCATCTTTTCACCTTTGCTGGTCTTCACAACAACTGTTTCCGTGGAGACCAGCTAGCGTTGATCTAATATTTAATAATAAACATTTTTATATATATATATATATATATATATATATATATATATTATCTCTGACAAATTGACCCCAATGCAATTGTGATTTTAAAAAAAATAGCAAGAAAAAATAAAAATAGATGCAGCTATCTGGCAAGTTGTTATGGTGAGCTATTTTTAGAACAGGCCCGCGGGCGACTCATGTAGTCCTTGCAGGCGACCTGGTGCCCGCAGGCACCGTGTTGGTGACCCCTGACCTACAGCATGTTCTAATCGCTCTAATAGGATTTATGGTCAACAGTATCGAACCACCAACGTTCTGCCCCCACTGCTTTCCAACATAAAATGACTATGGATTTCTATTCTTTTAAAGAAACTGAAAATAAATACATATATTAATGAAACAAGTCCCATAACAC
Source organism: Astatotilapia calliptera (assembly GCF_964374335.1). Classification (NCBI taxonomy): domain Eukaryota; kingdom Metazoa; phylum Chordata; class Actinopteri; order Cichliformes; family Cichlidae; genus Astatotilapia; species Astatotilapia calliptera. Next base: position 29,929,116 of record NC_137435.1, read on the forward strand.
GTGTTTTACACAGAATAATATTAATGTGGCCATTCCCACTCTGGGATCCCACAGTAACACCAGCATAGAAGAAATGGCTTTGATTTTGCCACCCTATTTGATTTCCATGCCACCCTCTTTCTGTAGACAGGATGTGTGAAACAGGAGTGTATGAACACACACACACAGTGTTGAAAGTGCTATGTTGGGTGGGTGTATCGGGGAGTGCGAGTGTACAGAATGAGTATGACTGTATGAAAACTAGAGTGCTGTTAAAATGTTTTGACTGTGGTGCACTTTTTTTCCTGCAACATTTTCTCCCTCTGCTGTTCACTAAAGCTGAGAACAACTCTAAAGGTAATTCGCTGTGGTGCTCCTTCAAACCAACAGATCAAACAACAGAACAAACTCTTATAACCTTCCCTGACCTCATATAGACAGATATTTATCAGGAAAGAAAATTTAAAGCAAGCCAATAGGTACCTGTCTTATCTGTTGAAATGTGCAAAAATATTACAGTTTCTTTTGTTATTTAAAAAAAAAAACTCCATCAGTTACACATATTGATGTTAACTATTCTCCCAGAGTCGGGGGTGGGTGGGGGGGTGTAATTTATGAAGGTAGTTCAAAAAGACTTTATCACCTCAACTGTATTGGTAAAATAATGCATACCAATAATCAATACTGTCAGTAGATTCTTTCCAGCTTTTGATCAGCACCATGGACAGCAACCACAGTCAGAGGTCAGGGGAATGGACACATTTACTCACACCATCGTCTTCCACTAGGATGCCACGAGCCCTAAACAGATTTAATCTTGGTAACATAACAGAAAGACAATTGTAATGTTGATAAGCATGAAAGAGAAGAGAGAAGCCCATTAGACGCAGGTCCTCACAGATAGAATGAAAGGGAGTGATAATACACACACACACACACACACACACACACACACACTAGGAGTGAAGATTTCAACATAGAAGTGGTAACAAAGTTTCGCTCCTTTACAAAAAAAACCACTCACTCTTTTGTTCAGCAAAACATTGACAATCTTCCTCTTCTGAGCATCTGTTCTTTCTCCTTTGACTCACTAAACAAAATTTAAAATGCAGCTGTGCTAACTAGCTCCTAGCTGATAAACAAAATGCTTCATAGATGATACCAGCAGTCAAATATGTCAAGTACACTGTCAAGAGGACACATCCTCCAAAGTAAAGAAGTATTTGTACTTTGTTAATTCCCACCTCTGGTAACATGTTTCTCTCAATCACAACACTTACATTATCTAAAATTAAATAAATAAACAGATAATAGTAATAAGAAGAAGATGAAGAAGAAGAATATTCAAACTCGTTTTTTCTGGGTTTTAATGATAAGATACTAATAATATACCCATCGTGGAAAAAAAAAAGACTGATCGGATTAAAGGGGTGTGACTTGAATGAAAACTGTGATGATGGTTACAGATTGACAGAAACTGTAACATAAAGCTCCTCACACCTGTGCTCTCAGTAGCGGTCCTAGCTTGTTTGGTGCCCTGGGTGTACAATCCCTCTGCCTTTTTTCTAAACTGAGGACCTGATGGCTTTGACCTTTTCTTGTCCATCTTCTATCAGTAATTTTGGACTCCAGTATCAACACTGAACCCCACAACATAGACTAACAGACTAATAGACCCACACCTTGTATAGTTTTTTTCTTTCACACGACCCAGGAAAATAATTAATACATAATGGGCTTGGATTGACAATGTTATGAATGAAATGTTCACTATTTGGAAGCAGCCTCCCCTTTCCACAGGTTGTGTGTGAGACTTCAGCACAGAAGCAGCAGCAAGCATGCGCACCGAGGGCTCTCGCGCTCACTTTTCGAGTATAAGTGTGGGATAGAATTTAGAAAACACATCGGTGCAAATTACAAGTCTATATCATGATGTCTTCAGTTTTTGTGTTTGTTGTAGGCTGTCAACATTAACAGGCTAACGCTGTCATCATGATTAAATTTTTTTTTTAACGCAATCAACCCATCTGGAGCGCAGAATGGACAAATTTTGGACAAACTGCCCAAAATCCGTTGCCAGAGACATTTCAGGGATTTTGAGTCATTGTGTGCCAGTTGACAGCCCTAGTTTGTTGGGTTGTTTTTATTTTGTTTTATTTTGGGAGCTGGCTATTAGATGCCGCTCCAGTCAGCCAGAGAATGCCTCGCCGCCCCGCCCCCCTCCTCCCTGTGTGGCAAGCAGCAGGCACGAGTGTGCCAGCAACTTTTTTTGCCGATGCATGATGCCGCCCACTCTGGAAAACCGCCAATGTTGCGCATACCTAAAAACGCCTTTGTAGTGATGGAATTTCTGTCTCTTTTTAGAGAACCGGCTCTTTTGGCTCCCAACCGACTCTTCAGATTGTTTTGTTGCTTTAATTAATTTATTATTACAATATAAAATTATACACAAAAGGAGTTACTAATGTAAAAAAAACAACGTGGTTTTATCTGTATATGTTTATATATAAATATGCCCCTAGAGACAAAGCACGTACAAACTCCAAAGCATGTACAAACTCCAAAACTCCATTTACTGGGTAACAAAAGCTCAACACTGCCCCTAACATCCTGTTGTGTTTTGGAGTTTGAACGTGCTTCGGCGTTTGTATGTGTTTTGGATTTTGTTTGATTTTGCTTTGTCTGTAGGGGCCAACGTAAATAAACTTTTATTTATTTATTTCACATAAAATGTAATAAATAAATCATATAATACAAAAACCAACTATTTACATTTCAACTTTTAACTATTTACATTTTCAGCTGTTTCCTTTTAAACAAATTTAAAATGAAACAACACAAAACACTGCAAACCACAACACAATTAAATATAAATTAAAATATGAAAACAAAAAGAAGATGCACATTATCTGTCATATAGGCCTGCATGAATAAACTTTTTGAATCCTTTATCATCTGCAACTGAAAATAGTTGTGGATGATCACTATACCTTTCTAATGTGACGTTGTTGTCCCTGGCTCTCTTTCTCTCCTGTGGTCAAAGGAGCTTGCAAAGAAAAGCGTCTGAACTTCTTTAAGTTGCTTGAAGACGTCTCACCTCTCATCCGAGAAGCTTCTTCAGTTCTAAGGTCAAATGGTAGAGAGTCTCAGATTTAAACCCAGTGGAGTATCCCCCCAAAGAGGGACACTCCCACTGTATCCCCCCAAAGAGGGACACTCCCACTGGGTTTAAATCTGGGACTCTCCGCCATTTGACCTTAGAACTGAAGAAGCTTCTCGGATGAGAGGTGAAACGTCTTCAAGCAACATAAAGGAGTCCAGACGCTTTTCTTTGCAAGCTCCTTTGACTACAATGACCTGGATGACTGAGAACCTTCACAGACATAGGTCGTGTCCAAATTCATGGGCTGCATCCTCCTGAGGACCCGGCCTTCGCGGTCTACGTGGGCCGGGTCCTCAGAAGGTCGGGTAGGCCGGAAGTAAATGGCAGTGGAATTGGACGGTCTAGCCTTCTGATTAGCGTCACCGCTGTCTCTGTGAAGTTTAATAAACTCAGCCGTCTGCTCCTTGCTATCTAAAATATAACAGGACACTGGCGTAAATTCTCGACTGTCTCATACTTCTGTTTAATCAGTTTTCTGTTTGACGTTTAGTCAGCTGTGTAAAAACCAAGGAGGAACCCACCCGGGGGATTGATAAAGTTTTATTTTATCTAATCTAATCTAATAACTTTAATCTCAGCCAAACCGATTTACTCACGAACAAACAAAACACTGAAAAAAGCCCAATAATAATATTTTTAGGTTGTCTAAGTGACTTATATATTACGTTTAACCCGAGCAGCGAAAGTCCGCGGTGATCTGAAAATGATGTGCCGGGAGTTGTGCCGTTCTCGGCCGCATCAGTAACACTCGAGCTCCCGGCTAGCTATCGAGCTGGTGGGTAGCAGACGTCTCCGAAAACGTCGAAGCACTTTTGCAAATATGCGATATCTGATAAACCGAGCAGATATTTGATGTTTACAGAGCTACTTTCTCGCCTGAAAATATGTTAAAAGTTTATTTTGTGACCCAGAAAGATTAGTATGAGTAATTTTAAAACTTAGTAGCGGCCGCCATTGTTGGAAACTGGAGTTTGGCTGGGCCGTGCTATGAATTCTGGGATATGGTAGGCCACGAAGGACACACCCGACCCATCCTTCAAATTCAGGGAAAAGGAGGACGCATTTGTCGGCTGCATTCGGAGGAGTCTACGAATTTGGACAGCCTTCGGCGCGTCACTGTGACGGTATCGGTCTACAAATGCGTCCTCAGGAGGATGCAGCCCATAAATTTGGACAATATTCTCTCCTGTGCTATTGCCGCCCCTCCCCCCTCTTCCCAGCGCAAAGCACAAGGGTCGCATGCGGAGGGAAGTGGAAAAAAGTGCCAGAGAGCGGGTGAGAGAAGGAAGAAAAAAAAACAGGACTCCCAATAAGGACCCGGCTCGCGTCGTTCACTTCAAAGAATCGGCTCTTATAGCCGTTTCGTTCGCGACCGACACATCACTACGCCACTGGGTGCTCTCGTACAAGAAAATCGAGCATACCCGGTGTGTTGTTTCAGTTAGGTCAGTGTTGTTATCGAAAACATTACGTGTTTTAACACCATTCTTCACGTATTTAGAGGAGGGGGCTGCAGTAAAACTGTACCGGAAACATCAGTACATTCTTTGAGGTAAGTCTGTCCGTTATTTAAGCAGCTGGACTGACAGGAAAACCTGAAAGCTTATCGCTGTCATGTGGGCGCTGTCACACAGACATTCCGCACTAACTGTTTATGTGTGTCTACAGTCATGCAGTGGAGAAAGTCCACAGGGTTATACAACAGACGGCATGTTTAATGTGAAAGTGAAAGTCACGGTCAGAGGGACGCTTGGCTGGTTATAATAATAAACAAGACTGCAACAAAACCCGAGGCCTGTACAAAAAACTCTGATTAATGCGTCAGCGAGCTGTTCCCGACAGTGACTCTCCTTTTAGCTGCTTACATCACCAAAGCAACTTGTACTCAAAACATAAATCGGTCAGGAGCAATTTGTGTTACGAGTTTCGGTTAAAAATAGACCAGAAGCGCCATGTTTACAGTGATTCCTTTATTTGATGAAGGTTTATTTTAGGCACAGAGCCTAAAAAAGAAAGTAGTTAACGGAGAACGTTTATTCCCACGGTCGACATACCCGTTCTCTCTGACTGCGGCTATATGTTTTGAATGTTCCGTATTTGTAAAGTGTAAAAGTTTCAGTATTAAGTGTTCTTGTTTTACAGGTAAGATAATGGATTGCTGTGGTCTGCTAACTCTTCAGAAGGAACCAGGTACTGATGGAAAAGAAGTTAATTAAAACAACTTCAAATGTAGATTTTGTTGTTGTTGTAATGGCACATAATAATACCCTGATGTATGGTTTGTATTTATTCTAATATTATTTTTCTATCAGTTCCTCTGAAGAGCATTGAGGTGGAGCTGGAGGTGAGGGACCATGTGGCTACAGTGGTCTCCACTCTGAACTATGAGAACAAGGAGGACAAACCATTAGAGGCTGTTTTTGTCTTCCCTCTGCCTGGAGATGCTGCTGTCTGTCATTTCAGCGCTCAGATTGGACAGACGCAGATTGTAGCTGAGGTGAAGGAGAAACAGAAGGTGAGCTGGACAGTAAATATAACCTGATTATAAGTGAGCTTCAAAATAAACACAGTGAATGTCACTGACATGTGTCACCTGTGCTTCAGGCTCGTGAGGAGTATGATGATGCTCTGAGCTCCGGTCAGCAGGCCTTCCTATTGGAGGAGAGTGATCAGAGTCCAGATATATTCTCTCTGCGTGTGGGCAGTCTGCCTCCAGCAGAGAGCGCCTCCATCAGGTTGGAGTACGTCACTGAGCTGGCTGTGCAGGCTGATGATGGTCTGAGGTTCTGTCTGCCTGGTGTGCTCAACCCTCGATACCAACCTCAGGGTAGGACAACTTCAGAATACTTGGACCAGAAATGCTTCAACTATATCAGTGAAAGTCTTGAACCACCTTCCAACCTTCACACCACTGACAGAACACACAAAAAAACCATCTTCCAACTTTGCCAGTCACTGTAAGGTGTGAACACAGAACCAGATATGAAACTGTTGCCACATACAGGAAAACACATACAGTGTGAAAAATCTGGAAGATAATTAGGTCAAGTTTCAACTTGATTTTCTGCAAGAAAAAGGATTCACTTCTCATCACATTGTGATTACCAAATATAAAAAGCTGTGAAAAAGAAATGTTCCAGTCCAGTGAAAAGCTTTAGTGCATCCTCAGAGAAATTACAAAAAGCCCAAAAGCTGTATCTCAGATTCTACAGGCCTCAGCTAGCATATCAAATGTTAGATTTCGAGGTATTAGAATAAGACTGAACAAGTGTGGCTTATTTTTTAGGGGTTGCAGGAGAAAACTTCTTTTCTCAAAAAGACATTGGCAGCATGTTTTCAAAGTTGCACCTGAACCAATCACAAGACTTCTTGAAAGATGACAAACAAACCCAAAACTGGAGATATTTGACTGATTGACCATCACAGTCAGAGAAAACCAAACCAATCAGCACAAACACCTCATAAAACCTTGTTGGAACTGGTGTGTTTAGTTTTGACAGGACTGCATTTGTCAGATTATAATTTTTTTTGGAAGTAGGTTGATGCAGTGTGCAAACACAGACTCTCCCTCTCGTCATGATTTTATATCAGTAAATGGTTTTAACTGAGTGTGTTTATATGGAGTTTCCCTTATTTTTTCCAAAAGTTAGATAGTAAACAGGTTTATATACTTAACACTATTTAATTCTCGCTGACATGAAATTTTATATCACCCTAACAGATTTTTTGTTTTTTCTGAAGAAGGAATAGGCAAAAAATGATGTTTGTGTTTTGTTACCGATATGGTTCATTATTCCATCCGTAGGTCATAAAAGTCAAGTTATTCCTTTTCTGTCACTTTTTCATTGTTTTGAATTAAAACAGCTGTAAAGTAGTTTTGTTTATATTGAGCAAAATGCTTATTTTCCTCATTTTATCTGTACTACCATGTGAACCAGAGAGTCTTTACAGCCTAAATTATTTGATTGTATTATACCTCATTAATTACAGCATATTTTACCTGATGCTGTGTGCAGGTAGTGAAGGTGCAGGTGTCCAGGTGACTTCTGTTCCAGTCTCTCTGGTGCCCTACAGTCTGTCTTTTTCTGCCCGAGTGTCCTCTCCTCGTCCAATCTCTAAAGTAGAGTCCAACTGCTCCCTGGACCCTCTGCAGTCCCTCAACACTGATCAAACCCAGGCCACGGTAGGTAGAGTGCTGATGTGTCTGCTGTGTGTGGTTGTTACTTGTTACTGATGAATAAATATGAATGTGTTTGTGGTGTGCAGGTCAAGCTGGCTGCAGGACACAAGTTTAACAGAGATGTTGAACTGCTGATTTATTACAAAGACGCCCACCAGCCCACTGCTGTGGTGGAGGCAGGACAGGCCTCTGCTGAGCCGGGTGAGAGCAAATGAGAGAAGTCATTAGTTTGCAAATAAAAATTGTTCTTCTTCAACCTAATAGTTAATTGTGTTGGAGCTATTATAAAATGTAAACTTGACATTTTTCTGTCCTTTTCATGTGTTTCAGGCTCTCTGATGGGTGATCCAGTGGTGATGGTGAGTCTGTACCCTGAGTTCCCCCAGTCTGTGATGTCTTCAAAGGCTTCATGTGGAGAGTTTGTGTTCTTAATGGATCGATCTGGAAGTATGGACTGTGCTACGAATAACACTGAGCAGCAGGAAACTCGGATCAGCAGTGCCAAGGTATTTATGATGTGGTGTTATAGTTGTGAAATATTTCCTCAAATCTTTCATAAAATTGTTCCTCTCACACAGTGGCCTCACCATCTTTTCTCTCTTCCCTGAAGGACACTCTGCTGCTCCTGTTGAAGAGCTTACCAATGGGCTGCTATTTCAACATTTACAGTTTTGGGTCCAGTTATGAACACATCTTCCCGTGAGTTATATTCATATGATCTCAGTGATATCACTTTTCTGTCACTTTTTACTGTAAATGTGTCATGCGTTGTAGTAGGACTCAGGCGCAGAGCAGAGTTCAGTGGAAACAACGTTTATTTAAGTCACCAGGTGCAGATATATACAGTGAGGTGATAGTGGGGGTCCTGGGTCCAAAAGGGAAGTCCGGGAAGGGAATCACATACACGCTAGCTCCTCTTCTTTACAAAGGTTCAAACAACGGGTTGGTCACAGGTCCGGGGAAACTGTGCACAGGAGAGAGTGAGGTCACGCAGAGATCACAGCAAGTTCACAGAGCTTAAAGATACAAGGCTGAGGTTCACTGACTTGTCTAGCACAATCATCCAGCGATAAGGCTGTCTGCGTCCTGGCCTTAAGAGTCCAACCCATAATTAGAGCCTGACGAGAAGCAGGTTTGTGTGCCAAGGGCGGGAGCCTGCAGTGAGCTCCTCCCTGACGGGAAGGAGAGAGGAGAATGTAAACAAAAACACATGTGGCCTTGTGGAGCCGGCCGGGCAGACATGGGGACCATGACAAAATGTGTGATAAGATATCTTCCCTGCTGTTAGTCAACATGTTGCCTTTGGATGATTCTGCAAAACTCCAGGTTATGTTTGATCTCACTTGTGTGTTTGTCATGGCAGTAAGAGTGTAGAGTATGGTGAGAAGACCATGGAGGAGGCTCTGAAGAAAGTTGAGCAGATGAAGGCTGATCTTGGAGGAACAGAAATCCTGGAGCCCCTCAAACATATTTACAGCCAGCCCTGCATTCCCACTCAGCCTAGACAGGTAACACACACACACACACACCTTGATGTCATCCTTTTGTCCTTCCTTTTTTCTCATTCATTACTCCAACATGTACGGTAAGTTGACCATGAACCAAGCCCTGTATCAGTCGTAACATATCTCATATAATCTGCTAATTATACATGAGTTGATCTGTTGAGTGGTTCCTACTGTTCCTCTCACTCTTGCTTAAAGCTTCTTCTTTTCTTTTTTTTACTGGTTAAAACAGTTTACTGACCGCATACTTGATTACATATCAGAGAGTTGTGTTTCAGCTCGTGTAGATGAAAAACTGTGTGTAAACTCTCCTCTCCAGATGTTTGTCTTTACTGATGGAGAGGTGGGGAACACCAAAGAAGTGATCGATCTGGTGAAAAACAATTCAGGCTCCCACAGGTAAAACAAGAAAAAGATGATGACATGTGCTGTGTACCAAACCTGTATGTTTTAAAAACAGATGTTGTATTCTCACAAACCAGAAAAACACAACTATATCTACACAGTTTCCAGAATGTCCAACATGTCCTCTGTGAAAACTGTTGTATTGCAGGTGTTTCTCTTTTGGGATTGGGGAAGGGGCCAGCTCTGCTCTCATCAATGGGATGGCCAAGGAAGGAGGAGGTCACGCTCAGTTCATCACAGGGACTGACAGGATGCAACCAAAAGTAAGACAATGACTCATAACAATTACAGTAAAAAAAAAATTGTGTTTTTAGTTTGTTTTATTTGTTTTTAGTTTGGATGGAAGATATGATTTTGGTTTTTATACTCATCAGGTGATGCAGTCGCTGCGATTTGCTCTGCAGCCAGCTGTGGAAGATGTTTCTGTTACATGGGATTTACCAAAGGGATCAACTGTCACCGTCCTCTCTCCACCAATCACAACCATTTTCCAGGGTAAAAGGTCACTGATTTATGCACAGCTTACTGGACAGGTAGGAACAGCATCTTCTCACAGTGAACAATCTCTGTGTTTATGCTTGTCATGTTTTGAAATAAAATGAAATTGGTTTGACACTGTAATTCTGTGTCAGAGCTCAGAGGCAGCAGAGGGCTGTGTGACGGTGAAGTACAGCCTGGCAGGTCATCCCTCTGAGAACCAGCTGCACTTCAGTCTCAGACCTGCAGAGGACACTGGGTAAATGAGCTGTTAATCCACTGGTACAATTACATATTTACTTTACAAAAGTTTACTTTTTATGTCTGTATGATCTAAAAAATATTGGTCATTGTGACCATGTCACCATACCAATATTTTCTCTTGTCTGTAGCTTAATAGTCCACAGGTTAGCTGCTCGGACTCTTATTTGCTTGCTAGAGATGGAAGCAGAAAACAATGAGGAAAAAGAAGAAGTAAAAAAGAAGGTGGTGCAGCTGAGTGTCCAATCAGGAGTGAGCAGTTCTTTCACTGCTTTCATTGCTGTCAATAAAGACAACAACAAGGAGATTCAAGGACCTCTTCTGCACCGAGATATTCCAAGTAACAAGAATAATTAGCAATCCTATCTACTTCATATTGTTCTTGGGGGCATTCTTATCTTATCTTATCTTATCTTATCTTATCTTTTCTTATCTTATTAGTGGCTGGTCTAATGGGATTTGCTGCTAAAGCTTGCTGTCTAACAGCTGATATTTCCAGTGGTTTGTTACAAGGTTTGTTACCTTTGCAAACACAGTGTGAGTACTTCTACAAACACAGGTGTGTGTTTGTGTGTGTGTGAAAAAGAATAATTAGTTATAAGAACAAATTGGAGACTATTAAATACATATGACTCAAACCACTTCAATGCACTTTTTTAAATACCTTTTGTATACAATAATACAAACAAAATGAGAGAACTTCGACAATCATACGACCCCTATGAGCAAGCGCTTTGGTGACTGGGAGGAAAAACTCCCTTTTAAAAGTAAAAGTACACACACACGCTGACACACAAAATATATAAAGAATTCACCTATTGCCCCTGCGGAGAGTCTGTCCTTCAAGCTCACATCCTCTTCCAGAGGCCTGGGAGCTTGAAAGTAACGTATTTTTCAGACCATTAGGCGAACTGGATTATAAGATGCATTAAGCACTGAAGTTTGGTCCGTTTTCAGCGTCCTGTCATTTGACTGCATTTGTCCCTAACCCTCACTTTAACTTTTATCAAGTAGACAAAAGTTAGTGTTCATCCTCCAGCTTCACTGTGTTTATGTTATGCTAACATAGCTGTGTCGCTAGCAATCACTTAGCACATCATTATCTACCAGCTAGCCCAACTTCAGTAACCGTACAAAAGTTATTGCTGTTTAGTTTTCTGTCTTCATTTATGTTGGAACTGATAGCAAAGCTGTACGTTTTAATTTTTTCAGAAATTTCATGAATTCTGTTTTCATGGATGCCTGGGTGTTAAACTTAATTGTTACACCTGGAAAAGCAGCAACGCTGATCATTTTATTAAGAATGAAAGCGTTCAGGCAGTTTTTAGCTCTCAGTGATGCTGCAATCTTCGTTTGACTTTGGGACCTGAAGCGGACAGAGTTTTGGACCCAGATTACTCCGCGAGGCTCCTGAGTAGGTAGCCGTAATACTCCGACAATCCATCAAGCAGTGCGGCTTTGTAGGTTACCAATGTCGCACGAAGACATTTTTGACTGATTTTTGAGCCGTGTACAATCAGTTCAAGGTCGGTAAGCACAACCAGAATTCATACATAAGGCACACTGCCGATTTTTGAGAGAAATTAAAAGATTTTAAGTGCGCGTTAGATTGCGGAAAATACGGTAAAGTTCACTGGATGAAGCGTTTTCAGTGGGAGTAATGTTTGATCACTCATCCAAGTGACTTCTTCAGTCTGGGGTGGGTTTTTGTTTTCTGGTAGTTAGTTTTGGGATTGCTGACACAGACCGAGTTAGTCTGAGTTATATAACGTCAGATGATTTGCTCATGCTGACAAATTCTCGTCAGACAAGTAAAATGAGATCCCACATCAGTTAAGCGTTTACTAAATTTTGCATGCAATGAAAGAAAAATGTTTACTTGTGTTTTCATTGGGAGTAGAATTATAAGTGTGTGTGCTCACTGTTGCATTTCCTTTGAAAAAGCAGGTGTCGAGCACTATTGTGCAATGGATGACTCTGAAGGTTTTGACGTCTTTGATTTAAATGGTAAATGGCCTGCATTTGTATAGCGCTTTTCTAGTCCATAGGACCCCAAAGCGCTTTACACTACATTCAGTCATTTACCCATTCACACACTGGCGATAGCAAGCTACATTGTAGCCACAGCTGCCCTGGGGCGCACTGACAGAGGCGAGGCTACCGGACACAGGCGCCACCGGGCCCTCTGACCACCACCAGTAGGCAAACACGGGGTTAGTATCTTACCCAAGGATATTTGGCATACAGCCAGGGTGTAGCCTGGGATCGAACCACCGACCTTCTGATTAGTGGCTGACCTGCTCTGCCACCTGAGCTACAGCCACACTTGAATGGACACCCTTGAATATGTACTGATTCTTTTCCAAGTGTAATTTTGATTTTTCTACTATTAATTTTAACTTTCAAAATTTGAAAATACAGAGGTTTACATTTTGTTAAGTGTTGAGCATGCTACTACATTCAGTGTGCAATGAGGGGAAAAATGTATTAATTTTGATTACAACTTCAAGTGTGTGTGCTCAGTGTTAAATTTCCTTTGAAAAAGCAGATTGTGAGGAGTATTATGGAAACCCTCTAGAATTCGAAGACACGTCCTGTTACAGAGGTATCTGTTTTGACTTCTTTGCTTTAGATAGACACGTTTATCTTTAGTTGGACATCAAAAGTCATCTAGACCTTAATATCTTTAAGTCATTCCTGTAGTTTAATTAGTTTGTGTATTTTTTTGTGTGACTTCTTTGCTTTAAATGGACACACTTGAATATGTACTGATTCTTTTCCAAGTGTAATTTCGATTTTTCTACTATTAATTTTAACTTTCAAAATTTTAATAAAGAAGCATTTACATTTTGTTTTAATTAAATGTTAAGCATGCTACTGCATTTAGTCTGCAATGAAGGAAAATGTTTTAATTTTGATTACAACTTCAAGTGTGTGTGCTCACTGTTGCATTTCCTTTGAAAAAGCAGGTGTCCAGTACAATTGTGCAATGGATGACTCTGAAGGTATTTGTTTTGACTTCTTTGCTTTAAATGGACACACTTGAATATGTACTGATTCTTTTCCAAGTGTAATTTTGATTTTTCTACTATTAATTTTAACTTTCAAAATTTTAAAATACAGAGGTTTACATTTTGTTAAGTGTTGAGCATGCTACTACATTCAGTGTGCAATGAGGGGAAAAATGTATTAATTTTGATTACAACTTCAAGTGTGTGTGCTCAGTGTTGAATTTCCTTTGAAGAAGCAGATTGTGAGGTGGATTATGGAAACCCTCCAGAATTCCAAGTCATGCGCGGTTACAGAGGTATCTGTTTTGACTTCTTTGTTTTAGATAAACACGTTTATCTTTAGTTGGACAGCAAAAGTCATCTAGACCTTAATATCTTTAAGACATTCCTGTAGTTTAATTCGTTTTAATTAGTTTTGTATCATCTGGTTTCATGGGCTGAGAGTCATCTGCAAAGCAATGCAAAAGAGTTCAGTGTTTTCTAATAATACTGCCTAAACAGGTGTAACATAAGAAGTATTGGTCCTAGTACAGAACCTGGTGAAATTCATAAAATACCTTTTGTATACAGTAATACAAAAAAGAGAGAAATCCAACAATCATATGACCCCCCTATGAGCAAGCGCTTTGGTGACTGTGGGAAGGAAAAACTCCCTCCTGGCTGCGACAGGTTGGGATGAGGGTAGGAAGACAGGACAAAGACACACTGTGGAAGAGAGCCAGAGAGGAAGAATAATGCAGAGAGGTGTATAAACACATAGGGAGTGAAGAAGGTGACTGAAGAAGAATTACTCAATGCACCATGGGAATCTCCCGGCAGTCTAGGCATAATGCAGCATAAATAAGGAAGGAATTAGGGTCACCTGATCCAGCCCTATCTATATGCTTTATCAAGAATAATAGGGCTGGGTATCGTCACTGATTTCTAGAATCGATTCAATTCCGATTCGCAAGGTCCCGAATCGGTACGATCCACAATTTGATTCGATTCAATTCAATTCGATTTGAATCTGGGAAATTTTGACAGTCAGAAATATTATAATTCAGATCAGTAGATTTACATATTTTTGTATCTATAAAAAGGAAGCTGACACACGCAAGACTTTATCAAAGGTGTGAGCGTCACAGCAGATGCCTTTGTGTCAAAGTAGCTGAACATAAAACACAGAAAAACATGAAGGTGATTTTCCTGGCCTGGGATTTTATGAACATATTCTGCAGTACATCAAAAACAAAAGAAAACCATTAATCAACATATAAACGTTACCTCTGACGTTACAGCGGTTTTATTAGAGACACGGCTAAGCGTTTTGCATTTTGCACAATTTTAGAAAGTTTAAATTTGTTCAGTATTGAACGGCAGAAATTAGGTTTTCTCTTCGGAAGTATGTAAAAGGAAAAAAAACCAGCGACCCAGTGCGCTGTAAACAATGGTAGACTTGTGCGTAACAAGCAAGCGAATGATGCAGAAAACAGATTTTTAGACGGGAAACTGTTCTTGAAGCGAGAGAGAGAGAGCTGTGCATGAAGTGTGGTGGAAGCAAAACAGCAAAAGTCAGAGGAAATTCATGACGATGTTTTTGTGAAGCTTAGTTTGGATCTTCTTTTGCTGCTGGTTCGGTCAATATTGTTTGGAGAGAGATAAAACTAACAGCTTTAGAATCAGCACAGAAAGGGCGTAAACACAAAGCGCGGACCCGCCGAAACATCAGAATCAGCGAGCTGTCGGCTTTCAGCCCCGACCACGTCCGTGCCGTCAGGTGAGAAAGGCGACATCTCACTGATTCTGATCCGCGGGTCCACGCTGTGTGTTTACGTCTTTGTGCAGAATCCGTGTTCCTGCTCTCATTTACTGTCTTAGCTGTTTGGTGGTTGTTGAAATTTTCAGGTTTCACCAGAGATTCTGGCATTTCGGGCAAAATAAATTTATATTAAAAAATCGATTCAGGATTTTAATGAATCGATTTCACGTTATCCAAGCCAGAATCAATTTTAATCGATAAATCGATTATAAAAACCCACCCCTAGTTTTTAACATAGTCTTAAAAGTACAGAGGGTGTCTGTCACCCAAATCCAAACTGGGAGCTGGTTCCACAGGAGTTAAACACAAGAACAGCTCAGTCAGAGAGCGGCTGATACGATACTATAAAGTCTTTAATATAAGGTGGAGCTCGATTATTCAACACCTTGTATGTGAGGAAAAAAAGATTGCAACATGTGGATGCTAACCGAATCAATGGAACTATTTTCTTAATTAACTAAACTCTTTTTCTAAAATATTGCTCTGTTAATTCCCCCCAATTAAGATGATTTTATTAACTAAATAGAAGGAGAGTGATCAGCATAAAAAACTTTATGAATGTACTTGTATTTAAATTTCCCCTTTAGCACTGCCGGATGAAGAATTTCCACCTGCTAAGAAGCCACCCAGAGACCCTTTGCTACAGTTAGTCTCCCTCCAGAAGGCGTCTGGCTGCTGGCTGCTTGATCCAGCTCTGGCTGCTGCACTGGGAAAGACCAACGAGGAGGTGGAAAAGTCAAAGCCTGAAAAGGTGGGCTATTAAATAAATAATAACACAGTAATAGTGGGTGTTTGTAACGTATTCATTAAAATGATTTCAAAATTGAATTTTCAAAATTACACACTCATGTTAACGAACATCTGCATGCTGCCTCACTTAATTTAATATTTAACTACATGACTTCTGATTCTATACGCTAGGCCAGCAGTGAAGTGTGGGCCACCATTCTGGCTCTGATCTGGCTTCATGGTTTCAAGATGGATGCAAAGGACGAGTGGGAGCTTCTGGCTGCAAAGGCTGTGTCATGGCTCAGTGCGCAAAAAGGTAGTAAACACAAAAATAAGCATTCAGTTTGTGATGGCTATACTGAGTTGCTACAGTCGTTAAGATTAATGCTAACTGGTTATTTTGTTTTGTGTGTTCCTTTTTTTTCCAGCACCGTCTGTGACAGAGTGTGTGGAAGCCGGAAATATATTGTTGGGCTGCAGTGTGCAAAAAACTGCCCTTGGCCTCTGAGTTTTTTATAAACTAACAACTTCTTTATGATTCATACACAGAAGCAGATTTACTTCATACTTCATCCACATTAATCTTTGCATCGTCCAACTTTATTATCTAATGTGCCTTATTTTATGCTGCATGCATCCAAAGTCAGCTTTGTAAGAGTACCAGAGATGATTGCTTTTCTATTCTAACTTTAATGTTGCTGTTTGCTTGAAAGCATCAAATATTAAACAAATAACAACACACATGAGTTTGGACCCATCATTCCTTCTAATGAGTCACCATGAAAAAAATAAATAATTTAATTTTAAAATATTTAAAAAGACCAACACACCTGGCCAGTTCTGTCTTTCAACACATTTTTTAATCATGGTTGAGGAAAATATGCAGCTTAAATTCAAAGTCATAGTGAAGCAAAATTCTTCCTTATTCCAATGCATATCTTTCACTTTTTAATTCATGTCATGTAAGTAAACAGCTGGACATAATTTCCACTAACAAATGAGACCTCATCATCAGCCATGTCTCACAGCGAGTGAAATCAAGGCCAGCAGAGGGAATGCATAGCTAGATTTGTTCTGCAGTCATGAGCCATCCATCACATACTCTTAATACAACCACAAACAAACTATAACTTGTTCATCTGAGTAATGGCTGCTACAACAAAGCTATTTTTAAACCTCCATGTTTTACATTTTGAAACCAGGAACCTTTGCCCAGAAGGTAGAAACTGAAACTCACTATGCAACAGGTGTGAGCCATCAAGACAAATCAAACCAGCAAACTGCTGTAATGGTCTGGTGTACAGGGATGCTCGGCTCAGCTGTGGATCAGCCTGCTCAACCACTTAACAATTTGATCGAGTGAGTTTCTGTTTTTTACATTTAAGTATCCAACCAATGACCTTAAATAAAGATCAAACGGATTCAATGAAAACGCACTAAAATAAACTCATCATGGTTGTATCAATGTGGAAATGAGATCAGAACATGGTTTCTTAACGGAGGGCTGCAGGCCTGGACTGGGACAAAAAAATCAGCCCTGATATTTTAGGTCCAGGCGTTACCATGTTCAGTCCAAAGTGAAAAAAACAAAAAACAGATGTGACACGTGTAATGTGATCATCAGAGAATATGATTTTTATAAAACATTTATTATTATTTTATAAAGTTTTTCTTACACTGTGCTTAGCTCCTTGTATGAATGTGTAATCACATGTCTTTGATAAATAAAATATTTAATCTTGGATTTGTGTAATTTGTGGCTATTGAATAAAAGTTAGTCATGTATCCACTGATAAAAACAGATGGCTGAAAGAAATGTTTGATGTAAAAAGGAAACACAGTGTTGTGCTGTTGAACTGTGAGTTTCTAAATTACCAATGTTTAAATGCCGAGAGGAGACTAGCAGCCCTGAGTCTGCATGTAAAACATTAAACTCCATAGCAGTGATACCTGTTCTTACACAGGTATGCCTATTCTTTCTTATGGGACTTTACTGTCCCAATGAAACAAGAAGATCTTGTTTTAAAGTACATTTTTTGGCATCCCGTAATCTCAAGAATGTTTATGTTAGATTCTGTTTTTAATCAGGTTGTGATCTTAGAGTCAATCTCATAGCACTCGGCCTGTGCTTCAAGGATTCTGATAGTTAGTATGACTCCGGGGTTTTGACTCATTTAAGTCGGTGTTTTGCTGGGAGGAGAGAAGAGAGGCATGTAAGACTGCAAGTTTGCTTCTTGATCCCAACTCTGGATAGTCATGTTTTTAATATGTGTTTAATAAATTTTATTTAGAAATAAATTTCTAGAAATGACAGCTGCTCCATCTAAGGAATGTTGTCTCTCCTAACAAGACCGGGTTTCCTCTGGAAAGTTTCCCAATTATCTATGAAGCCCACATCGTTTTTTGGACACCACTCAGACAGCCAGCAAGGAGAACATGCGGCTAAATATGTCACTCCTGGTCTGACTGGGGAGGGGACCGGTGAAAACTACAGACTCCAATATTGTTTCCAAAGTTACACACGATTCAATATTCATTTTGGTGACCTCCAATTGACGTAACTGGGTATCATTACTGCCGATGTGAATTATAATTGTACTGAATTTATGTCACGATCCTGGGTCTTATGACCCAGTGTTTTGAGTTTAGTTTATTTGGATGTTTATATAATTAAGCTCATGAGTTTTTCTAGTTCTTTGTTATTAGATTCCCCTTGTGTCTTCCAACCCCTGTTAAGTCTCCCTTGCCCTTCAGTGTTTCTAGTTTTGCTTCCCTTTCCGTCCAACCTGATTACTTCCAGCTGTGCTCTCCTTCTGTCTCTCATTCCCTCGTTATCCCTCAGTGTATTTAAGCCCTGTGTTTCTCTTTGTCAGTGTCGTAGTCCCCCTCACGGCTGTGTTTCCGTGTGTCTCAGTTTATCCATGTCCCAGTTTAATTTAATTTAGTTTAGTTTACCATGCCATTCTGCAATAAAGCAGCTTTTTGAATTTAATTTTGTTGTCGTGAGTTTTGCGTTTGGGTCCTTCTCCTGCCTGTACACAGCTGAAACATGACAATTTACGTTTACCCTTAGCCAGCAGTTTTAAATTTTCCTCAATGTCACCTTCTCCGGCCCCTGGAAGATAATTGACCATGGTTGCTGGTGTCTCTAACTTCTAATGTCTCAGAACAGAATCGCCAATTAAAGAAGTATAAAAGTTACGTTTCCCCAGTTAGAATACACAATTTAATCAATTGGTAATGGAGTAATGCTTAGTTAAAAAGCTGAGTTAAATAAATGTGTGGTGAATAATTGTTTAAATTATGTATCTTCAGTTGCTGCAACTCTGTTATTAGTACATTCAAATGATGATGAATTACCATCACCAACTGGTAGAATATGGAGATGAAGCTCATCAGCTATTATTTGAAATAAAAACTCACAAAGTTTTGATTTTAAACAGAAAAAAAGAATCACTGCTTAACCTTCAATGTTTTTAGGTTTTTACTTCCCATCTCTGCTGATATCAGATATCTGATGTCCACAAAATAATAATATAAAAAGAACATCTGACATCAAGTCAGTATCTGATTGGTGCTCTTATAAAAACCTTTCCCTAAATATTAAAAAACCAAAAGTAGTCATTGCTTTCAGGCGACAGAGAGGGGCGCTCAGGCCACTGGAATCTGGAGGTGAGGAGGATGAGGGGGTGCTTGCTTTATATTTCTGGGAGTTGCCATCAATGAGGTCCTTAAATGGACAACGAATGGTGCTCCTATTACAAAACAGGCACAACAGGGACTTTATTTCCTCAGAATACTGAAGAAGCCCCACCTGTCTGCAAATCTATTAGAGCATTTCTACTCTCAATATAAAGCATCCTGTTGTACTGTATAACTGTCTGGTTTGGGAACAGCTCAGCAGCAGACAGCGAAACTCTCTAGAGGGTGATAAAAACTGCTCAGGACTTCACTGGCCAGCCTCTGCCGCCTCTGGAGGACATCCACTGGTCTCTTCCCTCTGCCCCCCTCTAGGCAAACGGCACAGGTTACTGAATTCACCCACTGTACCGACTTCCACAGTCGCTAGAGGCCGGGGATGAAGCCTGCCTATTTGCCTGACGCGCTGTCAACTTTACGCAATAATGCGAGAGGTGGAATTGTTTGTTTGTTTATTAAAGTGCTTTGAGAGTTTACAGAGTAATGTCATCGGCTCCTGATTCAGACTCTTACAACGTCACAGGCTCTAATGTAACAAGGCGAAACATGTTGTGCAGCGGTCAACAAAAAGTACGGCTACCCAGCCCTCCTCTCTGTCAAAATCAAAACCAGTGAATGACAGACTGACAACGCCCATTTATGTCACCGCTAGCACCCACGTGACTCCCATAACAACCAAACAAATAAAAACCCAGTGATCATCAAAATTACAGGCTGTAATCAGCTGATCTGTTGCTCTTTGTGGATGCACACAACTGAATTCAACAAGATGTAAGCAGATATTTCATAAGTTGTCCTAACTGTTTTTCATCTCTATACACTGACAGTACACTGTTTATGGTCTCTTTAGATTAGACAATATACAGTTGGAATTCAAGGAATGAACGTCAGCATCATCAGCTTAATGTCATGGTCGGACGGTCCTGCTTGTGTGTGTGTCTCCCTCTCCTCCCCTCCCCCCCCCCCCCCCCCTACTCTCCAGGTCTGGCCACGCCTCCGGGAGAGAATGGCCGACCCCTGACCGGGAAGCGTCTCCGCTCGGCTGCCAACACACCACCCAGCTGCTGCTAATCTTTCCTCGCTTGGGCTGAGGTATTTACCAGACGGCAGTCGACGCTGGATTGTACTTGAAGCTTGGTAGTTTAGTGTGCTCGCAATTCTGTGACTTAGCATAGTCAGGCTAGCCTTCTCATCAGATGTTGTTGTTGCTCGTCCATCAGGTGGAGAAGTACAGAGCGGAGAAAAGGGCTCGCTGGTTTTATCACTCGGGAGGAGAAACACACACGGAAGGAGCACACACGGATTTTCACTGAAGAGTAGTGATTAGTGGTGGGCAGATCGATCCAAATATCGATTATATCGATACTAAGTTGGCATCGGTATCGAATCAATACTAGGCTGGTGAGATCGATTCTTTACTTTTAAGTTCCGCTCTTGTTTGTAATGCTGTGCTTTTAGCAAAGGTCGCTGGACTTGCTGCTCCTGTGTCAGCGCAGAGCAGACGCACTTTGCTCCCTCTTCCCCCTCTTGTGTTGACATGTTGCGCTGTCACTTGACGTGACTTAGACAAGTTGGGGGTTGTTAAGTTGTTTACATATTATTTATATTTTTATCAGCTGTTATTGTTGTTGAGAATTTTAATTGTAAATTTTGTATTATAGTTTCCCAGCAGTACTTGTTTTGATTTGTTTACTGGTTTGCACAATTTATTGTAAATTGTTTATTAAAAAAATAAAAATAAAATGAGTAAACCGCCACGGCAGACCTGATGGCATTTTCATGCTTCACAGCATGATTTATTCTTACAATAATCACATGGCTGCTGTAACAGTACATTCTGCTCCAGCTCTCCTGCTGCCAGCTGTACACATCACAATCAACAACAACACAGAACACAGCACAGGTTTTAAGCCGGCGAGGCATGATTGTAGATGCCGTGCAAGTGAGTCCATCTCAGAACGTACCCCGCCATATACCCCCTTTGCCCCTGAGACAGAGCCTAACCTACTCGCCCCCTCCGCGAGCAGGCGAGGGAATCGGCCCGGACCATCGGCGCCCCAGGTAGCCACCCATGTGGCAAACAGCAGCGGGGCAGCAGGCATGGAAGTGAGCCGGGGCTCACAGGCAGCTGAGCAGGTGGTCGGCGCGCAGTACCACGCAGCGTGCCGGCCTCTGTTGGAAGAGAGGCTGGACCGGACAGCACGCTGCCCTCGGATGTGGCAGGACCCCCCCCCCCCCCGCACCTCCGTCTCCAGCTTGGCAGGTCCCACCAGCCTCCAGCTCACCCCGAACCGGTCCTTCCCGTGCGCTGTCCACCGTTACAATAATCACACGATTTCTCTAACAGTACATTAGTACAACGGCTGCAGCTCGCCAGCTGTACACATCACTAACAACAATACAAGCAGAGCACAGGTTTTAAGCCAGCCAGGCGTGATTATAGACGCGGTACAGGTGAGTCCATCTCACCTGCAGTGGCATCGCAGAGCAGCCACAATAAGAAAGCATTTTCTATTTAATTATAAACTTTATCCTAATTATGTCCTGGGTTTTAACTATTTAATAATAAAAAATGAACCATCACAAAAAACACTTAAGGTTATAAAAATTAATTGAGACTTAGCAATTCAATGACGTATCCACCTTATTTATTGAAAAGTATCGGTATCGGCATTGATATCGGCAATACTGGCCCGCATTTACTTGGTATCGGATTGATACCAAAATATGCAGTATCGCACACCACTGGTAGTGATGTGCGGATCGATCCTGAAATATCAATTCCTCCGATACCAGTAATTTATGTTCTATAATCGATTCTCACATTAAAATATCGATATTTTAGTAATTTAGAGTAAATTTGTAGTTTATCATTAACAGGAACACAGTGGAAAGAAACTATAACATTCGGATTGTCTACATTCAGAGGAACTACTTCCTCTTCCGCCTTTCATAGTCATGTGCAAAATATGGCTGTATAAATGTCTCGCAGCCCCTTGGCGTGCACACTCACAACAATGGCTGAGCGTAATTGTGCGGACGTATTTTACCTCCACAAACAGCTGAGACGTGGTTTGCGATACGTGGCAAAAAAAGTGCTCCAAGAGTGAGGTGTTGTGGCCATACTAGGGAGGCATTCAAAAGGGCTGTTGGGGGGTGATAAATACATTTTACAGGGTTTATTTATCGGATAAAATACGTTAAATGTCACCATTATTATTGGCCGGCCCGGAAACAGCGGGGGTGTCCAAATTCAGAGGCTGCTTCCACCTGAGGACCCGACCTTGGCGGTCTAAAGAAAGTAGTAGGGTAGTACGTCACGAGCTCCCTCGGTGGAGTGAAACTCTGCCGTCTGCTCCTGGCTATCTAATATATAACCGGGCACTGACGTAAACTCTTCTGTTTAATTATTGTTTGATGTTTATTCAGCTGTGTGAAAACCCTGAAGGAACCCTCCCGAGGGATTAATGAAGTTAAATTTAATTTAATCTAATCTAATAACTTTAATCTCAGCCAAACCGATTTAGTCACGAACAAATAAAACACTGAAAAAGCCAAACAATAACATTTTGAAGTTATCAAAGTGACTTATATATCATGTTTAACCCGAGTAGTGAAAGACCGTATCAGTATCATCGATACCACCCTGAATATTACTTGGTATCGGATCGGAAAGGAAATCAGTGGTATCGCACATCACTAACTCATGTGCACCACCTTCGGGAATTGGGAGAAAATCACCTTTGGACAATTGCCCTTCTTTGTTTAAGACTGTATTTGAGCACTGTAAATAAACGCACTGTCTGCTTTGTATCCAGAGTTCTGCGCTTGAGTCCATGCTTTCCATTAGCCGTGACACTTAAATTCAAATTCAGTTCTACTACAGTTAATATAACCCTTTGACCACGAGGACCTTTTGAGGTCTAATCAGGACATTTTCACACGCATCTTAGTAAATAAGTTACCGTGTTCTGGAGTTGATATAGAAGCCCTCATAACAATTATTGTTATTAGATTGGACAAAATCCAAGATAAATTAAAGCTTATCCATGAAATTCTTGATGTCTGCTGTACAATCATTCGATCCTCGAAAAAGAAATGTGCAAACAAATCATAAAAGGTCGCAAATTATCATGACGTTCATGTCTGTGATAAGTGTATGCAGCTTTCTGATGTTTTTGTGTTTTTTCTGTTTAATTTGATTTCCTTTAATTTGTTGATTTACGCTACCGGTGATGTGTGGGCCACTATTCTGGCTCTGATCCGGCTTCATGGCTTCAAGAGCTTCTGGCTGTGAAGGCTGCCTCATGGGTCCGTGCTCAGAATGGTAGAAACCATGATAATAGCTGATAAAGTGTGTTTATTTTAACAATATGCCATGGCTACGATCAGCTGTTTTTCCACATGCTTTCTTGTAATAACTGTTTTTAGCACTGTGTGTGACAGAGTGTGTTGAAGCTGGAAAAGTCCTGTTGGGTTACAGCATCAAAAGAGAAACTCTGGGGCTCTGAGGGTTTGGTTTACTGACTTCATACTAGGGCTGGGAGATATGGCATGAAATCCATATCGTGATATAATTTGAAGCACGTGTGGTAATGATATATATATCCCGATATATTATTTTCTTCTGTATAACGTATTTTCCACACTATAAGGCACACTTAAAATCCTTTAATTTTCTCAAAAATCGAGTGTGCCTTATGTATGAATTCTGGTTGTGCTTACTGACCTGGAACCGATTTGGGCGTGCAGAAATCTGTTCAAAAATGTTTTGATGGATTGTCAGAGCATTACGGCTGCCGTAGTGAGGAGCTTCGCGGAGTAATCTGGGTCCAAAACTCTGTCCGCTTCAGGTCCCAAAGTCAAACGAACATTGAGAGTTAAAAATGGTCTAAATTCTTTCATCTTTAATAAAATCATCAGCGTTGTTGCTTTACTAGGTGTAACAATTAAGTTTAACAACCAGGCATCCATGAAAACAGAAGTTATTAAATTTAACGGAGTTAGAAGTTAACAGGAAGTTAGCTTGCTAGTTTCCACCTAAACATGACACACCATGTTCTGACTGAGAGATTTTTTAAACTAATTAAAACATACAGCTCTGCTACCACTTCTGACATAAATGAAGACAGAAAACTAAACATCAGTGGCGTTTGCAGGGTTACTGAAGTTGGACTACCTGGTATATAATGTTGTGCTACGTGATTGCTAGCGACACAGCTATGTTAGCATAACATTAGCACAGCGAAGCTGGATGATGAACGCCAACTTTTTTTCTACTCGATAAAAGTTAACGTGAGGGATTCTGGTGGTTAGGGACAAATGCAATCGCAAAGCAGGATGCTATACACGGGGCAAACGTCAGTCAGGAGAACAACTGAGATTATTCATCCACAATACAAGGTAGTTATTAATGTACTGCAACAACATGGGAATAGAACAGCTACGAGAGAATTCAACATTAATGAATCAATGTTACGGAGGTGAAGCAGAGTTTTTGGCTTTCCCAATATTTCAAAAGTGCTTCATCTCTTTGCTATGACTGTCTCCCGGCTTAATTTGCAGATGATAACGGTTGTAGCCGCTGTGACGCTTTCGACCAAAACAGGCGCAGCTTGATGACATCATCAATATGCGCTATGGCGATACAGCGGTATAGTCAAAATCTCTACCGTTGGCCAAATTTATATCGTTTGTATCTTATATCGTTTATATCGCCCACCCCTACTTCATACTGCTTTAAATTTAGTGTTGTGCCATAAAATCCATCCTGATTTAATTACTTTTTAATTTCATGTTTTTGGTTTCTGATTTTTGTGTTTATTGTAAACTGGTATTTGGTAATTGTAACAAATTAGGGTTTTTCATGCAGTGCATAAAAAACTTCGTGGAAAACACAGTGACTTTTTCTAACACCGCACTGTGTTGCTGTTATGTGGCTGTTGCTTCCTCTCTGCTCACTGACGTTAATTGATATTAACTGCGCTGGTGAGCAGCAGCTGGTAGATGCACTTGATTGCTTCGGCTGGCTGCTGAAGCCTCGCCCACCTGACTGTCCCAGCCCTCAGAACTGTGTTTTTTCCACAGCTGTCTGCAGAGCACAAGTGGACATCTCTGTCTTCGGCTGGACCTTTTACTGCGACTGTTTTAGAAACGAGCGCGTTTACGTCACAAACAGCAGGAGGAAAGTATTTGCTGGACCAACGTCAGTGTTTTAAGAGGTAGGAATTTATTCCATGTGTTTTATGAAGGTTAAGATAACGCATCAGAATCTTTGATCGAAATTAGCCTTCTTCATAGATCGTAGTGTCTCCACATGGTGGGTCTTTTCCATTTTATTGCCCGTCAGAGTAATATCTGAAAAAAAAAAAGAGATTTTATTTGCCCACACAACAACAAAAATATCTTTCAAAGTTTTTTTCAAGTTATAATATTTCCATTTATATCTTTAAGGATGATTGCTTTTCTTTGTTTTTATTCTGATATTTTGAAAATGACCTCAGGTTAAGTCTTTCAGATATATCTTAATCACTTTATGTTGTATTCAGGCTGGCTATATTTTAATGAAAGTTACGTGTCAGTATAACGATCATGTTCAAATTAAATCTCTGATTTAGCTGTGAATAGGTACAAAGATGGTGTTCTGTGGTCTACGCAGTGTCCAGATGGAACCAGGTAAAACATCACTTAATAAATACAATTTCATAGGAGATTGGGGGGGGGACGGCTGTAGCTCAGGAGGTAGAGCAGGTTGCTTACCAATTTGGAGGTTCGACCCCCGTCTGTTGCAGTCTGCATGCCAAATATCCTTGGGCCATGTACCAACCCCAAGTTGCTTTCTGATGCATCTATTGGCGCATGATTGCCTGTGCACTTCCATAGAAAGAGTATAGAAAAAAGTGCTTGTGCAAATGGGTGAATGAGACAAGTTGTGTAAAGTGCTTTGAGATAGAGTAGAAAAGTGCTGTATAAGAACCAGTCCATTTAACTGGTTTGACCAAGTTAAGATGTGTTGTAAATTTGGATGTTTCTGTTTGACTGTCAGTTCCTCTGAAGAGCATTGAGGTGGAGCTGGAGGTGAGGGACCATGTGGCTACAGTGGTCTCCACTCTGAACTATGAGAACAAGGAGGACAAACCATTAGAGGCTGTTTTTGTCTTCCCTCTGCCTGGAGATGCTGCTGTCTGTCATTTCAGTGCTCAGATTGGACAGATGCAGATTGTAGCTGAGGTGAAGGAGAAACAGAAGGTGAGCTGGACAGTAAATATAACCTGATTATAAGTGAGCTTCAAAATAAACACAGTGAATGTCACTGACATTTGTCACCTGTGCTTCAGGCTCGTGAATTGTATGATGATGCTCTGAGCTCCGGTCAGCAGGTCTGCCTATTGACAGAGAGTGATGAGAGTCCAGATATATTCTCTCTGTGTGTGGGCAGTCTGCCTCCAGGAGAGAGCGCCTCCATCAGGTTGGAGTACGTCACTGAGCTGGCTGTGCAGGCTGATGATGGTCTGAGGTTCTGTCTGCCTGCTGTGCTCAACCCTCGATACCAACCTCAGGGTAGGACAACTGTAGCTTTTCTTTTGATCCTGCTTGCCTTTTGTGTTGTTCTCTGTCAAGATAACCTTTGTTGCCACTGATTTTCAGTCCACCTCTTGTGTAAATTCGTATGCCTCGAACCCTTTTTCCCTTTTATAAGAATGGCTTCTTGATAGCCACCCTCCTTTTGAGAGCGTTTCTGATGAAGCTTCAATGAACAGTAAATGGATCAACTAAAGACCCAGATCCATCCCTCGGGTCCTGTTAGCTGTTCGCTGGATCTTTTTCCTATTTCTTAAGGACATGACTTTCAAATCATTATGTGCTGTAGATAGTTTGTTAGGCCTGGCACTTCTTCACCTGTCTAGTTTCCACAATGTTTTAAGGACACACTGCACAGCTTACCCAGATATGTCAAGTTTTTATCTAATAGCACTTTGGCAATCATCTTATTGGTGCCAAAATATTATTTTATAAATGTCAAAGTGTTATTTTTTTACTTTTTCATGGTTTCAGCTAAAGAAATGGGAACAACTGATGTGTACTTGCAACAGGCTGCCTAAAGATACAGTTTAAAATTGTGTCCACTTTGCTAAGTTGTCTGTTATGTGTAGACACAACACTGGTTCCTCCCTTGAGTTGGGTGCCCATGAAAAAGGCACCTAACATAATATGTACACAAGCTTTTATTACTGCACCTTCTCATACCTGGGTTTACGTCCCCCTTATGTAAATGTGTATATGAGGGAGATTTACAGAGAACATTAAAAGTCAACATCCAAATATATGGCCCTGCAGATGATACTTAGCTTTATCTATTGTTGAAGCCAGATGGCAAACAACAATTGAACTAAATTATGCTGAAAAACTAGTTCATGCATTTATTACTGCAGCGAGAGTACTGACTGGGCCTAGAAAAAGAGAACATATTTATCCCATACTGGCTTCTCCTAATTGGTTCACTGTCAAATCCAGAATCAAATTTATAATTCTTTTACTCTCATGTGACTTTTGTTTCACTGTGATTTGGTACTATACAAATAAAACTGAAGTGAAATGTATTAAAATCAAATAACAATAGAAAGAAAACCAGAACATGAGGTTCAATTAATTTTTCTGTGAACCTTGAAGTTGATACTGTAACAAAAGATTTACTTCTAATCAGTCTGATACTGTGTACAGGTAGTGCAGGTGCAGGTTTCCAGGTGACTTCTGTTCCAGCCTCTCTGGAGCCCTACAGTCTGTCTTTTTCTGCCCGAGTGTCCTCTCCTCGTCCAATCTCTAAAGTAGAGTCCAACTGTTCCCTGGACCCTCTGCAGTACCTCAACACCGATCAAACCCAGGCCACGGTAGGTAGAGTGCTGATGTGTCTGTGTTACTTCTTACTGATGAATAAATATGAATGTGTTTGTGGTGTGCAGGTCAAGCTGGCTGCAGGACACAAGTTTGACAGAGATGTTGAACTGCTGATTTATTACAAAGACGCCCACCAGCCCACTGCTGTGGTGGAGGCAGGACAGGCCTCTGCTGAGCCGGGTGAGTGAAAGTTTTTAGTTTGCAAATACACATTTCATTATCCTTACTTTTTAACAAACAGTTTATGTGTTGGAATAAAAAGCATTTATGTAATTTTCTTTTTCTGTCTCTCATTTTCAGGCTCTCTGATGGGTGATCCAGTGGTGATGGTGAGTCTGTACCCTGAGTTCACCCAGTCTGTGATGTCTTCAATGGCTCCATGTGGAGAGTTTGTGTTCTTAGTGGATCGATCTGGAAGTATGGGATTTAGGAACCACGGATTTCCTCGCCAGACTCGCATCCACAGTGCCAAGGTATTCATAATAAGTTTACTCTGAAATCTTTAATTTCATGATGTGCCTCTCACACAGTGGCCTCACCATCTTTTCCCTCTTCCCTTAAGGACACTCTACTGTTGCTGTTGAAGAGTTTACCAATTGGCTGCTATTTCAACATTTACAGTTTCGGGTCCAAATATGAACACATCTTCCCGTGAGTCTCTGCCTCACATCAGTCAGCCCAACAAAAGTCTGTTTTTGATACGAAGTACATGTACTTGTGTATTGGTGTTTGTGTAATGACAGTAAGAGTGTGGAGTACAGCCAGAAGACCATGGAGGAGGCTCTGAAGAAAATAAAGAAGATGAAGGCTAATCTTGGAGGAACAAAGATCCTGAAGCCCCTCAAATATATTTACAGCCAGGCCTGCATTCCCAATCAGCCCAGACAGGTAACACAGACATATACACTGACATTACACTGACTATTAATGCACTTTTTTTTTAAACGCCCAGCTTGAACAGTTATACAAAGTTAGTGTAGTGTCCAGGAAACAGTTCTGCTCTTTTGTTTGCTTGTTTATTGTGTATTACCATGAAAGTATTTTTGTTTTTGAAACTTAACTCAGCTCTCAGAACTAGTTGTGTGTTTCTGGGTCTGATGTTATGTCCTTATGTGCCAACTCTCCTCTCCAGCTGTTTGTCTTTACTGATGGAGAGGTGGGAAACACCAAAGAAGTGATCGATCTGGTGAAGAAGAATTCAGATTCTCACAGGTGAAACTACAAAAAAACTGTTATATCTACACAATTACCAGAATGTCCAACATGTCCTCTGTGTACACAACAAAAGCTGTTGTATTGCAGGTGTTTCTCTTTTGGGATTGGGGAAGGGGCCAGCTCTGCTCTCATCAATGGGATGGCCAAGGAAGGAGGAGGTCACGCTCAGTTCATCACAGGGACTGACAGGATGCAACCAAAAGTAAGACAATAAGTCATAATAATTGTCATCATAAAAAGACAACATGATGTTATTATTAGGACAGAATGATTAAAAAAAAAACCCCATAAATGTATTTTTTTTTTTCTAATTCTTGTTGTTGTCAGGTGATGCAGTCGCTACGATTTGCTCTGCAGCCAGCTGTGGTCGACATCTCAGTCACATGGGATTTACCAAAGGAAGTGTCTGTCACTGTCCTCTCTCCACCAATCACAACACTTTTCCAGGGTCAGAGGTCACTGATTTATGCCCAGCTCACTGGACAGGTAGGAGCAGCAGCCTCTCATTAGGGGTGCAACGATACTCGTATCGATATTGAACCGTTCGATACAGTGCTTTCGGTTCGGTAAGCATATGTATCGAACAATACAAAATTTTTAATTTATTTTATCAACTTTCCTTCTGACGATGCTGTCTGTGTTGAGCGCTCAGTGAATCTGCACTCGACTGCTCCGCCTAGGCTGCACTGTCGAGTGCAGATTCACTGAGCGCAGGGCAAGCTAGCCAGACAGAGGTTAAGCTCTCGTTGCAACATGGCAAATTGAACCTCCCCCACCCTCATTCAGATCTGGCGTTTGGAACTATTTTGGTTTTCATGTGAAGTATGACCCTGAAGACAGTATGTTGGATGTGCCAGGCAATGCTCAATTACATGGGTGGGAACTACTGCGTTAGCGCAGTTAGCTCGTTAACGTGTTGGCCGTCCAGCCCCACACACGGGGCGATCCGCGGTAGCTCGTTAACGGAGATTTGCCGTGTTGTGGCGTTAACTTCATTTCAGATTAACACTGACAACACTAGTGTGAACACAATGAATATGACTGCACATTTCCTTCCGACATCATCCTAGTGCAAAGACAAGTGGAAGCAGACAAAAACAACAAGCACGCATGCTACAGACTTTACCAGAATCATTTAGACAGCCGTT
Source organism: Astatotilapia calliptera (assembly GCF_964374335.1). Classification (NCBI taxonomy): domain Eukaryota; kingdom Metazoa; phylum Chordata; class Actinopteri; order Cichliformes; family Cichlidae; genus Astatotilapia; species Astatotilapia calliptera. The sequence goes on from NC_137435.1 coordinate 29,959,584, forward strand.
AGCACAGGATTCTCCTTATGGGACCTGATATCTTTAATATGCTGCTGAGAATATAGCCCAGAAGAAGCGGATAGTATAGCTTTTATTTTGGAAAGAGCCATTTCTCTGTAATAAACTCTCTTTTCCAAAGATGAGTGATTCCTCAATCAGATACAGGGCTTGCAATATCGCTAGCCCGACGTCCCGGGGCTAGCGATTTTCCCAGTCGGGCTACCAAAATCTATCTCTGCCCTGCCCGTCGGCCTATCGTAGGAAGGAAAAATATATGTCAATGCTTTTGCATTCTTTCAGAAATGTAGCTGGGTAATTATGTCATTGGCATCGGTGAGCCACTGTCAATATGTGACATATTGAAGTCGCGTTTGAATTTGCGCTTGTTTTGTGCTTTCACTTTGCAATCGCGCGAACTGTGTATAGAGAGCGACAGTACTGATTGGTGAGTGATGATAATTTGCGCACCAATTCCTCTGACATTGTCTTATCAATCGTTAGCTTACTATGCAAACATGACAAGTGAAATCTCCCGCAGCAAGCTTAAACATGTGAGAGGTTGATCGCGCAGAGAATCGCTGACCGTTGTGTGTGTGTGTGTGTGTGTGTGTGTGTGTGTGTGTGTGTGTGTGTGTGTGTGTGTGTGTGTGTGTGTGTGTGTGTGTGTGTGTGTGTGTGTGTGTGTGTGTAAAAGCAGCAGGATATATATTTTAGTTCTGCTGAGCCAAATAAGACAGGTCAGGGTGAAGAAGTGACAGCCAAAGAAAAGCTTACCACAAAACGGAAAAGTTATGACAAATCAGACTATAAGGCAAAAAGAAAGTGCAGCTTTATGGTTTCATGGACAAAATAATTTCTGTGGCTGCAATATGACGAGCTAAATAACCAGGGCTGCACATAAGTGGTCCGCAGGTGCGCATTCGCTGTCAAAATAAAAAACGTGCACAAGATAATAAGTTGCAATGCGTGTTTGCGTACATAAGATTTTCTGGAGGAGGACAGACGTTTGTTTAGAACTCTTAAAGATGTCGAAGAAGCTCCTTTAAGCAATTACTGTGATGTTCCTCCACCTCCAATGAAATGTCAGGAGTCCGAACTACAAAAGAAGCGCGTATTCTCGGAAAAGTAGTTGCAGGAGGTGAGCTGGCTTCAAACAAATGATGAACGCACAAAGAAGTGGTGCAGAATGTGCTGTGAAAATTTAATAAATGACAAATTAAAAAGGCATGAACATTTTTTTTTTTTTTTTTTTGTATCGAAAAAAATATCGAACCGTGACACCAAAGTATCGAACCGAACCGTGAATTTTGTGTATCGTTGCACCCCTACCTCTCATGTTGTTGTTTAGGTATTTGATGACAGTAATTAACGTGACTTCTAACACTGTAATTCTGTGTCAGAGCTCAGAGGCAGCAGAGGGCTGTGTGACGCTGAAGTACAGCCTGGCAGGTCATCCCTCTGAGAACCAGCTGCACTTCAGTCTCAGACCTGCAGAGGACACTGGGTAAATGAGTTCATATCTAGTGTCAGAATTAGATATGAAAACAGAATAAAGCATTATGCATATGTCAACGTGACTGCATTTGCTTTTAACTCAGAGCACAAGAGCACCTAACTACTACATGTATTTTTGTAGGATAAAGAAAAAAAGTTAATTTCATGTCAGATTTCTATGGAAGCCCGTTTCCGCCACTAAAAAAAAAAAAAAAAAAGGATCCATAACTCAAAATTTCGAGTTATTTTCTCGAAATTTCGAGTTAGCGCTGCCAATCAGTAATCTACGTGAATGACGTCATTTCCATGTTACCCGGAAGCTGAAGCCCTCAGCTACAAATGCTACAGCTAAGCTACCGGTATTACATCCAGTCGTGAATGCACAGATTGCTGAGTGTTTTCAGCCTGGCTTCACAAATGATGAAATCCCTGTGTTATTAGCTGAATCACATGGTGTTACTATCAGCAAACATACTTTAATTTGTTGGGATCCGTTTTTGAGTGCGCGGTCCTGCGCCATATGCTTCCGGGTAACAAGAAAGCGACCTCATTCACGTATATTTTTGATTGGCAGAGCTAACTCGAAATTTCGAGAAAATAACTCGAAATTTCGAGAAAATAACTCGAAATTTCGAGTTATGGATACTAGCTTTTTTTTTTTTTTTTTTTTTTTAGTGGCGGAAACGGGCTTCCATAGATTTCTGTTCATTAATAAGTTGCATTAAATATATCATTTTTGAATTTATTTTGGCAAGATGAAAGTGTAAGAAGAATCCCAGCTGTACTTCTTCTTTCTCCCTGTTTGCAGATTAACAGTCCACATGTTGGCTGCTCGAACTCTGATTCGCTCCCTCGAGATGGAAGCAAGAGACAACAAAGGAGAGCGTGATGAGGAAATGAAGAAGAAGGTGGAGGAGTTGAGTATCCAGTCAGGAGTGAGCAGTGCCTTTACTGCCTTTATTGCTGTTAGTAAAAGCAGTGGTGAGGCGATACAAGGACCCCTGATAAGCATAGAATGTCGAGCAAACCGTGAGTATTCACATTTATATTTTCTGTATTCTGAAACACTGAATGTTGTTTTGCTTGTCCTTTCAAGCCCTACTTTATTAACACAACATGAGCTCAGAAGGATGTACTGTGAAACATGATTATTAGCACCATATTTTGACCTCTGAGTTGGAGTTTTCATTGCCAGGAAGGTAGATTTCTTTTTACCTTGTTCATTCACAGTGGTAACTTATGCCGAACACTTAATTGGTCTTGAGCAAGTTATATTGAGAGTTTCAGTTCAAAATCACTCTTTAAAATATGCAAAATGTAGGCCTCTACTTACGAGATGAGTTTTACACATGTAGTCTGCAGAGCTGTATCTTACTAACACAGCTGAAGGAAGGTATGCATGAAGTCACAGCAGCACAAAATGTGCAGTGCATGCACATGGCCCCAGTAGTGCTCGCTGGAAGCAACAATAAGGTTGCCAAAGTCTTGTGAGAGCTCATTTGTTTTACCCATCACGAGATGTTTCTTGTGTGACACATTGGTAATGAGACACCTTTCCAGAGGCCATCAGTTGGGACTGAAGCAACTGATATTAATTTGCACTAAGTGTCAGAACTGCTTTTTAATTACTGATAGATATTCTTCTTTCCATGCCCTTTTGCTCTTCCCTTTCTTCATGCGTTTTTCCCCTGTGTCATTTCTCATTTTTACACAGAATTTATGGACACGTTTGGCTTGATTTCTTAGTATTTTTGGATTGGATGAGTTGTTAATGATTTTTGGTTAGAGCTTCATGTCAGTAGCACCTTTAAAAATACATTAACTTGGAAAATTGGTGACATGTTTAATACTTATTTTAGCCACTGTGTGTATGTGAGAGAAAAAGACTCTTCACCACCACCTGGTGGTTGCAGGAAATTATGAGCAATTATTTTGTGGAAAAGTAAAATAGAATCAAAGGCTTTACACTGCTGCGTCTCCATTTCAGACCCATTAGTTACATTTGTAAGTGTGAAAATATGACTATATACTATAGAAAGTTCAAATGGTTATTTTCGGTGACTTAGTGGAAAACGGATAAAACATCTGAGGTACTGCAAACATCAAATAAGGATATACTGAAATGAATACGTTTCATGATTTGGATAATGCAAAAAATGATATTCAGGGATTTTTTTTTTTTACATTTTGAAACATATTATTTTATATTTTGCATCTTTTTCCCGATTTTAACTCTCTTTTACAAAATTGTTATGGCTTTATGATTGAATTAAGATTTTTTTTTTTTTTTTTTTTTGCTACAGCTTGTCTGTAAATACACTTCAAAGACACTGTTTTTAAATCATGATTATAACTTTGTCTTGTGTCACACAGTTTTATTCCTTCGCCAATACAGTTTTTCAGATTCCTGTGAGATCAGTAAAGGTAAGTAGTTTTACTGGAGCATGTGCAAACATAAACTGAAAAATAGTGTATAAGACAAAACAGAGTTCGTGCCACCTTTATTCTTCAGCGGAGCCTGAACTCCCTTAGAAGCTTTCTTGTAATTTCTTTATTTATTTAAAATTCAGGAATAGTTCTCCGCCTGGCTTGACTAACCAACAAGCAAATAGCATTCCTGGGAAAATGGTCGGGTACTAGGATTTATTTCTACAAGCATTCTGGAAAACTATTGCTTAATGCCACAAAGTCTGTCTTCTTTAAAGCCAATTTTTCAATTAGTCATTTTTTTAACCAATAAATTGGCACTTTTGAAGTTCCTCCACGGGTATAGCGGTTAAAACATATTCTCGGCGAGAAAGTGGTTGCTTGTTTAATTCCAGACAGACATAAATTCTACATTTGGGTTTCATCAGGAAGGACATTTGCAGAATAAGCCCTTAAGGAAAGGTAGTAGCTGGAATAAGATTTTAGTTAGCACTGTTTTTGGATTGTGTGTTTCTTTGAGTTTCTGTCTTAGTTTTTGCTATTTTCCATAGATTTTATTAATGACAGGTAGTATTTTGTTACTTCCCTGTCTTCTCTGCATTTAGTCTAACTTTAAAAAAAAAATTGATCATCTTTAAGTTTCAACACTTTCTTGTCACTTGTCAGTAATTTTGATCATTTTTATGAATTATGGGATAGTATTACTACCTTTCATTTAATTGATTGTAGTCCAATGTTTCCTCCAATATACCAGCTTCTGTCTTCCATACGGAAGGCAGTATAGTATGGAATTCCCTGTTTATCCAGCCTCATAAACCCCACCCTTGAGATTTTGTTGCTTTTTTTATTCTAAAACCTGACCTTTTAAAACCTACTGAGAATATTTTGACCAGTCATTGAATTTAACCAAAATTCTGATACTAAGTAAAATTGAAAATAATAATAATTTTGATATATTTTCCAACCATAAAATGGAAGAAATTGTGCTACTCTTTGAACTAGATAAATACAAGTTTTTATTTATTTATAGACTGTGACTCAGAGGGGATTGTGCAGGGACTGTCTACAAAGTGCAAGGTTGAAAAGAGAGAGAGATATTTTAATCTAACTAATACAATAGTTTTGTTTTTCTTTTTAAATAACTTCCTGCTCTTCTGTAGGTTATATCACAAACTTTAGTTCAGGTGTTTTGTAAAAAGACCTGAGATTGCATCCTTTAGCCGTGTCATATTCACTTTCTGTATTCATTCTCTCAGTTTGCCTTTGTATGACATTAATGTGTAAATGTATCAGTTCCAGTAAACTAAAATCTATGATTTGTCTGTATATAGGTACAAATACAGGATCCTGTGGTCTGATAACTGCCCAGAAGGACCCAGGTAAAAAAAAACAAAAACATCCGCTCCTGCATCTCTGATGGCATGAAGGTGGATTCAGTTGCATCAGAAAACAAAAAATACTATAAAGGCCCAGAATTGTTGAAACACTAAAGAAGTTAGAAAAGTAGGGAAAAAAGTGGAAGAAGTATTGACTTAGACCCTACCTCTTTCATAATTCATTCATAATGTACCATCTGTAAGTTTGGATGTTTTGATTCTGTTTGTCTGTCAGTTCCTCCGAAGAGCATTGAGGTGGAGCTGGAGGTGAGGGACCATGTGGCTACAGTGGTCTCCACTCTGAACTATGAGAACAAGGAGGACAAACCATTAGAGGCTGTTTTTGTCTTCCCTCTGCCTGGAGATGCTGCTGTCTGTCATTTCAGTGCTCAGATTGGACAGACGCAGATTGTAGCTGAGGTGAAGGAGAAACAGAAGGTGAGCTGGACAGTAAATATAACCTGATTATAAGTGAGCTTCAAAATAAACACAGTGAATGTCACTGACATGTGTCACCTGTGCTTCAGGCTCGTGAATTGTATGATGATGCTCTGAGCTCCGGTCAGCAGGCCTTCCTATTGGAGGAGAGTGATGAGAGTCCAGATATATTCTCTCTGCGTGTGGGCAGTCTGCCTCCAGGAGAGAGCGCCTCCATCAGGTTGGAGTACGTCACTGAGCTGGCTGTACAGGCTGATGATGGTCTGAGGTTCTGTCTGCCTGCTGTGCTCAACCCTCGATACCAACCTCAGGGTAGGACAACTGTAGCTTTTCTTTTGATCCTGCTTGCCTTTTGTGTTGTTCTCTGTCAAGATAACCTTTGTTGCCACTGATTTTCAGTCCACCTCTTGTGTAAATTCGTATGCCTCGAACCCTTTCTCCCTTTTATAAGAATGGCTTCTTGATAGCCACCCTCCTTTTGAGAGCGTTTCTGATGAAGCTTCAATGAACAGTAAATGGATCAACTAAAGACCCAGATCCATCCCTCGGGTCCTGTTAGCTGTTCGCTGGATCTTTTTCCTATTTCTTAAGGACATGACTTTCAAATCATTATGTGCTGTAGATAGTTTGTTAGGCCTGGCACTTCTTCACCTGTCTAGTTTCCACAATGTTTTAAGGACACACTGCACAGCTTACCCAGATATGTCAAGTTTTTATCTAATAGCACTTTGGCAATCATCTTATTGGTGCCAAAATATTATTTTATAAATGTCAAAGTGTTATTTTTTTTACTTTTTCATGGTTTCAGCTAAAGAAATGGGAACAACTGATGTGTACTTGCAACAGGCTGCCTAAAGATACAGTTTAAAATTGTGTCCACTTTGCTAAGTTGTCTGTTATGTGTAGACACAACACTGGTTCCTCCCTTGAGTTGGGTGCCCATGAAAAAGGCACCTAACATAATATGTACACAAGCTTTTATTACTGCACCTTCTCATACCTGGGTTTACGTCCCCCTTATGTAAATGTGTATATGAGGGAGATTTACAGAGAACATTAAAAGTCAACATCCAAATATATGGCCCTGCAGATGATACTTAGCTTTATCTATTGTTGAAGCCAGATGGCAAACAACAATTGAACTAAATTATGCTGAAAAACTAGTTCATGCATTTATTACTGCAGCGAGAGTACTGACTGGGCCTAGAAAAAGAGAACATATTTATCCCATACTGGCTTCTCCTAATTGGTTCACTGTCAAATCCAGAATCAAATTTATAATTCTTTTACTCTCATGTGACTTTTGTTTCACTGTGATTTGGTACTATACAAATAAAACTGAAGTGAAATGTATTAAAATCAAATAACAATAGAAAGAAAACCAGGTTCAATTAATTTTTCTGTGAACCTTGAAGTTGATACTGTAACAAAAGATTTACTTCTAATCAGTCTGATACTGTGTACAGGTAGTGCAGGTGCAGGTTTCCAGGTGACTTCTGTTCCAGCCTCTCTGGAGCCCTACAGTCTGTCTTTTTCTGCCCGAGTGTCCTCTCCTCGTCCAATCTCTAAAGTAGAGTCCAACTGTTCCCTGGACCCTCTGCAGTACCTCAACACCGATCAAACCCAGGCCACGGTAGGTAGAGTGCTGATGTGTCTGTGTTACTTGTTACTGATGAATAAATATGAATGTGTTTGTGGTGTGCAGGTCAAGCTGGCTGCAGGACACAAGTTTGACAGAGATGTTGAACTGCTGATTTATTACAAAGACGCCCACCAGCCCACTGCTGTGGTGGAGGCAGGACAGGCCTCTGCTGAGCCGGGTGAGTTGTTGGTTTGCACATTTTTATTTGCAAACTAACAACTGATGATTAAAAACGTGTCTTCTTTCTTCCGGTGGGAGATAACAGTGTTTAAATATATTGTAAAATATAAAGTTTACATTCTTTTCCCCTTTTCATGTGTTTCAGGCTCTCTGATGGGTGATCCAATGGTGATGGTGAGTCTGTACCCTGAGTTCCCCCAGTCTGTGATGTCTTCAACGGCTTCATGTGGAGAGTTTGTGTTCTTAATGGATCGATCTGGAAGTATGGGATTTAGGATCAAAAGAAGGAGTCTTCAGACTTGCATCCACAGTGCAAAGGTAGTCATAATGTGTGACTCATGAAGTCTTTAATCTCTAGTGTCCCTCTCACAGTGGCTTTCTCCATCTTTTTCGTCTTCTGTGAAGGACACTCTGCTCCTCCTGTTGAAGAGTTTACCAATGGGCTGCTATTTCAACATTTACAGTTTTGGGTCCAGATATGAACACATCTTCCCGTGAGTAACTCCTTCACCCAACAGAAGTCTTCTTGTTTTTGCTAAGAAATACACGTGCTTGTGTATTGGTGTTTGTGTAATGACAGTAAGAGTGTGGAGTACAGCCGGCAGACCATGGAGGAGGCTCTGAAGAAAGTAAAGAAGATGAAGGCTGATTTTGGAGAAACAGAGATCCTTGAGCCCCTCAAACATATTTACAGCCAGCCCTGCATTCTCAATCAGCCTAGACAGGTAACACACACACACACACACACACACACACGAGATTTAGGAGCTCACCCCAATCTTAATTACAACTAATAGTTGCATAAAGGTACTCTTGGAACATATATTTACCTAAAAATCTAAAGAGATAAGCTATGGTGACTTACTTCCTTTCCCTGTATTGGGCCTGTACAACTTCACATGACTGTTTTACCTTACCAACAAATACAGAAACAGATGGATGGGTGTTTTTGTTCTTATTGCACTATTTTCACATTTGGCTGAATAAGGTACACAAATTTAGTGTAGTGGCCCAACAAACTGGAGAGTATAAGGACATCTGCATAGAGCCGCACATTTACTTTCTGATAAGAAAATATATGTCACACAATCCTAAATGGATCGCCATTGTTACACAAGCAGTATGTAATTTGGATTGACACACAATTTGCAGTAATACCGTATTACCACGTAATTCTAGATACTGTTTTTAAAAGCTTGTCAGGACCATTATTGTTCAGGTAACTGGTCTTCATACTAACTGTGCATTGTTTGTTACTCCTAAACCATTTGTGTTTCTAAAACAAAGAACCAAAAATGGCTCTAAACACAAACTGTTTTACTGTTTTACATCTGTTTTATGGTGAAACTCTTCTTTCTAGCTGTTTGTCTTAACTCGCGGATGGGTGAAGAACGACAAAGAAGTGATAGATCTGGTGAAGAAGAATTCAAGTTCTCACAGGTGAAAACACAAAACATAACTACAAAATTGTGCAAAAGTCTTGATCCATCCCTCTTTTCTTAGTATTTTGCTTTTAAGGAGGCAGATTTTCTTTTCTTTTCTTTTTTTTGTTTGTTTTTTTGCCATATTTAAGGTGGTCTTGGGGAATAGTCTTTCTAAAGGTCTTTAATTTGAACATGGTTGTGGCTGTTTTTGTTTAAGCCACATGACATTGACTTATGAGTCATTCAAGCATAAAAAGGCACTTGACTTAATATTTTATGAAATATAACAAAATGAGGGACGGCTTAAGGCTTTTGCGTGGTACCAGATATCTGCAGAATTCCCAGAATGTGCTAAAAGTTGTCTCTGTATCTAATGGAAACTGTTGTATTGCAGGTGTTTCTCTTTTGGGACAGGAGAAAACACCAGCTATATTTTCATTAATAAGATATCCAAGGAAGGAGGAGGTCACGCTCAGTTCATCACTGCGACTGACAAGATACAACCAAAAGTAAGACATTAAACACAATCAAGGTCAAATTAAACAAAACCACAGCAAATACTTATTTAATCAGAGAGTGTGATTCCAGTCATTAAAAAAAACAGCTCCTAACTCTTTGTTTTGAATTATTATTCAGGTGATGCAATCACTGCAATTTGCTCTGCAGCCATCTGTGATTGACATCTCAGTCACATGGGATTTACCAAAGGAAGTGTCTGTCACTGTCCTCACTCCACCAATCACATCCATTCTCCAGGGTCAGAGGTCACTGATTTATGCCCAGCTCACTGGACAGGTAGGAGCAGCATCTTCTCACAGTGAAAGATGTCTGTTGTGTTTTGAAATCTGATTAACAGTGATGTTCATGTGAAGATGTAGTTGGTTTCTAACACTGTAATTCTGTGTCAGAGCTCAGAGGCAGCAGAGGGCTGTGTGACGGTGAAGTACAGCCTGGCAGGTCATCCCTCTGAGAACCAGCTGCACTTCAGTCTCAGACCTGCAGAGGACACTGGGTAAATGAGCTGTTAGTCTGGTGGTACAATTAGTAGTATTAGCTTATACATTTGGTCAGGAGCAGTTATAAATTTTTTATTAGAGTAGAAATAAGTTCAGATTCAAAACTAATGATTCAATAGATTTGTGCATTCAATTTTAGCATGCACAGATTATACTAAGATTTGTTTGTATGCATTGTTTGTGGATGGAGCTAGCTGTGAGTATGTCATTGTTGTCATGTTATTAAACATTATTAGGATGATAGTGTAAGAAGAATCCCAGCTGTACTTCTTCCTTCGCCCTGTTTGCAGATTAACAGTCCACATGTTGGCTGCTCGAACTCTGATTCGCTCCCTCGAGATGGAAGCAAGAGACAACAAAGGAGAGCGTGATGAGGAAATGAAGAAGAAGGTGGAGGAGTTGAGTATTCAGTCAGGAGTGAGCAGTGCCTTTACTGCCTTTATTGCTGTTAGTAAAAGCAGTGGTGAGGCGATACAAGGACCCCTGATACCACCACCCAGTGAGTGTTAGCACTGATATTTGATTTATTCTGAAATAGTGAATGTTCAAAGTTCTGCTGAGGTTTTTTTCTTTCAAGTCCTACTTTGTGAGCACAGGGCTGTACTAAGAAGTGTCATTAATGGCTCAGCAAAATATGTTGACATTTGAGTTTTCAGTGTCATGAAGATGGCTCGCTTTTTATCTGATTACATCACCATGGTAACTTGTGCTTAACACCTGCCCTGTCTAGAGCGAGTTACATCGTCTTAAAGCACAGAATTTTTGCCTGATTCTTTCACAACCCCGAAGTTGGGACGCTCTTTAAATTGTAAATAAACACAGAGACCAATTATATACAATTTAGAAAACATATCAAATGTTAATAAGAAAGAGGTAACTAAATAAAACAATAATAATAATTAAGTATTTTGGAATTTGATATCAGCTACACATCACAAAAAATTGAGACAGGGGCAACAAAACGCTGCAAAAATACATTTAAAAAGAAACAGCTGCAGGAATATTTTGCAACGACTTAGGTTAACTAGCAACAGGCCAGTAACATGTTTTAAACATTTATGTTCAGCACATCTAGTCTAATGTCCTATATAAATAAAATTGCCATTATCATTAGTGTCTAGAAATTGCTAGAAGACAAAGAATTTTTATTAAATTATCGGTATCATTTTTTTTTGTTATATTTTAGTGGTATTATTGCTTTTGTTGCCCTTTTGCATCTTTCTCCCTTTATTGTGACTTTATTTTATCTCGTTCTGTCCTCTTCTGGTGTTTGCGCTTCTGTTTGAAGCACTTTTTTAAAATGATGATGATAAAGATGATGATTGTTTTGTGTGACACAGCTTTAAAACAGTGTAATTTGGTGGATTCCTGTGAGAGTCAGCCAAGCATCAGTAAGGGTAAGTACTGTTACTTTTTGACACACACACACACACACACACACACACACACACACACACACTTGCAACGACCTTGAGATTTTCCACAAATTTCACTCGATAGATTTTTTTATTTTATTTTTTTTTACCTTTTCTGAGAAGTGCCACAAATTTCCAGCTACACCCACATTGTAAGAGTCTCAAATGGTAAAGGCAAACATTCTGTGTACATGTTCAGTTTCTTAAAGCAGGATTGATGGTCCTGCAAATGTGTCTATTCCTGTACATATTAGTGTTTGAGAGGGCGAGGGGTTTCTCTCCAGACGCCTTCTCACACTGTCCACCAATATCTTGACGGCACATTGCTGGAAGAAAATGATGTAATCTTGTACTGAATACTGATTGGTTGATAAGTGGGCTGGAATAAAGATGGGAGATCCTTAGCCAAGCCAAGCTCCATCAATGTAATGTTAAGGATGTAAAGTAACAGAAATGTTATGGTTTTTATCTCTGCAGGGATCTCTGTAACGGAGAAACTGAGATCAGGTAAAGGATTTACTCTTCCGAGATATTGAATCTCTGTGTAGACACACACACACACACACACACACACACACACACACACAGTTTAGTGAAGAAAAAAGAGATGTCTTGTTTGTGGCCCAGCAGATTTGAACATAATGAAAGTGGAAACAAAGTAATGGACACTTTATGCCACATTTGCCAATGTTAAATGTTTGGTTCACTCTTGTTTTTAATCACTTTCCAAGCTGAGTTCTGTGTATCCGGGTCTGAATTGGAATTTGTTATTCATGCCTTTTATTTAATTAAGGTTATTATAATTGTTCACTTCTCCTAAGTTCCTCTCTGGAACATCAGCAGATCGTTCAGGATGCCGCTGTGAGGCTTCTTACTAAGTATTCACACTTTATTGCATCAACTTCAGATTGCACTTTAAGATTCTGGTTTTGACTTTTAGAGCTTTTTAGAGCTCTGCATTGACAAGCACCAGCATAAATCAATGAAATTTCCCAAAAGATGGAAAATAAACCAAAAGCTAACCCAAACAAACCACACATATGCATACTGGGAATAGGAGAGGTCTAATTTTAACATCAACCCAACAAGTGTGTGTCCTCTGAGGATCTGTCTCTCACATCCTGCCCACTCATCACACTTACATTCTTGTCATTAAAGCTACCCTACCTTCCAAAAAAGAAAATTATTGTTATTACCAAAATTATTCACACATGTAATTTTCCAAAAGGTTATTTTAGACTTTTTTCTTTTGACTGAACTAAAAGTGAATCACACATTTTTCACATAGAAGTAAAAATACATCTTCATGGTTTACCTGAAATTTTTCCCCATCAACAGCCTTCGGCTGCGTTAACTGCTCACCTCAGAGGAAGGGTAAGTCAACAAGTGACACGTTTACTTTTTTTTTTTTCTCTTATTTTTGCTAGTACACATGTCAAAAACTCTATGAAATACAAGACACATACATGTGTCTGTCTGTAACAATAACCTACAGTATGTGCACTTATTTTGTGCTTTTAATGTTTTCTTGAACTGTTCTTTTTCTGGAGTTGCATGATTTTGTACAGAATACATCTTTAGTGCCTTAAAAACTAAGACATGGGTCCACAGGTTTTTAATCTAATCCACGCAGGGTCAAAATTATGCATGCGGGTCCATATTTATACACATCTGCCACTAATATTTAATGTGCATGTTGCACCTTGACTACACACTCTTTGTAGCCATCAACAAGCTTCTGGCATATTTCTGCTGCTCTTCTTGGCCAGGCCCAAAATTACCATGATATTCATGTATGTAACTTTCTTATCACAGCCACAGAGTCTGAGCTGTCAGTCAAAGACCCTTTGCTGCAGCTGGTTTCCCTGCTGGAAGCCTCTGGATGCTGGTTATTGAAGCCAGCTTTGGCCTCTGTGCTGGGGAAGACCAGCAAGGAGGTGGCAAACCTGAAACCTGCATCGGTGGGTAATCATCACGTATTCAGTCATAGATGTTTAAGCAGCAGTGCATTAGTAGTATTACACAGCAGCAAAAGTCTGGCAGACAAAAATAATGTATTTATTAATTTATTTAATTTTTACTCCTTTACTCCAGCTAATCATATCTAAGTGTAAGGGCAATAGCCTGCAATCTCAACATATGCACTGCTTTTAATTTGTGGAGTTAGGCCAGCAGTGAAGTGTGGGCCACCATTCTGGCTCTGATCTGGCTTCATGGTTTCAAGATGGATGCAAAGGACGAGTGGGAGCTTCTGGCTATGAAGGCTGCCTCGTGGCTCCGTGCTCAGAATGGTAATAAGACTAATAAATATTGAACTGCTGTTTTCTTTTTTGTGTTTTTGTTTTACAGTGTGTTCTGTTTGTGCTTAATCACTTTATTTTCAGCGACGTGTGTGACAGAGTGTGTGGAGGCCGGTAATGCGCTGCTGGGTTGCAGAGTAACGAAAGATGCTTTGGGGCTCTGAAGTTGCTCCTCCTTCAGAATTCAACTTTATGTATTGCATATTATCAGTGTTCACTAGAACCACAGACGGTAACATTTCAATGAGCAGCAGGGGGTGACTCCTCTGGTTGCAGAAAGAAGTCTTTGTATGCCTACGGGTAAACATCTTTGTTGTTTGCGGTATAAGTTTACACTTTCATAGAGGGGTTTGTCTTTCTGAATGCGGCATGATGTTCATTCACTAAATTCTGTTCCTGATTAGAATCAAAAAGGAGAAAATCACCTTGTGATGTGCCGTGTTTCTGCCAGTGGTGGAAACACTCAGCTCGATGCTTCACAACAGAACAACTAATCCCTAATGTAATGGTTGCTACAGTTTATGCATACAAACCAAAACATTCTGCACAATTGGTTTTTATTTTATTTTCTCCAATTGTCCCTGAGAGGCATGTGAATGAGTGATCAGCTATATCTCATCTATTCAGTTCAGTTTTATTTCTATAGCGCCAAATCACAACAGCAGTCATCTCAAAGCACTTTACATTGTTTTCTCTGTATTATTGTAGGGCGTTTACCCCACAGTCTTTGAGACGCTTTGTGCTTTCTGTGACACTCGCCTGCGATGCTTAGCTGAACCAATTATCAGTTCATGCACTTAAATATAAGGGCAACACTAATTGTTAGAGCATGTTAGCTTTTCCTGTGTTGATATAGTAATAAAGATAAATGTCTGATCTCTAATTGATGGCTTCTCTGGACGTGTTGATGTCTGTTGTATTTATCTTATCTTTCATTATTCTGTGGTTGTTCATCAGTGTGCGCATGTGAATTTGTAACTGAGTTTACTGTGCATTTGATAAAGATCCTCAACCTAAATGTAGTCTTTTTTTTTTCTCTCATTGATAAACCTGTAACCTGTATGCCAATCAAGGAACCACATCTGCATTTTAGCGAGGCTAGAACAGTTTGTACTTCTAAGTCATACAGTCAGTGATAGGATCTGGGAAAATCCGTCCACTAACTCCACTAAGGACTAAGAGGTGAGATTAACGGGATGCCAAACTCAGTTGAGCTATAAGCCAGAGTTTTCTGTTCATAAAAGTGGATCTCTGGCTGGTACCTTATGCTCAACATGTGTTAAGAGTTATGGTTCAAAGTCTGGAAGTGCCACATTTTCACAGATTTTTTTTTTTTTTTTTTTTTAATTGACAGCATGTTTTAAGTGCTGTGTGGATTCACAGCTGGTGGAAGCTATTTTGCATATGCAGGTTGTTAAGGCATACCTGACTACTATTACACTTTTAATCACCATTTTATCATCATCATGATCAATCAATCACATCTCTGACTGGAGTAGGCGACGCTCACAGGGATCGTTTTGTGTAGCACAAGATTTTTATATAGGCGCAAACCAAGGCTGAAGCAGAAAAGCTTAACAGAGCTAGTTGATAAGCACTGTCGTGACACCTGTTATCTACAGGTGGGATTTTAGGTTTTGTTAAGCCAGCTACCACAAACAAAGCCTGGATGGTGCAACATATTTATAAATTTCCCCAATAGTATATCCTCAGGGTTAAATCACAACTCTTGCTCAGTGTTCTCTGGGATGGGCTCCAGCGTCCTCACAAGAAAACCGATGGGCGGATATAGCCAATTAAATACATCTACAACATCTTTAATACTCAAATATTGTTTTTTATTTTTCCTACTATAGAGGCTTGTTTTTTCTGATGTCTGTTCTTTGTCCTAATATGTGTGGCTGGGAAGGGACTGTATGTTATCCCCCTGTCATTTATAATGAGTATTATCCACATTACTCCAGTCACTGAACTGAGATGATACTCCATGTTGTTTTACGTTATCATCTATACAACCTGGTTTTACCTGAAAAGCTTAACATTTTAATGACTTAAACCCTATTTTAAATGTGTCTTTGAAAACTGTGCCTGCTTCTTTAGTTATTATACTGAATACTGAATATAATGTACAAAGATATAATACTACAATACAAATAATACTTGTATTCTGGTTCTTAATTTGAATACCATGAAGACAAAAGAGCAGGAGCTTATCTTCTTCTTACACATCTTGTTTCTGTCCCACTTCACTCTTCCTCTCTTTGCATGTAACCTAATTTATGGCTGTATGACCTTTAGGATTAACATGCTCTTTTAATGCACTAGACCTTTGTGCTGCTTGTGATGACAGGTGCTCCTGTCTCCTATTTACAGGACTCAAACCCAGGCATTAATCTGGTATTACACATTACAAGGTCTTAAAGAGATCACTTTCAGTGACAAGATGATATTATCTGGCTTTGTCCAGAAACCCCCCAAAATCTGACATGGAATAGTTTCTGCATATCCTCAAGCAAGTGTATTGTGAGCTGTAGTAGAAAAAGATTTGTCCAAGTGAAAAGAATAAGAAAATTATAGAGCGAATATGATTGGGTTAGCTTTGTTTTGTAAAAAAAAAAATACATTTTAAAAATATGAGGCTTTCAAATGAAAGTGTTCCTATTCTGTCATTTCCCAAATTGCTGTAAATGTATTCATTCATTCTCAGCCATTTGCTTAACATGTTTCAATGGATTAAAATAAAATATAAATGCACCATATTGGATGGGCTATGGAAAAATGTGTGCTGATGGGGTAAACCAGAGGTAAAGAACCCGCTGCACCAAAAATCTATTGTGATTGTTTTGATTGCAAGAGGATCATCACAGTTTCCTCTAGTTTCTTGCACAAATTGTCCCAAAATAGTAGCTCAGTGGTCATACAGCTTCAGAAAGTGTGACGGTTTCAAAAACAAGTTATACCTCAGCCCTGCAGCCAACAGGTTTAACAAGGTGCAACTCTTACTTTGAAGGCCAAAGATCTCAACTTCAGTTTGTGTTGCTCCTTTTACATTTGCACTACAGCTTGGAGAGCAGCTAGCCAGTGTTTGCAGACGAGTTTTCCACTTTAATTTAAACTACTCGCCCCAATATGCTAGCGGTAAATAAGCAATCACAAAGGGCGGTGGTTAGTCACAGGTCTCTGGACCTTTGTGACTGGGGCTTTAGCAATCATTTTCTGTTTTTGTTATAAAGGACGTATTAATTTAAATCAAGTGGTTACATTGAGCAAGAGCTTTCAGCTTCCACTTGCAACCTGTGAGGTAAGCTGTAAAAGCTTTGGCCACTGTTGTAGTATTATTGCACTATTGCCTGCTGTCAGGTAATACTAATTTTTACTTCTAACAAGTGGCTGATGGTCATTGACTGTGTGACTGTAATCTTATTCACTTGTTCCATGATTGTCACATGTTCAAACTGGCACGGACAGGCAAGTTAAAGTCACGTGGTTGGCGGTCACGTGTCTCAGAGAGACAAAGACAGAGAGAGTGTCAGCAGCATATATATGTCTGACTATATAATTGGACAAGAAGCTCCTGGCATGTGCCATAACCTCACCCTGACAAGACTCAGACATTTTGCTTGTTAGCAAAGCTCACAAAGACAGATTTAGGCCTTTGGGGGTGGGGGGACTTGTTACTGTGGCAGACAGCATGCAACACTGATACCCGCTGTCATATACCAACAGCAGCCAAAGCTCTTCCATCTTCCATCACAGAACATTTTCCCTCATGCATGTATGTAATGGCAGTAAAGTGAACCATGCAGTAACGCCATGTTCCATGTTAAACTTAAGAGAGCTGAAATTAGTTTGTTTATATTTCCCACCATTTTTTTTTTTAAAAAAAAAAGAGGAACAAACAGCATCACTGCAACTACTTTCTGTTTGCATAATGCGCACAGTGTTGGTTACAGTGGGCCATAACAGCTAATCTTATCACAACCTTTGGCAGACCTCCAGCCAACACTTTCTAAACTGGTTTCCAAGGCAACCCCAACGAGCAGGACCAATTAGAACTGACAAAGGATCCGCAAGCATTAAACTGCCTGGAGATTAAAGGGAGAGACGGCAAACTCAACAAATGATAGGTGGGGTATGTCTTTATGATGTGTGTGGTGGGTAATAGGGGAGCACAGTGACTTCAGAAGCACCTGTAGGCTCACTTGTGTCTGCTTCAGTCTTTCCATTGGGGGGAGCTGTGGGGGTGAATTTAATTAAACCAATTTCAATCCTTCCTTCTCCCTATTTGGTTTCTTTCTCTGTAGGACTGCTGGGTGTTCATGTGTCAGTAGGGCTGCAGGCAGGAAACCAGATCAATAAGAAATACTTTAGAGAGATCAGTGTGTGGTTATTTTTTTTTGCTTTTTTTGCTTTTTTGTTTAGGGCCATCAGTCGAACACTGTGGCCTCTGAGCTGCACATCAATCACAAACCATGCTGTTTGTGCAGGGAGGTTTGTGTGTGTTTGAGATTGATTTGACAGCCTTTGTACTTCAGCAGGGGATCAACTTTACTGAATAACTGACACCCATGGTCGCCTGGTGTTGGTAGGTTGTTGGATTTCTGTGTCTATTGGGGTTCAAATGCGTGTCACACTTCTAAATCGATGACCTTTCCTTTAAACCCTTTTAGTGCGCGCCTGTTTAAGAGTTTTATTCACGGAAACAGTAACCATGTGTTCGAAATCGAAAGTAAGTGTTTAATGTAAAAATGTCAGCTCAGTGCACTCACAGACCGTGTGAGAATCATTGACATCAGCCCGACACTCCCTGGTTTGTGATGTCCCTTTAAAATAAATTGAAATCTTATCTTAGCATTTTTTCTATTGCCACATTGGTTTGTAAAACCAAAGTAAGGGATGGATGTGACTGACCACACGCACAATGTGTCCACTAGTCAATCATGTTGTCACAGTCTGGCGGAGGACTGTATGTATTGTGTAGCGTGGACCCAAAACGCAGACACGAAGGAACTTGGACCAAAACTTGACTATCAACAAAAAGCGAGCCGTTTAATATGGCTGATAAGAAAGTACAAAAACAAAAGGCAGATGCACACAAGAAAGATCCTAACTAGACCTAAACTGGGAAAACTAAATGCTAAACACAAAAGGTAAAGAACAAAACCTTGAACATTGCAAAAAAAAACCCTAAACATGGAAAATCCTGGAAACAATTCATATCCTTTTCCAACAATTATTTCTTTGATCCTGTGGTCCATCCTTTCTGCCTTTGCCAAAACAAACATTTGCCTTAATTTTATTTTCAGCTCGAGTTTCTCTTCCGCTTTTTTGTTTATTTATATATTTTTGTACCTTTTCTTAATAAGATTGGAGGAGATTGGGTGTAGTCCTCTCCATGGTAACGCTGTTTCCCATTCTTGCACTCACTGTCGCTGTCTCTCATCACATAATTCTGCCCTACCCTGTGCTTTATCGCTGCGCCCTCTCCCTATATGCGCTCTCCCCTTACCCTCCCCTTCTCTCTCTCTCTCGCTCCTTGTCTCCCTTTCTCTCTCACATATGCACACACACATACACTCAACCTCTCCTCTGGTCCACTGGTCTCCTGCTAATGCTGCACCGTCCACTGACTGCGAGATGTTCAGTCCAGCTTGTAAAGGCTCTGCAGGGGAGCCGAGGTAAGGCTTTCACCCTCGTCTCTTCTGGAGCTGAGATGTTACTGCTGCTGTTGTTGGCTGCTGACAACTGCTAACTGAGAGCCAAATGCCTGATGGGAAGAGCATTAGTGTGTGCGTGTTTGTGTGTGTGCTGATTTGTGTGAGAACTCACCAGCTGGAGTAACGGGCTTTTTGTTTGTTTTTAGGTTAGGTCTGGCACTTGTGATCTGCATACACGCACACAGCAAAGGGAAGTGATCTTACTTCCTTTGATATTCATTTATTTGTGGTCTTTTTTATGTCTTCTTAAACTTAGGAGTATGTTGTTGTCTGCATGCATGCAGGGAGTCCGCTGAGAAAGAGCCTTTGGAAATCTGATGGCACGCAGATATTCTTCCCTCCAATGCAGCAACAGTGCTGCAATGTCTTTTTATGGTGGTGCACTCTCTGGCGGTTTATGACACCATGTTGTGTTTATGTGTGTGTGTGTGCGTGTTTGGGGGATGGTGAGTGGGGTATGAAGTTCTGCATATGTGAGTGGGTGGACAAGAACAGTGCTTCTTAATATTTTCATAAATTCATCTCACTAACATTCATGCCACAGGAGGAAATCCAAGGCAAGCGATAGACGCTCAGTCATTCAAACACTCTTTTATGAGTAGAAGAAGAGGAAAATAGGAGCACCTGAATCATTTCTGAGATGTTACTTTCTGACCTGTGTGTCAGCCAACAGGTACGAGTCTTAATGTACTCATGAATTTTCCAACAATGTGCTGGTGGTGCTCATGTGTGTATACATCACGGTGTATGTGTCCGAGTGTAATATGGAAATGTGATCCCTGCTGAATGCAGTGCTAAAGGAGAAATGCAATAATAATATTAAAACCATTACTCTTTGTCCCTAAGAAGCACTGCTTGTTTATAACATTAGGCTCTCAAAACCTTTCAAGACATCTCACAAGCATTGTGCTGTAATAGTAAGGAAGGAGTAGATATGCAAGCGTCATCTGATGAAGAAATGTGACGCATTTCTGTTGTTCCTGCAGGATACTTTGTGAGGTGCAAGATATTATGTGCCTTTTGCGTGCTGCTCAGATGGAGGGGGTGGGGGGGTCCTCTGGTGAGATGCTCTGTCCTGCTAGATTTCACTATCACCATGATGGCACTCTGGGAAAAAAGTTATGGCAGTTAAATGTGTCAGATGTGGACTTACAGTAGATGAGGGTTTTTTTCCATGATGTTTTGCTGCTGAAGGGTATGTCTTTAAAAAAAAATAATTTTTTTAAATTTCACATCCCTGAGTGAAAGCAGAGACACCAGTGCCCAACACACAAAAGCTCCTTGGTTTGAGAGGGCACGAATCCCTGCCATGGTTTTGTCGGTAAAGGCGTCTGGTGTAAAAAAAAAAAAAAAATCTGCCAAAACTAATGTGTGGATCCATCTGCTGTGGGGACCCCTTGTGAATAAGGGAACAGCTGAAAGACGCTTTGGCAGCAGTGACACCGTCACAGTGTTGCTTTGGCCAAACAGTAATCCAAACCTTATTTTTTTAAAAAAAAACACAGAAGAGAAAAGCAGCAAATATTTTATTTCTTCACGTTTTTGTTTATTTAATGATTACAGTTCTACTTCTGTGTATACTTTAATCTGTACTCATTTAGTGTACTACCTTCTGATTCAAGTTGGGTGGCCAAGATTCATACCCCCAGCTCCTCTGACTGGATAAACAGTTAAGACGATGGATGGATGGATGGATGGATGGATGGATGGATGGATGGCCCAAATCTACAGTTACTGTATGAAGATTTGGGCCATGAAGAATTATAGGACCACTGGGTAATGCATTTTTGTCATGTGCCTTCAGCTGAACCCCTCCACCCCCAGCCCACTCCAGTTATGAATGGTCAGTGATGGCAGACTTTGGGATATTAATAGCTCTGGAGCTTCAGAATCGTCACATCAACCAAAAAGAGACTCTTGACACAGCAGTCCCAGACTAAAGCGCTTTACAAATCACAGTTCTGCTGTGTCAAGTGGACGACTGGTCCTGCTGGCAGCATTTCACGCAATCTGCTGATGATTCAGTTCAAAATGCATGATGGCTAATCTGTACCTCTCAGGTGGAGTGAATCCAGGATTTGTCCCATTTTCTTAGAGCAAACACACCCTGCACACGGTGCATGCAGACGAGCTTACAGTGAGTCAGTGTCAGTCCTTTACATTTAGGAGTTTTTTTAACCTTCTTTTAAAACAGTGTTCAGTGTGAATAGTTACTGCGTTTTGTTCATCTGTTTTAATCCCACTGGATTTAAAAGGGTTTATTTATCATGTTGCCTGTCTCATATCTTTTGTCCCCGTATTATCTTGAGCAGTCCACTTGACGGCTGTTAAAAATCAACCAACACCACTCAGAGACTTTCTTCTATCCTCACATAATTCCTGTCCTATTGTCTCTCATCTCCTCCTTCCTCTGCCCGTCATCATCACATCTATGAATCCCTCAATCTATCAACATTTCACATTCCTCTCTCCCTTTCTCCCTTCTCTCTTTTTTCCCAAAAGCTTTGGAAATACCAAGATTTCTGCACTGATTACTCACCATGTGTACGGATCTTCACCCGGGTCACAGCCATCGATAGTCTCACTAAACCAGGGGTGGGCAACTCCAGGCCTCGAGTGCCAGTGTCCTGCAGGTTTTAGATGTCCTTGATCCAACACAGCTGATTTAAATGGCTAAATTACCTCTTCAACATGTCTTGAAGTTCTCCAGAGGCCTGGTAATGACCTTATCATTTGATTCAGGTGTGTTGACCCAGTGTGAGATCTAAAACCTGCAGGATACCGGCACTCGAGGCCTGGAGTTGCCTACCCCTGCACTAAACTAACACATATTCATCCCCATTTTTTTTTATTAGAACACTTGAGTAATAACCCTCATTGCAACCTGTAAGAAGTCAACTTGAATTCTTGAACTGAATAATTGATAGACCCTTGTTTAGCAGCACAGTATATAGTTTCCTGTGGCGGTTTTTTGAGATTTGCCAATTTTTTCACCCTTTCTTCCAAGATGTTCCTAAGTTTCATTTACTTTTTTGGTTTTTTTATATCTCTTTTAACCATTTGGTGGTGTCCTCTTTGTGTGTTTAGGGGAATTTTTCCTTACTGACCACAATACATTTAACCCCCAACCATGATGATCCCTCCACCACGCTTCACATTGTTCACATTGCCCTTTCCCCTCAAACGTGGTACATACATTCTCACCAAAAAGATCACATTTTGGCTCATCAGCATTTTCCAGAGAGGTCTTTAGCACACATCTGATATTCTCTATGTTTTGTTTTGTTTTGTTTTCCACTGAAGAGTAGTTTTTGCTTAGTTGTCTTTCCATTAGCACTATTTTTATCGAGCGTTTTAAACGAGTTACATTGATAAGAGTTTTCACCTTCTGTAATATTTGTAGGATGTGTTCCTCAGCAGAGTAACAACAGTCCAGGGTTCCTTCCATTTGTACACATTTTGTTCACTTTTTGTTCTTTTTTTGTTCTAGAAATCTTTTTGTAGCTTTTTCCAACTTTGTGCATTGTTGTAATGCATCATCTACCCAGACTCAGACATTAACCAGACTTTGTGTGCATTTATTTATAGCGAGGGGCGATCTCATCTCCCTAGCTTTTAGAGAAGTTGTTGGCACAAAGATTCCCTTTTATTAGCATGAGTTCAAATTCAAGTCCAGCTATGTTATTTTTTTTAATAGAAAATGGTTTTATAAAATTGAGGCTTAGATGAAGATCAGACCGAAGTTGATCAAAAAACTTGTGATTCCAAAAAGTGTTTCGAGACTGAATTTTGCACCTTTGCTCCACTCGAACTCAGTTGTATTTTACTATTTTTCCATCGTGCTTTGGTTACAGTTGAGAATTATTTAGCCCTCAGTAAAGAACGATTACATTCTTCCTGTTTATTCCCTTACCTTCTTTGCTGATGAGATCAGCGCACACTTTAATACAGAAACACATGAGTCATCAGTTGCAGAGGGGATTTGCGTTAAACTTCCTCAGCCTGTGTTTGTATTTGTGTGTTCCCATTTAGTGGAAAATGAAATGCTGTGAGGAAATTGCCATGTTCTTACAGCACACCTGATTAAATTGCTTTTTTGTAGGCTGAGCAATTGCACTTGCCCCTGGTTGGTGTCTGGTTGTGTTTGCAGAGCCTTGTGTGTTTGGCATCAGGGACAGAAACGGGAAGTATGTGAATAAGTGGATTTTCTTTTTTCTGGTCAATGTTGCCGAATAATGGGATTAAAGAAAGGAATGATAGCACTGTGTCACCCGTGGGTGGAGGAGGCGCAGCACGTGCGCACATGTCACAGCTTATTAATTTGAGTGCATGAATGTGTGCATGTGTCGAAATTTATGAATGCATGAATGTGCGCCTGTGTGCACATGCGATGCCTGCTGTTTATGGATGTGCGCTCTCATCTCTCAGTGTGGGTGAATTGGAAGAGTGGGTGGATGGGTGGGCTCGCTGTCATTTTTACTAAAATCCACTAACAAAGCGATGAACCATGGGGGGCAAAAATGGGAAAATAAAAATAGAATAGAAGAAAAAAGGAAGGTTTATTGCGCAGAGACCGACTCAAGAAGGAAATGAAAAATATATCTACCTTCTGCATATTTCTTCAATAACAGTTCATATTGAGGGGGTTCCTAATGATCAAATAAAGTTTGTTAGATTTTTATCATATATTCAATAAAGTATGTTATCTTGGGTTCTAAATAAATTCTGTTAGGTAATAAAGTGCATTGAGTTCTATTACTCACCTCATCTGTTTTAGGCAAACACACATCTCCACAGAGGATCCAAAATGTGGAATAATGTTTCAGTCCCATCAAACAATATTTAGTACCTCAGTCACTAGTGCTATTCATTTCACAGTGCTTAGTTCAAAATAAAATAGCATAAGAATAATTTTAATAAGACTTTTATGTACACTGAGTTGGACCCCATTTCACCTTCAGAAATCCCTTAATTCTTTATAGATTTAAGAAGTTGCTGGAAAATTCTCTAGAGGTTTTGGTTCATATTGACGTAATAGCATCATATAGTTTCTGCCCATTTCTGCAGATCTGTCAGCTGAATATTCATAATCCAAACCTGTTTCACCATATCCCAAAGATCCTCTGTTGAATTGAGCCCTGGTGTCTGTATTGGCCCATTTAAGTACAGTGAGCTCATTATCATGTTCCAGAAACCAGTTTGAAGTGGTTTGAGCTTTGGGGCTACACTGTGACTGTAAAGGGACAAACATGGTCAGCAGCAATACTAAAGTGTGCCAAGAAACTATCCCCCACCATTAAAAGCCTAGTTATAGTTGTAGAAGAAAATCCCAGTAGATCAACACTTCCTGAAATACTGAGACCAGCTTGTCTGTCACAAACAGCGATTCAGCATTCAGAGTGACTTAAAATCATCTTTCTTAATGACAGTTTGAACATAAGCCTTGATCATGGCAACATGCATATATTCACTGAGTTTCCACCATGTGTTTGGCTGATTAGATGTTTGCATCAATGAGCAGTTGAACAGGTATACCTACAGTAATAAAGTGGCCGGTGAGTTTAAATGTGTTTTTAAAGCTCGCTAAAACCTTTAAAGGACATCAGCCGAATACAGAAACTCATCACTAGAAAACAGCTGTGCAGTACCAGCTGTGTGCATGTGATATTCAAAGACCAATATCCTATGAAAGAAATCCTATGACACATTCATATATTCTCTGGTAGTCGATCAATAGGCAGCTTTGGTTCTTCTGTGCTCTGTGTGCGTTCTAACAGATGGTGATTAATGTGAATGAGGCAGGAGCCATTAAGCAGAGCATCAGCTCTGTTACTAAATCAGCAACCCTCTGGTAAAACCTCATAAGACTAAGTAACCTATTAGTGGCACAGAATGGGAGGCCGGTTGGGAGGAGGAAGAGAGAGGTAGACGAAGAAAAGCGAAAGGTCTCTCGTGTCTGTCTGTGTATCTCCCCCTTGGGAATCTATCTAATGACTAAATACCTCATTACATGGCTGTGAGAGAGATGAAAGAGAGGAGAAGCGACACAGAAGGAATAAAGATGGAAATGTTGCGTCTCTTGTGCTGTCCCGCTGCCACCAGCTGCCGGGAAGAATTGCTACTGAGAAAGACACGAGGTACTAAAGTGAAATAAACAAAACTCAATTGATGGAAGAGAGAGAGAAAAAACAGAAATTGAATTTATAAAGTCTGAGATAAAAAAATTATGAGACATAAATATGCATTACTTTCACACATACAACACAAACATACTCAGTGACCACTGTGCTGTTTATGTTACAGTTTTTCTGACTGCTACAAATCCAAATGCCGTTTTCTGAATCCAGTGCTGGGTCGTTAATTAATTTATCGCCCTTTTGGCAATTTACACAATTACAATCACTGCTAACACAAAACAAAACAACATTGTTCACACTTGTATACATTTTTTTGAGAATAACAGCATAAGCATGGGTGACACCATAGACTGTATATAAAAGATGGTTGTACCTGCTGAAATGTTACCTATCGGTTTTGCAGCCTCAGCATTAGTGTTTTGGTCAGTACCATGTTATTTGTCATTTATTTATTAATTTGGGAGCCGGATGTGACAACAATTAGGTGATGGGGAAGTACTGTCAGCTAACGCTAGCAACTTTGGTTAGCAAACTATATAAATAAACTGTACAGCTTCAAAGCAAAGACACAAAAATCTGCTACTTAATAAAAGGCTAGAAATTTGCTAACCGAACATGACTAAGAAGTCTAGTTCGATGACTCGAATTGGTAGATGAAGCCTGTAAATCAAAGTAACCACATCACTATCCAGACTGATTGATGAGTTATTTAAAAGTCACCGCCTGTTGCTGGTGTTATGAAGAGTGAAGTTACAATGCTGTGAAAAAACACTTACCTCTTTCATGATTTCTTAGATTTTTGCATATTTTTTGTATTTGAGTAAATACAAAATGATGATACATGATTTCATTTTCTTAAGGAAGCAATGAGTAGCTTCCCCCTTAAGCCTGATAACTGGTTGTACCACCCTTGGCAGCATGAACTACAAATTAAGTGTTTGTGGAGAAATGTTGGTGCTAATTCAGCCACACTGGAGGGTTTTCAAGCATGAACAGCCTGTTTAAGGTCATGCCAAAGCATCCCAATCAGATCTAAGCTCAGACTTTGACCAGGCCACTCCAAAACCTTCATTTTGTTTATTTTGAGTCATTCAAAGGTGGACTTGTTGGTGTGTTTCAAATCATTGCATAGAACATATGCCTATAGATCATTATAATTTCATGTACCAGGTTGTAAATATAAAGGTTTTTTTAGTACTATAAAGTTAGACGTTTTGAAGTCTTGTGGTCTACGGGATTGATGCATTAGTACCATGTTTTTAACTGGCTACAAACATCTGAGAGGCAGAGAAAACTCGTTACAGTGAAAGGAGATTTTTTTCTTCTTATTCCTTTCAAAATCCAAAATGTCCCACACACATTTTTACTGACTGGTGTTTGTAATGAATACTTATACTTAAGTCTTATATATACAGAAAAGGGATGTTTTGATGGGATTATTTTGGTTTTGCCAGCAAAGGGGTTTTATATTGTCTTGTATTGAAACAGTCCTATGAGAAGAAAATATTGTATGAAATTTTTTTTTTTGCAAACAGTTATGAGATAATGGATGCTTTCAAGAAATGGGTGCTTGAAACTGTGAAAACCAAAAAACATGTATGAAGTAAAGACGGTCTTCCTTTCCCCAAAATACATTTTATTGCAGCAGTAAAGTTCAGTTTTAAAATATGTCAATTTACAGGATTGCCGTAGCTTTAAAGGATTAATCATATTGATGCTAGGTTCAGCATCAAGTGTTCTTTCTTTATTATTTCTCACCTTGCTATCGACAACTAACACACAACATTGTAAATGCAAAAAAACAAAACAAAACACACACCCTCTTATCTGTCATGCAAAAAGCTCTGCTTTTTAGGTTGTTTCATCAGCATCATGTTAACAGAAGAGTGTTAGGAAGATGCTGTGAACAGCAAACCTGTGCTGGAATAGTGTTGTGACATTAGACACTGATAAAGGATATTTATAAGATTGCAAATGACTCATGGCCTGTTACACAGATGGCCCACTGGTCTAGCTACACAGTCAGATCAGGCTTTACAGTTTCATGAGCAACAAAGAAAATGCAGGATGTGTTATACCTATGTATATTAAGCTAGTCTTTTATATGGCACAAAGTCCTGCTAGAAACAAGTCTTGCAACTTGGCAGCTATCTTGGAAAAAATCCCGAACATTTGAAGATTTGAGAGCTGAAGTCCTTGCTATAGAAATGAATGGAGATGGTAGGAGTCATCTCTTCAATGTCAGGGTCATAAATTGCATTTATATTAAACTGCCAACAAAATCTAAGTTTAAAAAAACGTACACAAAAAACAAAACAATAAATCTCTCCTTTTTCCAAAGGTTTAAATCACTTTTTACCACTGAACCATATTTCTACTGTGCATATCCAAAGTTTTACAACAATACATTACATTACAATCCATTTAAAGTGGTGTAGTTTATCATAATCTGATTTATATTTTCCAAACATTATATACACTTGATGTGTGTGTATGTGCTTCCTAGGAGGCAAAAGGAGTTCTCCAGGCCTTAGCTAAGTTTTAATTAATACATTGATAATTTATATATTTCTGAGCAAAATATAAAAACGAGGGATGGCTCAAGACTTCAGTACAGTGCTGTACATACAAATTTTGTACATAATCATTTCATGTAGCAACCACTAACATTAATTTCAAATATTTTTTATATGTTTTTATATTTTCGTCATGGGAGCATTGAACAAATGCCATGCTAGTTCATGTTTCTCTACATGATTATTGCAGCAACAAGGAGATATGCCGCCATACAGCTGATACAGTCGTGAACCTTCACTCTGCAGTCATCAGTGCATAAGTGTGATTGGCTAATGTTTCCCATTTTAGCTACCGATGTCACACAGGGATGGGACAATCGCCATCCTTAGCATGCCTCATGTCTCAGGTAGACCACAATTGTCTGAGTGCTATGTCTTCTCTATATAGGAAAATGTCTCTGGCACAACACAGTGCCATCGTCAGTCTTTATTGCTCACACACTGCGTACAATAAAAGAGTTTGAACAAATTAATGGAGTTTAACAGTTACCATGCACTTGGTGTTGTTTGTCAGTTGCGAACACTGTGGCGACCTGATGACATCAGCCAACTGGTTACTGTCGGGTGATGTCACCCAGCCCACTTACAAACATCTGTGGTGTTGTGAATGCACATTTCAGATCTCAAGGATAAAATGAGTGTGTTGCAGAGGAAATATGAGTGTCATAAATATCAGAATTCCACAGTTTTTATAAAACTGAACTTGCAGTTTGCTCTTTCTCAGGCTAACGTTAAACTGGGCACGGTGAAATACCTACAGAATAGACAGATATTGAGTCATCGGGTATTAGATTTAACAAATGAAGCTGTGCGACACTAAACAAAGAGAAGATGATCCTCTGACTTAAATCTGCCAGCAAGTAGTCATACATGCAGCACACATGCAGTTACTTTAGCTCCAGATGACGCTTTATTAAAGCTATTTTTACCAAGAGAAACATGCTTATATTTTTGTGATCCTGTTTGCAGGGTGTGTACTTCACACAACCGCAAAATTGTGTCATCACTATAGTGACAGCTTTTCATGTTCATGTTGTAGTTTTGGCCAAGCAGTTAAGACCTGCAGCAAAGGTCTTGTCACTGGCTTGTACTTTATTTTTTACTTGTCCCTATTTTATCTTTTGTTCTTTAGGTTTTCCGATCATTCAGTAATCTTATTTTCTAACCTGCTATGGCATCATTCTTTTATTTACATATTTTAGGACTATCAATAGAAATGGGGGGAAATTTTAAATTGGTGTTAAAAGTTGTTAGTTTGCATTTGTTCAGGAGGGTTGATTTATCCTGTTTCATCCACAAAAATGTTTTGAAAGTAACATCTGGCTCCTCGGCTGCTGCGTCACCAGCTGCTGTCTAACTGCTCCCCTGTGCTGTTAGGTGCCCACTCATTTATACAGAACATGGATTCCTGATGTGTCATAAAACTTTGTGTGTGTGTGTGTAGCATAAAGACATGCCTCTGTTTTTTGTGCGACACAGTAATTTGCAGCATTTATTGAGCTTGATCTTTCATGATACTGGATACAAAAGACCAAAATTTTCAGAACCTTTAAGGTTTGAGAATCAAAGTATTTTTTCTTTGTCAGTCTGATATTTGCATTTTCTTCTTGCTGCTGTTGTGTTCATGGTTTCTCACATCTCTAAACCACTAGAGGGAGAGTGACTGACAATCTTAAAAGAGACTGAAAGCATGCTGATAATTGAGAATTTAATTGTGAAAGCATTAAGCCATCACATTCAACAGACTTCTAAAGTGCTTGTTTGGTTTCTTGTTCTCACTGGATATGTTATGAAGTGACTGGAAATGAAAGTAGCTCTCTTTGAATACAGAAGGACGTGTTGCCTATTTCAATGTGAAAAGAATAACTGAAACCATTCTTTTCAATTCAACAGAAAAGCCTTGGGGGGAAAATTGCATTTGAAATGATACTATGTCTGTTTGATAGGGTTTTATGTCATTACTTGTATTTATGGCATGCTTTGTGACAGCTTCACTAGTATGGCAGCCACAGAGTGGCTGGATTAGCTACTGTTGAAGACAGCATCTTGTCAAACCACGGCCTGTGAAATTAGAAAGCTGCTATTCAGTTTATTGTTAAGCTGGAACTGAAATAACCTCTTTATTATTTTACTTGTTCCAAATGGTAATTATTCCCCAGCTCCTTATCACCATATCATTATCTATACGTGAACTTTCATTAATGTTCCTGTTGCTGCAAAAAATGTCCATAGTGTAACTTCAGTTGACAAAGGTATGGGGGTTGTCTTTACTAACTGTTACTTAGCCCCATTTGGGATTTACATTTATTTATTTATATATTTTTTACAACTCGTTATTTCAGCCTTTTCTTTTATTTGCAAAACAGGCTCCTTACTTTAGAGAGTTATTATTTGACATCAACACTAAACCATATTTAAACTTTTAAACCTACATAACGTGACCGTCGCTACTGCTTATTTTACATGAAGAGGAAAGACACAAAGAATAAAAATCTAATAATAATAATGATGATGGGTTTACGCATCATTTATAGCGCTATACTCAGGTGTTACAGCGGACCGATGTTAGTAAGGTGTGGTACTTTAGCATCTAGCTAGCACCCACACAGTGCGTCAGCTAGCTAGCTAAAGGTACAGCTACTCTATTTTCCAAGGAGAGAGAAAAGTGTGCGATAACTGCACTCAGAGATGGAAAAAGATGTAAGAAAGACAGAATAGAAGACTAATTTTATAGGTAAGGAGTGGCATTTAATAGACTGGTCATTTAAAGCTTACATGAGATATTGTGCTATAATGTTAAGTTGTGGTAAGTTTGTTTTTTCAACTTTGAGACGTCCTGCAAAACAAATTGAAGTATGTTAACTTTGCTTTAGTCACCTGTCGCATGAAAATAGTGGGCAGTTTAATGCAGGCGAAAAGGGTTGGCGTTTGCAGTACTGTGGTGAAATTTACTCCATAAGGGGCAGTAAACCTCAGAGCAGCTGCCTACACACAAAGATCACTCTTGGGTTCCCCCACCTTTAAAATCCCACTTTAACCCCTGACTATATTAATTTTGCTGTGAGACTCTGTCTCCACACCTACAATGTAGGCAAATAGACCTAGATTCTTTTAAGTGTTTTTCTCTGATCGTGGTCTGCATAACAGAGTTCACTCATCAGAATTAGAATGGCCATATTCTAGTCTATTACTACTATTATATTATAATATTAAAATGGCCCAAGGTTAACTTTCCTTAAAAATAGCTGGTAAAAATGTTGTTTAAGTAGCTGCTTTTGATTTTACACTGCTAGTATATTTAACAGCCTGGACCTCTGCAGATCACAAACACACTGCACATTGAAATTGAACTGTTGAAAAACTGAGGGCTTGTAAATTCTGAGAGTGTCAACTCTGGAGTGAGAAGAAAGGGCGTCAGGAAGGACACTCCCTTTGGCCACAACATGAGAGGTTTCGCTGCAGTCTTTCTGCACAACTGTTGGGCTCTTTTTTTCTTTCCTTCAGAGAAGTGTCAATGCTATGTAGTGCAACAAAAATAATCCAGTTTGACTCCTCTGTTGAGCAACTGGCATATTTTCCATTCAACACAGATTCCTCTGATACACTTCTAATAGATTAGAAATAGGAATGACGCAATAGAAATATAGCTTTTTGCAGCGTTAACCTGAAGTTTCCACAATCCACATCAAAATGCTCGATCAACTTATCAACTTTGCTTATTCAGGGACATTTTTGCATGTGTGAGGGTAAACAAAAAAAGGGGGCAGTGCAGGCAGTTATTGCATTTCCTGTTGGACAGCATGTAAGCAAGAATACAACGTACATGTGTTTTGGTTGTGGTTACTGAGATAGAGCTCGATGCATGTGTAGCCCTTTACACGTGTGTTTGTGTGGGAAACAAACCAGTGGTTGTGGCCCCTCCTCATTTGGCTCCTCCCCTACCCTGCTGAAATATGTGTACCTGTATCTCTCAGTGTGTCAGATTTGAGCGCGGGTTTGACAGACTGTGAACCGATGTTTCAGGAAAGTTGTTGACGGGTCAAGTGGCAAATTGGACAACAGCAGCTGTGGAGAGGCAGGTGAAAAAGAGCAGGGAGAGAGAAGGGAAGGCAAACAGAGGGGGAGAGGGTGAGAGAGGGAGTGAGACAGAGAGCCTGGGTCAGACAGAGACAGACAAAGTGCAAGTATACAGAGAGTGTGTGTGTATATATATATACACACTCCCATAGAGGAAGACTGTCAGCAGAGCACACAGTTCCCAGAGGAGAGAGGCAAAAGAGACTGCTGAGAAGGTCAGACTGACAAAATGCTGAGGAGGAGAAGTGTGTCATTTGGTGGATTTGGATGGTATGTATGCGTTTTCATTCAATGCTCACGTGTGTTTAGGAAAGTTTGCATTGTGCATGTCCATGCTCATATTTGTGCCCATTTACATGCAGTTCTACACTGTGTTTGAATCATTCCCATTGTGCTTTATAATCAGCTGTAGAGTGTGCCAGTTGTTGTTACTGTACAGTGTGCGAATGGGTGGAGTAGAAATGTAAACTTTTTTTATGAAAAGGAAGGATGGGTGGAGGGCTTAGCCTGCTCCTCTGTGTCACACCTCTAACACTTTGTCCTCTGTTTGTCTGTGTTTGTGCGTGTGTGTGTGTGTGTGTGTGTGTGTGTGTGTGTATGATCATTTACAGTTTCACTCTGTGTTGTCTCTGTTGAGGGAGGGATTATATTCAACAGCCGACTTTGTTTCTGCCTGCTGGCAGTTGTGGTTGTTGTTGCTGCTGTGCTGGTAAAGGGACGCAGCTTGTTCTGGTAATGCTCTCCTACTGTATTGGCAGAGGGAAGTTCCCATGATGCAGCGTTAAAGAAGCTGCCAGCAAGCCCATTTAGCACTGAATGCTGTGACACACTCGGATGGAGTGTTTTTGTGCGTTTGGCTCCCTTGCTGCTAGTCATTCTGACACTGAAGCACATCTTCAGAGCACTTAACCTTCCCAGCTGGGCTGATGCAGCATAGGCCAGACAGGCTGCGATAACCTCGAACAGACAGAGCTGAGGAGCAGCAGCAGCAGCAGCTTTGCGTGCAATATGTTGTGTTTTGCAGAAAAAAAAAGCTGGACAAAAAAAAAAAAAGATTTCAGGTACACTAATTTTTAAAAAGAATGTCACAAGTCAATGGTGATTGCGAGAAAATAGAATTAAGTGGTCAGAAGGTTTAGATAAACCACAACTGCTTTAGTTTTGACTGATAATTGGTTACGGGTCCAAGTGCAATTCAAGTACAGTGCAGTCTCATGTACACTATGATAATTCCTCTGCTAGTTAAAATATCCTCTAATGTCTCTCTGTGATACTTCTCTGTTAGAGATCCAGTCTTTTTAATCCTTGGGAAAAAAAATATTTCCCTAAAAGAAAAGTTGTATCAGCATTTTCTTAAATTCTTAAACCAAACAATAATTCCACGTGTTAAAGCTCATGGAATAATGTCTCTAATTTTCTTCTTTTGAATGCTCAGTGTGAGATGAAGGGATATGTTAAGGGGGATTATTTTTCTTTTCTTTTGGATTGCTGTTAGAAATGTACAAGATTGAGTTTTGTATGCTGCTAAGATTAGGCAGGTGTGACGGGAAAATACACTTCTCACAGGTCTGATGATAATGAACTTGCAGCATCCGGTGAAATTCTTGTACATTGTCAGCTGTAAACAAAGAACATCAGCATATAAGTATTTAGATATTGTACAAATTGATTCTTCCGAGAAGTTGAACCCTCTTCATTTTGGGTGTGAGCTTAAATGTAACCGCATCCAGATGCAAACTGACAACATACTACTGTAAAGTTCCTTAAAATGCTGTTTACAGTGTTTTGCTTTTGAGCAGTTTCAAAATCTTAGTCACATTAGGTTTACCTTCTATCTGTAGTATTTAATTATCAGTTCATCTAGTCACAAATTTGAACATTTTTTGGTTCATCACAGGCGCAGATATGGATAAATGGAAGCTGTTTGAACATCTGCTAATCGGCACATTAGTAAATGTAAAATCAAATGTAGAGGTGAGGAGGACGCTGAGCTTACTGTTACCAAACAATGGTGACCATCTGTGACTTTCTTTGGATAAGAAAAATGTACTCACTGGCCACTTTGTTAGGTACACATATTCAACTGCTTGTTAGCATAAATAGCTAAGCAGCCAATCCCATGGCAGTAACTAAGTGCGTTTAGACATGTATACGTGGACATGATGATTGAGCATCAGAATGAGGAGGGTGAGGTGATTTAAGTCAGTTCTATGGGCCTTGCTAATGTAAAGTTCACAGGAGATTGGTCAAATTGCTTTAAGCTAATAGGAATGCAACAATCACTCAAATAACTACTATTAACAAACATAGTATGCAGAAGAGCATACTTCGCTCAGGCTCACTAAAACGGGATGATGTAAGATTGAAAAAAAAAACAATCGATCTAATGATTATTTTTTGTGGATGCAGGGTCTGAATTTTTCCTAAACAACATGAAAGCATGGATCACTCCTGCCTTGTATCAGCATATACGCCTGGTAGTGGCGCTGTAACAGTGTGGGGGATATATTCTTGCCACACTTTGATCCTCTTAGTACCATCTGTGCATGCAACAGCCTACCTGAGTAGCCTGAGCAGCCTACCTGCTGACCTTTATGACCACAGTGTACCCACTGTATCTTCTGTTGGCTATTTCCAGCAGAATAACACACTATGTCACAAAACTCAAACTGTATCAAACCGGTTTCTTGAACATGAGAATACTCACTGTACTCAAATGACCTCCACAGTCACCAGATCTCAATCCGAGCTCAATGGAGCATTTTTGGAATGTGGTGCAACAGGAGATTCACATCATGGATGTGTAGCTAGCAAATCTGCAGCAACTGTGTGATGATGTCATGTCTGTATGGACCAAAAATTGTGACGGGTGTTTCAAGCACCTTGTTAAATATGTACCACAAAAAGAAATTCTGGAGGCCAGAGGAGGTCTAAACCCAACGCTAGCAAGCTACACCTAATAAAGTGGCTGGTGAGCATATATAGTGGTCTGGTGATGAGATTTTGCTCTCATAATATGTTTTAACAAACATATATTATCATTTCCCCTTACCTGTAATAAATTGTATGATTTGGTGGATTATTGAGCCATAATATAGATGGTGTGTATTTTCAGCTGCTGCTCTGTTACAGTATGACTGAGGGTAATTCATCTGTCACAGCACAGTCATAAAGTCCAATAGTTGTTTTAGGAACATGATGAACTAACTGCAGCTAAATAAGAAGCTTTCTGTTCTGACATTTGAATATCAGCTTTTTTGTTGCATGACGGTGAAACATCACAAGAGCTTACAGTATTTATCTCTGATCTGATGCTGCTGTAATGCTGCACTGTTATTGATACCAAATAAGTGGTAAAACATTCAAATGATATTTAAAATGTCTCTGCTAGGCACTGCGTAGATTGCGGTAAGGCATGCATTTGCTGATAAGAACACACAAAATAAACCTTAAGTTAAGACTCTTGACATATTTATAGTTTCCTTTATGGAAAAGCCTCAAATGACTCGCACGAGAACAGCAGCACCAAAAATGAAATGTTGTGAATTGTTTGTAGTGTGGCCAGTGTGCAGTGAAGCACTGAGACGTCGATCAGTTTGCAGAGAGGTAACTTCGTTAAACGAGGCTGTCTGTCATAGGCTCTGGTCTATGCCAGTTGCTTACACTCACACTGCCGCAGCTATTAAGGCAAATAGAAGCAACCACAATTTTAATGACCCTTTCTTTAAAGCCACAGAAGCACAGGGGCCCCGTGGAGACATAAATCTCACTCCTAACCGTCTTTATCTGCCTGCCTTCCTGTGCTTATGTCCTTAGTAAATTAGGAGCAATTAGACTAAAGAATTGAATTGCTGCTTGGAGCAATTTGTATCAGAGACATGATCAATAATAATTTCCTCTTTATGTGTGTGTCTGCCTTCTCTTGCTTCTTTTCCAGGATTGACAAGTCCACTCTGTCTGCACTGAAAGCACGGTAAGTGTTTTTTTGTTGTTGTTCTTGTTATTTTTAGAGGTTTTAGAGGGAGGATGACATAAAGCAAAGGGCCTGGGCCGCCCTGGTGTGGTCGATTCCTTTGACAGCCTACATGAGCACTCTGGGTCATTTTGGAAATCTTATTCTCTCTTCTGAACCCAATCGCCCAATCACCACAACTTCCAGATAATATTCAGAAATGTGTCCGTCAAGCACAAAGCCATGTTTTCTGCAAACACGCTGAGACTGAGCTGAAGACCTTTAAAACATTGGATAAACATATTGTCCATCACACTGATGGACTTTAAAGTCTCAGCAGAGCTATGAATCTTTTTTTTAGACACATAAAAATTCAGTATACACCTCTTTACACAAATCTCCAACTCCCGGTCCGAGTGACAGATTTTCTAAATTGATTCCTGTCATTCACTCTCATTTACTTTCTCTTCACTGCCAGCTTGCACATGTTGGCAGGTCATACCCGTACAAGGAGGAAGTTTCTCATGCAGATACCTGTACTGCCAAGTACTCGAGTGAGTTCTAGGTAAATTCTGTGGTTGCACTGTGGCTCCCAGGTGTGACTGCAGTTTTTGAATACTATGTACTGGCATAAGCAGCGTACTCTGGGTTTTTCCATAAGGGTTTGTTTGGGCTGTACGATCTAAAAATAAGTAATTAAATCCAGCTTATAGCTCATTGCACAACGAATACAGACATTTGAGACACATGCTAGAATTATTAAAGGCATTATATTAACCTTTATTAAAGCCTTTAAGATAAATTTAAGATGTATTAAGGTTTTTTGAGATTCTTCAAGCACACTGGTGAAGGATGATACTAGGAAGAACCACTGCCTTTAAGAGGCATGGTAATTAATTGGCTGCCACCATCGTCCATCTACTGAGGGACTGAGATGTTCTCTGTGTGGATTTGGATTGCTGAATGTGGGTTGTAGCATTTAAATGTGGTCTAAATCTCACCAGGTGCATGAAATTTCTTTGCATGTACTGTAACAGACCTTTATTTTTCTCTAACAAGGACCTATCATGCAGCTCTCTGACCATTTGCTTTGTTTTTGTGTGGCTGAGTTGAGCTAAGATGGTGTTGTTAACTCTTAGATTGGATGTCTTAATTTTATTAATAAGAACTGACAGCATTCAACAAACAGTTATTAATTCCGGTTCATGTTTCACACCTCTGCAAGGAGAAGACAGAAGCTGTCTCCTGTGGATTTAAATTTGGGCAGTGACTTTGCAAATTTAGAGGAACAATGTTGTGAAAATTACACAGTGCTGTGAACTTTTGAGGTGTAGAATTACTGCTTCTGCTTTTACCTTTTTTCATTCGGGGCATGGGCAGAGAATGTGATGATGTGAATGCCATTTGCACAGTTGTGTACTTTATTCATGTGGCAATCTTTGAGGGTATGTGAAGCTTCTCTGTGTTGAAACAAACCACCGGCAAGCCTTGCTACAGGAAGTTGCCTTAGTGAGGACAGATGATGGGTTTTTGTGTGTGTCAACTCTATCTTTATCTATACCCCAAAGCCATCATATTTAAGCACATACACCATTTCTCTTTACCAAAGGAACCACACACTCTACTTTTCTTACCAACGTCTCTCTCTTTTCTCCATAGGTGCCGTGATGGCACCATCTGTTTAATCATGCCAGATGGATAGCCTTAGAGAACTGAGCATATTTTAGATATCTAAGCATGACTTTTGTTATTCTTGGTGGTGGCCAGACCTTGTCTGCATAGTCAGACATGACAAAATAAAACCCCTCCATGTCATGCTAATGATTCTGCATCTTCAAAGAAAAACGAACAAAGCATGTTGGAATCGCAGAATCGAGGATTAGAAGTTTGGATTTAACAAAATATCTGCAACACGCTGATTTGAACTGGAAACAAGTAGCCTGATAGCAGTGGCACATAGATATTTTTTCTATTCATGTTTTTCTCTGTTTTACAAACCCGAGTTCTGGGTTTATATGAACTTATGTGAAAAAAATTATTATTAGGATGCATTATAAGAATGGTTTGCATGAACAGTACTTGAAATGGTGGAATAGGGCTCCAGATGCTGCTATGGTAAAACCTTAATCATTTTGTTGTTCTAAACAGGAAAGTGAAAGCAGGTTAGCGCGTAACATGTAAAGTAGGGCTCCTCTTTTATCTGTTCTCTCACATACAAACAGCTGTGCACACTTTCAGTGTCTCCTGCATGGCCAGGTGTCATTAGATCATCTACTCTGTAGTGGGTCTGAATATCAATGAGTGAGTCGTGACTTCTGCTGGAGCTCCTGGTCTGCCCGAATGATGAATAAAACCAACCTGTGTGCGTGTGTGTTTGATCCAGGCGTTAGATGTAAGAAAACAGTGCAGAAGCAGGAACTGTAGGACTGGAAATAAAGGAGAAGACAGTCTGTACAAAAGACATTATGCAGTATCTCGATGATTTGTTGATGGGGACGGAGGTGTAGATGAATTGATGCAAGTGAGTTCATTACTCATGTGATCCTGGTGAATCATATCATTACAGGTCACAAGAAATGTGAGAGTTACTAGCATCCATCTACCTATTATCTTCCACTTATTCAATGCAGGTTGCCGGGCAGGGCTGGACATTATCCCAGCTGTCATAGGGCAAACGATGGGGTGCTGCCTCGACAGGTCACCAGGTCTGATCCACTGTTGCTGTTTTAATGCAAACAGCATCTTCCTGAAATTCCCCTTTAATTTATACTTTGAGGACGTGGACATTATTCATACATTGAATTCCTAATTCATGACTTTCAGGATATTCCTGAAAGTTGGTTTGCAAAACTTCTGTAATTAAAAAAATGAAAATGAAAAACCAAACCACATGCAGCGATATACAGTACAGGAGAGTAAAGCCACAAGGGGGGAGGAGAGAAAACAAGAGAATGGAGGCCAAAGGAGCAAAAACATCAGTTGGATTGCACACTTCAAAGTTTGCAGCAGGTGTGAGGGCTTTATTTTGTTCTCCTCTCCCCTTTCCGTCCCGTCTGCCCTTGGTTCAGAGTGTGCTATTTATTCCTCTGTTGCTCAAGCTCTTTCTCCCCATGTCTCATCTCTCCTCTGTCATTAATCCCGGTCTCCCTCTGCCTCTTCTTTGCTCACGGATGCTACAAAGGATCTCTCCTCCTTCACCGTACAGCCGTCACCTCATTAATACCTGTATAATCAAGCCAGTGTTTGTGTGTGCGTGTGTGTGCACGCATGTGCGTGTGTGTGTGTGTGTGTGTGAGGGAGAGCAAACACATGCATCTGTTTTGTCTTCAAGTGGTGCTGAGGGTGAGTGAATATCACAAGTGGACAAACAGGGATAATAGAGGAGAGAGAGGACGAAAAGGGGGCAAGGTTGCACCTGATCGGCTTCTTAATACTGTGTGACGATGCCGCGCAAGCTGTGGTGAGTAAGCAGTCTTTTTCTCTCGTGGGTCTATTTTTCCTTATTACATTCTTAAATCAGATTTTTTTTCTTATATTAGCTCGCACTTTGTTGCGTAACACCTGAGATCTTATGACACCAGTGGAGTAGTTTCTCCTCCTTCCGAGAAGTTATTAAAGTCTGAAAAGCAGATTTCTGATTCGATTGCTATGAATAAGTTCATATTGCTTTTTTTGTCCGCTTAAGGTGCTCTGAGGTATCTGTTGGCCTAGTGAGAGCATCTCTCTTGTGTTGTCAGAGTATCTAATGGGGATCTAAACAGGAAATAGTGCACACACGGTGAAAACAAGCAGCTCTTGCCGTGTCTGCGAGTCTACTCAACTTCACATGGGTTGAAGTAAAGTAGCGTGGACTGCACTGAATCTAGTTTAAAGGGGAAGTTGATAAAAGCAGCACAGATCAGAGTGTATTGGAGCAGACTGTAATAAAACAGTGTCACTTCAGGATATTTGACGCAGCAGTCATAGAGCTGTTCATCGCATGATACGGATCAGATGATTGCTTTGGTCTGCATGAGGTGGATACCCAGGATGTGAAATCAGTCTAAAGGATTGATCTTTCTGTGTCTATTAGTGAAGCTCTGTGTCACAGTCATGGCTCCCGGCTTTCTCTTGTAAGACGCTTCAGCAACAGACGCTTCCACAGTGCAGTAAACCAAAACAAATGACTTGGATATCTTGTTTAACGTGGTTAACCACAGATTGTTTTATTGGCTTGTTTTGTTTTTTTCCTTAACAGCCGGCTGTCTGCTCGGCTTCTACTGTTGTTAGCATGCATGCGTGTGTTTGCGCAGAGGTCACAGCCACTTGCTGCTAATTATACATTGTTATATGTTATTTCCATTCATTCTCTGCTCCGTCTAAGTGGAGCAGCTGCTTGAATCCGAAAGCGCCTCCCAGCTCAGATGGATGGCTTATAGTGGATGGGATATGGATAAAGCTGTGATGTTCTCCAAGACTGTAACTAAACTGCACTTGTACATTTTTTAATATAATGTAGTTATTTTGCAAATATGAAAAAAGTTTACTTTATTGTCCACCCGGATTATTGTCCAGACTGAGAGGCAGTTTTAGTGGCACAATGAAGGCCGACGGGCTCAAGAGAGAAGAGGAAATATGAAAGAGGTCTTTTCAAAAGAGGGGACACGATAAAATGAAAAAAGCCCCTTCCCTTGTCGTTGTCTAACCTAGTTTTTTGGGGCCAGGTGTAAATGTTATCTGGTGGCCAGCATCATGGAAAAGAGCAAATGGGCGGCTGCTGCCGCTGCTGCTATTTCTGGAGCCTGGCATTTAATCTATCTCTCGGTGTACCTTCTATATTGCGGGGAACGACGGCGAGTTGTAGCTATCGAACAAACAGGAGACTGAATGTCCGCTGGTATTATATTTACTTTAGGTGACGGCTTATTAAAGCTCGAGGCTTTGCTCGGCAGCACGAAGAGAAGAAGCAGTGATTAGTCACAGGGAGGCTGTATACAGCCTTAATGAGCTGTCAACTTTATTGTGTTTTTCCTTATTGGAAGTCCTTGTTGATGCAGTGTACACAGATACAGTCTGCTACATAATTTAATATAAGCCTGCAATCACTGGCAGGGGGGGGAAAAGCAAAGAGCACGAATGAAGGACAGAAGTTCACTCAGTTAATATCTAAT
Source organism: Astatotilapia calliptera (assembly GCF_964374335.1). Classification (NCBI taxonomy): domain Eukaryota; kingdom Metazoa; phylum Chordata; class Actinopteri; order Cichliformes; family Cichlidae; genus Astatotilapia; species Astatotilapia calliptera. Next base: position 30,000,896 of record NC_137435.1, read on the forward strand.
GCACAGCTGCCCACAGTGACTGTGACCTTCAGCTGGGGTTAATCTGGGAACCAGAGTTCAATATACGCAAGCTGACTGAGGTCAGGTGGTTCAGTTTCAGTTCGCTTCTTTTGGCAGCGCAGCTTCGGGCCTTGCCTGTGTGTTTTGTTTCCCTCTGCCTCAGACCGTGTGAAAAAAGGTTAGAGAAAGCAACCACACAGTTGCGGATGCGTTAGCAGCAGTATGATGTGGGAAGTGGTCGGACTCCACCCGTTCTCGTGCACTCAACAAAGGATGTCGCACTTCCTCTCATATCACACCTCCGGTTTCAGTGAAGCTACGCCATACGAAACCATTTACACGCTTTTTATGTGTGCCATCTAATTTTTCTAATGAAAATAACTGACAGCATCCACTTCTATTAAAAATCATTTAGATTTGATTGTTAAAAGTTTTGCTTGGCGTCCTACTCTTTTATATACTTACCCACCTATTTAGAGCTCTTGATATCTTTGTGCAGAAATGTGGACCAAGATTCATTCTCTCCTGTGGCCACAAGAGGGAGCCGAGTCCATGTGTTTGTCACAAACTGACTCCTACAGCAGTGAGCAAAAATCTGTGCACTGCAATGAAAGCAGCTGAAGTGAAGTAAAAGATCCACTGGGTGGAACAGTTTCTCTATTAGATCAGTGCCGATGGCCGTCCCACCTGTTAACGTGTACCTGTTGAAAGTACTACTCGAAATGATATAAGAATAAATTATGTAGGTAAACCAATAAAGGCAATGCAAGCTAACCCACTAAAGTCATACTTAACAAATTGGTGTTTTTATTTTGCTTCTGCTTAAATATTTAGACGTATAAATTTATGTAACACATTATCAACATTAAAAAGGCACAATTCTGCATGATGGTCTCATCAGTTAAATTTCTCCTGATATAAACATGAAGTCCAGCAGGCTCATATCTGTACCACTGCAAGACAAAAACCACAGCCATATTGTCTTCAACAGCCTATAGGGAGCCGTGGCTGTTGCCATGGCAGCAAGAACTGATGATCAGCTGATGGTCCAGCATGGCTCATTACCATGGTGACGAGCCTGGGTTGTCTCACCTTGCGACCGGACTTCATCGGCAACACATAAGAATACAACCTGCAGAAAGATGCCGTGACTTGTAATACGAGCGATCACCTACACTCGAAGTTTTGTTTTATTCATGAATTTGCTTATTGTTATTAAAAGTTAATAAAATGCTGGAGGTTTATGTATATTTCCAGTCCCATGGCATATTGTATTCGAGTCACCTCAATACATATGTTTTTTTTTGTTACAATAGACACTTTTTGATTTTTAAATGATGTAAAAAAGTACAAGTAATCTGTATATGAAACATCTTGTGTTTTACTGACCCAATGTCCTATTTTAGTTTTTTCTTCCCAAGCTCTAGTTTCCTTATATTTACACTTAATCTGCATTTGCTAAAATAAGCGCTTCATCACATTCGCCTGCTGTCTTACACATGGTTTAAGGCGGTATCAGTGAGAAACGATACACACAGTGAACATATGGAAACAGGACGTGTTAGCTGCTCTTAGCTACAGCAGCAGCAGGGAGGGGAGTAGTGTGGGTTCCCTGAAACACAATCACACCCCTGTGTAGTAGTACTGAGTTACTCTCAAAGTGGTCAACACTAGACTGCACCTCTGAGACGATCATTAAATCACCAGAGCGGCATTCATCAGATGTTGCGTTTCTGGTTACTGGGGCAATCTAAGTCAAGCACTTAGTCCCCTTTAAGTTCTTTATTAAGTCACCAGCAACAGAACTCTCTCTCTCTCTCTCTGACTCTGTTACATCACCCTTCACTATATTTACCAGCTGATTGCTGGATGTTTTTTTCTCCTTCCTGCTGTTAAGTGCCAGGTTTTAAGTATTCTAAGAACAGTGAGAGGGAACTATTAAGAAATCAGCAAAAAATGAAGAAACCAAAGCTGAAATATTTGTAAATTGTGGGGATATGTACAGTACATATAGCCATGTGAGCTATTCTTAATCCCAATGAGCTGGTCATGTTATAGCATATTTACATACACTAATCATAACTACACAAAAAACATAGCCAACTTCTTTCTGTTTGTTCTTCGTGTGCTCTTGTTTTACTTTCTATAATGGCTGGCAGCAAATGAAACTCTAGCCTGAAGGCTTTACTGACACAGGTTTTCTTTTGATTATTAACAAGCAAGGAGTAAAAACAAATTGCTGTCTGCTTGTTTTCCTCTGTCCTCTCTCGCTGTCTCTTAAATGTTTTGTCACCGCATGTGCTCTGCTGCTTGTTAAAGCGACAGTTTTGTTACTCTAAAGTCCCCCAGACAGCCAGCTGCCTCTTTGCTTTTGACAAATATTTACTTCTTGCCTTCTCCCTGATAGTACACGCGCGCGCGCACACACACACACACACACACACACACACACACACACACACACACACACACACACACACACACACACACACACACACACACACACACACACACAAAGTAGCTGATAGCGCACCATCTGGCCTGAGTGCGGGCTGTTAAGGGCTCATAAAAGTAGACCCTCACCTATTTAGAGCCATAAGGGCTCCCCAGGCAGGTACACAGCACACACACAGACACACACGCGCACATACACACACACATTTCTTCTGCATACATGTGCCCACGCACATTCACATTCAATATTCACATCCACTGGGGATGTAGGAGGTGAGACAGGTAGGAGGTGAGAGCATCAAAGGATGTACCTGGTCCTGTTCTGAGAATGTCTTCATAACTACTGGCCTCGCTGACTTGCTTTGAGGATAAACAGAGATTGATTCAGCAAACTTCCAAACTGACCTTACAGTTACATCTGAGTCAGTCCTGATACAGATGCACAGCTGCTAGCTTTGTGCGTGCTTGTTTTTTTCATCACATGAAAGTGACTTAAAATTATCACTAATTATGTAATGTGAGGCTCATACCTCATTTTTACCTCACAACCAGTGGTTGTCAGATGACTTTAGAGCGGTCTCTAGGCCTGTGTATCTTAATCTTACAAGATTTTACCAACAAGTTTGCGTTATGTTGTTAGCAGTGACATTAAGAGATGTTTCTTCATTCAGAGTAAAATGAGATCTTTGAGCAATATTGAGAGATTTGTTACACAACAAGAATTAATGTTTAGAGAAAAACTAACACATATGTGACTTTGGTAGTTTTTCGCAACCAAAAATTGCTAGCCAAAAAACTCAGACTGCTCTAAACGAACAGTTTCAGACAGTTTTTCCTATTCTTTGTTATAATATAGTAGTTATTTGCTTTTTTGCAAATGACAACCCCTCCCTTATTTAGGTCTCTTCCTGTTAGTTGGGAGTTCTTCTTTCCCACTGTTGCCAAGTGTTGCTCATCGTAAGAAAGTCGATTAAAAGGCGGTTGCCTTAAACCAGCGTTTCCCAACCTTTTGAACCACGGCACATTATTCATATAAGAACAATCACACGACACACCACCAAACAAAAATGTCACAAAAACCATATTGATAATTTTTCCCCGCACACCAGCTATAGCAGAATTGGCTCGGTTTGTCCCCAGTATACCCTTTTTCCTTTCTCCTGACCACTGCTCATGCTAGGGCCTTCATCTGGGTCGGAATTTTCTCCAGGACCCAGGTCAGATTGATTACATTTTGTTTTCAAATATCTATCTATTGCTGTTACGCACTGCATCGTCCCAGAGCATGAGTATTGTGTATTTTATTCTTCATCTTCTCTTTTACTGGCAGTTGGCAACCCATTTAATTAGAGCAGGTAGTTCTACTCCCCTCTAGTGGAAGAGAAGGTAATTGTTCTGCCCGTTACTCACTTACTCGCTCAGAGTACTAATCAGGTGGAACCAGCTAATCTTCCACGGCACACCTGATCATTTCTCACAGCACACCTATGTGCCTTAAACAGAGAAAGTTAGATACAGCAAGGGGCTTCACCAAGACCCAGTGCAAGCTAAATATACAATATACTCCATGTAAGTACTGTAAGTACTACTTTAAGTATGTTAGGAAAAAGTGACCTGCTGTAAATCAAATAATTTGAATAGTCGTTAATAACATACATTTTTGAGGAAACCAATAAAAACTTACAAGAATATGTCCACATTTTTAAGTGATAGGTGTTGGTATGTGTTATGTACTCTCTCGCTCTGTCTTGTTTCTCCAGGAGTCATTGGCTGGCACCGTTGCCATTAGAAACAAACTCAGAATAATTTTTTTTCTTTTTTAGGATTTTGTCTGTTGTCGATTTTTGTACACAAACACTTAAGACCTACATACTGGCAAATTACAGTCCATCTCCTCAGTCTTTCAAAGCAAGCAGAGTGATGCTGTGGAAAGCGTAGAAAATGAAAAAGGGAATAAGCGAAAGGATGGAGATGGACTTTGGGTTGTCTGGAGGAGTGAAAGATGGATCAAGGGCGATAAAGAGAGCAAGGAGACAATAATAGAGCAGGGGAGACAGATCCTTTCTGAGACCGAACAAATAGAAAAGAGAGGAGAAAGTTCGACCTTCCTTCCTTCCTTCCTTCCTTCATTTCTGGCACAGCTGTCCACCCTGCATAGAGGAGATGCTCTTAACATCTGAACGAGTAAAGACTGAAGAGAAAAGTAATAAGAACTGAAGGATGGAGGGACTGAAAAACAAGATAGCTTCTCTCTCGGGAACAATGAGCTGTGAACAGTGAAAAAGGAAAGCGCAGAAATAACAAAGAGGAAAAAATGAAGGAGCAGTGGGGCTGTGAAAGATCCAGTTTTTTCCCCTCTCTGTCTCCTAAAGTTCGACCTCTGTTAGTAAAAGTCTGTGTGCGAGAAGCTGCACGTGTCAGTTGCTTCTCTCTGCCCCTGTGAGGTCATCCGCGAGCGTCCATATGAAAGCTCTTGACAGATGGTTCAGCGCTTGGGCGCTGATGTTCATGTGATTCAGAAGCTTATTTAGAGGATTTAGTGAAACTGTTAACTTTTTATTTTTCAGTGTAAGACCATCTCTTAATCTTCCATGAGTATCAGTGACTCATCATGGTGGCTCAGCGTGAGGTTTGCATATTCTCTCTTTCCTTCTGCGGGTTTCCTCTGGGAGCTCAGGTTTTTAGCACCAAATAGGGGAGGTTATGTTCTCCTTTCAAATGCCCTTCACCAAGCCACTGGCTTTTATTCAGCTCTACGTTTTATATGCAGACGCATAAAAAACGAGCACACCCAACTTCCCTCCAACCGTGTCCATTTTGTACATACATCAGAGGCAGGGAACACGACCCTGTCAGAGCCGAGCTCAAATGCAATTGTCTTTCAAAGGAATAATTCATCTCCATATGAGCAACCTGCTGATACCCTCAGCTTAGCCTTGCTTGTTCGGCCCACACATTGTTAGGTAATGGCTTGTGTTGATAGATCTTTGCAATTTACCTCAGGTCACTACAAAATCACATCACGTGCACCAAGTGACAGCTATTTGTGCAACATGACTGGGAGAAAACATTTAAAGCAAGCAGATGGTGAAACCATTAAAACGGTTTATCAAGTCTTACCCTCTTTTGTTACTGTGCTATATCGATCCCGTTTTCTATTCTCACATGGTAATAATAATAATCCTATTTTTGAAATAATAGATTCTTGTAGCTGTTGTAGCTGCAGCAAAATGTCAGTAGACTATGCCTCTATTGACAAATGCTATTAATAGTGAGGTATAAAGCAGTTCTTTTCAGGATGGAAAAGCTAGAATCAGTGCAATAAACACGCACAGAATCATTATTTTTCTTCTGCCTTGCCACTTCAGGAACATTGTGGAGTTTATCCCAGTTATAATAGCTATCATAAGGTAAAAGGTGGGATACACCTTGGACAGGTTGCCAGTCTCTCATATGGCTAGCACAGAGAGCCAGACAATCATATCAGTAGTTTTGGACCAAGTATCTTTTGGCTGTGAGCAGCCGTTCTAACCCCTGCACCAGTGCACCAATATGCCTAAATATGTTTTTGTAGAGAAAATGAAAAAAAAAAAGCCTCGAAAAATGGGGATCGTGTATAAAAATGACTGTAATTTCCAAACAGTTAACAGAAAATTCTGTAAAACCCTTTGAATTAATGCTGAAAGTCTTCAACTCGATTGCTTGAGTTAAAATCCGCAAAGTGTTGTTGTACAGATGCAAAATTTGTGTCTTTGTCCAATAACTTATGCACTCACTAAATGTTTATTGTAAAAAGGCTTCAATAATGGATGATAAATGGTGACCACTTTAACTGACAGGCTGATGGCGACACAGACGGCTATAGCCGGCAGCAGCTTGTCGGGCTTCATCTCAGCTAATTGGAGTCACTGACCTCGATCTCTCAAAGGTGTTTGTGGTCTTGGCGCCTTTGGAGCAATTATATTGGAATTATATGGTTCCTATGCAGTTAATTATATTAAAGGCTATCAAAGAAGTCTGTGCTGCTGTTTTGATGATAGAATTTCTGGTATCTTATTAGTATGTTACTTAGCACTAATTAGCATGTGTGTGTGAGGCAGCCGGTGTTTGAAATACATGCTTTCATTGGGCTTAAAGCTTTCCTTTTTGATAACACTTACAGTTAGGCCTGGATCAGGCATCTCTTAGTGATCCTGCTATAGTTGGGAGATGTCCCATGATGCAATTTGTCTCTATTTCACCCCTTTTTATTGTCATTGCATTTATAAGCCTTTTGCCATAGTTTGTGTTTCAGTTTATATTTCTCTCAGGCTGGTTTTGCTAGACGGTTCTTCCTGTTAAAAGGGAGTTCTTCCTTCCCACAGTTGCCAAGTGCTGCCCGTAGGGTGTTGCTTGATTGTTTAAGTTCACTCTTCAGTACTGTAAGATGCTGAGTGGTGCTGGTGGCACCACAGTGGGTTTGTCCATCTTTTATACACAATCTGCACCCTCATAGTGAGGGAGAAGGAGCATAGGTTACAGACAGTGAGATTATAACAGAGGAAGAGCGAACAAAAGTTTCTGAAGCTTCAGATAATAAAAGGAAAGCCTGTGTTCAGAAGAAAGATGACAGTCATAAAATGGAAGGTGGGAACAAACAGATTACCTTTGGTGTGGCTTTTTCCTTTTAGAGGGATACATCATGCGTTATCATCTCCTGCGTTGGTGCAATTACTCTTACTGCTAGAAGGGGAAAGACAGACAAGATCTGCACTGCGGGTTTCACATATAGTGCAAGTGCAGAATACAGTGACAAACTGTATTACACATTGTTTGTGACTGCATTTGTTTCTCTCTCACTTTTCTTCCTTGATGAGTTCTTCCTCTCGTGCCCCTTCAATGTCTATTTCCCAAGGTGCATATCTAAACGCATGCATGTGTATTTCTGTGTATTTCGCGTGGGGCAACCAGCTGTCAGCCGAAATCCCATTCAACCAAGCAAACTGAGAAAGCAGGAAATTGATTTACCTCTCTGATGTTACGCATGACATTATGGTCCCAGGGGACATGGAGAGAAACAAAGGGATAAAAGAGTTCCACAAACCTCGACTGAGCAGTGCTTTATAGAGGAGATGAACAGAGGAAGGAGAGGGCGTAATTAAACTAAAGATGCTCGTTTTTTCCTGTTGTGTCACATGATGCAGCATCTTCGAAATTCTTGCATTTGCCCACCTATGTTTTCACACCTATCAGAAATCCATTTGCTGTCATCCCAGCGATTACGTTTCAAAAATGCAAGTAGTTTATGCATATGCAAGAGAGAAGAAAACATCACCCGAAGCCAAATTACAGACACATCGCAAGCAGAGATAAACAATCAAGCTTCAAATAGCCCAGAGTGTGTGAAAATAATTGTCTGATGACATTTCTGTTTCGGTGAAATGACAGCACGGAGCAGAGAGCTAGTCAAGGCCAGTGTGCTTGGTGATTAACAAAGGACTGTCTGTGATTTGACACTGTAATCAGCGCTCACAAAGGGACAGATATATCTCTTATTCAGCACGGCCCTGCATCACTCATCCTATTTCTCTCCTCCGACTCTGTTCTCTCACTTGCATTTTCTCTCTGCCCTCTGCTCATTTATCTTCTTGTTTGCAGTCTGTCTTTGATTTCCTTCCTCAATCTTGTTTCCTCATGTGTTTTTAGGCCTTTTTTCACGCATTCTTCTCAGTGTTGGATTTTCTTTTACTCTTCCTGCCACAGTTTATTTTGTATTTGTTTCTCTAGGTTTTGTCTGCAGCATCTGTGTCTCAGTGATGATTTGAATGAGTCTTTTGTCATTTTTTGGAGCGAGAAACAGAAGCAGAAGCAGCCTGGCGGCTATAACATACTCCAGTATGTTACAGCTGGAGTAGGGAGGACATGTAGGCATGCACTTTGTCCTGGCCAAACAAGTTGTAATCCATAACTGGCATGAGGTGCTGACAATTTCTAATAATCTGGAGAGAGTCGTCCCCTCGGCCCTGTGCGGGGTGTTCTCTGCCTGTCTCTCTTGATGCACGCTCTTTGGCTCTAGCACCCGTGACCCTAAAATGGATAAGTGGTTTAGAAAATGAATAGATAGGAGGATAGATGCAATCACATCCTCTCCATCCTCCCTAACCTCCAAATTTTTATAAGACTGTGCAGATGCAGGGTGGTGTTTCTCTACACAGCTGTTACTGATTCACTTATGTCGAATCAGTGATTTTCCATGAAGAGATGTGTGACTGCATGATAAAGTCTGAGGTCCAGGGTCAATTTGGCATGAAATTGTTTTTTCTTCTTCTTTTTTTAAAATTTCCCCTCAAACAAAAGCTTTTCCAGTTTTTCTTGGTGTCCTTAAAAACTTGACTTGAGTCCTAAATAATCTCTGTAACTTTGAAAATCCATTACTAGGCAGCAAGTACTTCTTAAATCTATTTGTTAGGAGGCATTCACTCCAAAAAATTAAAATTAAAAATATCCCATCCATCCATCCATTTTCTTCCACTTATCCTTGTTAGAGTCACAGCCCACATAGCAAAATTGGTATGGCCCAGATCTGGCCCACACAATGTGCTTACACATGGCCCACATACCGCAAAGAATGATGGCCCTTTGGTGGCCCAGACACACTGGTGGTCCTGTGCTGGCCCATGTGTGGATTACCTCTGGCAAACTTGATCTGGCCACCAAAGGGCCGTCATTTTTTGCAGTATGTGGGCCATGTGTAAGTTGTGTGCAGCCATAGGCCAGTTGTAGACACACTGCTGGCCCTGTGTTGGCCCAGAACAGTTTCAGCTCTGACCCCAGACGTCAGCCTAATGGGTACCTTAGTCAAGCCATGTAATAACAACATGTGCCGAAACATAATAGTGCAAAAATAACATGGCGAAACTCTGTTCAGACAGTGAATGGACTGATTCTTAAATAACACTTTACTACTCTTCCAGATTACTCAGAGTGCTCTATACAACATGCCGCATTCACACTTTCTCTAAACTGAGTGCTCCCTAACTACATTCATACACATTCACACTCTTGACATGCAGACTGGAGGAGCCAGGGATCGAACCACTAACCTTCCGATCAGTAGGTGACCTGCTCCACCTCCTGAGCTACAGCCACCCTCTGGCAAAGATGAGTAAACCATCACTAGGTTTAGGATAAAGTGTACACTCACAAACCTGTCAAACCTGTATTTGAAACATTGGCTACCATAGCAGTATAGTATTGCAACATGGCATTTGGGTCTTCTAACTAAAATAGGAAAATATGAACATAAATGATGCCATCATTGCCAGACCTGGCCCATACACCCTGCCATGACACTGGTCAGTCAGAAGGGCCAGCTTGATGCCGGATCTGGGCCAGACCTGTTTTCTGTGGACCTGGGTCAAATATATCAAACTACCATCGAGCCAGATATGGCATGCCATCACATAGACAGTGCCATCTATGCCAGGCTTGGCCCATATCTGGATGGCATATGTCTTATCATGCCAGAAGTCAGCCAGCAGTGCCAGCTTGATCCGGGCCAGACCTGCTCGCTATGTGGGAGGGGGGCTGGAGCCTATCCCAGCTACCATAGGGCGAGAGGTGGGCTACACCCTGGACATGTTGCCAGTCTATCGCAAGGCTAACACGTAGAGACAGACAGCCATTTGCACTCACATTCACACCTATGGGCAATTTAGAATGACCAATTAACCTAACATAAATATCCCAGCATAAATTTTAATTGAAAGCGGACATTACTGCCATGATCTTTTTTTCTGGATAACCCTCAATCCTCAGTATGCTTCTTCACTTTTATCCATTACATAATGTGCCAGGTTTGGATTCTGCTCTGCTCGGAGTGTAACAGTGACATTTTTCTTGTCTCTGTATGATCACCTTCACTTTGGGGATGACAGTAATCGAGAGTGGAGCCCAGGTTTGCTGCTTCATCCCGTATAAATTCTCCTCTCCTGCCTGGTGCTGACAGAATCCAGCCATGATGCTGTCCATGCTCTGGCTAGGTTATCCGTGTCACAGCCTATCTGCAGACCAGACCAATAGTCCTCATGATGGATCATCCATCAGCCGCCACTTTGGACGCTGTGGGGACAAGAGGGCAGTTTGAAATAGCTGTCTGGGCTGTTGTCCTGCAGTATGAATGATTGTATATGTGTCTAAGTGTGTTTGTGTGTGTGTGTGTGTGTGTAGGGGGACCTTGAAAATGTCTTCTCTTCTTTATTCTGCTCTGAATCGCACAGAACTATTCACAGGTTCTGCTGCTACTTTTTCACACAAGACACACACGCACGCGCTCATGCACACACACATACGCACACTCAAAGACAGCTTTATCGCTATTTCCTCTTTAGTTTATTACCCTTATTTCCCACAGGTAGGTGCCAGGGGAAGTATACCGCTGTTTGTGTGTGTCGACAATCACCCTCTGACAAAGTTGCGCAGTGCAAACAATCCTGTCATTATCAGCAATGTAGAAACACTCTTTACAACAGTGCTGGATATCTGTGTGTCACCAGTCTTGTCGACATGTCTGCTGCACATATTAATGTTCAGTTTGAGATGAAATTACAATCAGGATGGGACCAAAACACGATTGAGTCATCCCATTCGAATTCAGCAAAACTAACAAGTCAGTACACTGAGAGCAGTCAAGCTTAAATTAAAGCAATAACACAACAATTTCTTGCAAATTGCCTTTGCTTCAGTCTATTTCCCACTGAAATAGGGCAACTGTAATGTTTTCCAGTTACTTGATGAAAGCTTCGACAGTTATTGCTTTAAACACCTTACGGTTAATGAGTGTTGTTTTGTTTTAGCAGAATATGCCACAAGTAAGACCTTTGCATTGTGCTTTGTTTGCAGACACTTTAAAATAGAGCCTACAGCAATTTATTATGTACACTTTTGTGGTACTGCTGTACTGTACTGTACTATTACAGATTGTAACAACACTAATGATATCAGCATGGGAACATTATGGGAACAGTGTATACTGTAGGAATATTGTATATAACCTTCTGCTCAGCAATCTCGTAATCCAAAGATTTACATGTTGATTGCTGATCGGAAAATTCTTTCTTTATGTGTAAAGCATACAGACTTTCTTTCTCTGAAATGTTATATATATATGTGTAATTAACATTATTTGCATGCCATTATCAGCTCATATTAGCCATTTGCCAATCTACAGTTATTGTAATTTATAACTGCCATTAAATTACATTACAAAAAATCACCCTTCAACTATGTCATGATGTTGCATAGTGTCCAACTGCTGACGACACACATATTTAACACACCAAAAAATGTAACCAGGTAAATAATTGGCTTTCATACAGCAAATGTTAAGGAATCTGCCTCTGTTTAGTCCAGCGATGTCAAACGTATCATTAGTCACATACAGCTGATTATGGTCTTAAGTGGTCTGGAGCAGTGAATCTCCTCTGCCGGTGAGTGTAAAGAAGTTTAACTACACATTAATCCCTGATATATTTTAATATAAGGAAAAATTGCCATTTCAACAGTAGATCTAGCTTTTCCACATGATAAAAAAAAGTTCTTTTTTACTGTGAACCCACTGTAAAACTCATACACTTCATTTTTAAAGTAGATGGTAAAAAAACAGGAACTTTCTGCTATTTATTTGTTTATCTAGTACTTATTTTACTTTAGTGTTGTATGATTTGCCATGGGAGAGATCTTTATCAGTAGGAAAAGGTGTAAAACCTATCAAACTAAAGTTAAAAGTCTCAAATTTATGTCCTCTTTTGCTTGCTCCGAAAATGTCCAGTGAGTCAGATCTGAATGTTTAGCGGGCCGATTTTGTATGTTTACAGTACATTGGCGTAACATGTTTTTACTTCACCAAATATTCCCATTGGTGTTAAAGATCAGTTGGGCTTTAATAAAATAGTGACTTGGGTATCAATCACCAATGCTGAATTTCAAACCATTGGTAAACTAGTCTTCATGCATTTCCCTTTGAACTTCTTTCTGCAGTGATGAGTCAAAATATTACAGGCCAGACATTATATGATAATGGCCTTTCCACAGTAAAAGGTTCATAACAGGCTACAAATAAAAGCAACATTTAAACACAGAAAGACATAGTTATTTCTTGCACATTGCCTCCCTGATCACTCACCTAAAACGCGAGATGGCTACACCAACTCCAGTTGGGATAAAATGCAGTTCTTCCACAGTTAGACAGGATGCAAAGCACTTGATTGAAGCATAAAATGTAATGCTCCAAGGTTTTACATTTTTTAAAGCAATATAATTAGATATTTGCATCATTTTGCGGCTATGGGTGTTTGACTGGCCTCGGTCTGGTACAGACATATAAAGCAACAACTTGTACAGTGTAAAAACAGCTAACAGCAATGATCTCATATTCTCTCTGCCGTTTTTAGAGGTTTGTGTGTGTGTGTGTGTGTGTGTGTGTGTGTGTGTGTGTGTGTGTGTGTGTGTGTGTGTGTGTGTGTGTGTGTGTGTGTGTGTGTGTGTGTGTGTGTTTGCACGCGCTGACCATCATACAGTAGACTTTCTATCTCCACCTTCTCTCTCCCTCTTTTCTCCTCCTTCTCCATCTGTCGCCCCGTGACAAACACATGGTGTCTTATTTGGTCAACTCAGCAAGGCCCCCAGCTCTGTGGGCTAGTTGCAAATACACGTGCACACACACACACAAAGAAGCACACACGTGCTGGCTCTCCACCATCTCTCATGCATTGTTGTGCATGAGAGATGGCATAGAGGCATAGAGCCTGCCTCACAAAAATGAGGCAGGCTCTATGAAGAGGTTTATGCGTCACTGGGGCACATCATTTCTAAGCGTGGAGGTCAAAGGAAAAAAAAAAGACAAAACAGAATGATAACCCTTAGTAATGGTATTTTAGGGAGCAGACTGTGGTTCATTCAGTTGAAGCTGTCAGCAGGTTCATACTGTGCGCCCTGAAATTGTGCCAGAGTATTAATATAGCCCACTGAGACGTGAAGAAACGAGACAACAGAGCAAAGGAAGAGAAGACTGGAAGAGAAGAAGGCATAAATACTGTTAATTGTGGGCAGAGAAGGTGAAATAGACCTACAAGGATAAAACTTGGCCCTGGCTTTTTATGAACATCATATTTTGGTTCCAGTCTATCACCTTCCACTGCTGCGCAGACATCTGTGTGGGATGTAAAACACCTTTGTGAACAACAGAAGTTCTTGTCTTTGAAGAGATTCAAAGGCAAGGAGACTGCTTAAAAGGCGTGGGAGTCAAAGCTTTTCCTTGAGATCTTCACAAAGCGATAATCAAATCACTTCCTCTCTGAATAGAACTTGCAGCATTTTAACACTTTTTTGATAAGTTAATTTTTAAATTCTTCTGGTGAAGCTTCCAAGCCCCTATAATTCATTCTAAATATCTGAACTTAAATTGGGAATTAAAAACAAAAACAAAAACGCAAAAATAAAAAAATCATCAGTTGACATTAGCAGTTATAGATTTAGTAACATAAACAGATTGTGCGTGCTGGAACTCTTGGTGAGTGTTAAGCCGATAATGGCATGTACAGTGATAGCAGCGTGTAAGAGTTGCACATGCCTGAGTCAGCTAGGGGCAGGGTAATCACAGTAGCGACTGTACAGTGTGGTTGTGTGACATGATGATGTGCTTGTGGAGCGATACAGTCATCATGCTGCCATGCGTGCTCCCATCAGTCGGCTTGTGTTCTACTGTTTCATCCAAACAGCTTTTAATGCATGCGTTAAGTGCACTTTGAACAGCACTTGAAATGCAGAGTGCGTGTATGCACCTGGGCACCAAAGGTCTGCTGAAGAGCTATCCAGATGTTAGGACAAATAACTCTTCATTACTGAGAGAAACAAAGAATAAATCAAAGTGACGGGCGGTGCGTCACTGCTGGCGTATGAAAACTCCACGAACACAACAACCAACTGATCTGATCAGGGTTGGACAGAACATAAACGAAGACGGTCTGAAACCCCTGTGTTATTTGGGCCCTAATAAAAAAGGGAAAAAGTGTGTTCGTGATCGGCAGTGGCGGCACAGAGGACCACGCCCATCTTATACAGCCTATTTCATTAACCTGCATATATAATTTTCTGTTATATATACATATTACAAAGTTTGAAAACATGATAAGTGCTCAGTTCACTTATAATAGTCTAGTTAAAATTCTCATTTCTTCTTGTAGTGTCGTAAACACCAGCACCGAGTTGGAGTTTATTGCCTCTTTCATACATTTTCTGTTTTGTGTCCCATTATAAAAGACACTTGTTTTCCTTTGTCTTTCCATTTGCCAGTTTAAGTCGCATTAACCACTCGAGCTTTCTGCATTGCTTAACGCCATGTATAGCACTGTATGCGGGTGCACGTTTGGTTGCGTCTGTCTGTGTCTGTGCGTGACACTGTTAATTTATGTGTTTGATAACAGCATTTTCCCTCCCTGTGTGAAGTAATAACTCATCTCTGCTCCGTTGTCTGCGAAGTACAGACAGCAGGCTGTAGTAAACTTATCTTAAAGTAATAATCCAACACGTTCTGTGGTTTATTTCGCTGCTGTGTAGCTGATATGACACAACAGTGATTCATGAAGCTTTCACGTTTAGAAACAGCTGTCAAACTGGTCTGGGAAAATCCTTTATCAGCAGTTGATGATTCATTTTATGTTGCCTGCAGAGGAAATGGGTAGTTTGCATGAGAGGCTACAGCTGCCAGACAAATACGAAAGCCACCCAGAGACACTTAGATTTTATTAACAGAAACCCAAGACAAAAGGAGCAAATTAACCGGACAGAGCAAGGCAAGCGTGCTGAGAGAAACACAACGTCTCTGTCAGCTTGCTGTCTCCTTTTTTTTTTTTCCTGTTCTGTGGCTTGAAGGCTCCCCAGATTTAAGTTTCTCAACATTTTGTGTGGCAATATTTTATCCATACAAGCCCATATGGAAAAAAAAATAGAAAAAACGTATAAAACACTTGCATCAGATTTGGCCTACTTCATATAGTGAATCATATAAGGCTTATATGATTTACTCATGAAAGTGGTCACTTTCATATATTGTTTTAATAAGTATCCAAAACATATAAGTTTAATTTATATAATTTTTCAAGGGATCTTATATCTGTTTTCACTCTTGTATGCTTTTCATACAAGTTTCACACAAGACAGATACAAACTTTATAAGATTTATATATCTTTTCCATATGGGAGGACACCAAATATTGCTATTTTATTAGATACATTAAAATAATTGGGGAATATTGCAAACAAGAAGGCTCGTCTCATGCATCCTGAGATATTGTTAGCCAAGCAAGGGTGAGGGTGTTGCACATTCATGACCACTCGATTACAAACCGACTGCACAGGTCATGAGCAGTTATACATGGTGTTCTTTTCAGTAAACTTTAATCAAATAGAATAAAAAGTGTTTTCATTAAGGACTATGTTTAGTGCAGTACTAATGCATATTTAAGCTTTAGTAAATCTTTACAGCAGCAGCACAGTGTGTGTGTTTATCATAATAATGGAACATAGCTGTGGTGTGCTTCATTCATGTGTAACGGATTATGACAACAATGGAGCTGAAGAATGGGATAAAAATAGGCTTGACTGAATGGGCACTTTTGTTACTAAGATTTAGTCATTGTTAGATTTTGTCATTTAAAGAGATTTGTTGACAGTTTGAATGTCAGGATATCGCAATACTAAGAATTTCATTCCAGTGAGTTCACACTGAGAGTCCACACTAGAGCTTCTAATTTTAGCTGTTTAGTAAATACAAGAGGATGACAATGACCTGACGGCAAGCACCCCGGTGTCAGTGAGAAATGATATGTGAGCAGAACAGAATGAGGAATCTAATTCTATAAATCAGTTGACTGTTTTGTGAGCACGTTTATTGGAAACACCTTCACAAATCAAGTGGACCTATTGAGGTCAGCTAAAAATAATCTTCATTTATTGTTAGGGATGGGTATCGAAAACCGGTTCTTGTTGAGAACCGGTTCCCAGTGTTTCAATTTCTTGGAATTGTTTGCCATTTTTGCAAACATTCCGTTGCGGAGCGTCATTTACCTGGCAGGAAACACGGTGGCTCAGACGCTCAAAAGTTTGATTATACTTTACGAGAACGGATGACAACAGGGCAACTTGCAATACTTGCAAAGTAGATATTTCATTTAAGGGAGGAAACACTACGAATATGCAAAAGCATTTGCTCACAAAACACGCGATGACCTTAAATGAATGTCGTGTTTTTAATTCCGCTCCGGACTCGTGAATCTCAACCCAGCAGCAGCGGTAACGTTTGCACGTCCTCTCCCGTTAATGCGGCAGGTAAATAATCAACTAACAGTGCATATTATGTTAGCGCGATCTGCCTTATTACAAAACCTGCCATTACTGTGCATTTAGGTGACCATGATGAGAGAGAGAGACAGAGTCTGGCTGGCTCAGATGCTGGCAGTTCTCGCTGCAGTCTACCGGTAGCGTCTCCTTTCAGGCCAGGATAGACGAATGTCACCGAGCAGTGACTAAGTTTGTGGTCAAAGGCTTGCACCCATTTGCCACAGCAGATGCCCCCAATTTTCGGTAAGTGAATGTGTTTAATTGTAGGCAGGGACATTACTGAATATTCTTGTGTAATTGCTACTGAATAATTTATAATTTATATACTTTGTTATTGCTACAGAAGAATATTTATTTTATTATTTTACATTTACAATTTTTTTTCCCTGGGGACCCTGTGACACCCCATTGAAGAGCCGTAGGCTGGATCTCTTAAGATCTCACTGTTGGGTTTGTAAGGCCATGTTACTCCTAAATTTCTATCTTGTTCAAAGAGAAGATATAAAACAAAGTTCTAAGCTAATCGACCTTAGTGTTCTCCTTTTTTTAAAAGAATCAAGAAGGGAATCAATAAAGAATCGAATCGTTAAACAGAATCGAAAATGGAATCGGAATTGTGAAAATCTTATCAATACCCACCCCTATTTATTGTATACTGGGTGTTGTTTCAGTCCCTTTAAAACTATTTTAGCTTCTCTTCGCCAGACCAACAGTGGGGTCGGGCACTGTTGGTTGGTATAGAGTGAAAGCAGGTGGTGTTTGGAAGACAAGAACGAAAAGAATATTGAGTCCCAATAAGCATTTTGATGTTAAATAACCACCAGCTGGTGGTCTTTTCTCCATGTCTAGCCATAGTTGAAAACTGTTACATCTCAAATGCCCTCATTACACTTTCTCACAAGATAATGTATTGTTTTCTACTTTCTCATTATTCATTAAAGTCATATTTTTAAGTTTTTTGCTAAAAATAATGAAAAGATGAAAAAAAAAACTCACACACATCAGTGGTGCTTCAAACTTGTGCTTCAAACTCATATGTCTGGGTCAAATACTTTATCCTACTGACGTACCTGCTTTTACATTGAGTGATGGCATTCTTGAGTTTGTTGAAGGGCTGACATTGTGGCCAGAAAGGGAACTTGTAACAGTCCAATGCATTAAGTTGCACGTGGAACAGAAGTAGATGTTTTAAATCATAAACAACTTAAAAAAAACAGGCTCTGTAATGCTGGTCTGTGGAGAAGACGTCACTCTGGATGTCTGTTCACAGCCGTGTACTAACAATATTAGTTTTTGTTATTTAAAAGAACAAATATAAATTAATTTAATTCCTCTCTTGTAATAATCTTGATACAATGTTAACAGTTGTCACCAGTGAAATGACACCAGGGATTCAGCCATGTTTCACGCAGCGAAGCTAAGTGGAATGATTTTGTCCTCCATCCTTTTTATTAATTTATTATTCAATAAGGTGCACGGGCAGCTGGAGTACAATGGGCGTTCAAATACACTGCAATTAGAAAAAGCTTCCAAGAGCACACAACAAAGCACACATTACCTAGCATCTTTTTCTCTCTCACAACATTGAAGAATCCTCTGATTATTTTAATTGGGGGTTGTTGTGTTTTTTCTTTTTCATTTTGCTTGTGTTTTGTGTGCTTTTGCAGTTTTTTTGTTGCTGGTATTTTCTTAAGTTGTTGTGCATTAGACCTCTCTGGAGCATACCCTAGATGTCACTGAGTCAGAGATGGGCTACACCCTGAACCTGTTGCCAGTCTATTGCAGGGCTAAAACAGAGAAACAACCAATCACACTCAAATTCACACCTAAAGCCAGTTTAAAGTCAGCAATTAAGCTAAAATGCATGCTGGATGGAACCCATTCAAGCAAAGGAAAAATATGAAAACTGCACACAGAGAGGGCCCCAGCTGCCCAGTGCTTTCAGATCTTCACTTCTTCTTGCTGTGAGGCAACAGTTTACCCTTATGCTGCCCTCAGTACAATTTCTCCAGGGGGGAATGAACAAACAAAATATTTTGCTGATGCTGTCCTGTCATCTAATAAGAAAAAAGCCCGCTTTAAGATTTGTGTTCATCTATTTGTATTCAAATGTTATGTCATGTCCGTAACTTGTGTGCACAGTTCTGTTTCCATCGGCATATGTCACCATAATAATAGTGCACTCTAGTTCTTTGATATAAAAAAAAAAATCTTTGGTCCAAATACTGAATTGTGGAAAGCATTATCATGAGGGAGCGCACACACGCAGAGAGGAGATAAAAGGAAGGTGTGATATGAAGTGAGACTAAATGGCAGTGACTAAAAGCCATGAATGAGAGGCTTAGATTCTGAGATGATGCAGGAAATCGGTTACAGATTACTGATTATCTAAAGTGAACATCACCAGTGATCATTTATCCTGCTTCAATGACCACATTTTAATTATTTACTGTAAAATGGAATGTGCTTTTTAAGAAGTGTGTGTGTGTGCGTGTGTGTGTGCGTATGTGTGCAGTGTTATCAGTTTAAAGGTTTAAATAGATTTCAATTCTTGAATTCTCCAAATATTTCTTTATTAGAGTTGGTAACTGTAATATTATAATCGATTAAAGTTTACTGTGCAGGATAGTTCAGTAAAAGAAATGGGAGTGAGGGAAGGGGGAGGGGAAAGAGGGATTTGTGTGGAAGGAAAAAAAGGAAGAAAAAAAAGGGTTAATGGAAAATAACACCAACAAGAGGGAAAGTGAGAGAGAGAGTGATAGTGTGATAGATACTGAAGAGATGAGAGCTACAGGAAGAGAAGCGGTGCTGTTGCTAAGGCGAGAAGTCCCCTAAACAGTGACAAAAATGGGGGGAGCAGGCTTCAGACCACCAGCACCTCCTGCATGAAAACGGACTCAGTGAAAATTTGGGGGCACTAAAATAAAATTTAAAAATTAAAAAAAAGAGGAAATTGTAGGACAGAAAAATTAGATCAAGCAGTTGATACATGAAACCAGACAATACATGCAGAGCAGATGCATCCATTAGCTGTGCCCACTTACCCTAATAGGGGGCTGGAGCCAGTCCCAGCTGACACAGGTCAGAAAGCAGGGAACACATTTTGGACAGGTCATTAGTATGTGTATATATAGAGAGTCACCAATTAACCTGTCTTTGGGCTGTGGAAAGAAACCAGGGCACATGGAAGAAACCCAAGCAGGCACGGGCTCAGACTGAAAAAAATCTTTGTTTAATTTCATTACAGCGAATCTGAGCGTCAGTAAAACGACACCACCACATTAAAAGAAGAGTTCCTTTCAGCAAGGCCAACCCTTTATTTTGTCTCCGCGCTTTGCCTTTCCGCCAAGTTTCACAAAAGTTTGATTGGGAAACGGACAGAAGTGAAAACATGCCTCAGCTCTCGGCTTTTGTGGGAATTATGGTGATGCTTGGCAATACAAAGACACATTCAATAGCAATCAAAGCAGCTTAAAAAGCCTTAACTACTATATACAAATGCTCAACACCCTGCTTTGTTTTGTGAAAGGGTTTGACAGTCGTTGCAGAACCTGGATCTATCCGCTTATCTCTGAAATACGCAGCATAATCAGAGCTGGCATCTTTTTTTAAAATCCCATCAAATAAATTCTCCATATTTTCTCTACATGAGGTTGTGGATGACCTTAAAGATAGTGAGTCACGGCGTTTCTCTGGATTTACTCATTTCACTTATATGACAACGTGACAGACATCCCAGAGTTAAGCTCTTATTTATGGCACGTTTGGCATTTCCATTTCAGCTCCGGCATTTCTTCATAAACAGCAGACACCTCTGCCTGGCCCAGACAGGCAGGAGTCACTACATGGTGGAGATGAATCTGCCAAGATACTATTTCATGCATGACATGCATGATATGGACAGCAAAAAGTGATATACCAATATGGTGTGGAACAGAGCGTGTTGGAACAGGGGATTTAACTGAAAAGGAAAGTAGAGGGAGAAAACAACATCTGTGTGTGTGTGTGTGTGTGTGTGTGTGTGTGTGTGTGTGTGTGTGTGTGTGTGTGTGTGTGTGTGTGTGTGTGTGTGTGTGTGTGTGTGTGTGTGTGTGTGGATAAACTAGTTACTCAGCAGCTGTGAAGGTCATTTTCTGCAGTAACCTTCTAGTTGGGTCAAGCATTTTGTTTTAAGTGTGTGTACGTGTGTGTTTGGCCTTGTGGGTGCAGCCTATTAGACGAGCTGCCACGGTATAGTTTTGTTTATTACAAAAGGCATTTTAGAGTTGAGTGTGTGTTTGTATGTGTGTGTGTCCTGCAATAGAATGAGCAGCAAAGTGAGATGACGTTGCTGGACTGGCATCTGTTTGTCTGTGGGACACTTGAGGAGCTGTGAAGTGACAGGAAAGGCTGCCTGGCACCATTAAGAGACGCACGCAAGCATGTGTGCAAGTTTCTGGGTGTGTAGTAAGCAAACACCCAGAGCAAGTGTTTGTAACTTTACATGTAGATGTTTACATTGATTTTCTTGTGCTGTTTCAAAACCATCATGTTGTTTCATTGCAGAGCCCCAACAAGGCTTCTGTTTTACATCCAAAATTAAAATTTGTTGATTTTATGACAATTTTCTTGTGCCCCTAAAAGGGAATAAGAATTTCATTTATTGTGGGGAGAAGGAGCAAAACACATTAGGTTTGATACAGAAACGGTTAACTGAATGAACTGCCCATGAAAGATATGTAAACTGTATATACTGTCAGTGTATACAGATAATGTAAGTATAAAAGATAGGCTACTGTGACAAGAAGAGCATTTCTCCCATCTCGTTTGCCAAGAACTGAATGTGGAATGGAGGGGCGGGTCTGACTGAAACCGCATACTCATTGGCTAATGACTTATGATTGACAACATTGTGCCACAGATAATCCTCTGTTTTTGAACATGGTATGACAACGATTTACAAAACAGACTTAATATTTTTTTTTATTCAGTGTGACTCACAGTCAGTGACTGAGTCCATGAAGCCATAAGGCAGAGGTTCCCAAAGTGTGGGGCCCGCCCCATAGGGGGGGTGCAAAGCCATTGCAGGGGGGGGCGCGGTATGAAAAGAAAAAAAAGAACGCTGCTAGCATAATGGCCAGGTTATTGACAGGGCTGCCACACAAACGCAAAGCAGGAGAAGAAGCATTGCCAAATATGTTTCCAAACCAACTTCCTTCCAAGCCAAATACTAGAAAATATGGTGAAGCATCTTCCCTTTGACTTCACCTGCACAAGTGCCAAGGTAGGTCTCCCCTGCATAATTGGTTTTCCCTGCATCAAGAGCACGTGCTGGGCTCTCCAAGTCACTGACAAACAGTATCCCACATTCTTGATTTTGAACATTTTGGAGACGTTAGCTCTTTATACAGTAAAGTTACAGTAATAATAATGGATTAGATTTATATAGCGCTTTTCAAGGCACCCAAAGCGCTTCCACTATTTTAAATATAATTCCACTATTCATTCACACACTGGTGGAGGCAAGCTACAGTTGTAGCCACAGCTGCTCTGGGGCGGACTGACAGAAGCGAGGTTGCCATATTGCGCCATCGGCCCCTCTGGCCAACACCAGTAGGCGGTAGGGTAAAGTGTCTTGCCCAAGGACACAACGACCAGGACAGAGAGGCCGGGGATCGAACCGGTGACCTTCCCGTTACAGATGCGCTTCCCAACCCCCTGTTCCATGGTCGCCCACAGTGGGATGCAAATAATATCAGGCTGATCCTGCCACAATTTGTTCACTCGGTTCAAATCACGGACAAACAGTATCCCACAGTTGTTTATGTCTTTGAACCCATTTTGCACAGAGAAGCATTTTTTTTAAATGTATTGACAGCAATGTTGAATATTATTACATGAAAAAAACAACTACACGTAAAATAATCACACCGTGACGCCTCTGCCTTTGTAAATGGAGGGACAGTAGCTGCGTCCGTGTATGTAAGCATGTAAAACCTGAAGATAGTCAGATTAACAGTATTTTGTCTCTATCTGCCATTCTGCAATTCATCTCATGTAAACAATAACGTGGCGCACAGTGTGACATAAAAAAGGCACAAACCTTTGATGAACTCTGTATTCTTTGTCCACACGTAAATGCAAAAAAGGAGTTTCCGGTGATTCAAAACTCCGTTTACATGTGGACAAAAGGCCCAAACGCATAGAAACAGCTGCGTTTTCAAAAATACCCATGTAGGTGTGCACGTAGCGTAAAAGAGTTAGTAGTGTATTTTATTACTACCTGTAATTTATTGCAATGTACTTGTATCTGCTTAATTGTTTACTAAATGATTGAGGTGTGAAATAAACTGGGGGGCTGTTTAGGTGGTGGGGGGCGAAACAAAGGGGGGCCTAGCAAAAAAGGTTAGGGAACCACTGTAATAAGGTATGTGTGAGAGAGATCAAGATCAAGACTTCTTTTGAACGGCAACTCTTTTTGCCGCCATAGCTATCGCCACCTGGTGGCATTCAGATAGAGTGCAAGTTTTAAGTCACGTTTACGTATATATATTTATATATACATTTTTAAAAAGGGTGTAACCATCTTTATCTCTGCTGTAAAAAGGAGCATTCTAGCATTGGAGCTAGTGGGGAGGCACTTGATTTTAATGCAAGTCTCAAATGGCCATTCAGGAAGTTGTACAGTAGCTATTGGCTTTCAGCAACGGCTGGTTGCCTCTTTAAACAAAACAAAACAAACAAACAAAAAAAGATACTCAACAAAATTATTTTCCAAACTGTGATGATCGTGGTTATTGCCTT
This sequence comes from Astatotilapia calliptera, assembly GCF_964374335.1. Lineage (NCBI taxonomy): Eukaryota > Metazoa > Chordata > Actinopteri > Cichliformes > Cichlidae > Astatotilapia > Astatotilapia calliptera. Next base: position 30,024,509 of record NC_137435.1, read on the forward strand.
GCAAGAAACACATACCATTCGGAATAGTAAAAGGAAAATCAAAAACAATTAACGTCATAATGAGTTGCTGCTGGAAACACAGAGTTAAAACACAAACTATCCACCCTCACGCTCAGAGAATGGCAGTTATACCTCAGCGTATGGCTCGGGAACAATGTCGCACCTGTGGATGAGGGCGTGTGTGCTCGACAAAAGGAAGAAAATGGGGCGATAGCGGGTGTGTGTGTTTGTAAGTGAATAGATACAGGTGTCTCATTTCCTCTTCTTGATGACGCACAATAGGGAAAAGGCCGAGCGCCTACATGTATGTGCGCATGTACCGCATGTGTTTTTAACAGTGTGTCTCTCGGGGATGTTTGACAGTCCGGTTGAGGTGTGGGCTTGTTTGTGCGGCACCACATGGGAGCTGGGAAAATCCTCAGGTGTCTTTGTGCATTGGAGTCATGATCGCAGATTGTGTCAATCAAAAGCGCTGAACTACGGTTTTTGGCAGCAAATTTCTGAAATGACCTTAACTCAAATCAAATCAAATCTACCCGGTCTTTCCTCGGATGGGTGTGAAGGGGTGGGGAGGCTGCGGCCTCAGGGGTCCTCGGGCAGGTCCTCTGGCAGCTGTCTGGTTGCTATGGCACTGATCTCCCTCTCACAAACACACACACACACAGGAAAAGCAATGTATGAAGAGAAAAGGGGCTGAGGGGAGGGCTTCAGTTTAACTGCCGTGTTTATTGCTGCTATTCCCTGGCTGATGTCAAACAATTACTGAAGCATCTTATCTGCTCAAACCTCTTTGCTTTTTTCTTCTTTGTTTCTTGCATTTCTCTAATTGCCTTTGTGTAAGAGGAGCCTGGGACAGTCTATTTCAGCTACACAACAACATTCATCTTTTTAATATTATCGCCACTCTGACCCAGACATGCTGCAGCAGATGTGCAGTATGAATTGTTTTTCTGCTGCATCAGGCTGCGGCTTGTGTGCCTACGTCCTTGTCTGTCTACAAAGTTTTATCTACGCTGCTGTGTGAACACGTGACTGTGCCATTAAGCCCACAGTATTTGTTTTGAGGAATGAAAACAGAAAACGTAATTACCTCATTATTTCCTTATATTTGTTGTTTCACTTCAACTTAAAATACTCCTGCTTTCACGTCTCTGCTTTTAGATTTGTGTCTAAACACAGTCATGAATGATGGAACTAAAGGGAGAGCGATTAACCGGCAAAGTTCAAGGAAGTAAAACAGGTAAAAACGTCCTTTTGAAAAGGAATTAATAAGCTACTGAAAGTGATGCAGCTACTCAAACATTCACTCACTCGCTGTCAGTCAGCTGGTTAGTTCATAGAGGAAGAAGAACAGGTGGCCAAAGATGGAAAGGGAACATTTTGGATCGATATATTCTGGGAAGATGACTGATTTGGTGGTGTTTACTGAAGTGAGACAACTGAGAGGGAACTGGCTCTGGCTAAAGCCGGGGAGAACAGCGGAGTAAGTGTTCACTGGAAGGATGGCAGGCGAGCGTGCAGTTTTTTAGTTCTCCAAGAGGTGTATTGGAGAAAATAGATAGCAGAAAAGCTTAACTGGAGGCAAAGAACAAGAAATGCAGTGTGAAAAATATGTGTTATGTATTTCCACATGAGTGCAAGGGGGAAAAAGCATGTAGAATTTCTTAAAATTGCCCTTTTTTTCTTTCATGAGGTCTCAATGAATCTCCCCTTCATTTTCTTGAGACTACATTTCAATTTGGATGCCCTTGGCAACAGCACAGCAGGCAATAGGATGATAAGGCTGTTTGAATTGAGATTTCACACTGAGACAAAGAGTTAGTGACTGAGTGTGTACTCAGGGGTGGGTGGGTGGCTGTGGGAGTACATGCCTGTGTCTAGAAAGGAAATCATAAAATCAAGCACAAAATAGGACAAGGTCAGGAAGATTGATATAAAATTATTAACAAGGTAGAAACAAGGACAGGGAGCGATAGAGAGAGGAATACAGTGGAGGAGGAGGAGGAAAAGGAGAGAAGGCGGTACCTTGTGTTCCCCAGCCTATCAGATTGTGGAAGGTGGGGCCTGGATGACAGGAAGGAGGGAGCAGAGGAGCAGCAGACAGAGAAGGAGAAGAAGAAGAGCACGTTAGAGAAAGAAGGGAGAGGTGGGAAGGTAGAGGTAGGCAGACGGGGAGATGCGGTGCTACAGTGAGCGTGTCCGTGAGCCTGCAAGTCTTCATCCTATCACCAGCGACCACAGTCTGCTATGGAGCTGTGATGTACAGATTCACTGCAGGAGCAGGGAATGCAGATAGGAGTTCACCTTGAGCTGGAGTCCGGCAGTGCCACTCTGGACCTTTGGGATTACAAAAAAACATTTGCTGAAGAAGAACAGCTGAGGTTTCATCAGACTTGACAGGCTGCCAGATTCTTTAACTTTGGGATTACTGGTCCAGACTCCCAGCAGAAGGTCTCACTGCAGAGACAGAGGCCAGAATTCAAACAGGTTCTCATTTTGGAGACTCACCTTCTGTCCGCAAGCCGGACATCATACAGAAGAGGCTGTCGCATCCATTGATCAAACTGGATCCCCGCAAAGCCACCACCAAGCAGGTCCTGCACGCCAGGAAGCCTGAAGGCAGCCTGACCTTGGACCAGCTATCACCCGAACCCCTGCTGGCACCACCAGAAACGTCCGGCATGTCTCAGACCGGAGGACGGCTTCACAACAAAAAAGCTGGCATCCGGGCCGCCGTGATCCTCATCGGACTCCTTCACAAGTCTCGCAAAGTCAAGGAGAAGGAGCGGGAGAGAGAGGAAAGCGAAGGGTGGGTGAAGTTTGTACATTAAGCAAGGGTGGCGTGCTGGGTAGGTAATTCTGTGGACAGGCGGGCAGTCCGCAGTGCAGTGTCAAGCTGGGTTTGTGTGGGAAAACTTTATTAAGTCTGTAATGTCTTTGTTATTCCAGAGCCACAGGGCACTTTGAGCTCTGTATGGTTGAGTGCAGTTTTATTATAGGTTCATTTTGTCAAGTGTGTCCTTGTGTGTGAGTGTGTTTTTAGCGTCTTGTTGACTGTGCTCACGCTTGTATCTGGGTCAGTTTGAATGACGGGAAGGAGAGAGAAAGGTTGTGAGGAGTTTAGGTGAACGGAGGTGTGCTTGGAGTGCTTTTCAAGAGGGGCTCCGAGAATAAAAGCTTCCCTGCAAAGGGAGAGGAACATGGACAAAAGGAGGTTGAGGTCTGGATATAGAAAGACTCTCTATATCCAGACCTTAGGAGTTACTGCTGTACACACACAAGCATTAGTGGGCACTTGTTGATGTCTGTTATATATCTGTCTCAATGCTTTAGCATGGGGGCAGCATAGGCACACATTTTTAGGCTGACAGGCTGAGGAGTTCAGTAGGTAAGCTGCACCACAATTTCATGCTTTCCTTTAAGAAAGGCTTTTGAAACCCTGCTTCCTTAAAAAAACGCCCATCCAAAAGCATCCCCATGTGTGTGGAGGGGGTTTCCCCACATGCTGTGTTGAAGACTGATCATCTTACTGCTAACACTACCTCGGTTGAGTGCAGTCAATAAGACCCCTGAGAATGTTCCACCTGCTAACAAAAAGTGTTTGAGGTTGTCTGGGTCGAGACCGCCCCCACCCCGGCAGAGGGGAGCTAACATCAGCAGCCGTGCTCCCGCAGTTTAACTGGAATCTGAAGAGATGGCTGGAGATTGGAGTTCGCCTGTTCAATATTGTCTTGGTGCAAGGTGTGTGTGTGTGTGTGTGTGTGTGTGTGTGTGTGTGTGTGTGTGTGTGTGTGTGTGTGTGTGTGTGTGTGTGTGTAAAGATCAGATATGCAGCACAAGATGCACTTTGCTATTTTGTTGTAATGGTCTGGCCCAAAATAGGCTGTATTAAAATAGACTGTACTCTGCAAATGCTTCAAAAGTTTATGTGACCTCTCTCTCCCGCTCTCTCTCACTCACTGTAATTTAGTTTAACATTAAGTATAAAATTAACTCTGAGCAGCAAGACTGGATTAGCAAAAATGCAAATCTGGCCTCAGAAATCCTGGACACAGAAATTGTAATGTTATCTAGACTATTATCTAATAATGATATGATAAGTGGTGGGGTTCCTATACACAATGACTCCAACAGTTATATTTTTGCCCCAAGGGATCTTTCATTGATCAGTCCAGCCATGCCTGGAGTAATGATTGCCTGCACTGTTACACAGATATACACAGGCAAGCGCACAAATACACTTTTGTTTTCATTTGTTTTTGCACATTTCTCATGTGCTTCCAAAATGATTTATGATTTTGATTCTGTGTTGGGTTTTTCTTTTGCCCTTTAGCCAAATGAAAACAGTAAAACCATATCTGGACAGTGGAAATAGCCGCAAGCCACAACACAGTCCCACTGCTAGTACTTCCATTACTGTGACTGTGTCACATAATGATCTAGGCACAATTGCCAACAATTTTTAAGGTGTCTTATTCCAAGTGTTGGTTATTACGTGCATGATTGCATCCATTCAGACTTCTCATACTACTATTTCTCTCAGCTGTACTTGAGCCATTGTAATTTCAGTGGCCTTAAAGCAAGGATGTTCTAACTATTAATACAAGGAAAAGTGAAAATATAAAAAAGGTGACTGATTACTGTTATTAGAGCTGAACATTTCTAACTACATAATAATAGGTGAGATTGCTTAGGCTGCTGGAAAAGAGTAACTTATTGGGGATTTTTTTACATTTACACTGCTTCACTCTTCAGCAAAGAATTAAAAGTACATATATATATTTGATCCAGTTTTCTAATTTTCATTAATACAACACATATGAAAAGAGCTTGTGCTCTATGCCTGTCTCCAAAGCATTTCTTTATTTCTGCTCTTATAGAGTCATTCTCTGTACTTGGTCCCCATTAAGCTGAACAGCATGAGTTCTGCTGCTTGTATTTGAATATTTATTTTACTGGCGATACATTAATGTCCTTTACAGCTCATTTATCGCTAGCTGCACACCTGCTTTGTATTTGTGTGTACATGTTTGTGTACGCACTGTCCGTCCCAGTGAACCCTCATATGCATCATCATTCAAGCTATTGAAAACACTTATAATACAAACTGATGTGCAGTTCTGGTGAAATTTCCCCAGTGCTCCAGTCTGTTCGTATGTGTCTGTGTGTCTGTGTTAGTATGAGCAACAGCATCATGCGTGATGCTAGAGTGCTTATTTAGGCCTAATCCATAATCACAGTATGCGGCTTCCTGTTCAAACTGTGTTGCCCCCTCTAACACAATTGAAAATATATACACTGTGCCTGTCTATATGTTGATATATTTACTCAAAATGCTTTTTCTGATGATTAAAAATGCATGCAGAGGTTCACTGTGTATAACTTATTCACTGATAATCAATAATTACTACTGTCTATAACTACAAGTATGTCTTTCCTGCAGATATTTTTCTCTTGGGGTTTTCTAAAGGTGCAAAGGAAAACTTTATTTTGCATCTACTATTCAAATCTTTCAAGGATGTTAAAAATTCTCTTGCATATTTCAGTTTACAAGGTTAGCCTGACTCATCACAGTAACCTTAGCATCTTCCTGTCATTTGTGCTTCTTTATTAGCACTTTATCTGGCAAATCTGTTTTATTTTCATCTGTAAGTAAATTAAAGCAAGTCTCTTAAAAGTTGTTACCTGTAAAATCATTATTACTGTGGGAAAAATCTTCATGTATGGTCAAATGTATTGGGCCACACCTCTTAATCTTTCAATTCAAGCGTTTGTAGTCCCACTGCCACAGGTGTGTAAAATCACACTCTTAGCTATGTGGCCTGCTTTTACAAATAAGTATTTTCATGAAATGTCTTTCCTCCTACTCTACATATTCCACAATCAACTTGAAGTGATTAAAAGTGGTTTTCAGAAATATACTTAAATATGCTTACATACATATCTAATAATACTCTTAGTATTATTACAAAGGTGACGTCTGGGAACAACAGCAACTCTGTCATGAAATGCCAGAACATGTAAAGTTACACTGCAGGTTCACCGAGTGCCTAAAAGTCTGCAACGCTCTGCTGATTGACTAACTGCAGAGCTCCAAACTTTCTCTGGCATTAACATCAGCAGAAGAACTGTGTACCAGGAGCTTCATGTATGGATTTGCATGGCCAAGCAGTTCCTATAGGAGTAATGTGTAATGTGTTGTTTATATAGTGTACAGGTATCATTGATTTTGACATACTGTACTACACTAACAGTAACAGCAAATTAACACTGTCAGATTTGATTTCAACACTATTAAAGTGTCTACATGGGTCCACACCAGAGCGTGTTAATTTAACTCTTTTTGGAGTGTTAACTCTGATTTAGGGTTAAATACTAAATCTGTCTAAAGCTGACAATGTAACACTTATTAACACTAAGTGTTAAGAGTTTATATATCAACTCTGATAGAGTATTTTATTTTAACTATATATGAGTTATTTTCTAATCATTCTAAAAATTGTAATTTTTACTTTTCTGAACTTTTAGAAATTCCTTGGGAAACAAACATTTATTAAAAAGAGGCAATGTTTTTCTGAAAAACATTTATTTTTGAACTGTGCACCACAATTTCAAAACATTTTCTAAAACATGTAACAATATGGAACAATGTACATGCTCTCGCTTTCATTAGAATATTGTTTATCAAAGGGTCTGACGTAGGTAAGCTGGTCAAAGCAAATAACGGCAATACAATATGCACGTCCTCCATTCATCACTTTGTTTAACTTTAACATACTCCTGCACTCCCCCATATTCCACCTCTGCAAGCAGGTGGAAATTCAAAAATTAAATGAGTTATGCAGTAATTAATTGCACAAATAGTCTGGTAAACAATTGCAACACTGTAAAAAAAAGAATAATTTTGAGCCTAACTTGTGTAAAGTATTTTCCCAAAATACAATCCTAGATACGAATCCATTGCCCATATTTAAACACAATATTCTACCCAGAACACGTTTGTTAAAATGGTGCTCTCTTAAACAACTGAAGAACACAGACAACAGTTAATGCCGAAATAAATTTAAAACCTGTCTTTTTAATTTTTACCTAAATCATATGCTCAAAACTCTGAAGGGATCTAAATGTTAGCCTAGAACCCAGTCAGCACATCTGCTACTGCCGTTTGCTAGATAGTTTTCAGGCTTCATGTAGCGCCATAATTTTATGCCAACAGTTCACAGACTAAAAATTGTTTTAGGTGTATTTGAGTTAGCAAAAAATTGGACTGAATATTCATATGCAAGCTTTTTTTTAAGGCTATAGTATTTGCCCGCAAACAATAAATTCCAGCGAGCTAAAACAGATGCTATCTCCGAGCAACGTGGCTAATGCCTTACACACTTTTGTCTCAACTCAAAGGAGCCACAGAAGTAAAAAGCTAATAATAATGACTAAAACAATCTCAGAAAAAAATGACTTACCAAGTGTGGCAAACAACTCTGGAGAGCAACATGCTCTGAAATGGCTTTGCTTCAGCTTTGGTTGGAACCTGTGATGCTGGGGGCGGAGCCTGTGAATTTACACTATAAGTGTCATAACCCCTTTAGGGGGTCAAGAGTTAACATTTCCATTGTAACACCTCCAGAGTTGATATCGAAACACTAATTTTTAACACTTGATTTTAACTAATATTATTTTCAGAGTTACATTAAAATAGTCTGACTCTACTTTGAGTAAAATTAACTCTACTTTTGCGTGAAGTCTGCTAACACCAAAACATTTAACACTTTTGAATTTGCTGTGAATTCGCTGAGAACGTCAAGTCTAGTGAGGTGATCGAGAGCGCCTTCCGAGCCCTCAGCGCTGAAAACAAACCCTACGTCACTAAAGAGGAGCTCTACCAGAACCTGACTAAAGAGCAGGCAGACTACTGTCTGTCACACATGAAGCCCTACCTCGACAGCAAGGGCCGCGAGCTGCCGTCAGCTTTCGACTTTGTCGAATTCACTCGCTCGCTCTTTGTCAACTGATCCTTTCCCTTAAAATCCAGAGAAGTTAGAGGGTTGCCTTTGATTTTATGTACATTAGTAATATACAGTTTTTAATATGTGAGAATTAATGTTGTTTTTGGTAGATTTTGATGCCAAGCTCGTGGTTTCCTGTTTGTTTCCACCTCCCTTGGAAAGTTATGCCAAAAAGCTGCAGTTTCCTGTTTAGTCTTCTGCACAAAGTTATATTGTACTATTAATATTTTCATCTGATTCTAAACAAGAAAGCAAATACGCATACTTCTCAAAATGTCAGGCTACTCCTTTGTCTACGAAAAGGGTAATACATGCACATTGATTCCAACACAATTATTAAAAATGACAATTCAGCCCCAGTTGGATCGTTCTCATGTCAAAATGTCAGGCTGGTAAGCTCCTTAAACAACAGGTATGGATAACCATCTAATCTGCACAGGGTCTTAAACAACTGAGAGAAATTCAACAATAAAAGCCTAGTCAATCATTACTCTAGTCTTATCATTCCTCATAAACCTTCATCTGCATCTCAGATTCCTTCTAGTTTAAACTGTTGATTCAGCCAGCATATCAGAGTGGCTGGAATCACTCTCCCTCAAAAATCCAGTCTCTTTACAGATCCTCACAAGGTTTTTCTCACCTTACATATATTATTTATAATAACAACTGTCACAGGAATGATGAGGACAGACACACAACAAAATGTGCTGATGAGTCGGTTATTAGTCAGCCCACAAGGACTGGGTGGAATAAGATTGCCGGCCTGTGGAGGAGGATTTTGTGTCGTGGCGCAACAAGTTCTACATTCTGTCCAATCTTGCAGAAAGTAAGGACACGAGTACTGATTCCACTCAGCTGTCTTCTGCGAAGCAGCTGAAACAGTCACTATACTTAGGCCTTGGTGTTGGAAGGAATTGTTTTAAGATCACCAAGGTTTCTCAAACAGCAACCCTTCATTCTTTTGTCCTTCAACGGTTTGACGTGTACTTCTTTACAGGGACAGCCAAGACCAGACTGTTTTTTAGCATAATAAAAGGCAGTAGGTAGGGTCAGTCAAGGACACTTAGAACAAGTAGGTCCATAAATTAACCATGAAAGTCTTTCCTTCAGATTCATTCTCAAGAGAAGCTGGGAGGGGGTAGGGGTGTCATTTTCAGGATGAGCACGAACATTTTAAACATTTTCATATACATTTACCTCCTGACCTCTAAGTCTAGGAGGTTTCACATGTGCCAGATTTGTGTTTTAAAATGGTTTTATTGCCGTTGCTTCTGTTGCCATCGCCACTGTTTTTAATAATTTGTTATGGTCTTGCAGTTTTCTGTGATTATCCCAGATGTACGACTTGTTTCGGTGTATTAAACCCTTGTATTTCCCTTTGGACTCAGAAGGTTTAATTTGATTTGAAGTATCTCAACACTGGTTGTCCCTTAAGAGAAAATCTCATCAAACACTGCTGAGTGGCCGGGATCCTTCTGTTTGAGGGTCCTTGATATGGACAGCAAAAACTAACTTAAGAGCTGTGTCTCTTTGAAGAGCATGATACACTTTAAAATGGCTATGTTGCTGTTTAACAAGCATCCTGTATTGTCTCATCAAGTCTAGCTGTGTCCTGCAGGGCCATGTGGTGGTTGAAGATTTTTATGATAGAGCAAAATAAATCATGCTATCAGTTGGTAACAGATTACAAACATCATGAAAAACCTTCCTGGTTTCCCAGTGAAAACCCAGTTTGCAAACCAGTAAGCCAGAAGAAGAAAATTAGAGATACCCCTACACAAGACATCTCAAAAACCAGATGACGCAGAAGGATTTTTTACACCTAAAGGTCACATTAAATGTTTCCAAAACTCCTGTATTTCCTGTTGCCCCACCTGGCAAGCTTCCTCTTTTTGTGCAACACTTATAAAGTATACAATAATAAAGTAGGATTACTCCCTTAAAAAAACAAAAAAATGTAGTTTTTGAAAAAACAAAAACATTTTCAGAGAAGGATACACAAGAGCAGGTAGCCCATTTAGACAGTTACCAATTTTGCTCACTGAAATTTCTACATGGCAGCTACTATTAGCCCTTACACTCCCTGACTACTTTTCTAGATAAACCCATACCTGATCAGCCAATCACGGGGCAGCAACTCAGAGGAGAATGGCCCGCTCCATACTCATAGGGGGGAAACAGCAATTGAGATAACCACTCATTACAACTAAGGTATGCAGAAGAGCATCTTTTCTGAATCTCTGCATAATAACATGCTGAACCTCGAAGCAGACGAGCTACAGCAGCAGAAGACCACAGTGGATGGGACTCCTGTCAGCTAAGAACAGGAAATTGAGGTTACAGTTACTGTAGGAGCTCAACAAAGTTGGACGAAAGCAAATTTGAAAAATATTACCTGGTCTGATAATTGCAAATTTATGCTGCAAGATTTGGACAGTAAGGTCAGAATTTGGCAATCACAACATTCAGGTGCCTGCATGTTGTGATTGCCTACAGTGTAGGCCCTACACTGTCGCCAGATCTTAATCCAGTGGAGCACCATTGGTTGTGTAGGAACCTGAGATTTACATAATGTATTTGCAGCCATAAAATCTGCAATAACTGCCTGATGCTGTCATATCAGTATGGATCCCACTCTGTGAGGAATGTTTCCAGCAGCTTGTTGAATCTGTGTCATGAAAACGTAGCACAGTTCTAAAGCCAAAATGTGGTCCAGTAGGGTCCTAACACGTGTAACAGATGGTGAGGGTAGCTAACTAGTCAAGCTAACTCTCAGTATTAACCGTCTTTTTTTCTACAACTTGATGAATTTATTGTTCTATGAAAATAGACTTGAAACAAAAGTAAAAGCCCCTTAGAATTAATGGAAACATTTGCTCTTTTAGTGCACTGAAGAACAAGGAAATTAGGGCTAACAATCTGACCTTATATTTTCTGTCTTTTTCAACCAAACATTACTTCATTTTATTCTGTGCACATACACAAAAGACTCTTGCTACACAGGTTTAAAGTATATGTTCTGCAAATTTAGTTAGGCTTTAAAATATTCATTTGCTCCAGGTTTCTAGCTCCAGGTGTTTAGCTCAATTCCATTTTTCAATTTAATTCCATTTCATTTATATAGCCCCAAATAACCACAGTCACCTCAAGGTCCTTTGTATTGTAAACTAATGTAAGGTTCTCCTTCCAGTGAGACCTACTGGAACCATTAAAATTCATTCCTTGCAGTTCTGCTCATAGGGTTTTGTAAAAGTAAATGAAAACAAATGGCCATGCAGTTTGTTTAAATGTTCAGTTTTGCTCCTATAATGAGAAACCTTATTTTCCTAGCTAAAGTTGTTCGAATGATGTCATGCATTTAAAATGTTCAGTGAGATTTCTTTGTTTTCTTTTTTTTTTATTATGACTTTGCAGAAAAGAAAATCTGAGACTTCTTATAGGTGTTCAGCGTAGCCAGTGGGAGATTTTAAACATTTTTGCTAACAGAAAGAAATCCTCATTAAGAGATTAAGTGCAGTTACTGTTTAAAACTACAGTCTCTCATGCTGCTTTTCTTGACAACCTTACAAAGTTTTTCCTTCTGCCGCAGCTCCTTCCCTCTGCTCGCTGTCAAACTCTCCTCCTCCCGCTGTTTAACATTTCCGCTTTTATTCACTGACTCACTCGTGTTTCCATTCGTCCTTCTCGCAGTGTTTTTCTTCGCTATCTGCAAATTAATCCCCTTTTTAAACAGCGTTTAACTCTTCTTTGTGAATACCAGCTGAGTGGCTTTCTGTTTTTTTGGGAGGGGTTGCATTCAACAAGCTGATTTTTGTTAAAAATAATGTTTAGGACCATTGTGCTCAACTAATGACACTACACAAAGACTAATTAGCTCTAAGGAGGTATACCTAAACTTTGCCATTATTATACATTAGTGTGAGATTTTTTGGGGTGAATGAAAAAAGCAATATGCTTCATATTGCTTGAACAAATTGTGTGAACATATACTGTGTGTGTATGACAGACAACCTTGTCTTTGAGTGTAATGGATGAGACGCTATTGTCTCTAACAAGTACCCAGGGACCCACCCAAGACAGCCCTATTTACCCAGCTCTGCACAGGGGATTGAGAGAGCTATTTTTAGTCTGCAGATTCATTTATTCTCGCTCTCCATACCTCGCTCTTTGGCCTTCTCTCTTTCAGCGATCTGTCTGGTATTCATTCATTCTGCGTCTCTGCCTCTCTGTCTTCATATCTTTCCATTTTTCTCCAGGACCTTTCTTCTCTGGTGTGGTTATCAACTACTCTGACGTGGTGGAGTTAGCGGAGAAGAGACATATTCAATGTCATCCGACAGATGCTTAACTCAGGTTTTTTTTTTACTCAAGTCAGTGACACTGGGTGAGATTGGGCAATGATAAAGAGGAAGTGCCCCCCCACATCACAAAATAAATAGGATAAGGCAGGATTTGAGGCATTTCGATTGATATGACATTGATAGCGATTGATACCAGGTACCTGTGTTTTTCACTGCAATGCAGTGCTGTGCAAGAGAACAAATAATCATAATATTAATTTTAAAAAAACTCTTGCTTCCTTAAATCAAAAGTTTTGATAACAAACCTCATGCAGATCATCTGAATAATAAAAAGAAAGAAGTCTCATTAATGCACTTCCTGTGCCTCAGATGAATGCACTGATACATGTATGTGACAGAAGTGTGATTAAAATGACAAAAATTAAAAAGAATAAAAGACAGACAGGTGAATCTTTCTAGGGATGCATCGTTAGATAACACCAGGGGATGTACCAGTGCTGCAAAAATAAAAGCAATTACAAAGAGCACTGACAGGACACCTTCTCTGAACCCATGTGGAATGACATTTCATTCAGCGAGGGAGTTTGCATTACATATTCTTACTGAAATTGTGCTGATATTCAGGTGTTTGCTGGATCGAATGGCCACAGGCTAATGAACTCACAAAATACGTCATCACCTCACCGACCGGTGACTATGAGCATTGCTGGGATATCCAAACAAAGTGTAATTAACTGCACGAAGCACGGCCGAAGAAAAAGAAGCAAACGCGTTTCAGCCCGTGGCCTTTATCAGTGTCACTCTGCTGCTGGGAGGTAAATACACATAAATGTCTAACGGTGCAGTGAGCCAGAGAACAACACTGACATTTCAGAGGCTAAAGCTACAATATGTAACCTTTTTACTGGCGTGTAGTGTTTTCTTTTGGTGTTAAGATGGTTAATTCCGTGTCGAGCAACAAAGCGTGCTTGTGTGTCTGACACACTGGTTTATTGCACATCTTTTATCTTAGAAGTCAGAGTTCTCGTCACTACCTCTGGCTTCAGCATATTAAATGGCACAGTTACAGTCAGTCAGAAGACGTTTTGGTTGTTTTTTTTTTCCAGGGTAGCAGACTTATGGCGGCATATTAAACACAATTTTCCTTGACAGGACGATCATAATTTCCCAGGGTGAGAGTCAGCAGCCTTCGAGAGGGCAAGACCTTCACTGGCATGTGTTTAATCTGATGCTTGGGTTAAATGCAGAAATAATTAGGAGAGAGAACCAAAGAGTCAAGTTAAAAAGGAGAAAGATGAGCAGAAGCCAAGGAGAGTCTTGGAGAATGAAGACCATAGCTTGATAAAAGCTTTGAAAGAGTATCTCTGAAAGCATAGGTGGTATAAATGGAAGATGGCTGAAAGCTCTTACAGATTAATTTCACTTCAAGGTTGACATTTTTTCTCTATCATCCACTTCATATATACCCTGTTCTTTAATGTGTGAAAACTACAACAAAATATTTGCTTAAAAAAGTTGTATATTATAGTTACCAACCACTTTGTTAGATAAACCTGTTCAACTGCACATTAATGTATGTACGGTCGGCAAGGTCTGTCATCTCGGTTGTGGGCAAAAGACCTGCAACTGACAAATAACTTTGTTAGAGAAATAGTCTGCTTCAAACTGATACAAAGGCAACAGTAAATCAAATAGCTACTCTTTACAAGACCATGGCGATGCCATTCCTGTCACCTACGAGCAGAAAACTGAGGCTACAATTACACTAAGAGCTCAAGAAAGTTGGAGAACAGCAGATTAGAAAAGGGTTACCTGGTTTGATGAATCACAATTTATGCCCTATCCACATAAACCATCTCTATCGTTTACACAAAATGATCTAAAAGGAGAAAATATCCAGTGGGCAATGAAAGTGCCTTGCTGATATCAGAGGTCAGAGGACAATGGCTAGACTGTTGACTGTACTCAAATAATGGTTACACCCAGTGTACGCAGAAGAGCTTTTTTGAATGTACAACGTATCAAACCTACAGCTGCAGAAGGCCACACCCGGTGCCACTCCTGTCACCCAAGAACAGAAAACTAAGGCTACAATTCGCACAGACACATTAAAGTTGGAGAATAATAATAAAACATTGCTTGGTCTAATGACTCATAATTTCTGCTGGGATGTTCAGATGGTAGGGCCAGAATTTGGCATATACAACATGAAAGCATGGATCCATCCTTCTTTGTACGACCGGTTCAGGCTGGTGGTGGATCTGATTGTGTGAGGGATATTTACCTGACACACTTTGGACCTGTTAGTACTAACTGAACATTGTTTAAATTCCACAGCCTATCTGGGTATTGTTGATGACCATACCAGATCATCTTTTTATAACCACAGTGTACCCATCATCTGATGGCTGCTTCCAACAGTATGATGCACAATGTCACAAAGCTGAAATCATGTCAAACTGGTTTCTTGAACATTACAATGAGTTCTCTTTACTAAAATAACCCGCAGAGCCACCAGATCTCAGTTCAATAGATCACCTTTGGGATGTGGTTGACTGGGAGATTTGCATAAAGGATGGATCTCAAAAGAATCTTTCCAGCACTATGAAGAGTTAAGGCACCTATGAAGGCCAAACAGATCCAACCCTATACCAGCAAGGTGTACCCAATAAATTGGCTGGTGTATGTAAACTGTCACTATGGTTTAGTCTATGAAATGCAAAGGCAACTGTCTCTACTTTTACAGCAAACTGTCTTTCCTTTAGAGCCAGAGAGCTTCCAGCTTGTGTGTTTGAATATTTTAGTGCCGTTGGGTGAGAGTTCCAGTCTGTCACAAAAACAAGTTGTGAGGGTGATAATGACAGAGTGCATCTTCAGGTGTGTGTTTGCTCTTAAAACAGGGTCTGGAGAGTGTCACACATACACATAGAGGCACACGCGAACACCGAATCCATTTACTTTCTTGTACTCTATCAGCAGAACGGCTAAATGAAAAGGTTATTTACTTCCGCTGCTCCCTCCAGTGCACCAACTCTGTAGATGAAGGAGCCATTATTTTTGAACAAATTTATCTGTTGATTTAGAAATGCAGCAGCGTTTCTTTTTTTGGGATACAAGACATGCCGCTCCCTCCTCCCCTCCTTTCACCCCCCTCTCGCTATCTGTCTCCCCCTCTTATTGATAATGAGAGTGTTTCAGGTTGTCTGGCTGGACGGTCTAATCTCCTGCCGGCTGCCAAATTTGTATCTATTCATGTCGCAGTAAGACAGAGAGGGCGAGGCATGATGTTCCCGCAGGAAGCAGCCGGTGACTTGGGCTGCAGTTGCCTCATAATTACTTCTCTCCTGACCTCTACACATATCCGTGCATATCTGGGATGCCTGAAGTCTTCATGGCAAACAGCTGACTAAGCCGTGCATCCATTTCTTAAATCTATATGTGGAGTAGACTTTTGGGACAGCTAATATGGGAAACTAGATTAAACACACAATGGAAAACGTAACAGTTTTCATCCATACATGCACCCTTTTTCAAGGCTACACTTAGCTTGTTTGCAAATCTAAATTCTAGGCTCCATTCATAAAATACCATCATGGCTTCTTTAGGATCCATTCATGACTTCCTTACTTAACTACAGAGTATATGAGTCAAAAGGAATCACGTTGTCTGTATGTCACCTGTCAATATCAGCCAACATAAGTACTGATCAGGGCTGGAGCTGCCAGGTCTAATATGTGACATTGCAGCAGATTGTGCTGTGTGGTGTAATTCCTTATTACAGGCCTACTCCAATATACATGGTTGATGGATTCTTGTGTACCCTGCCCCCCCCCCCCCCCCCCCCCCTCTATAATCAACCATCTTTCTTCCTTTTTTGTGTCCAATTACAGTTGTATTAACCCCATTACACGAACCATCAGTCATGTAATTGTCCAATCAGCACGAAGATCAGGCTCCTTATCAGGTTTCCTAACAAATATTAAGACCAACTGGAAACAGTACAGATTCATGAGCCCTTGGGAGAGGGCTCCATACCAGAGACCTGCACTTCACCCTCTTCCCGGTCCTTCTGTGTCTGTCCGCTGTTCTTTATTTTTATCATTTCAGCTCTCTCCATCGTCCTGATTTCCTCTTTTCATTTCCTTATCTCCTTACTAGCATCAGTCAGTCATGTAAAGATGTTGTCCCCCCTTTTTTTTGTTCCCCAAACACTCTTTTGTGTCCTGGATAGCTCTCCCGTTGACCCGCTTTCCAAATCTAATCTCGAGGGTTTAATCAATAACGGAGATGTATTAAAGCCTTTTTTCTTTTATGGGCCTTTCATTCAGCCTCTGTCACAAACACACACACATGCACACACACACACACACATGCACGCGTCACTGACATCGTCATTAGATAAACATGATGACTGTGTAGATGTAATTACTGTTGAATTAGCCATAATTAGCACCAGCTAAATCCAAGAAGGATTATAGGCACGCACTGCTGTACAAGAATGGTACAGCTTGTACTAGTTTTGATGTAAATGTAGAGCACAGCATGTCCTATTTTTCTTTGCGAGTTTACAACCTCTTAATCTTAGCTCCAGGTGACAGAGGGCCGAGTTAAGTTACAGTGCACCTAATTCATCCAACAATCACCTTTTTTTGTTTTGCAGTTTAAACAACCACTTTATTGTTGTGGATAGATGAATGGCTATTTCACATGTGACTATCCAGTTCTTGGAAGAGTACCCAGACCTCACAGACCCACACAGCTGTTCCTCCCCAGCAGTATTAAAAGAATCTAACAGTGTGGCAGTCACTGCCCATTTGCTCACTCAGAAATGAATGCTGCACATTATCCATGCTAGCTCAGAGCCAGAGGAATGATTGCAATTTGACCCTGTGATCTCACCTATAACAGCCTGTGTGCTTACTTGATAATGTTGTTTCCCTTTCCTTAAACGTTTATCCAAGTGATAGGCAGGAACCTGTCTTAGCTGATACAGGGTGAAAGGTGAGATACACCAAAGCAGGTCAGCGGTCTTTCACAAGGCTAACACAAAGAGACCACACACTGTCACGCTGCCGATTTAGAACCGCCAGTTAATCCAACATGTATATTTTAGACGGTGCGAGGAAGAAGCACAGCCGCACATGCAAACCTATGCAAAGAAAATTCACATTCTAAGCAATACTGCTTGCAAAGCCTTGTGAGCTACCTAACAGGCCCGCATTTTGTTTTTTTAACCACACTGTAGTTTTTACTCTTTCTTTTTCTTACCAGACAATTATTCAGGTATTTAGTTTTTCTTTGACCACAGTTCTTGTTAATTAAAAAAGTGCCTATTCCCAGAATTCTCATCTTGTGTTTATCTTTGCATCTGAGTCACAAAGTTGAATACACAGCAATATTTCCAAAACCTACCAGGGCCTTTAAAAAGTGCCCTAGTTTCTGAAGGAATAACTAGAAATCTCAAAGATTCTTCTTTCAGATTTCCATCCATTGCTTGATAAAGATTACAAGATTACATGTTAAATAAAAGTTTCAGTTTTACTGTCTTCCTCATGACAAAGTCAGAGGCTCCGGAGCAGACTTGACAGCTGATAACTGGTGCCAATGCATAATGCTTCCTTTTCTTATATATCTCCATTTTTATCATTTTGTAATTTCTTCCAGTGCCACTGGAGTCTGTGGCAGCCCACAGAACTGTATAAAAAGCCACATTGACTGGGGACTATGAGGACCTCAGTTCTTTTCACCAGGCTTTATATCTGTCTCTTGGACCAAATGTTAAACTTTTATATTTGTTGAATCAAGTCAAGTTCAAAGACTCCAAATATCAGTTTTAAATTGTACGTATCATCTGGCATATTAGGCTAGGAAGGGGAATTCTCATACCTAGCCTTATCATTTTATTAACGCATTCACTTTCTCAGGCAAGAAGTGAACTCATATCTCCGAAACTCTTTAACATATCTAAATATAGTTTTATAGGAGCCGCAAAAAATGACCACTAGAGGGCAGTGCACTGATCAAGAACCAGCTCCCAGTTGAAGGAGACAGACAACCTCTCTACTTTTAAGATTAGGCCTAAACCTTTCCTTTTTGATAGAGCATATTGTTAGGGCTGGATCGAGTGACCATGAATCCTCCTTTAGTTACACTAGGCATAGGCTCCTGGCACTTCCCATGATGCACTGAGTGTGTCTTCTTCACTCACCTCTTTACAATATAAAGTCATCACTGACGCGTCCAGTGCCGCCTCCTCTCCCCCTGCCTCCATGCACACACGATTCCTTCTCATATTTCCTTCTCTGAGCCACTAGTGTTAACATACATAATCCACCTTAATTTAATTAACTTTAATTGGCTCTAATGAACTTAAACAGAAAGGGAGATCAAAGACAAGGTTCACCCGTTCGCAGTGAGTGCAGATAGGAGGTGTTGTCATAACAACACGATACATATCTACCACTGGAGGAAATTACTAAATGATACCTCCTTGATGGGCACTTTGTGGTCGCAGGCTGACCCTCACTTTGATGATTTGTCAGGAAGCCAACGTTCCTAAAAATAACAAGCAAGCTATTATGTGGTGAGATGTAATTTTAATGTATTATCCAGACTTTCATTCACAAACTCTGACCTTCACACCTCTATTGCTGGTATTAGGTCTAGCTTATAGGGTGGAGCTCTCCTCTAAGGAGTCTGCTGAACAACTGTGTGTTATTCTGTTTTCATAGAGGCTGATTTTAATAGCGCCTTCCTAGAGTATGACACGCCACTTTTTCATCCAAACTTTCTATTCACACGTTGTCCCACGCACAGATATTCTCTATGACCTTCCTAATTTATTTCTTTGCTTCCTTCTTTCTGCTGTCCCAATGTGTCCTCTCCCTTCCTGGGCGGTAGCTATCTGATGTGATGCAATCACAGTTTTATTGCCTCAAAGACACAGCCCAGGCTGCAAGGACAACAGCTTCACATCTTTCCCTGCTTTTCTTGCGGACACAAATTCCCTCCATCCCTGCGCACAGGTGTAAATGTAAGGGACAGAAAGATAGGTGCCACTGTGCTGTAGAGACACACAGCAGGGGTTTACACAGAGACCTTAGTCTGGACAAGCTTTTCCTTTTCACAGGTCAGTGGGGGAAAAAGGCAACAGTGTCCTTCCCTGCTCTAGGGTAAAGAGAACAAAGAGAGAGAACAATGAACAATGTCTAAGAAAATGATGGGTGGTTTTTTTTTTTTAAGTCCTTATAAACTCCTCCAGTCTGTATTTCCTTACGACTGACATTCACACATCATCTGCCGACTGTAAGCTAACATACTACATACGCAGGGTGAACACAGCGCTGCGTTGTGTGATCACCGTGCCTGTGGAAAGAATTGGGCTTTTCATGTGTCCTGAAGAACAAGTAGGGCTATGTCTGGGTGTGTCCCAAAATATGGCTAATGGAGATGTGGCTGTGATTTTGCATCTTTTCTTTTTTTTTTGTAATGTGAGCCTCATAAAAAAATGTGTGTCATCTGCCAACATCAAGGTGCACTGCTGGTTTAACTACAGAAAAGAAAGGAGTAGGACTATTTCTCCATTACATGACCACTTGACACTGCTGCATGAAAGGATGGAGGAGCTACGATAGCTCCATCTAACGAACAAAAGGGAGGGGGCATAGTCATTTCACGTTAAAAAAAAAAGCTAGACATATGCATTTATTGTGTTCCATTGTCTTTTTTGGACTCTAATCTCTCTCCAGAGGAAATAGAGGTAGAAATCGAACTGTGTGGAAAGCGGCTATGCTCACCGCTACACCACCAACTTGATCTTGATCTTAAATTCAACATGAGAGATGTTCATCTCAAACCATCACGACTGAAGCTGCTGCTAATCCTCCAGCTGTCCATCAGTGACAGCTCAGTCTTGAACGTCTGGGATCATTAATGTGTGCTCGTGTGATACACAGAAACACATGAATCATCACGTAGTCTTCCAGCCCCAGATGACTTTTTTTTTCAGGTTCTGTGTGACAGAGAACTTTGAAATATTGCTTATTTCAAACAGTTTAGCTTGAAAATTGTTTATTACTACTATTATATCATGGTGGACGGTGTTTAAACAGCAGAAACACCTTTAAATGTGTTCCAGAAAAACAAAAAAGATTTAGTATTTATTCTTCGTTTTTTCTTCTTCTCTCCAGGAAACAGGAGCTGCTGAACATCTCCAACGTCCCTTTGGGAGAATGTCCCCCATCACCACCCCGCACTGCACCGCCCAGCATGAAGGTATGAGCAGCTAGACACACCTACGCATGTTTGCTAATGGTGGGATATGATATTTGTCTACATGTGTTAAATCAGCTGACTGCGATTGTCCTCAGTGTGAAATCCCTTTAACAAGCATGCAATTCAGAGACAGTGACAAACACCACTGTCACAAAAGTTCAAGAGAACATATTTGTGGACGTAAATAAAGCACGGTGTTAGTTCGGGCAGGCCAAAGCCAAGCGAAGCTACAATCCCGGCAAATCAGCTGATCTCAGTGCCAGTCCCCATCAGCTCATGGCTCAGCTGATTCTGGCTCTCTCTTGCAAATTATTGCAGATGAAAATAGCAGTTTTCCTACCGTTGTCCTGGCTAAATGTCAGGCGAATACAGGCTATTATGCTTTTACAACATCTGCTATCTATGCCACAAATTAAAACCTATAATTTTTTAAAGATTCAAATCAGGTTCATTATTTATATCTATTATTATATATTATATCTATTATTGCTCTCAGAGAACACAAACATGCTGATGTCATTGTGTGAACTCAGTCGCATGCCCATTTTGCTGTGACGGTTCCTCCAGGCGTGGAGTACTGTAATCCTTCTTTTTCCAATGTCTGCTTGCCATTAAAAAAAGGGATTACGTCTGGAGGCAAGCGGAATAAGAGCCTGAGATACAATGAATGCTCATCTGTGCCGCTAAATCTTGGCTTTATATTTTGTCTCGAAATTTTACAGGAAAGTGAAGGATGCGTTCTACAAGACATCCAGTAAAAGGAAATGTCTATTCATTTGAGTGTGCACTTTACCTTGGCTCCTGTTACTTTGACTGGCACTTGGAAATTTCCGTATATGACAGCACGAAGCGGTTTTCGAGGACCTGATCTCACTTTTCTTCCATGCTTGTCATTGTTTTGAGCTTCCTTTTGCAGATAAAACGTTTTGTTGTTAAAAATGAATTGTGATGTAAATTGAATCATGGTCTACTACAGTGGGACCCCATTGGGACCACAGTGGGAACCAAAGTGAAAAACAAAAATATGAGAACGTAGCTAAACTACAGATCTTGTAGATGATCATCTTCCTCAGGTGCTGTTACACTGACTCATGTGGTGTGAGGTATGATGTTGTCAGACACTCTCTCTGCACTACTCTCACACTAAAGCTGAAGATCTTTCTTTCTTTTTCCTTCAGCATGACAAAAAGAAAGAATACATTCTGTATGGAGGGAGATTAGCATGGTGAGGAAGTAGCTGATGGCTCCTGGTCAGGATAGCAACCTCAAAGCAAGCCATCATTACTGAGTCCTCTGAATGGGAGTTTGTCCACGGTGAGAGAGGAATGATTGAACTGAATTATGCTCTCAGAGGAATCATATGTGAGAGAAATTATGGAAGAAATATAACTCAAGACAGAAGGCATCAATTACCTTCTTGATGTGTGGCTGATTTCTTGTAATTATCAAACAGCAGCCTCCAATTTTGCTGTGAGCTAGAATGGCCTAATGGCGAGATACTCATCATCAGTCACACTGGCAGTGAACGTATGAAACATATAATTTTTTATAATTGCAGTTTACGGCAAATCCGTGCCTTTTGTGTAGAAACATTTGTCTCCTTTCTCAGATCGCAAAGCACATGTTGATAAAATCCGTTTTGTCAGCACCGTGTCGGCGCTAATCCTGCTTTTATCCATTTTTGTTTTTTAATTGTTAGATAGGTGCTCTCGTAAGAAGCTCTTTACGTGGTTAGGAAAAGCGTTTAAGGTTATAGGCGTCAGAGGACAGCTCACGAGCAAACGTGTTAAGGCAGCAGCGGCGGGAAAACTGTGTTTGCTCAAGTGATGCGTTTAAGTGCAAATCGGAGGTACTTCTGGTTTGTTGAGTATTTCCATTTCTGCTGCTTTACAGTCAAAAGCCACTCACAAGCTTATATAACGTGTGTGATGTGAGTATTTTGAAATTCAGATCCAAAATGCTGAATGTTATAAACAAATAACCCCTTCTTGATCATCTGTAAATATAATATTATTCTGACATACATGCACACCAGCCACTTCATTAGGTAAACCTTGCCATTCTTTTTGACTTCTGAACTCCCTTAAACCGTGGAGGCACAGATTCAACGGTGTGCTGCACATCCGTGAAGTGAATCTCCCATTAAACCACATCCCAAAGCTGCTCTGGTGGATTGAGATTCGGTGACTGTCTAGGTCGTTTGAGAACAGTGAACTCCTTGTTTTAGTTTTGTGACATGTTCTCTTATCCTGCTTGGAGCAGCCATCAAAACATGGGCACACTGTGGTCAGCAACAATGCTCAGACAGGCTGTTGTGTTCAAACCATGCTGGAGCTAAGGAGACCAGAGTATGCCAAGGAACAAGTGGTTATCTGAGTTTTTCTTGCTTTCCTATCAGCTGAAAGCAGTCGGACCCATTCTGCTCTGAACTCTGACGTTAACGAGGCATTTTCATCCAGAGAACCACCGCTCACTTGGCATTTTCTCTTTTTTCATACCATTCTCTGTAAACCCCAGAGATGGTTGTGTGGGAAAATCCCAGCAGATCAGCATTTTCTGAAATACCCAGATCAGCCTGTCTGGCACCAACAACCATTACCTTTCTTTCTCCGTCTGATGCTCAGTTTGAACTTAAGCAGGCCATTTTGACCACAAATACATGCCTAAGTGCATGTGGTTGCTGCCATCTCGTTGGCCGATTAGATATTTGCTATAACAAGACAAAACGTTCTCACTCCCAAAGCGTAACATATTACCCTATGTGACAAATAGCCGGGAAGTTACGCTTTCGGCCACCCAACACATTCCTATGTTACGCATTCGGAAACAGGAGGAATCATGAGAACCATTTGGACTGAATCTACACATGTACATTTATTTAGTTTCTCCTCATGAATTGCTTTGCAAAACACTATCTAACACGATTAAGGTTGTGGTAAAGGTTAGGGTTAGGGTTAGGACTGGAATACACTGCTGGAGCGTGTGTTACCGCCGGGAGCGTCATTCTATTGGATTCCATCCACAATCAGGCGCATATCATAGGGACACGGCAGGTTACCTTTCGCCCCTGGGACGCCTCGGGATGTGACAAATCGTCGGCATGTTACGCGTCGGGAATGAGAATGCTCTGAACAAGAAGTTGAACAGGTATACCTAACAAAGTGGCCCATGATCAATTTATAAGTTAGCATACTAAGTAGTTATGTATTTGGTGGTTTAACTCTAATTTATCCACACCATTGTACAGCAGTAGACTGGCTTAGGGAGTGTATGCTAAAACAGAGACTGTATAGTTTGTGCCTGGAATTTCTTCCTTACAGGTGATCTAATGTTTGTATTTGTACAATACTTTATTCAGGCACTTCCTTTTTGACATTAATAATGTGTATGGATGCTGATAGTCAACAGTCTTCAAAGAGAGCAACACCAAACTTGGCAATACCTTGGATGACTTACAGTGTGTGTGTGTGTATGTACTTGTTTAGGCATCTTTGAGAGGACAGAAAATTGGCATGTCACTATACTTGTGAGGACCAACAGTCTTATAAGGACAAAATGCCTGTCCATACAAGTTTTAAGGCATTTTTGAGGCTCAAAATAAGGTTTTAGTGTCAGATTTACAATTGTGTTATTGTTAGGTTTAGGGTAAGGCTAAGCGTGTGTGTGTGTGTGTGTGTGTGTGTGTGTGTGTGTGTGTGTGTGTGTGTGTGTGTGTGTGTGTGTGTGTGTGTGTGTCAGACACATAAACAAGGGCATGACCTGTTTTGCTTTGACAAACAATTCAGTTTGCTGCCTTACTTGATTTTCCTGTTTAAGCTTTAGTGGCCATGTTTGAAGGCAAAACAGACATTATAAATGTGTGGGAGAGGGAAGAGCTCTTCTAAAATGTAGAAGGAAGGGTAAGAATAAGAGGAAGGCAGGGACACTTAAAGACTCAAATGTTTTGGTTGCCCTTCTCAAGGTAAGTCTGCACTGGTTACCATGCAAGTCCCAGCAGTTTGATGTGTAATGGGGAGTTTTTTCAACTTGGCGCGCAAGTTTATGATGAATGAATGTAGGTTAGTAAGTTTCTACTCATACCAACTTATCATTTCAAAATCAAAGCAAGTGAACTTTAACTGAAGCTATCAGACATGTGTTCAAACTTTACTGTTATTGCCGCTAAGTTAATCAGTTACCTCGTCTTGCAGCTAATATTTGTTTATATTGTGACTTCAGAAATAGGCGCATGTCACATCGAGTCAAACTTCAGGTCCTCAAGTCACTGCAGGAGAAACAACCGCAGAGGCGCTTAGTGTTATGAGTGAGGTAGCGGCATCCTCTGCACCCTCTTAAACTTTCTACAGTTTTGTGCCTTCTTAATAGCTGCTTTACACCCACGTGTGCAACATTTTGCAACCAGAGAGCTAAAATATCACATTTACACATGCGTGTCAGTTCAGCTGCGTGCCATTGGGCCACAAGTGTGACAAAGCCGAGCAATGCTGAGAGGGGTTTTTTTGGGGAGGGGGTTAACAACGCGTTCTCAACTCTCAACGGTTGGATTTCATGTACACCTGATAGCTGAGAGGTCAGGGCTTTTAGTTTCGGTCCATCCCTTCACCCAAAAAGGCTGTGCATCTAATTAATGACTATTCAAATAGAAATGCCATGCAAATGCTGCAGATGTAATGTTCTGATATTTGGAAAAGAATAAAAATATATTTATGAGAGAAAGCAGAAGAAGAATGTGAGCAAGTTCAGTTCCTGTTTACTTTTTTTGTGCTTTGTCATCATTTCTGTCAGTGTCTGGGTGGTTGTGTTCATGATTAGCGTGAGTATGTGTGAATTCTAGCTACCAGTGAGTCTGCCAGTCATTGAGTCAGTCAGGCAGACTGACAGGCTGATCGTGGCAGCCTCCACAGGTTGCCATGGGAAATAAGATATCCAGATGTCACCGGGCTAACACAGAAAGAGTGAACGAGTGCGAGCAGGAGAGAAAAGGCAAGAAAAACTAAGAGAGAAAAAGGCTAATAAAAGAAAAGAGGAAATGACTGAGTAATAAGAGAGTATAGGGGACAGATTAGGAGAATGACACACTGAGATTAGAGAGCAACGGTGAGAAAAGGGAAGTAGGCATGTAGAGATATGTTTTAGACTGACAGTGGAACAGAAAGGCAGATATGGCTTCCTTGTCTTTGGACTTGTCTGGACACCATTGGAGGCTCAACATGCTGTCTGCACTCCCAAGAGCCCATTGGGACGCTGCAAAGGTGATCTGCTACAGCGTGTCTTTTTAGCTGCCCTGGGCACTGCTCAATGTAGCAAAAACTCCTTCACATGTGCCAGCATGACTCTAGCTGTCAAATATAATTAAAGTAGGCATTACACGACTTTGTTTGTTTTTGCAGAAGCAGTTTAAAAAGGAAGCACAACACTGCAGTTATAGAGTTGATGATGAGAGGCGCTCAACTTCTGTCTGTGTTTAAACCAGTTTTTTTTAATGGCAAGGTTAATTTGGGGTCAGAGATCAGTATCTCCTGTGATGTGAGTCAAAGCGCTGATGCGCTCACACACACTTGTTACCTAAAACTGTCCATGCATTGCTTTGCACGCTATATATGTGTCAAAATCTGAGCATAAGGCCATTATCACCCTTGCAGCTTGTTAATGTGGCAAGGCGGAGACCCCGTGGGAACAGGGCGGTGTGTGTGTGTGTGTGTGTGTGTGTGTGTGTGTGTGTGTGTGTGTGTGTGTGTGTGTGTGTGTGTGTGTGTGTGTGTGTGTGTGAATGCACTTAAGGAAGCTGGTTTGTGTGTTATGTAGTATGTGTTGCTCTTTGAGGAAGTGGTTTTTTATCAGTGTGTGAGCGCGTGTGGGTGTGAAAGACTGACCCAGCCCTCTGTGACGCTGCAGAGCTGATCCCGTGGAGGGGAGGGAGCGGCACAATCTACTCTTGCAGATGAATGTTATCAGTGTGAGGGCTTTAAATGCAGACGTTTAGGTTGAGCATTGAGTGTCAAAACACTTGTGTGAGGTGTAAATTGAAGCCAGCCAAAGGGCGATGATTGAACTGCTGCCGGCTAAATGGTGTCAGTAGCTTGTCGCCCTCTGACAGTCAGAGTTTAACTCTCTTTCAGCTTGTTTTAGATACTTTGTAATCTATTTCTGTCTCTGTTCCAGTCTGCAGAGTTCTTCGACATGCTGGAAAAGATGCAGGTATGACGAAATTTTCATTCCTCTGAATGCCATTTCCTTCTCTGCTGCTGTCCCTCTATCATTTCCTTATTTCAGTATCTCTATTTCCTCCATTCTTTCCCTATCTTCAGCCAGCACTACTGAGCTATAGTAGAGAGGGTTTTTTTGCCATAAAAAGGTTCCTCCTATCACCTTGTTTTTCTTTGACCAAAATCAGCTTTAACATATACTTGAATAGGGCTCACGCTGATGATTTAATCACTGAAAGTCGGCGCTGCGTGTGTCTTAGATTGGATAATAGGCATGCAGGCGGCAGTGAACAGCCACACAAAGATCTGGACTGGCATGACTATTTTCTCCTTCTCTGTGTGGAATACATTGATTTTATTTTTGTTCTGAACAAAGGCTGTCTCTCTCTGTGTGTTCGACCACTTTGTGCCCTCCACAGGGCCCTAAGGGTGCAGGCTTTGAGTTGTCTGACGACAGATGGGGTTGGGCGAGGGGGGTTAAAAAGGGTGAGGAGGAAGAGAAGTAAGGTAGGAAAGAAAACATACCAAAAAGGGAGCATATGACCATAGGAAGATTCAGACAGAGATAATTGCTCATGCGGGTTTATTATTAGATGTCCAAGACGTGAATTATTAGG
Organism: Astatotilapia calliptera; assembly: GCF_964374335.1. Classification (NCBI taxonomy): domain Eukaryota; kingdom Metazoa; phylum Chordata; class Actinopteri; order Cichliformes; family Cichlidae; genus Astatotilapia; species Astatotilapia calliptera. Next base: position 30,051,913 of record NC_137435.1, read on the forward strand.
TGGTCATACTGGGAACCGTTAATAGGTTAAAAATAGAAAGCCCCATACTTTTAAGTCATTAGACTTTCTTCGCTCAGGATCCAAGAGGTGTGAACTGACCTGCAGCTGAAAGTTAAGGAATGCCAGTTTTATCCAGTGACCCCTGAATGCACCATATTAAATACCAGAAAAGCTCCCGCCAACAAAATTATAACATTTCCATTTGTTTCTTTTAAACTTTCTTTGAGACTGCTGATGATTTGTGTTTATTTTTTTCCTTCTATTGTCAACGAATCCTTTAAAAAGACCAAAACAAACAATTCTTTGCATCCAAAGCCTGAAATATGATATTCCCCCACACTGTGGGACTCTACTGGCGCTCAAAAACTCAATGAGCATTGACTGACTTGCCGGCCTCTGTAGTTCATTTTAGGTCAGTCTCATGTGCGCAGCCTTTTCTGATTATTGCAGTGAGTATTATTCACTGTACCACATACGAATTGATCCACTGTTGAAAATATTCTTTACAGTATCAGTAACAGCAAGTAAGACTGCCGTGTGGTCTATTTACAGTTAGAGAAACACAGCATCGTGTAAGAGACTGAGTCAAAAACAATGTAAAATAGCATCTGTGTTTAGAATAGAAGTAAACAGAAATAGCTAAGAGGAGACAAGGTGTGAGATGGTAAGTCAGCGTGAGGGAGAACCTGATTGAGGACATCACTGGAGTTATTTAGAAAGTGTAACTAGAGGATGACGACCCCCTAAGCAGCCTGATGATCAAAGAGTCACACACGTATGCAGAGTGAAACTGGCAGCTCGTCGGTCTTTGCTGAAGCTCAGCTTGCATTGACCTTCTCGTCTGGGCTCTGAACGTTTGGAATCAGGCTTTCAAAGTGTGTTCCTGATGATGAAGGTCACTTTTTTCTTTTTTTTTGCTCCCCATCTCCGGTCCACTCCCTCCTTTCCTGTTCTTTTGTCAGCTTCACCAATTTTCACCCCTCTCTCTGCTTCCTCTGCCTTTGGCTTTTCTGTATGACCAAAAATCGAAGCCTCTGAAGACTCTTTCTGATCAGTGTCGTACTGTTGACACTGACTCCCTGCTGACTGCAACAGCTGCTCCATCAGTATGCACTCAGACAGACATAAACCACTACAGATTAGACTTAGAAGTGTGTGCAAACACTTGTATGTGTGTGTGTGTCGGGGTTGCATTTGCACTCTTCAAATGAATTCTGCCTGACTCTTGGTATGATTGGTGGCAGTATAAGCGATGGCGGTGGCGTGGTGGTGGTGTGTATGCTAAGAGCTGTGAATCTGCACACATGCATTTATTTCCTCACTCTTATTCTCAGTCATGTAGATGAGCTGTTCCACTGGGCCTGTAGCATAATTGGCCAATTTACTGTGTGTACTAGATTGGCTTTTCGTAGCTGCATATATTTGCACTGCGCTGCATACTATGAAAAAAAAGGCTTCGGCCTGCGCCTCAGCGTTTCTGTGTTCCAACAAATGATAATAACAAGTGAAGAAAGGAACACTTAGTGTGTGGAAGCTGGATTCAGAGAGGGGATGACTAAGTGACTGCATTACCTGTGTGCGCTCGTGCATGTGTGTGTGTTTGTGTTTGCAAGAGAGTATATTAGCACGTATGACTCACTCTGTTTTCACCTGTCAGCAGATGAGACAGTCTGAAGTCTGAAAACAAGAATGTTTCTGCACCCTTTTGGAACATTGCACAAATAAACTGAACTTGTATTTTTTTTAAATTCTTTTTTGACCTCTTGTGCTTTTCCACTCTTATGCTGCGATTGGACTTTAATAAGGTCCCTAAAGCTGAAGAGACCAAAAAATGGAAGGTGTGACTCGATACACACTTGTTGATATCTTCTCTGTGGGTCTCATTAGTGTGTCTGTGTGTGTCACCATTTATTCTGCATGCTGTGCTTCATTGCTGCACTGCTTTGCTCTGTGGTCGGACTCCTCGCCGCGAAGGAATTCTGAACACCCCGTGAATGTTTTTCAGACTTTTCTCAGGGCTTTCAAAGTGCAAAAATCCATAACCCCCTGATCAGATTGATTATAAGTTGAATGAACTCCAGCTGTCAATTGATCCTCTCCGGCCTGCCAGAGTTGCTGGCTCCTGCTGCCACAGAATATAAATGACTGGCTGCCCGGAGCCCTGCACCACCAACAATGCAGACAGGCCTCAGCAGTATTTTAGAGGTCACACTGGAGCTGGGCTAGCAGTGCCAAAGGCACACAGCTCTAAAATCTCAGGGGCCACTGAATCAAACACACTCCCTCGCTGATGTTTGCTGATGACTTTGCATTTTGCGTTGCATCATCGCCCCGACGTTTATTTAGTATCGTGAGCTGCGCTCCCCTTTCGCACCTGTGTTTGTGGATGTGCTTGGATCTGTTTCACCGTCGCAAAAGTCAGTGAAGTTCATACAAGTTAAAAGTGTTACTGATGGTGTGTGCATATGTGTATGTATGTCTGTCCTCTTTTCTTTTACAGGATGACTATATTCCCTACCCACGGATAGAAGATGTGAGTCATTTCTAGCTCATCTTTCACTCAGCCATAATGCAAAACATTTGCAACCTTTGGCAAAACATGAAAAGCACACACTTTTTTAGTTGGTTATGTTTTATGTTGGTTTATGTTACACGCAAGGTCCTAGAGAAAGGTGGTCCATACCCCCAGGTAATCCTGCCCCAGTTCGGGGGTTATTGGATTGAAGATGTGGAGGCACCGGCAGGAACTCCATCTTCCTCAGAATCTAGTTTCTGTGAGGAGGAAGACGGAGGAGAGGGCATGAGCCCCGGTGGGGGGCACAGCTACCGTCTGGAGTGCAACAGCACAGCCCGTGCCTACCGCAAACACTTCCTGGGCAAGGTTAGTGCAGTCATGTCAGTTTGTACCAAGCAGTGCGAGTCTTTAAAGTCTAAACTGCACCTTTCTCCCTCGCTTACCTCCTTCTCTGTATCCATACACCCAGGAGCACATGAACTACTATTGCACCAGCAGCAGCATAGGCAACCTCATCATGTCCCTGAAACACGAAGAGGCTGAGGGACAGGAGTTCCTGCGCATCATGCTCAGGTACAATCAGGCAAAGGCAGCAACAGTAGCTTCACTTCACATATTATAAGTTCAGGATTTAAAGTCTGATGTGGTTTTCCTTCATGTTCCTGTTAGTGATGGGCTAAACCAAAAATACCTGCCATAGCGTGATAATAAGAGCGAAAGGAGGATGAATGAAAACCTGTCCTGGCCTAGTGCCAGTTCATTCAGATTCTTCTAAAACAAATGTTGTGGCAAAAATCAATCCATCCACACGACCCAAATGCCATTCTCAAACATTTGCGCTACATTTTTGTGACATTTCTGTCTGAACCACAGTCAAGCTCCAATTAATTATTCGACAAACCTAAAACCCCAAAGAAACACAAACACTGTTGGCATGGCTAAAACACACTAATAACCCAGGCCTCCATTCTGTTTTATTGCAGCTCTGTGCACTCCATGTTTGCCAAATTTCATATGATTTTGTTGCTCTGTGATGAATGTTTTTTGCTATTATCACAGTTGGTGACATTTTGATTAACGGGCGAGCAAAACAAATAGGGTGAGGGACCAGACAAAGAGCGATTCATAAGACCCTTATGAAAAGGAAACCGAGGGAACAGTTTACCCTGCCCGGGATAGGGTTACCGGGGCCTCGCCCTGGAGCCAGGCCCGGGGAGGGTGCCCGAGGGCGAGCGTCTGGTGGCCGGGCCTTAGTCCATGGGGCCCGGCCGGGCACAGCCCGAAGAGGAGACATGGGCCCATCCTCCCGCAGGCCCACCACCTGCAGGAGGCGCCATAGGGGTCGGGTGCATTGTGTGCCGGGTGGCGGCCAGGAGCGGAGGCCCTGGCGGACTGACCCCCGGCTGCCAAGACTGGCAATAGGGACATGGAATGTCACCTCTCTGGTGGGGAAGGAGCCTGAGTTAGTGCGTGAGGTTGAGAGGTACCGGCTAGATATAGTCGGGCTCACCTCTACACATGGCTTGGGCTCTGGAACCAGTCTCCTGGAGAGGGGCTGGACTCTGTCTCAGTCTGGAGTTGCCCTTGGTGAGAGGCGGCGGGCTGGGGTGGGTATCCTTATATCCCCTCGGCTTGCTGCCGGTACGTTGGGGTTTTTCCCGGTGGACGAGAGGGTTTGTTCCCTGCGCCTTAGGGTCGGGGAACGGGTCCTGACTGTCATCTGCGCTTATGCGCCGAGTGGCAGTTCAGAGTACCCAGGGGGGGGGGGGGGGGGGTGCTGGAGGGTGCTCCACCTGGAGACTCTGTTGTCCTGCTGGGAGACTTCAATGCTCACGTGGGTAACGACAGCGAGACCTGGAGGGGCGTGATTGGGAGGAACGGCCTCCCTGATCTGAACCCGAGCGGTGCTCTGTTATTGGACTTCTGTGCTAATCACAGTTTGGCCATAACGAACACCCTGTTCGAACATAAGAGTGTCCATAAGTGCACGTGGCACCAGGACGCTCTAGGCCGTAGGTCGATGATCGATTTTGTAATCGTATCAGCAGACCTGCGACCATATGTTCTGGACACTCGGGTAAAGAGAGGGGCTGAGCTGTCAACTGATCACCACCTGGTGGTGAGTTGGATCAGGTGGCGGGGGAAGACGCTGGACAGACCTGGTGCACCTAAACGCGTAGTGAGGGTGTGCTGGGAACGTCTAGCAGAGGCCCCAGTCCGCGAGATCTTCAACGCACACCTCCGGCAGAGCTTCAACAGCATTCCGAGGGAGACTGGGGACATTGAGTCCGAATGGACCATGTTCAGCGTCTCCATTGCCGAAGCTGCTGCATTGAGCTGCGGCCGCAAGGTGGTTGGTGCCTGCCGTGGTGGTAATCCCCGAACCAAATGGTGGACACCAGAGGTGAAGGGAGCCACTAGGCTGAAGAAGGAGTCCTATCGGGCTTGGTTAGCCTGTGGGACTCCGGAGGCAGCCGACAGGTATCGACAGGCCAAGCGGAATGCGGCTCGGGCAGTGGCTGAAGCAAAAACTCGGGTGTGGGAGGAGTTCGGAGAGGCGATGGAAAAAGACTTTCGGACTGCCTCGAAGAGATTCTGGCAAACCGTCAGACGTCTCAGGAGGGGAAAGCGGTGCTCTACCTGCACTGTGTATAGTGCTGGCGGAGCGCTGCTGACATCGACTGAGAAAATTGTCAGGCGGTGGAAGGAATACTTCGAGGACCTCCTTAATCCCACTGACACGTCTTCCGAGGAGGAAGCAGAGTCTGGGGATGAGGGGAATGACCCGCCAATTTCCGGGGGCGAGGTCACTGAGGCAGTTAAACAACTCCTTGGTGGCAGAGCCCCTGGTGTTGATGAGATTCGCCCCGAGTTCCTGAAGGCTCTGGACGTTGTAGGGCTGTCCTGGTTGACACGCCTCTGCAATGTTGCGTGGAGATCAGGGGCAGTACCTGTGGACTGGCAGACCGGGGTGGTGGTCCCCATCTTTAAGAAAGGGGACCGGAGGGTGTGTTCCAACTACAGGGGGATCACACTCCTCAGCCTCCCTGGGAAAGTCTATGCCAGGGTGCTGGAAAGGAGAGTTCGTCCATTAGTCGAACCTCGGATACAGGAGGAACAATGCGGTTTTCGTCCTGGTCGCGGAACACTCGACCAGCTCTTTATCCTCTCCGGGATACTTGAGGGTGCATGGGAGTTTGCCCAACCAGTCTACATGTGTTTTGTGGACTTGGAGAAGGCATTCGACCGTGTCCCTCGGGGTGTCCTGTGGGAGGTGTTGTGGGAATATGGGGTGTCTGGCCCATTGCTACGGGCCATTCGATCCCTATACAACCGTTGCAAGAGCTTGGTTCGCATTGCCGGCAATAAGTCGGACTCGTTCCCGGTGGGTGATGGGCTCCGCCAGGGCTGCCCTTTGTCTCCGGTTCTGTTCATAATTTTTATGGACAGGATTTCTAGGCGCAGCCAAGTGGCGGAGGGCTTTCGCTTTGGTGGCCTCAGAATCTCATCTCTGATTTTTGCAGATGATGTGGTTCTGTTGGCTTCATCGGGTGAGGGCCTCCAGCTCGCACTGGAACGGTTTGCAGCCGAGTGTGAAGCAGCGGGAATGAGGATCAGCACCTCCAAATCTGAGGCCATGGTTCTCAGCCGGAAAAGGGTGGAGTGCCCACTCCGGGTCGGGGATGAGTTCCTGCCCCAAGTGGAGGAGTTCAAGTATCTCGGGGTCTTGTTCGCGAGTGATGGGAGAAGGGAGCCGGAGATCGACAGACGGATTGGGGCTGCAGCTGCAGTAATGCGGACGCTGCACCGGTCCGTCGTGGTGAAGAGGGAGCTGAGTGTAAAAGCGAAGCTCTCAATTTACCGGTCGATCTACGTCCCTACCCTCACCTATGGCCACGAGCTGTGGGTAGTGACCGAAAGAACGAGATCGCGGATACAAGCGGCAGAAATGAGCTTCCTCCGAAGGGTGGCTGGCCTCTCCCTTAGAGATAGGGTGAGAAGTTCGGCCATCCGGGAGGGGCTCAGAGTAGAGCAGCTGCTGCTCCACATCGAAAGGAGCCAGCTGAGGTGGTTCGGGCATCTGGCAAGGATGCCCCCTGGGCGCCTCCTGGGTGAGGTGTTCCAGGCATGTCCCACCGGGAGGAGGCCCCGGGGCAGACCCAGGACACGCTGGAGAGATTATATCTCTCGGCTGTCCTGGGAACGCCTTGGTATTCCCCCGGATAAGCTGGAGGAGGTGGCTGGGGAGAGGGAGGTCTGGGCCTCTTTGCTTAGGCTGCTGCCCCCGCGACCCGGCCCCGGACAAAGCGGATGAGGATGGATGGATGGATGGACAAAACAAATAGCATAATGCTTTGTTGTTACGTAGCCATTGTGGGTGTTGCACAGAGAACTGTAGCCAGGTGATTGCTAATCTTCTCTATGACAGATGACTGTGATAATGCTAGTGTTATGAGCAGCACTGCTACATTTAGAGTCAATGAGCCCAGTGACTTTATTTTTTCTTCAATTCGAAATTGGTTAAAATGATTAGTTCACATTTCCTCATATTCTTCCTTAAGTTTCACAGGGACAGTGAACTACATGGACACTAGGAGTTAACTAGAAATCTCTTTGATGGAACAAATTCTTGAACGGTCCTATAAGTCCTTTTACATTCAGCCCATTTTGAGTGGGCGGGGCCAGTAAAATTCCCATTTCTGTCAGTGTAAGAACTTTAACTGCCCATTTAATCCCCATTGGGTTTAAAGTGCAACAAACAATTGTGTAAAATAAGAGAAAAAGTTACGCAGCTCCCTGCCCAGACTGTACTGTAATTATAAAATAAAGTTTTTGTTCATTCACATTTTGCATTTTTTTTAACTGTGGGACCACTGTAAAAAATTGACATGTTAATTTTTTATTTTTTTTTAATCTGTCACACAATTACTTTAGTGTCCTATGAAATGCCATAGATGAGTTCTTAATCAGTAGGAAAACTTATGAAAACACAGTTAAAAGTCCAAAATGTATGCCCTCCAATACATTTTCCAAAGCCATCCAATGGGCCGGATCAGAGTCTTTGCCAGCCCGATTTTAGTCCACGGGCCTTATGTTTGACATCCCTTCTCTATGTGGATGACCAATTTATATTCTTCTTGCAGGTCGAGGACCAAAACAGTTCACGATAGGATCTCTTTAGCAGGGATCAACCAGCTGCCCAGCGTACCACAGATTGCCAAGGTAAGATAGAGCTCACAGGTACACCAGGTTTAAAGGCAGACAGTCTCCATGCACATATAGCAACATCAAAACATAATGGCACATATTCAGGGAGGTATGGTGAACACCTGAGCGTGAGGGAGAAGGAAAGACTTTCGTAATCACATGTATTATTTCAGAATAGCACTTCTCACAAGTAATAACTGGACAAAAATTGCATTAAAGAAGTCAAGGTAACAGGAAAAAATGTTGAAGTGGAATTGTTCCCTTCCTGTTATATTTCTTTTTGCTCTCTGACATGTGACTGATTATTATTATCTCTAAGACATTTTCTGGTACATTGGATTAGTGCTCCTTTACAGTAATCCTTCTTCTCTATGTTTTTTCATCTGTTAGGTCTTTTGTGATGATGCCACAGGGCTGAAGTTCAACCCCGTCCTGTACCCACGGGTGAGTTCATCCTCAGTTCCTGCACTGCAACCATCATCACACCCAGTGTGACCTGAGCTCCTCCGTCCAAGGCAAATATTCATTCAAGCTGAAACGGGGTAGCTTTTCCAGTCCCTTACGTCTCCTGAGACACAAAGGGGGGCAGTATAGCTGAAAGGACATTTAATTATAGCTGCCACAACTTTACACCAACGTTCATAAATAACTTTTCATGAATTTTCATATCTATAAATATTTGATGGCTTTTATTTAAAGCCCGTGGCTTTTGTAGACATTTGAGCTTTAATTATTTTTTGCCAGCATCACCTGCCTGTCCCTACACATTGGATTTCATTAACTTTTCAACCTCCTAAAATTTTATCCACAAAAACACGTCCTTCTTGTCACATTTTACCCCCTACTTCCTGCCTCTCTAACATCTGCCCTGCGCAGTAAGCATATTAGTCAAGAAACGATTGATGATACCGCAACTCTCTAAAATGAATTTGATGGATCTGTTCCTCCTCCTCCTCCTCCTCCTCCTGTGAGCCTGATGGAGGAGTGTGATGGAGCATGCTTTCAGCCTGTGCCTCAGGGAAGGAAAAAAACCATCTGTGTCTCCGTATGCAAGAGACAGCAACAGGATCACTGCCCTCGCTGGGGGCTGCTATACAGTTTGTTGCATGACAGCCTTACATAACATGGACCCAATAAAACCGGCCCTGGAGACGTGTTATAGAGAAGGAAAACACTTCTTTTTTTAAAAGTGTACAACTTATAATCATAGGAAGAAAGTACGACTTTTCCTCTGTTTTGTTTACGTACAGGGATCCCAGTTAATAGTGGCTTACGATGAACATGAGGTGAACAACACGTTCAAATTCGGAGTCATCTACCAGAAGTTTGGACAGGTGAGCTATTTTAATTATCTTCCGCTTACTTTACATGTACCCTTTTATCTCATCTATCTTTCTCTTGTCTGTCCTTCACTTTATGTGCACGTATGTGTTTTCCTCCTCAGACATCAGAAGAGGAGCTATTTGGAAACAATGAGGAGACGCCAGCTTTCAAGGAGTTTCTCAGTATCTTAGGAGACACGGTTGAACTGCAAGATTTTAAAGGGTGAGGGTAGTAAAATGCAGTTCACTGGCATAAAACTTGTAGAATAATGTGAGAGAAAGTGGCAGGAAGAAAGGATTCAGTCAAATTTAAATGCAAAGAAACGAGTGAGTCTAAAAGAAGGAACCTTGGGCTTATTACAGTGAAGAACATGGCGAGCTTTAATTACTGTAACCTTGGAGCAATTTGTCCGGACTCAGCATGCAACGTGGGTAAACTGCTTAGTGCAACAGATTTGTGCAAAGAAAGTGCCACATGGACAGGTAATCAGAGCTTTGTTTATTGTAAGGTAAGGGGGTGCCGCAAGCTTTCTCCTATAGGGTTACACTTGTTGCTTTTACATAAGGAGACTATAAATTGTAGCTGACACATCACATTTGAATGACACTGGAGCCAGTTAGGCTTAAAATGTGATGACGGGATGTGTAAAATGCATGAAACAGAACCTTGTAAGTGAAGGCTGGAGGCTGCACAGAGAACATGAGCGCTCTGATCCTGTGACAGGTTCCGTGGTGGGCTGGACGTGTCCCATGGACAGACGGGGTCTGAATCTGTCTACACCGTCTTCAGACAGAGGGAGATTATGTTCCACGTGTCAACTAAGCTTCCCTTCACCGAGGGTGATGTTCAGCAGGTACCACGGCTTAATTCTGCCTTTATTATTGTTATACTGAATGCATGTGTGGATTTAGCTGCCAAATGGGGCACTTGAGCCCAGAAATATCAATATTAAATTGCTTTTATTCAAAGGCACTGAATTCAGATTTGATCCCTTGTTGGAAGAATGGTTGAGTTAAATGCACTAGATCATCTCACAGCTATTAAAGAGGACTTTAAAAGGAGCACATTCTTGCTTTTATGCCTCTGGTGCTGATGGTGTATCTGATATTCAGGTGTTGGTGTTGTTCCTGGATCATCATATGATTAATGTTGATCCAGGTTTACTATTGCAAGTGATCAATCACATAGTTATTATGTTTTAGTCCTGCGACACAGAAAAGAACCTGCGGATGTCCACTCAGGAAAAAATCCAACAAAGGGAGCGTTTCGAGCCATCGTTGGGTTGGGGGTTAGGATTCAATCGTGGTTAGGGTTAAAGGATCATCTGGTGCTGATCTGAAGTTAATACTTGAACAAAGTTGACCTTTCTTGTGTCATCTATATCTTTCAGCTGGTTTCAAAAACTAAATAAAATGTTCTTTGGCTTCTTATGAAAAAACAAAGAAAAAAATAAAGGCGGATCAGTTACAAAACTTTTAAAATCCATTCATAAAAGGAGTAAAAGAGCGACTAGGTGGCCTAAAATGCTGTAGGCGTGCATTAAATCACTTATTAGCAAATCGTCACCCCAGTATAGTATATACCATATAATAGCTTAAATGCTACAGAGACTTTTGCTTTTAGTGTCTGCAGTGAGCTCTCAGTTTTGTGCTGAATCTCATTTTTCTGCAAACATGTTCTATTCTAAAGTTTTCAGTGTACAGGAAGTAGAAGGGAAAAAAATATGAGTAGCCAAAGATGAACAGCTTCATCAACGAGTGACCTTCAGTGTTCTTCAGACTCTGACAGCAGCATCCGCACTAAATTACAGTGGGGGCATGACTTGGGTACACACATAACTGCATGTATTCTAAGACACATGTCAAATCTTGTCTGGCACTTGGTGGACGAGGTGTGAAAATAGCAGATGCACAACCAAAATCTGCACACAGTGTTAAACCACTGACCTTTCTGGCCTTTCTATCATGCAAATGTATTATTTTAATGAACTCTAAACAATAAAATCTCCCCTCTGTTTCAGAGGAGAATTTTCATGAAGACTTTATGGACTTGCTATCAATGTAGCACGCTCCTCTCATTCTAATCCAGCACTGAGATAAGGCTGATGGGCCTTGCACTGGCAGTTATTAAATCTTGTGTTAAGATCTTTTCTTTTTAAACCTTCATTGTAGTCTTAAAGTGCTCGGTGACAATGAGCTTTGCCATCCTAATAAAAAACTAAATTGCTCTTATATAAGCCATCGCTGAGGGTTTGATGTGAAGTCTCTAAAATCCTCCCGAGAACCATATGACCCCTTCTTGAATTCAGGGGCTCATGCAGTGTAGAACTAGAAGCCATATCCCGAGCTCTTATTTTGAAAGTGTTCAAAAATAAACACATAGCAAAAACTGGTGACCCGAGGTAATTATTTCCTCCTCAGCTCCAAAGAAAAAGGCACATAGGAAACGACATTGTCGCCACAGTCTTCCAAGAAGAGCCCACACCGTTTGTTCCGGACATGATCGCCTCCAACTTCCTGCACGCCTACGTCCTGGTGCAGGCAGAGAACCCCTGCACAGAGCACACGACATACAAGGTACAAACAGGAAAATACTTCCTCTCCTTCCGTGTGTGCTGTAGTGGGCCGGTGGCCACAGTAACATGTGGCTGTTACTTGTTTTATGCTGACAGGTGTCTGTTACGGCGAGGGAAGATGTACCTTCATTTGGACCTCCCCTTCCAAACCCAGCCATCTTCAAGAAGGTGAGCGGCAGATGTGATCTCAGTATGAAAAGAAGCGCCACCAAGGCAGCTCGCTGTCTGGGCAGTATTTACTTTTAAGGGAATAATATTATATTTTCTATATATTGACTTTGTTTTCTTTGTTTTTTAAGAGGTTTGAGTGCAGTAAAAATCAGATAAGGGTCACAGGGCAGTAGATAATGGATAATAGGTACGATTTGCAAATAACTTGTCATAATGAATTAGAGCTTATTATATTATATATAATATTATACTACAGTATATTTCTAACTAAGCATGTCATTTGTTTTCACTTGAGACAAAGGGAAATGTGAGGTCAGAGGTCAAATGTGGCCACATTATATTTAAAAAATGATATTTAGAATTCCCCATATACTAGAATCATTTACCAAATGTTGCTAATACAAACAAAGGATGTATTTTGCAAATATAAGCACAGTTTTAAAGGTAAAAGTCATTTTATGAATGTTTGACCTTATTTGACCATAAAGAAGAGGTCAAACGGTACTTTCTATATCATTGCAGGACACACAAAAAATAGTTTTAAGGCTTTTTGTCATTTTTTGGTCAATAAATCATTGTAGACCTTGGTGGACTTCAAGGTCTCTACACCCCCAGTTTTTATCAGAGTTCCTTGAAAACCTTTTGAGCTGTTTACAGACAGAATAACACACACACACATGCAAACACTACCAAAAACACACCAGGCAGAGTCAACTTTTTGACCTTGACTCCAATGACTTGTGCTGACGAAAAGCTAAAGTTCACTGAAATGAACTGATATCCTTCGCTGGCAGCCAGTCACTCAATATGAAGAAGAAGAGTAGTGCTTTTGGCAGGAAATGATACGCTGACCTGCAGCACGGATTGCCTTTCAGTAAAAGGTATCTGCAGCATGTGAAAATACACTTTTTAGATTTCCAGCAGAGAGTTGGTTAGGAGATTGATGCCAATCTTAAAGTAGGTAAGAAGCTGTAGACTTCCTGTTCATGGAGAAAATGTCCAAAGGTAATATAATAAGAAAATACAGTCACAGGTATTCAGTATCTCTACAAAGTTATTGCTTAGTGAAGGATGAAAGATTTATTTCAGGATTCTGTCACAAAAGCAAAAGTCCAATGCAGAAAAAAATTAGAGACACTGGTTTCAGCATTCAGTCGATAATAAAGCTGCTCACTGCAGAATAAGAGGATGAAAAGGGGGAATTTGAGGCAGATGGGATTTTTAAATCATTTACGCTCATGATCACCACAGCACAATGAGCTGAGGCACTGTTGTCTGTATATCGTTAAGGTCACCTTTTCCTTTCCTCATTGTCACCCTCCCCATTCCTTGTTGCTCATCAACTTCCCTCCTCGCCTCTGTCGCTCTCTAGGGCCCAGAGTTTCGAGACTTCCTGCTGACAAAGCTGATCAATGCTGAAAACGCCTGCTACAAATCTGACAAATTCGCCAAACTGGAGGTGACACACGCGCGCACAGCTACACCAAAACACCGCAGCATGCCTTCGTTCCGCTCTGCCGATTCATCCCTAATCATTTTCCCGATGCGTTCCTGCTTGTGTGTGTGTGTGTGTGTGTGTGTGTGTGTGTGTGTGTGTGTGTGAACCGATTTCAGGGGCGAACACGAGCCGCGCTGCTGGACAATCTCCACGACGAGCTGCACAGACAGAGTCAAAGCGCGCTTGGTCTGGGCCAGGTCGGAGAGGAGGACAAGCTTGAGAACGGGGGACACGGAGGCCTGCTGGAGTCCTTCAAGGTGAACATGAGCCTAGACAAAAAGTACATCGTTCAATCCTTTCTCAGCTCTGTGACATTTATTTAATCACCGTCATTACAGCACAAGAGTGCCAGGTTTGCTCGCTGTAGGTCAGCGAAATGTCACAGGTCTGCAAGATGACTTGAGGCGTTAAACCATTGTTATCACAGACGCTCCTGGATTTCTCAGTGCTCGAGAATTTTGACCTTATACTCACAGTGTGTGTGCGTGTGTGTGTGTGTGTATTCAGTGTGAGCATGTGAACATGCAAAACGCTGCGGCGCTAAATCTGTATGAGACTGTGCCTTTCTCTTTATGAATTTCTCCTCTGCTTCCTCTCACCAGCCACCTAAATCTCTCTAGCCCATCACACCGCCATTGCACGTGCTCACTTGAATGTGTGTCTCTGTTTGTCGCCACGAAAATGTGTAACCAATGTAATCATTTGATTCTATCGCTCTTCGCAGGCGTTGTGGACGGCGGCTTTGCAGTTTGTGCAGTCGGTCCCAGGGGGCGCTCTTATTGTTGCTGTCGTGGCGGTTGCTGTGTATTACCTTTCTGTGTCACTGTAAATGCACGTGGGGGAATTATATGATGATAAATAAAGACGATCTCATATGATGTTGTTTGTGTGTGTGTGAATTTGAGCTGGTCATAGCTGAGGCAGATAGCAAAGGTGGGAAAAGTATCGACATTTGATTTGAATGTTACCGACCGGAAGTTATCATAAACTCCTTTTACATCAATGAACCAATGATATAAATAATGAGTGTAACACAGTTACAGTACTCTTTCTTCTCTAACTCACTTTCTCTTCTTCTTGGACAACTGCGCCCCCTTGTGGTCACCTTCTTGACACTGCCTCCCCCCAACTTCATTATTTCACACTGTTTCCATTACTTGCTTCTACTCCTTAACCTCCTCCTCTCCCTCATCATGAGCTCATCTCTCTTTTCTCCTGCTTCTCCAGAGAGCCATGCGGGTCAGAAGCCACTCCATGGAGACTATGGTAGGGTCTCACCGTCACAGAAGCCCCGGTGTAGGAGGTGGTGTTCCAGCCAGCCTCAGTGGTGGAGGTCTGCCGCAGAGCACCAGCGAATGCACAAAGAGCACCTTCACTGTGAGTTCACTTCAGCAAGATGTGACTTGAGCTAAAAGCTTTGGTTCTTGTTCATTTACTCATCCATATTTAATGTTGGAGGATTTTTGGGGAACATTTTTAAAGTGCTGCAATACTAAGAGAAGCCAAATTCTTTATTCTGTTATCCGCAGCCTCCTGTACTGTCAGCCAAGTCTCCCCTGAAGAGCCCTGTGAAACGGCGCTCGGGTCTCTTCCCCCGTCTCCACTCCAGCACAGAAACTTCTTCAGACAAACACACGCGTGGGTAGGTTAAAGGTCCCTGCATTCAGAAGTTACAGTCTTTTTAAACAGCTACCTTTTGACTTACGGATTTGCTTTTTGTATGCAGCGACCAAAAGTTTGCAGAGAGCTGCCTGCTGTCCCAGGACGTGAAATCAGAGACGTCATCCAATCCGAGCTCACCTGAGATCTGTCCCAACAAAGAAAGGTGAGACCCAAGCTGATTTTATCTAAAGAATACTTTAATACTTTAACATTACTGCTTAATGTTTGCTTTTTCACGTCAGTACAAATTTTACTCATGGTTGCTCCTCTGTGTTCTCCTCAACAGGCCATTTGTCAAGCTGAAGGAGTGCGGCGGCGGCAGGCAGAACATTTCTCGTTCTTCTTCCAGCACCAGCAGCTTCAGCAGCACCACGGGAGAAACAGAAGCTCTGGAAGAACTGGAGATGGTGAGCCCAAACTTTTATTCATTCATTTGAAAAGAACGAACGAACGAAAGAAAATGTGTTGTGCTGTTGAGAGTTACATTTTTAAAGTATAAGAACATTGAAGAGATGGTGCAGAAAGCTGCATCTGGTCTGAAGGAAAAATCGCACAAACTTGGAAGAGTTGGTCGGATTTGTGCAAGATGCATTAGGTGGCAATGGACAAATACAAACATACAGATGGTTACACCCTCGTGCAGCAAAGAGGATGCATGTTGAAGCACAAGACACAATAAGACAGCTGATCAAGTTGTTTTGCTAAGTCATCTACACAAGGCAGAGGAAGAATAGCAGCCTACGACATCATCTCAAAATAGTATTTCAAGTTTAATCTCGAAATTTTGACTTATTTTTTTTTCTTAATGTGGCCCTAATATTCTGTCGTATCTGTACGGAGTCAGAACCAAAGGTTTGAAGTTGTTGGTGGTGTCAGTGTCGTGGATGAAATAGTCTATAATTACTAAGAACTGCTTCGTAGTAAGCGCATGTCAATTATGATGATTGCAGCTCTACTTGATCGCCTTGTATCAGATAAAACCGCTTCAAGGTGTTATTTTATGTTACCTGAGAAACGCTGTGAGATTGTTCCTCAGTGTTTGGCAGGAGATCAGCTTGCACAGATGATCCCTACGCAGTAGAAACTCTCAGAGAGAGATAGAGACACGGCTTAAATGCCAGAGAAAACTGTTAAAGTAATCGTTAAGTGCCTGATGCAGCAGTAAAGTACACCAGCGGCCATCACAAGGGAGAATCTGATAGGCTGGATGGGAAGAAAAACGCAGTCTTTATTAGCTAATAGAGAGACTTGAAGCAGCAGATTAAAACTATTTGTAAAGTTTGTAGGGCTCAGTTCTTGTTTTTTTGTTATTTTACTTTTTTAAGTCCATTAGTTTTTACAACCTTTGGAACTATGTGAATTAGCATTTGTAGAGTCTTTATGCTACATTTAGCTCGTTAGCTAGCATACTAGCTAGCTAGCACACACACACACGCACACATACATATACACTCAACAAAAATATAAACGCAACACCTTTGTTTTTGCTCCCATTCCCCATGGGATGGACATAGAGACTTAAAATTCATTCCAGATACACAATATAACCATCCCTCCCAAACAGTGGTCACAAATCAGTCCAAATGTGTGGTAGTGGGCACATCTGCTATATTGAGGTAATCCATCCCACCTCACAGGTGTGCCACATCAGGATGCTGATCTGACATCATGAGTAGTGCACAGGTGTACCTCAGACTGCCCACAACAAAAGGCCACCCTGGAATGTGCAGTTTTGTCTCACAGCAAAATGCCACAGATGCCACATGCATTGAGGGAGCGTGCAATTGGCATGCTGACAGCAGGAATGTCAACCAGATCTGTCGCCCGTGCATTGAATGTTCATTTCTCAACCATAAGCCGTCTCCACAGGCGTTTCAGAGAATATGGCAGCACATCCAACCGGCCTCACAACCGCAGACCTCGTGTAACCACACCAGCCCAGGACCTCCACATCCAGCAGGTTCACCTCCAAGATCGTCTGAGACCAGCCACCCAGACAGCTGCTGGAACAATTGGTTTGCACAACCAAACAATTTCTGCACAAACTGTCAGAAACTGTCTCAGGGACGCTCAACTGCATGCCCGTCGTCCTCATCGGGGTCTTGACCTGACTCCAGCTCGTCGCCGTAACAGACTTGTGTGGGCAAATGCTCACATTCGATGGCGTCTGGCACGTTGGAGAGGTGTGCGCTTCACGGATGAATCATGGTTCACATTGTTCAGGGCAGATGGCAGCTGAGAATGTCCCAGTTCTTGCATGGCCAGCATACTCACTGGACATGTCACCCATTGAGCATGTTCGGGATGTGCTTGACCGGCGTATACGACAGCGTGTACCAGTTCCCACGAATATCCAACAACCTCGCACAGCCATTGAAGTGGAGTGGACCAACATTCCACAGGCCACAATTGACAATCTGATAGACTCCATGCGACGATGTGTTGCACTGCATGAGGCAAATGGTGGTCACACCAGATACTGACCGGTTCTGGGTCCCCAGACCCCCAATAGTGCAAAAAACTGCACATTCCAGGGTGGCCTTTTGTTGTGGGCAGTCTGAGGTACACCTGTGCACTACTCATGATGTCAGATCAGCATCCTGATGTGGCACACCTGTGAGGTGGGATGGATTATCTCAATATGGCAGATGTGCCCACTACCACACATTTGGACTGATTTGTGACCACTGTTTGGGAGGGATGGTTATATTGTGTATCTGGAATGAATTTTAGGTCTCTACGTCCATCCCATGGGGAATGGGAGCAGTAACAAAGGTGTTGCGTTTATATTTTTGTTGAGTGTATATATGTATATATTAGAGATGGACCGATCCGATATTACGTATCGGTATCGGTCCGATACTGACCTAAATAACTGGATCGGATATCGGAGAAAAATAAAAAATGTAATCCGATCCATTAAATATCACGAAAGCACCTCACAAAACTTGCAACACGCTGTAACTCACCTCAGAACGTTAGCACGTCGGAGCAGTATGCATCACGTGATAGAGCGGCTGTGGCATGCGGGACTTGTCGGTGGTCTGGATAGCATTTGGAGCTTCGCTAGCAACCCGGCATTTCATCTCCGACAAAGTTATCCCCGAGAGAAGTAAAGCAAGTGTGTAAGTCCATCTCTTAATGTTTGTAAAGCATTCCTGTGTTAAGCTTAACAAACGACTGCCTCTTCTTGCTGCTACTTCAATCATGAAACTGCTTAACGATCAGCTGATCGGCTTTTCTGTCGGGAGTACGTCTCTCTTGTTTGCTTTTGGCCCACTTTGCACCAGAAAGAGGAAACCAGCGGCTGAACAACAGCAGCACGTTTAAGCTCTATAAGCTGTTGTTAGAATTTATTTAATATTACTTTATACTCGAGGATCTTTTTCTACGTAGCTGACGGCTGGTAACTGTGCAGGGGCGGATCTAGCAAAGTTTAGCCAGGGGGCAGATAGGGCATTAACAGGGAAAAGGGGGCACAAAGACATACTTTTCTTTCTTATTCTCATTTAAAATGTCTAGCTTTAAATAAATAATTATCTGACAGCCAAAGTTTTAATTTGATGCAAAATGAATAGAAGTCCATTACTGTATATAGTAACTATTAAGTCTAATATATATATATATATACCCTAGTAAGCTATAGTACTTTTTCCTTTGTGAAGGTACCATCTGTGCAGTCTGCAATTTTGTTGAAGAAAGATGTTGAATCTATTTAATATTTCTTGAAAAATAATTGATTTCTGTGCATTTTTTTTCCACACTGCATCAAATTAAGGTTGATTACGTCGATTAAGCATCATGAGGTGGAGCGTGAGGGGTGGTTCCCTATTTTTTATTTATTTATTTATTTTTGTTGTTGCTGGGAGTTGGAACCCTATTAGTTAGGTTGCTTAATATTTATGCTAAGTACTCTTTAAAATACCAGAATAGGGAGGATGGTGTAGGTTTAAGTTTATTAGATTGATCAGTATTGCTGAACTATGAAATATTTTTTTTGGATACAGGTATAACAGAATAGCTTTAGTGTAGTTGTTGTTTTAAACTTGAGTATGAACTTATACAAAATGCAGCAAGATATTTAAAAAACAGTTTTGTTGATTAAAAAACACTATATCGGATTCATATCGGTATCGGCAGATATCCAAATTTATGATATCGGTATCGGTATCGGACATAAAAAAGTGGTATCGTGCCATCTCTAATATATATAGATATAGATATATATAGATATAGATATATATATAGATATATATAGATATAGATATATATATATTTCAAAACCTTTACCCCTAAAAAACTTCTAGGAGAGCTATTATGCTAATCTACTTTGAAAGCGCTCTGAGTGCTCAGATAGAGTAGAAAAGCGCTATATAAGAACAAGTCCATTTACCATGTTAACCTATGCACTGTCTCTCTAAAGCATTTTTTTCTGCTTTGGTGTGTTTATGATGTCTGCGAGAGTCGTGCTCACCTCAGTTTGTGTTTTTCTTGCGTCTGTGTGGGTTCTCTCCAACTACTCCACCCAAAAGCGTGTAGCTACTGGGGTTAGGTTGATGATTCTAAACTGACTGAAGGTGTGAATTGTTGTCTGTGTTAGCTAGCAAAACTATTTTTAACTATGAAGAATGCAGATTGACTCTAGTAGAATGCAGGAATCAAAATATTGAGTTAGAAATAAACTTAAGACACTACATCACCTATTTTAATCTAACCCATTTTATGATCATTTTTCCCTCCAAGCCAGCTCTACCCAACTCCTTGCAATGTTTCCCACTTTGCTGAGGGCCAAGTTAAATTCAACTTCAGCAAAATTCTGCTCCCTCGTTTCAGAGAACCTCTTTTAGCCCCCCACCCCCGTACGTCTGTGTCCATATTTAACTTTCGTCCTCCCGCTTTCTCTCCTTCCCTCAGGCCAGCCATCCACCCATAGCTTCTTCCTCTGCCTTCAGCCCCGCACTCAACATAGAAAGCCAAGGGTCCTGCACCCCTGTCATCATGTGCCGCAGTCCAACAGGTAAGCCTAAATTCACGACGCATTTGTGGACTAGCTTTTAGTCCAGTTTGAACAGAATGATACGCCAGAGGTGGATGAGTTCATTTTCTAATGAGCATTTCCTTTGTTTCCTTTCCGTCTCCTCCCTTTTTTTCCTTCCACAGATGGAAAAACTAAGACTTCACCGAGGTCAAACTTGAAGTTCCGCTTTGACAAAATGAGCCACTCATCCACGACTGTAAGTCTGATACTTGAACACTGCCTTGTTAAGGTTTTTCAGTAGGATATTTCCAACTTTTTGAGACAGAAGCTCCATAAAACTTTTAAAGAGAGAAAGTTCGACATTGAAATTAAGATAATTATGGCAGAACGCTGGCAGCGATGCCAAAAAGTCCCCTGGTGTGTGTGTGTCTGTCTGTTTTTTAACACTTTGTCTATCTTATAGACATCTCATTATCTCTGGAACTCTGTAATGTGACTGAAACACTCAAGCTGATGTTGGGTAATAAACCCGGACTGAAAGACGTGTGCTGAACGCTCTCTCCTCTTTTGTTTTTTTTTGTTCCCTCTTTTCTCTTTCAGTCTGAGTAGCTTTGAGTGGAACGGAAAAACCCCAACCTTGCACAATGAAGGGACAGCGCCTGCTGACAGAGCTGCAAAAAAATAAAACAACGACAACAAAATAAAAAAGTCACAACAACAACCACAAAATCACTGTAGAACTACTTCCCAATGCCAAGGATAACCTGAGAAGGTTACCGAGTCCCCCGCACACTAGAATCTAACTGAAACTACTGTGAGTATATAGGGAGGAGAAGCAGCTGACATTTTGGCTTTTGTTTCTAACCAGTCTTTAGCTACAGATTAGTCGATGCTCGCTGCACCGTTGCTCATCCACCTTTCATGAGGGTCTTTGGCGTGGCTGTGATACTGTGAGTTCAAGCCGAGCTCGGCTTTTTTTCCTCAAGCGTCTTGTTTGATAGAGAGAAACACGATGACCTCCTAGAAGAATTGTGACACGAGTTTATGGCCGAACTGTTAACCTTTATCTCACTGACTGTTGAGTGCCCAGTGGAGGAAGAAAAAAAGAAATCATTAGCCATCAGGATGTATTTGCCTTCGCCCTTGAACAGACGAAAACTGCGCACAGAAGACTCGCAGTAGCAAGACCTCGGAGGCGCCGCGGCTTGGAGTCTTCTCCACTGTGCTCTCTGAGCTTGTTCTTTGCATAATGTAAATGCTTTTTTCAGAGAACAAGTTTTGATTTCGCCGAGGCTTTTTGCAATCCCGCTAGCTGCTGCATTGTGTCTACTGCACTATAAACGTGACGTGTCTCCTCCTAGGACAGCATTTCTGTATCCGTAGGGGCAACTTCATAGACTTGAACTCAAGAGCAGGGTGGGGGGCGGGGTGGGGAGGGGAGGGGCACTGCCAACACATTTTGCCACAAGCTTCTTTTAGCCAAAGCTGCGCCTTACAATCTATCACACACATAGAAAAAGCCCTTTTCGCCGCTGACACGTTCTTTCTCAGCCTCCGTCTCGTCTCTGTGCGTCTCACTATGTGAGAGGACGGGGATCTGGTTACAGCACAGTTGTGGGTAGCCGAGCTACACCCACATTTGCTCAAAATAGATGTTGCACTCAGTGAAAACATTTCACCTTCTGATACCTCCCATTGAAACTCGCTAGCTCGGTGTATCGGCGTGTACGTACGGCAGCTCTTTAGGACATCTCCAGGGTTTTTCCCAGGATGTGAGCTGATGAGGATGACTTGAAAAATATGAAGTTCAGGTTATAACGAACCACCTATGAAGTTACAAAAAACACTTTGAATGTAAACTATGAGCCTTTAAAAAAAGGACTTAGCTGTTGCAAAAATATAAGTAAAAACTGCAAAGTTGGTGCTCGCAGGCACAGAAGGACCACGGGTCTAATCTTCAACTGACATTAGCCTGGAAAAGAAGCATAAAAACACACACATTCGCTTCCAGTGTGACCAAAAACAATCAAGCTGGTGTGTGTTAATGTCGGTGTAATCTTACTGTGTAGGGAACAGTTCCTGTAGTTTAGGCTGGCCTAAGAGTGTAAAAGGTTTAATAGCTAGTTTCACCCAAATTACAAACGCCCTCTGTGATTTACATGTAGGTCACCTTTTAACTTGCCAGGAAGCTGTTCTAACTTGAGTAGTACCTTTCTAATTTATCAAGACTAGAGGCAGGCGTGTTGCCAAACACACGCTGCCCTCGGTCGGTGATTACCTCGAGTAAGGGAAGCAGGGATAGAAATCCTCTGGGGAAGTTCAGATGTCATATAGTTTGTAGCAGGTGTCGCCTAAAAAAAAAAAGCCCTGCAGCCTTTCCTTTGTTAATACGCTTAAGTTATTAAACTTTTTTTGCATCGATGTCATGTAAAAATTGTTACTGCAGAGTACGCTAATTAATGGTGAAATGATTAAAGGAAATGTATTAAGTTAAAAGATGTCTAAACATGTATATGTATATTTGGTTATGTAATGTGCCATTGAGAATTTATTCTAAAATAAAATGTTGTATTTTGTGTCATATTTGTGTTGTTTCAGGTTTTCTGTTGTTTTGTGTTTTTTAATGCAATCTCTCCACACGGGTGCTTTTCTTGTCTATACTTTAATGTGTAATATATTTGAACATGTGAGGGAAGTTTGTTTCACATTTTGTTGAAACTGCAGCGCCATCACATTATTCTGACAGCAGTTAATGTGGTCACATTTTTAACAATACAAACCAGAAGATCTGTGAAATCGTCTCACAGAGCAGAGTCTGCTTACTGTAGGGCCTCAGGGTGGTACAGCTGGGCGATGCAGTATCTCCTTAATATATGTAACATTACATGAAAGTGATCCTTTTTTAAAGTGGCTCTTTTTCTGGTTCCTACCTAAAGTACTCCCATACAGTCCTGTGGAAAAGTAAGTCCACACTGTTATTAAATAGCTTCCAAAATAAACTTTAGCAGCTGTTTTTAGTCTCTTACATCCTTTTGGATGAATTGTGGCCCACTCTTCTTTACAATGTTTCTTCAGTTCATTGAGGTTTGTTTATGCACAGCTCTCTTAAGATCCCGTCGCAGCATATCAGTCGGGTTGAGGTCTGGACTTTGACCAGGTCGTTGCAACACATCAATTTTTCTCTTTCTCAGCTGTTCTGTTGTAGATTTGCTGCTTTGCTTGGAATTATTGTCCTGCTGCATGACCCAGGTGCAGCACAACTTTAGCTGTCATATTGATGTCCTCACATTTGACTCTACAATATTTTGGTATTCAGGAGAGTTAACGATTGACTTACTGACTCCAAGGTTCCCAGGTCCTGTATCTGCAAAACAAGCCAAAAACATCACCCCTCCACCACCGTGCTTGAGCTAGTATGAGGTGTTTGTGCTGATATGCTGTGTTTGGTCTTTCCTAAACATGGTGCGGTACATTACAGCCAAACAGCTGCACTTTGGTCTCATCTGTCCAAAGAACATTGTTCCAGAAGTCCTCAGATTTATTCAGATGCAATTTCATAAACCTAAGTCGTGCTGCTATGTTCTTTTTAGAGAGAATACGTTTTCTTGTCTTAAAACATCCAAAAAAGCCATGCTCATCTGTTTTTGTTCATTTTTATCCACATCTAACCCAACCCGCTGATTCTGTTATGTAGATCTTCCCGGCAGCAGCAATTGCTTCTTTAAGAACATTGCTGATGTCTTCCCTCCTTGGCAAAGTGTTCACACACACCTGAATGCTCCAGATCTCCAAACTGCCCAAACCTCGGCTCTCATCGAGGCGTTCACACCTGGTCATCAGTTTATCAGATGCATTTGATCAACTGCACCTGGCTGCTACTTACTCTTTTAATTCCTATGGAAGCAGCAAAGGTCTTAGTTTTTCATAGGACTGCACAGAGTCCCGAGAAAACCTTACAGGACTATACATGTGTTTTGGTTTTTTAGAAGGAAGCTGCATCTGTGGTGAGAGGCTCCTGCTCAGTATGACAGTATGGTAGGAGATAATAAGCACAGGCGTTTCCCTCTCTCCTCCTGTCCTGTGTTACTAGCTAGCTGCTGGCTTGTTTCGGTCAGGTGATGTGGCTGGCGGTTGTAATTTGGCAGGAAGAGTAGTTCCTACATGAAACTGCTCAGTACAGGGAGATTCATCTGTAACTAGCACCTCACACCCTCCCCCCACAAAAAAGTCTAGATGGAAAAATAGCAAATATGGGCCAGAGGGAAAAACTTGTGTTTGATTCTGTGGTAAACTGTCACTTTAAAGACTTCACGAAATGCAGAGTATCAAGCTTGTATCAAAGATGCAGTTTGCATCAAAACAAAAACAAAAAAACACGAGAAGTGGCAGCTACCACGTTCAGTGTTTCGTAAAGACATATATATGAAAGGATATAACTTTATGATTTAATTCATAAAAATAATGCATAACTCCATTAGTGGTTGTCAAATCTCAGGGATGAGTAGACAGTTGCAGAATGGGCAGGCTGTCTCGTGGCTCCCTGCTGCTTCAGTGCACCTTCTGAAATCACTGCATACATCACCTGTAGCATTGTGAAAAGTAAGGGGGGGGCACAGTTTAGGAGATGCAAGCCTGTCAGTGAGTTCCCAATGTTCAGGGACTGTATTGAAACAGTACGTTCACTTACTTCTGGCTTCCTCTTGACTTTAGGTGGAACTGCAAAAAACAAAAAAAAGAAGAAAAGACAGCATGGTAAAAATTGCCGTTCTGAGTATTGCCTCATAACAGGTTAACAAAAGGAAACACACAGGATATACCTTTGGGAGGGGGTGTTTTGCATTTCTGTGGTACCGGGCATCGAGGTGGAGGTTGTGGAGCCGAGATGGTTTGTTGGGCTGCATATGGAACTTCATATATGACCTCTGCCCTGGGAAGTGGCTGTGGTTTGACCTCTGAGCTCAGACAGCGAGCCAATTCCAGGATGATGGGAAGGCAGAGTAATGCACAAGCACAGATCAAAACCCTGTGCAGGAGTTTCCTTGGAGAGGGACCTGTGACGAGAGCTATATGATGAGGAGGATACATGACAAGCAGTAAGACCTGCTGGCCAAAATGCAGATGCACTGTGATGCACTTCATTATATGTCATTCTCTGTACCTGCAGTAATGTTCACGTGCGTGCGATGTCCATTTTCATTTATACCTATATCCCAAACAACCATGCATCCATAGGAACCTTCATCCGACTGGTTGACACTCTGGATGTTTAAGAATAGCTTTGTCTGACTGGCTGAAATTGTCTTGTTGGTCAAATGGTGTCTCTCGCTTTCCTTCACAGGCTTCCTAACATCATATGTTGAATTTTCCCACATCCAGGCACCGGTCCAGTTGTTTCCACAGTGCTGAACTACACAGGACAATGACAAGATGCCCCCTTCTGGCACATAATACATCTCGCGTTTTGCCAAAATACTAAGCTGGCATTCTTCAGCACAGAGACCTAAAAGAAGGAATTTAGATTTAAGTCACTGTAGCGGAACATGAATGTGTAGCCAAGGAAACTCGTGCAGTTTGGTGCTCCTTTGTCCCAATCTGGTTAGATTATAACCACTAAAACACATTAATAATCAGCGAACATAAACACACACGCACATGTTTTTGTTTAACTTGGTACATCTGCTAATTTCCATATGCAGTGAAACACACGTCATTCAGAATAAAATACGCATATGGCGGCCACATTTAAAAGGCACGGAGCTTAACAAACATGTCAAAGAACTAGACGCACGCAGTACGCTTTGGCATGACCGTGATTACCACAGCTTTTAAGGCAAACACATGGCAAATGGCATCTTATTATAGAATACTGAAGATGGAGAGTTCACACGAGTGCTTTAACAAAACAACCCCCCCCCCCCCAGAAAAAAACAACAAAAAAAACAAAACTTAAGGCAAGAAGAGAGACTTTCTTTTATGTAATGAGAACTTTGGTCAGAGTTTCAAAAGGAGATCACTTACCAGAATGGAAGACATAGACGAAGCTGATGACACCGAGGAGATAGGTATACATGTCTGACTGTAAAGATGTGTTTAACGGTGTTTTTGTCTGCCGTTCATCACTTCCCCTAAGAGAGTTTGTGCTTACATTTTACGGCTGATTCTTAAATGCTGCCACACTTTCTGGAAATCAGAGTGGGCTCACGGTATTTCACTTTCTTTTACTCAGTAATTATGTTGTATTTCCTTTCTCCTGCTGTTGTTCCAATCCGGTCAGAGATGAAGGAAGTGAACACTTACCCACACATGCAGGCACAAGCACACACACGCAAAACTGAAATACGGGAAGCAGTGATCTCATGAACAGGAATATAAAATTTCCTGCAGGAAAGGGGCTGGCTTCAGAGAACTATAACATGAAGAGACAAAAGAGAACAGAAACCAGCAAATCCTTCTCCTTCTCATTTCTGTGCAGGTCTTGATTAACATTTTAGTCCAGAGACCTTGATTAAGGCATAGATGGCTGATTATGTGGTTATTTGGAGTTTACAGATCTCTGACAGCTGAAGCTGAATAGCTCACTAGCTCGGTGGTTTTCAAACTTTGGCATCTCCCACTTCAGAAGCCAAACAAGCACTACTCCTACTAGAAATAAATAATTAAAAAAGAAAACATTGAATATTTTACAGAAATTAACGGTTTGGGTAGCGTATAATTGATGTATATGATAGAAAGGGGTTAATAGTGTAAGACAAGCTTGCAGAAATAACTTTTCCACAAATACACTATATTCTGTCACGGGTGGGCTTCACAGGTGGCACCAAATATTAGGAACGACCCACTTGCATTGGCTGCATAGTTTACCGCTGTTACTATGGCGAAAGTGCTTGTGTTCTCTTTATTTCAGAAAATAGCCTGGGGAAAGTTTTTTACGATTACGTTTCTGTTGTACTATTAACGCGCAGGTAGGGATTTTCCAAGCCCATTCTCAGCGTACAACAAATCTTCAAAGTAAACGCTTTGGTTACCTTTGAAGGGAATATACTCGCATGTAAGCGATTAAAGCACATACAGTCCCCATTTCCTGCTAAGTCCTATGTGACGCTTGTGTCGCTAAAAAAGTGCTGCACGTGATCTTATTTTGAAAACCGGACGTTTCGTATGCGGTAAATCTTTCAGTTTTAACTTTTGGGAGCGCTTGTTTATCTTCCGCAGTGCTGTGCAGGAAATACAGAGGAAGTGAGAAGGATGCTTCCTTTTGGAAAGAAACTAAAAAAAAAAAAAACAAAACTACAGACGCCAGTAGTGAGCGTTATTACTTTAGTTTAATTTTGCCTGCATTTATAGCTGAGGTTATTATTCATGCGATTTAGCTGAGAAACCCACAGAGGCTGAAAATGCTGGCTAAAGTTGAGTATATCTAATGTTGTCCCTTTCTCTGTAACATGATTTGCATACATGGGCAAAAAGTGTTCACACTGAACAATTACTCCTTTGTAAGCTACTAGCAGGAAATGTTGACTAATTAGGAAAACAGTGTAAAAATATTTGTTTTATTTCCTTACTTTGTTACAGATAACAGCTTTTTAATTTTAAGCTAAATTTTGAGTAGAACTACACTAAACTAAGTTAGATTTTATATTCTTGAATAAATAAAGAGTAAAATGCGTGCAGTAGAGATGTAAATGTGAGCAGGGAAAGGGACTGTGCCCTTATAAAGTATGTGAATCGTCTTCATGAGCTAATGTTGTCTGCAGTTTTCAAACCCCGCCCAGCCGCCACGTCAAAGACTTAGCCAGGAGTCCATAAACGAGCGCACCCCGTGGTCACACTGACAGACTGTCGGTGAGATAAACAAAGAGCCGGCGACTTTCCTGGACAACAGTTGACGCTACTCAAGCTTCTCGGCAACATGGAAACTGGTAGGTTAAATGTCACTGTGTCCCCTCTCAGTGTTTGTGGCTGCCTGGATGAGTGGAGCTTGCATTTGGTTGCAGGAGAATGACAGCTGACCGAGCTAACCCGTTAGCATTCACTGCGTTAGCATGCCAGCCTGCTAGCACGACTTTATGCCGTCCATCCCTCTGTGAGCTAGGTTGACAGTTCACCCCCCGACGGGTTATGGGGTTGTCAGCACGGTGCCAACATCACAATCTTAAATACATTAATCTTGCTCCTCTGCTCGGGCGTTAGGAACTCTTTCCAGGAACGGGATTTATTAGCCAGAGAGTAGCTAGCTCGTCTTGGAAATGCCACAGTGACTCTTTAAAGTCGTGGCCATTCATGGAAGTGAGAGTTCTGTTTGGGGAACCCTGCTTTTTACCAGAAAATAGAATAGTTTCATTTATTTTTCAGTAGATCTCAATAACCACCCCAATCAGCCGAGGAATACTCCCTACTTTGTTTTACAACTCTTTTCATGCTCATGGGCAAAGGTTGACTTTTGAACTTGAACCTAAGGTCTGTGTTAGCCAGCTGCCCTGATTTACACAGCAACATTTAACAATAAAAAATACGTTGAAATTAAACAAATTAAAAACATTAAGAATTTCAATATTGTCTTTTTTTTTTTATTGTGAAGCTGACAGCAACAATGACCACCTCCTAAGCCTGTTTCCTTTTTTTAAAAGTCTGTATTCCAGCTCTATGGAGCAGTGATAATAAAGTGCTTGGCTAATGTAAAGCCAGCTGTAAGAGCACTGGTGTGTAAATTTGCAAGTCACCCTGGCTGCCTGTGCTTGGCCCCTTTCCATAGAAAGCCACCCTGATCTCTGTCCTCACCATTCATGCACTCAGTTGTTGGCTAAAAGCCTGGCCAACTAACTTTGTTTGGGCTGAGTCTTTCCCGTTTCTTCACACACACGTGCACACACTCCTATCAGATATCTATTTAAATAAGATGCTGGCTTTTACTATTACATGCTGACCCTTTGACACATGTCCTCCTCATCTATCCATACTGATCAGTGTCATAACTTTTAGCTGTTGTGGCTTAAGGAAAACCGTGTTGCGCTGACACATGACTGAGGCCGCACTCCCAGAATACTCTTTGCCTTAGGCTGGCTTCTACATTTTTTTTTCTCCCATTTTTCTTTTTTTGATAACGCAGCAGCTAATGAGATTTGACACTGTCCTAATCTGCAATGGTCAGTGCATTTGAGCTTTGTGTTGATGGAAAATAACAGAATGCAGCTGAGCAAGAGATTTGAACTCGAGGCAGCATGCATGACTAGGCAATGTCCCTCTCAATGTTTAATTGCTCTATGCTGTTATTTGACGGAATAAAACACACACACACACTAGTGCCAGTTTGATTCTGTATGTGTGCACACGCACACCCCTTCTTACCCACATCCAGTGGGACTGGACGGGCTTTCCAGTGCATTCCTCTCACAGATGGAGCCAGATGAGTGATCCCAGCAGCCAGCTCTGACCAGCCCTCAGCTCCCTGGGGCAACTTGTAGTAGTGCTACTACAAAGCTTTCTTCATTTTAGTCCTCTTTTGCTGGTACTGCCTCTCCATGTACCCAGAATATTCTTTATTCTTTATCAGAGGGCTAATCTTAATCGTATAGGGTACCTTTTATAGATTTCAATGTAACCTCTGTGTGGACTGTGGAAAAAAGAAGTGAAGCACCAGGCGGTTATGTTCAATAAAGCATATGGTCTTAGTTTATGACTATCGATCTGGTATTAGAGGCATCTTTCTGACATCTGAGTGCATGAGTACTCAAAAGATAGCTCTTAAGTGGGAAGTGTGCATGTTTAAACCGCACAGTTGAGTCATGGGAATTGGAGCGGTAGGAAATTCCACTTTTGGATGCAGACAATCTGTCTGAATGTCTAGCCATATTAGCTTTTCTATAATGTGCTAACTTTAGTTGTCCTCCCTCTCCATCCCTTCCTATTTTTTTCCTCTTCCCCATCACACTCCCTGTTTCCCACTTCTTGTTCCTAAAGGTTTGAGTCAAGAGAAGGTAGCAACCTTTGTTAAGCGGATGCGGTCTGAGCCGCGTTATCTGCTGGCCCAGAATGTGTCAACCTGCATCGACCCGTTGGAGGTTTGTCTTCACCGGCAGACTGTACAGGATACTGTGCACATCTTCCAGCACTCTATCCCCACAGAGGGCAAGCCCATCACCAACCAGAAAAACTCAGGTAGGACATGATGTAATACAGTTGCATACACATGTACTCTGCACAAGATGCATGTTTAAAGTGTTTGTATTAGCAGGGCTGAATGGCATGGGTAAGGTGTTCCTGAAATGCCATGTTTCAGGGGGGACTGGCCATCGCCCAAAAGGATTCAAGTTTCCAGCCACGTGCCCTTCACAGTGCCAGGTCGATGCCAAAAGTGATTTTTGAAATTAGGGTTGTTCAGAAATCAGTTTTGATTTATATCATTAAGGAACTCATTAGCCTGGAAAGCTTTAGAGTGTTTGCTGAAGAACCCCGTCCTCATAGCAAAAAATGGCGGGAGTTATGAGGTGCTAACTACGGCACCCCTGTGCCACCCATGTGCCATTTATCCAAAACTAGTCAATGATCAGCCAGGGGCCGCCTGATGCTTTATGCTCTTCTTTATGTGTCGGGGTGCCACTTATTGTCTGTTTCATTTAGAAATCATTCCCATTTTTAGTTTTCATTGTCATCTTTGAATCCGCCGCCAGTCATAGATGCTCAAAATGTTTACACCTTGTTTGATGGTGATAAATAAACTTCTATGTGCAAAATATTTAGCAGTAACTTAAAACAGTTTGTTTTATGTGTTTATTTTTAATATCAAGAACGACGTGGATCATTTCTACATTTGCATTTGGGTGTATTATTCTGTACCTGTCAGTCAACCCAAACAGCTGCTTAATAGAGCAGGGCGATATGGCCAAAAATATTTATCACGATATATATTTGAAAATTTGCAATAACGATATAACTGACGATATAATTGATGCGAGACAAAATACAACTCCACAACATTACTAGCGCAAAAAGACAACCTTCCATTTATTTTCACTTAAACAAGAAGCTGGTTTTTATGTACATTAAAGCTTTATAAAAATTTAACAGTGCAAATGCAAATTCCTTGCTGAAAGTTTAACCAAAAGGCATTTCCAGTAGAAATGGGCTGACATATCCTGAGCATAACCATGTATAATATCCACTGAAGTTAAAAAGAGGTGCTTTGCAACATTAAACTGCAGTGTGCAGTACGCATTTTTCGGACCATGAGGTGCACGGGATTGATTATAAGGCACATTAAGCGAAACAAAGCAGTCAGATAAATCAAACTTTATTAAACTCATTCTTCTTGCTTCCTCCACTTCTGTACCATTGATTCATTAATGTTGAATTCTCTGGCAGCTGCTCTGTTCCCATGTTGTTGCAGTATATTAATGACTAACCTCCTATTGTGGATGGATTATCTCAGTTGTTCTCCTGACTGAAGTTTGGTCCGTTTACAGCATCCTGCCATGCGATTGCATTTGTCTCTAACCATGAGGAACCTTCACGTTAACTTTTATAAGTGGAAAAGTGTTAGTGTTCGTCCTCCAGCTTCACTGTTTATGTTATGCTAACATAGCTGTGTCGCTAGCGATCACGTAGCACATCCTTATATACCAGCTAGCCCAACTTCAGTAACCCTACAAACGTCACTGCTGTTTAGTTTCCTGTCTTCATTTATGTTGGAAGTGATAGCAGAGCTGTACGTTTGATTTTTTTCAGAAATCTCTCAGTCAGAACATGCTATATCATGCTTAGGTAACTAGCGAAACTAGCGAGCTAACTTCCGCTAGCTTGCTGCTAACTTCTAACTCCGTTAAATGTAATACATTTTGTTTTCATGGATGCCTGGAAGTTAAACTTCATAGTTACACCTGGTAAAGCAGCAATGCTGATTGTTTTATTAAAGATGAAAGAATTTAGACAGTTTTTAACTCTCAGTGCAGCGTTCGTTTGACCTGAAGAGGGGGGTTTAGGACCCAGATTACTCCCAGATTTAAGAGCATCTTAGTCCGACAAATACGACAATAACGACGGCCGCTTGCATGTTCTGCAAAAAAAAAGTGCTTTGTCGTGTATCTGACGGACAAACACCAAACCAGTTCCACATCACTGAAGTTGTACCATTTTTACAAACCAATTCTGGTTCATCTGTTTCACTCAACAATCGGCCATGTGCGTATGAAAACAAAGGCACTGCGCATGCGCGTTTTACTTATATTCTATCGCGATATTTCATTTTCCTATCATTGTCTAACATTATACCGGTATTACCGTGAACGGTATAATATGGCCCAGCCCTACTGCTTAACACACTGAATTTAGTAATGTTGTATATTTGTCCTCACAGCAACATTTCACAGTTCAAACCGTTGACAGTTGGCGCACACCGGTTAGTGATGTCATTTCTGAAGCAAATAACACTTTATTTTTCCTAACATATAATTTGATTGCAGTTGTACATGACAAACGATGAATAGACATGGCTGGATATTTGATTAATTATTGCCAGGAGTGGGAATCACAGTCTTAACTCAAGATATGACAGTAATACGTAGCCGATGATAATAATAATGCTATGATTACACAGTGATTCTGTAATAGTCAAAACATTACAGCTGATTCTTTACGGTATCGGTGTATTGTGACACAATTATCTGTGATATTTACTCAGATAAAAAACAGATTTTCTATGGCAACCTCTAAAGGGGGCAGATGAAAGAAGAGGGTTTGACCTGTCGTTTAGCTGGACTGGAAGCAGCATTACTTTTTATTTCCTTATATTGTCAGAGGGAGTGTGTAATGTGGAATATATACTGTATATTAATCATTGCTGTGGTTTCTCTGCATGTATGTAAAGTACGCCACACTCCCTCTTTCAGAGCTTCTGTCATAATTTATAGTTTTTGCATGAAATGTAAAATTTGCATTGTGTTTACATATTTTTCTCACTGAAATAACAAGTTTATTTTCCCCTTTTTAGCATGTTTCACTTGCACAGTTTGGCATTAACCTCTGGTGGGTCAGCTGACACATCTTTGGGTTGGCTTGTTCTACTATGTGGATTTCAGCACCTCACAGCCTTCATGAGAGATCCAGCTGGAATGACTCATGTGTTGGTGGGGATGGTGTGGGCTACCAAAGTTAGTCTTGCCTCAAAAATAGATTAAATAAGAAAGAAATTAAAGCCACATTAAAAGAGAAGGCTGCTGTTTAGAAACGGATGAAGCCGTGTATCAGCCCCTGTTGACAGCCATTGCTGCCCTTTAATTTCAGCATTCAGCAAATTGAAAACCTTAAATTTCCACCCAATTATTAATTAATGAACCACCCAATCGGTCTCAGCTGCAGAAATCCTGGTCCACTACAGCCCTGTTATTCATTGAAGGGAAGGGATCTAATTAAACAAGCGATCCTAGTCTTTCAGGGTTTTTGTGATACTTGTTATCATCACAAGCGCACAAGGATGGCTTTATATTGCTGTTTGCGCATTAAGCCTTTACTAACCTGCATATTTCTAAATCTGTTTTCTCTTAATCACTAGGGAGATGTTGGATCTTCTCGTGCCTCAACGTCATGCGACTGCCCTTCATGAAAAAGTTTAACATAGAAGAGTTTGAGTTTAGTCAGTCCTATCTATTTTTCTGGGACAAGGTAAGACACACAGTAACACCACATATTGGTTATGGTTGTGGGCTTTTTCACTCCTTTACTATTATTATTATTTTGGTACATTTCGGTGATGTAACATTCTGGTAAATGGATGGTTTTTGTTGTTTTGGAGTTGGGACACTGCGTGTGCATGCATGTGCCACTGGTGTGGTGTTATTATGCTGCACCTTTTCTACTATACAGTCATTGTCCCACCTAAAACCCCCTTTTGTGCGTTGTTGTCAGTGCTCCACCCGGACCAACGTCACGGTGACTCCTTGTTGATTTTTTTTTTTTTTTAAATGCCGTCATCGCTCTCTTTTAAACTGTGTGTATTTTTAGCAGGCCCATCATAAACACACCCCTTCTTTGTGGCAGGTGCCAGATATGGGAGCTTCAGCTACTGTGGTATTAGTAGTAAACAAAGAAACAGTAAAACTCTCCTTAAGTTATCAGCTATTGCATTAGATTTTTAACTAATTTCAATAAAGTCTTAAATGAAAACTAATTTTAACAAATTACAGTTGATGACAGTAGCTCTTTAAATATGTAATAAGTCTAATGATAGCTGAACGATGCCTCTCTGGTACCTTTTTTTTTCTTCTTCTTTGGTTTTGTTTCAAGTCTCATGTGGTCGACTGTCTACTTTGACAGTCTCTGTTTTTGTTGTTATCTCTCAGATCGAGCGTTGTTACTACTTCCTTCAAGCCTGTGTGGAGACGGCACAGAGGAAGGAGCCAGTGGATGGACGCCTGGTCCAGTTTCTTCTCTCCAATCCAACAAATGATGGAGGGCAGTGGGACATGCTGGTCAATCTCATTGGTTAGTTCTTATCATTGCACAGTGGTTCATGTTAAGTTCATTGAATAACCTGTTCAATGAACTTAACATTGAATAGGTTAAAAATAATATATTAATTTTAATATATAAAATTAACTAGAATAGTGATCCCCAGTTAATTTCATACTGGAAAGTGAGCTTCATTGGATTTAAAATCTCTGGCCTGTTATTGTCTTAAAAATAATATTATTTTTATTATTTAATTAAGTTTTTTAATGTTGTGCTGTCTACAGAGAAGTATGGCGTCATTCCAAAGAAATGCTTCCCAGAGTCACACAGCTCAGAGGCCTCACGCAGAATGAATGACATCCTCAATCATAAGGTACTTTTGCACACTTCCTTCAGTTCAAAGCAAACGGAGCTCACATATGTGTCCAGCTAGAAGTCTCATAATGCCAATGAGCCCATCCTGACTGTTTACCTCATGATGTGTTGCAGCTGAGAGAATACTGCCTAAGACTGAGGAACATGGTGGCCAGCGATGCCAGTAAAGGCGAACTGTCTGAAGCTATGGACAGCATGATAGAGGAGGTGAGACTGAAATCGCATGTGCAGTTTCTTTGTTTGCTTGTGTTTTTCTCAGAGCACTGAAAACTTTTATAGGATCACAGTTTGTGCTTGAACGAAGGAACTTCTGAATAAACGTGGGACCTCTAGAGCCAGGCAACTGCTCTAGAGGTCCCACGTTTATTCAGAAGTTCCTTCGTTCCTCAAAGTGTGCTACTTCCCAAAAATTCAGGAACTCTAAGGGCTGAGTTCACCTGGCTGAATGCCCAGGCTCTTTGCTAGGTGGCAGCGTCATATACCCTCTCAGCTACCCCAATACCTCCAAAAATAATTTTTCAGGTAAAAATAAAAAATACAAATGGTTAACCAATAGAAGAGTGTGTGAAAAGCCATTGTGAGTTCTCAGGTACATTTTACTGACGAGTTGTGTGTAAGCTCCGGTTCCAGTCTACAGCTCTAATTTTTTCTTTTCACTCAGTGTTATTTCTTCTTATTAATTGATCAAGCTTCATTCATCAGCAGATTTAAAGACATGGGTTTGAGGGGGTTCTCATCTTTAGTTGATCAGAGTTGTGACAGGTGGACAGATTTGATGGCTGCAGCAGTGGAAATAAAAGCAGAAGGGTGTAAAAGAGAGCAGAAGTTGGTAGTTCTGTTGTAGTTTTAGAAACGGGAAGTAAGACCTGCAGAGACACAGAAGTGTCGAAAGCGAATGGAAAATGTGCAGCTCTTGTAACATTGTTCCACTTTTACCAGAAGAGGGAGCTGTCAAATAATACATAACTGAGATGCTCAGAGCAGGCTATATGTATTCAGTGTGTCTATGAACAATTATTGTTAGATTAAACATTACCTGGTGATGTGTTCAATTTCTATATGAAGTTGTCAGCAACTTTTAATTTATTACAAAGCAGTAGTTCCAGTTTGTGACATCTAGTATGTAGGTATCAAAATTTCCCAAGTCCAATAAGAGAATTTGAGATTTTTAAATTCCAATGATAAATAATTGGTTTTATAGAAATGCATTTATAATATCCCAGCGCTATAGTTAAACATCAGTGCACGTTGCAGAGACATGCATTTGCAGACAAGGTAAAGGGAGAACACAATACTCTGTCAGCGGTCCCCAACCCCCGGGCCTCGGACCGGTACCGGTCCGTGAGTCGTTTGGTACCGGGCCGCGAGAGTTGAGGCTCAGGTGTGAAATGTATGGTTTTTAATCGGTTTTCAGCGTTACTTTGTTATCGTTTTTATCGTTAACTCGGTTTTCCTGGGTCTTTTCACGTGTGTTATGAATAAATCTTCTAATTTTACTAATTTTATTTTGTTGTATTTATCCGCGACACTTTAAAGGCTGGTTCGTGAAAATATTGTCGGGCATAAACCGGTCCGTGGCGCCAAAAAGGTTGGGGACCGCTGCTGTATGTTTAAAAAAAGTAAACAAAAACAAATGCATTTCTGTTGGCTCCAGGCTCATAACACTGACAACATCTTGTTTATAAATGATTAAGGAAAGGTTTCCTTTAAATAGAACCAGACAAATGTTGGCATTTGTCTGCCGATGCATGATGACTTTTGTTTTTCTTACAGTGCTCATTCACGTTTGACTTTTTGTAAAGGCAGTAAATGCATCTTGGGCCTTTTTTTTTTTTTCTTTTTTTTTTCTCTCTAATGTGCAGACAGTGTTTTGACCTACATTTTGTGTTTGTGTCCATTCACCTGCACACTACCTCTCATGTGACAAAGTTGCTGATAGTGATCTTGTTTATGGAACAGTCCGACGTCTAATGCTGGACAGTGATGCTGGTTTACCTCAAAGAGACAATACAATAAAAGGTGTGCAGGCACATGTAAACAAACACATGCAACACGTCATGAGCATAACACGTGTTTAAGGGGGACTACATGTGGTACACAGTGTGCTTGCGTGTGTGCTTTCTGAACACTGGGCAAGTTGCACTATGTAGGTGTGAAGCCTTATTCACGGCTCTTGTGTATGTGGGTGGGTCAATCGATCAATCAGTCAAGCTTCCGTTGAGACAATTGGGTCCGGTTAAGCAGCTTTTGTTGTCAGCTGTTAGGTCGTTTTGTGCTGCTGGCTGTTTGCTTGTTTAAACAGTCGCTCGTGGATGCCCAGCCATCAACACAAAGACATGTACATCCACCAACACATGCTGTGCAAGAGTAAAGATGGAGGACCGGGTGGGAGGACAGAGGTTTGTCAGCATGTTTGTATGTACACCTGGAAGTGTTTTGTTTTGTGAGGCACCGCACTCATTTCTTTTTATTTATTTTTTACAAAATGGAACCAAATTATTCTGATCGCAGTTCATAATGGGATGCTCCCAGCAAATGCAATAAGGGAATAAATGTTAAATTTCTTTAAACTTTTATTCTGTGAATGGGGTTATACCATAGTTTCTGTATTTGATCATAAGTCTTCTCCATGGTTTGCTGAGATTAGTAATGAGTTTTGCTTTCACCATCATAACAGACATTTGTTTGGATGGTTTACTTGAAGTGTTGAGGTGTCTTTTTATTTATTTATTGCTTATCAGACGAAATTGTATAATGATTCTTATATCTATCCATCCATCCATCCACGTGTCCAGTTCATTGATTATGTTTAAACGATTAGTCAACTAATAACTTTTAACGTCATTGGGTCAGCACATGGGTTAGCACTCGCAGAAAGAAGGTCCTGGGTTCGTATCCGCCACCTGGCTGAGGCCTTTCTGTATGTAGGTATGAGGGCATGTTGTCCATGGGTTCTCTCAGAGTACTCTGGCTTGTCCTACAGTCCATTCACCATTAGCCCTGGGACAGATTGGCACCCTGTCAAGGGTCTACCCTGCCTCTGCCTCGTGACAGCTGGGATTGGCCTCATCCCCATGTTGCTGTAGCTTTAACAACATTCCTAAATAGTAACTCTGTAAATTAGGATCAAGATGTCAAACCTTCAATGACAGACATTTTACCAGAGGCTTTGCAGCCAGTTCACAATACCACCATCCAAGCCAATAGTGAGCCCAAGTTCATGCAGGACAGGCAGGCTTTAAGAAACCTGTGTTTAAGATTAAAAATTCATTGTTTATTTCATCTCGTTTAGAACCAAAACAGTGTTTGTGGACACAAGAACCCTGTGTACCTCCAGACTTCTGTCTGAAAACACAGTGTTACTGCTGCATGTTCATGTGGATTTACATCCATGTGTGCACACGTGTTTCTCAGGATTAAAGTGCCAGTCCTACTTGGGTGCATGTGGAAGTGATGCTGTCCACCCGCCAAACGTGGCAGCTGCGCTTGTGCCCTGGTCTTCATCACCAAGCCCCACACACAGTCCCGTGACAGAAACCCTGGGTCGCTGCTTCTGCTTCCACTTACTGTACCTGGGGTGTGCTTGATTTGAACGAATCTCTTTGCGTGTGAAGAATCAAGTCTTGTGTGTGCGTGTTAACACTGCTCAGGCACATTGACTCAAACCACATAACATTTATTTAAGAACCTTGGCAAAAGAGCCTTAACCCACTTCATAATGCACCTGCAGAAACGGCGTTCAAATCACCACTGTGCGCTGACAGTTTGTCGTTATTGCTGCTAGGATTCCTGTGTCCATACATGCGTTGTTGAGGCAGCCTTCTTCTTTCATGCTCTCTCAGATGTGCATCGGGGTTTCTCTTCTGTCACTTGTGTGGACAAGTAGACAGTACAAAGGCACAATCACTGGAAACTATACATGCACATGCAGCACTTCACACACATGAAACATACACAGATGGTATTCCTCACGCCACCACCGTACCCTTTCCATGCTCCATTGCGTCATGGAATCAGAAACACCATGTGCGGCTCTGCTCTTGGCTCTGAATACAGAGAGAGATTCTTAAGACAAGTCTAATTTACGAGACCGCCATCAACTCGCAGAGGAACCCTCTTACCACAGCTCACACACCCTGCGCTGCAGGCTGTTGGCTCAGTTGATTTGTTGTTCGATGTGGGTGGGTTCCTACATATGTCTTTGTTACCGGCTGCAGTCGTTGCAGCCTCAGAATAGCCACTTTAGAGTTGTCCACCCACATTTCTTGAATTTTTTTTTTTTTCATGCACAATTGCAGGAATTTAACAATGCCCACATGTGTTGCATGTTTACAAAACATGGAAGTTTAATCAAAACCTCACTCATTTTTATCCAAACTGTTTGCATGGTGTCATTTGCTTACACTCACAAGTCCAGCTTCTAGACAATGGTTATAAATTTATGTCAGAGTAACAACGAGGTGCATGGTTTTCCTCAATTCGGCAAATTGTGCCAATCCAAGAACATTTTCAACCATCAAATGTATGTTTTAACCCTTTACTCCATAAAGATGACTTTTGACACCCTCCTCTGTATTGTTAACGAAGAGATTTGACACTTGGATGTAAATGTATATCCATAAAGACATGGTTTCTATTCAATGACCATTAGAATAGGGATACGGATTAGCACCAGTAAAGCTGATCACTCTCACTAATTTCTGATGCACACTCATTCATTTTGTTCTGAAAGCAGGCCTGATATGACAGAAACCGCTCAGTTTGTTTTTAAAGCAGAAACAAGGATTGCAAGTTAAATCTGTTGCTATAGCATGTTACAAATGTGGAAGTATTGACGGCTAAATTAATTTTTTGTGGTTTTTGTACCAACTTTTGTGAATTATTCTTAAACTGCAATGATATTAAATGTGTAAATTGCTTTTTAATCACTTCTTTCAGCTTTTGTGTACGTTTTACTAATTCGAGCCAACTCGGGCCAGTGTCTTCAACACTGGAGCGCAGATGCTATCAAGCATTAGCCAGGGTTAGCCCCAATAGCGTGCATTCGGCTCATTGTTTGTACCAAGACATGCAAACTCACTATGTCACAGAATGGAGACAGACCTGAGGTGGGTCTTCCGCTACAGACTGAGCTGAAAAGAAAGCCGCATGTTGACAAACTCCATCATAATCACTTACAACAGCTGGTTCCTGAAACCTGTTAACAGTTCAGATGTTTAGAATATTAAGATATGAATGACATGGCTGTTGAAGTTAGAATCTAAACACGGATGGAGCCCTGCAGATTTTTATGAACAACGCATGTTGGGTTTAGGAAAGAATCGAGGGGCTTTGGCTCGGATCATTGTAAACTGTCTCAAAATAGGAATTTACAAATCTTTAGACAGTTTAACTCACTGAAGTGGTTTCTGAGAGTCAAATTAGAAAAAGCTTGCAACTTGGAGTTGTGGAAATTAATTTCAAACCTACTCTGACATTATCAAATCAGACACATTACATTGAGATGTGAAAGAGAGAGCCCAATATTTTGCAAACTTGCTATTCTGTATCCCCCCCACCTGTCCCTCTTTCCCCATCACTCATGCATGTCAGTCACTGAGGCAGCAGGTGTTTCTATATTGATCCTGTTCTCATGTCATTGTCGCTGTTTATTCTCTTGACTAAGGTCTCCTCTCCTCACAGTCGCTTTACTTACATTGCCAGGTCCGATGAGAATGTACAAGGCTGGTGTTAAGGGCGACACTTGCTGTATGTGTCAGGGCATCAGAAAGAAGAAAACTGTAAAGCAAGTGGAAATGTTTCAATTTGTCAGGAGAGATTAAATGCAGGAACCGGAGGAAAAGGGAGTAGAGCCCGACGGGTGTTTTTTAAGACCTAGCGAGTGGATGGACACCCTGGTGTGTCCTCCTGCCCACAGAGCAGTCTAAATAAAGTGGCTGAATTGGGTAGTTCGGAGGTGTGGGGAGCTTAAGCAGATGCTTTTGTTGACTCAGCGCAAGTGTGTATTTTTGTGTGTGTCTGTATTTTTGTGACTTTACACATTTCTGTAACAAAGAGGGGATTGGTTTGTTTGTTTAAGACTGGCCTGAATTTATGCCTTTTTTCCACTATGTGACCATTTCTGGAGTGGGGCTCCTACATTCTACTTTATATAATGGGATATTTAAAATGTGTGTAAAGGTCAGGAAAGCGCTGCCACAGGAGCTAGGTTTCCTTTAGTCCTTTAACACACACACTGAAGCGATACATTGCCAAGGCAATGTGTCACTGTCTAGTGGCCCTCTTTTTATCTGCGGCGAATAATGGTCTCGATACAATGATTAATTTCTCAGTCCCGTATTAATCATATTTCATAGGAAAAGTATGTGCTCAGTCTTGGGAAAAGAACAGAGGATGGGAGTATTGAAAAGCTTAAGGGGGAAATTCCAGCGATAGCTATATCAGGGGTTAGGAGGGCCAGATTGACAGACGGCCCAGTCCAAACAACCTGATTTAGCCCACAAGAACTCACTCTGAACTTCTGCACTGAAGGAAGACGCACATGGCGGAAGGGCAAAGGGGTGTGTGTGCTGCAAATGGAAAAGAATGGAAGCGCAGCAGTGGGAAAATGCAGGGATAATTGGAAGAGGTCTTGGTACTCATCAAGGGTATGCAGGGATGGACAACAGATGTTTGCAAATTAGGAATATTGAATATACAGGCTCAAGTGAAAGCGGTGGCTCCCTCCGTCTCTGTAGTTGAGGTGAATTGGTAGGAATCTCTGCTTGCCTTATTAAAATGTAGAGTTTGCTGAAATGTGCCATGTTTGCTTTAAACTGTCTACAAATGCTAAATAGACTTTAAAGCCAAACCTTTATCTAAACTGTCTTTGTGCTGTGCAGGTTTTCCGAGTGGCCAGTGTTTGTCTAGGCAGCCCTCCTGAGACCATCTGTTGGGAGTACAGGGACAAGGATAAGAACTTCAATCGCATGGGACCACTCACTCCTCAGGAGTTCTACAGGAAGCATGTGAAACCCCTATACAACATTCAGGACAAAGTAAGTGACCCCCTTGGACACCACAGATGGAGAGCCTGTAGATTTCTGTGGTCTTTGTGTAGCTGTAGAAACTCTGATCTTGTGTGGTTATTTCCTCTATCCCCAGGTCTGCCTTGTAAATGACCCTCGACCCCAGAATCCTTATGGAAAGCTGTACAGTGTCGAGTTCTTGGGTAACATGGTTGGTGGTCGCAGCACTCTGTACAACAACCAGCCCATCCAGCTACTGAAAAAAGCTGCAGCTGACTCCATAAAGGATGGAGAGGTACGTTGGCACAAGTGGGCACAACTCCAGGCACAGATGTGTGCACAACTGTGATTATTGTTTTGGTTTTTTTTTTCTTTCCACCCATCTTAGGCTGTGTGGTTCGGTTGTGACGTTGGGAAACATTTCCACAGCAAGCTGGGCATTAATGACATGAATGTGTGAGTATAACTGAAGGATGTCCAGTGTACAGTATATGAACAAATCTCCAACAAGTGTTGAAGTAGGGATTTATCTTAAGATAAACTTTGGCATACCAAACAAAGAAACTGGATTTTTTTCCCTTCTCTTACACTTAAGGATTAGAGGAACAGCGGGAAAATCTGTTTTGTTCACTTGACTGTGGTAAAGGTATCTTTAAAAAGCCTTAACAACAAAGGGAACTATTTTTATCTGTGCCACATCTTCATTTGACTGGACCAGACAACATCTGCCTTTTTGAGGTGTCCGTCTCCCCACGCAGGAAAAGTGCCCATCTTTGCCCTTCAGGTGCAGCAGCAGCAGCATCTGTGTCTGAGTTGCTGGCGCCAGGCTTAAATTTGCCCGCTGAACCAAACCAGCATGGTGCCGAATGTCTGGTTTCATCTCCACTGAAGCTCATCTTTCACACAGATCTCTTCTTGTAACAGTACATTATAACTGGAATGAGGCTGAGGCTTAATGTGGCCTCATTTCTAGACAGACATGCTCAAAGTGGAAATGAAACAGCGGGCTGCCTTTTTAGCTGCAAAATCCCAGCTTATGAAGGCAGCGTGTTTTGTGGCTTTTTATGGTCATTACATCTCTTCCCACTGTTCCTGTCAGAAACAGATTTTATTATTGTTAAAACATGACAAATCACAAATGCAGTAAACCATTTCTTGTCATAAGTGTGTAGAGGAGCTGGAGGTATCACATGATTTTGTGCATTTCATACAGGTTCAACCATGAGCTTGTGTTTGGGGTTTCAGTGAAGAACCTTTCAAAGGCAGAGAGACTGATATATGGCGACTCTCTCATGACCCATGCAATGATTCTCACCGCTGTCACAGACAAGGTACACTCACACAATCATGCAGTACAGGTATGTGACTGTTTGGTACACTCGTGTGTACATGCAGTACTTATACAAACTGTCCAGCGAGAACACACACACTCAGAATTTCCCAAGGTTTATTGTATGAAAGTCTTGCCGTGTGTTTACGCTGCTTTAATCC
The DNA here is from genome assembly GCF_964374335.1 of Astatotilapia calliptera. Classification (NCBI taxonomy): domain Eukaryota; kingdom Metazoa; phylum Chordata; class Actinopteri; order Cichliformes; family Cichlidae; genus Astatotilapia; species Astatotilapia calliptera. Next base: position 30,095,155 of record NC_137435.1, read on the forward strand.
GCTGGAGTTTTTTTTGTAGTGCTGTCAATTCCCCCCTTTTTAAGTAACCCCAGCTGTCAGGACACTTTCTTTCCTCTTGTCTCACTGTTATCTCCCATTGTCTCTTGTTCTCCTTCTGTCTCTCAGGATGGAAAAGAAGGCTATGAAAAGTGGAGGGTGGAAAACTCCTGGGGTGACGACCGTGGCAACAAAGGTAACACGAAACCCTCTTGCTGCAGAGCAGAAGCCTGATTTCTTTGATGTGACGCTGATTGTCAGATGTCAGCCTCTGGTCGGGTGATTAAACTGTCATCTTCCTGTTTGTGTTCCTTAAATTAAAAACAGGGTCTTGAACTTGTAATTGGTTATGTTCCTCTTCACCACAACAGAAACGCAGGGGGCCTTTATTTAAAAAAAATAAAAATAATAAGAGTTATGAAATTTACAGATCTTAAGTTTGACACAGATTATGCATGCTTATTCAAAAAAGGAATTTCTGCTATTGGCTTCTGTCTCATAATTGTGTGCAAATATCTGCACTTCTGCAGGGCAGGTTATAGCAGAGGAAATAAGGAATGTTAGATAAAGCAACACAGCTCACAGGCAACAGTTTAATCTTTCTCTTTGGACTCGAGTCAGGAATGTCAGGCCCTTTGTTGGTCAGATAATTTTTTTTTTTTACATAAATCTCCAAACACCAGCATAATTTTAATGCATTTTAATATACAGTGCCATGTATAACTAATGTCCATTAGTCTTAGGGGGGCTGTGACCTATCCCAGCTGTCGTAGGGTGAGAGGCAGGGTACACCCTGGACAGGTTGCCAGTCTGTTGCAGGGATACCAGATAGACACAGACTACGTCCACAGTAGCCCGGACAGATTTGAAAACGGCCCGCATCCACACTAGCACATGACTAAAATGCGTTAGAAAGTCTCCGTGGGCCAATTTAGTTACCAGTTAACATAACGCCACTAACTGCATGTCTTTGCACTGTGTGAGGAAGCCAGAGTGCCCATGCAAAACATGGGGAGAACATGCAAACTCCACACAGAAAGACGCTGGCCTAGTGGTGGAATTGAACTCAGGACTTTCTTGCTGTGAGGCAACAGTGCTGAATACAGGCCCAGCAGTTAGGCATCCAATTGGAAATGGGATGAAATATCCATACCAGCACATGTGATTATAAAGCACATTTTAATGTGCTTTATAAAGTTATTAGAGCTAAAGGTAAACGTTAAAAATAGCTTCTATGCGTCTCTCTAAGGTCTGAAATGTTTCAAAGTGTGTTTTGGTCCTCAGCTGTTGACATGGAGACCTTTTGATTGTCTAACACACCAGAAGCGTACAAAGAATTTCAACTTTTGAACCACGGTTTATTTTTTAGTGGTCTAGTTGTTTTTTGTTTTATTTTTAAACCACATATTAGATTTAATTTTGATAACCTGAGTCAGTCATGGAAAACTGTAGGGTGTCTGTCATTAAGTAGGTTTGGCTTCCTTTATGCAACAGCCCTCCCAACACAACAGGTCCTCCACACCACTGCCCCAGATGACTGTTGCTATGCCCACTATTTTATTTATTTATTTTCCTAATCTTCCTCTGATCTTCTCTGCCTTACCGCCCTGTTACTGAGCTTAGGCTTCCACTCCAAATGATGGGAGAGTATTTAAGGTCAGTGGTGGATCGTCTCATGACACACACACACAGACATACAGTACAAGATGTACACATAACGAGACGCACACTTACTCTCAATATTTGCTTGAACCCACAAACCTTAGTGACTGTTGAGAAAACATGTGAAAACCCCTCAGTCAAATGAAGTGTTTTTCATGCATATCTTATTCCATAAACACCAGCAGATGAGGGGAGGCCAGGGCCCCCAGCCCCTCCACAGCCAAATTAATAAAGTTTTTCTTGTGAAAAGAAAAGTCTGAGAAGTGGAGTTCACTGGGTAATCTGGAGGCTATGTTTGTTTGACAAAAGCTGAGGGGAGAAAAGAAGGGAAGTAGATGTGGAGGCAATTTGGGGAAAATGACAAAGAACTGAAGAAATTAAAGAATAGTGAACAAAAGAAGGAAGCCAAGAAAGAAAGTGCTCGTAAGATTTATAAGACTTGATGTCTCCCTTTAGTCTTTTAATATTTCTTCTAACCATAAAAGGATCTCTCAGGAGAGTTTTAACTTTCCGTTTCCTCCATCTTTAATCCTTCAAACAGACGTTGTTATGACTCTGCTCACTTTACAACTCGAACTTTTTACACCGTTTAAGAGTAATATTTTGTCTCAATCGCTGAGAGTTTAATATGGGTTTAAGGATTCTGTAGATTTGTTATTTTCACCCAAACGGTTATCTGCTCTTTCGTCCTGTAAAGGAAACTAACATTTTAAATTTATAAAACTGCTTTTTACACTATGAAAGAGCCCAAGTGTTTAAATAAATAAACAAATAAATATAATTTTAATATCCATTGATCCATTTATTCTTTTCCACTTGATCATTAATTTATGCTGCAAACCTACAGAAGCTGAAATGACCTTGTTGAGTCTACACAAGTGGCTGACTCCACTGCACACATTTATACTCGTGCACTGCTCTGCAATTTCACCACCAAAGTTTCTCTCTTTTGAGTCGACCCATAGAAATATGCATTGGAAGAAATGACAGTTCTGAATGGTCGGTCATTGCAGGCTGTGCCGTCGTGGCTTGTATGGCTACAAGTAATATGGGTACAGCTGCAGTGTGATTACTCAGGTGGTGAACTCGTGATGGTCAGAAAGTCGAGTGTAGAAGGCTGTACATTTGTGACCCTCAAGTAGGTTTTTCTACAGCAGCTATTTTAAGTGTTGTAAATGTCATTGACAGACGTTCACATGATTATTAATCTAATAAGTAACAAGTGTTTACCCACTGTGTCAGGTTAAAAAGTTGTAAATGTTCAAAAATGTGGCAGCTAGCAGGACAAAATGCAGCATTAGTCATGCTGATAAGGAAAATGGCTAGCTGTTTTGTTTGGTTTTTAAAAAATAAACCATGAAATGAAAGCGAATACACGGTTTATATAGTGTTAGTCATGCTTTTAGGCATTTTGCAGTTTATTTCAGTAGTTAGATTTTGCAAAACGGGATAAAAATGGCTATTTTCAAATGTCTAAATCATTGTCACATCACCTTTTCTCTTTTGCAATATGGATTAAAATCACAGATCCTCTGGGCCAGATTGCGTACTTCAGAATAACTGAATAGGTGGCTCGCTTACACTATACCCATCTGGTCTGAGACAGGACACTCAGCCTATCCCAAAAAACAAATAACACCCAACATTCACACACACACTATGCCACCCAACACGCGGGTTCCAGGAAGCTCACATCAATACACACATGGTTACTGCAGTGAGAACCAGGCAGTATGCCATGTGAGATTTGCGTACTTGGAAGAACACGGATACACAGCACACACGCCACCCCGATACATTGTTTTGAACTGTGCACGTTCTTGCGGTTACCCTGACGTCTTTGATAAGTCAACTTGACAGTTGGAGGGATGCTCAATTCCGAACACACGAGAAAGGGTGGGGGGGAAGGAAAAAAGGAAGAGCTGGAGCAAAAAGGTGGTATGAGGAAGGGGGGGGAAAGAAAAGTAAATGAACTTTGAGTTCAGTGTTTCCAGTTCTAATCCAGCTTCCCATATGGGCCAGTTCAGCGCTAGGTCTGAGCTGCTCTGGTTTCACCGAGCTTCTAGCCTCTTTTATTTATGCGGAAGACGCACACAGACATCTTTGATTTTAATTAATCGTTTCAGTATGGGGCTAGATTCTCATCCAGAAAGTGATCAGGTTATTCCAGCATCCTTTCAGTGTAAGCTCAAGGTAAACTCACAGGAATCTGAACTCATTCATGTTGACCTTGTACGGCTGCACACAGGGACACAGGGAGAGGGAAGCAGACATTGTTTGGTTTTATCAGGGTGTGCATGCAGAGCTGATAGCTAAAGTGCAGAATGCATGCCGTACTGAAGGGTGGGATAGTGTGAACTATAACGGGCGGGGGTCCTTCGTGTCTGCAAAAAGCTCTTTTGCCTGTTGAACAATAGTTTAAAACTAAAGAGCACTTAGCAGGATTTCAAACATGCATGCATCAACAAAGTGTGCTGGACCATTCTGTTGAATTCTTCTTCCTCTCTACTCCTCCCCTTGCAATGAAAGAAGCATAACCGCATTATCGCTAGATTAATAAAATAAGCTTTGTATGAGTCTGTGTAGTGCTGTCTACCTGTGAGAATTATTTGGAAATAAGTGGACCCCCGAAAAAGCTAGTATTTGAAGAATTTTACAGCAGCTACTTTATACTAAAACATTTGGTGTGTTCCCATATTCATAAAAATCTTTTTAAAGTCTATATCAGATTGTGATATTGGCACAAGAGATGTTGATAAATAATGCTAACTGGCCTCATTTCCTGAGTTCTGCTAAACAATTTCCATTATCATGCAAGTTTTCCATTTCAATGAGAGAGTAGGCTTCTTATCCAGCTCGGTCTGGGTGTAGCTGCTGCTGCTATTGACAGATGTTGGGAGCTGGATGAACGTGCCATTGTAAAGCTTTCTGATGTGTTCAGCCGGCGCCTTTGGTGCTAAACACAAGAGCTGAAGGAACATTCTACCACGCACGAGTTGGCCTATTATTTTTATGATATTCCTTTATGAAAAAAAACATTTTTCATTGTTTGTGTTTTGGCCGAATTCTTCATTTTCTATTAAATCGATATACTGAAAGATAAATGTTTCAACATGGGACTGGACTCAGAAGGACTGAAGATTCTGGACGGCAAAATTGTTAATTTAACTGTGGAAATGATCTCATCATCAAATGTATAAGAGACGATAGACAATAATGGGAAGCAGTTGTACATCTTTGTTTTTTAAAGCATAAAAATCTAGATTTCAAAGAAAACTGATTCTAAAGAATTGCATAGCATCTTAATAACGATGACCAAAATCGATAGGCCTCACTTCTGTATTTAAAAACCTAGACGGGATTCATGCCAGTGATCAAAATCAGTCCTGAGATGTGTTTTCATGCTTGTGTTGAGATACTTTGGTTTTCTAAAATACATTATGTGTGTGGGTTTTTGTTTGTTTGTTTGTTTGTTGCTTTTCAGACACCTGTTTCTACCACAAAATATGCAAACCTTCTAGTGAATTTCAAACCTGAAGTTTGGGTGCTGTGACTCTCGTTGTCTGGTTTCACAGACAATTTTGCCATTTTAAACAGTTAAAGCCTTTTTCTATGTGAAAATTGTTTAGGTCTAGGGTTTAACTTTACCTATTATATTGATCTAATTCTTGACCAGAACCTGACGGACATTTGTTCCTTGTTTTGGTAATTTATTGAAAAGAGTCAGTCTTCTGCTGAGTACTTGAATCACAAGGAGAATCCAAGCAGCTGACCTGATGTCTTCTTGTCTCCCTCTGTCTCTGTAGGTTACCTGATAATGACGGATGACTGGTTCTCTGAGTATGTTTACGAGGTGGTGGTAGACAAGAGGTTCCTGACCGATGATGTCCTGGAAGTGATGCAACAGGATCCCATCGTACTTCCTGCCTGGGACCCGATGGGATCCCTGGCATAGCTAGAGAAATCTAGGTTTTAGCCCCACCCTCTGGTCAATTTGACTCCGCCCTATTCCTCAGCTGCTTTTACCTCTCCAACATTTCCCCAACACCTCCTTCTAAAACGGCCTGTACTTCTAGAAAAAATAATAAAGATTTTGTTTTCTTTTTTACCAGACTGCCTTTGTCTTTTGTCTATTTTTTCTTTCTTTCTCAGACTGCTGGAGGTTTATTCTGTTGCTTACACACTGCATGTATCTGCAATCTCAGCTCTGGACTTAATTAGTTGATTAGCTGCTGACAAATATTGTACATGGCCGTTAAGTTGTTTGAATGTTTTTAATTGAAGTTTATGTATTCCATTTTTGTGTGCATGTGTTTCACCAGGACAAAACAGCAGTTCATAGTTAAGTGCTGGAAGTAACACACTAGTAACGCAATCATATCATAACCTCCCGTCCCTGCAATCAGCACAGTGTAAACCAGCCCCTGAATAGCAAACAGCAGTCCAGATTCTTTTTGGACAGCGACGCAGTTTTCAGATGCAGTTGAAGTTTGAGAGACTGAACAAAAATGTTGTATTAACCCTTTGAGAAGTACAGCCAACTCGATGTGAAATTCCTATTTTTTTTTTTTTTTTTTTTTTTTTTTAAGGGACAGAGAATTAACTGATAACCAAAAATGTTAATTTGTAACACTTGGAAAATCCTTTGCCGGAAGAAAAACCCACGGACATACCAAAAGAGCAGGTGTCCTCCTTTGCCATGCTTCACCAGGGCTTTGCTGCAGCCATCTGTAGAGGTGGGTAGATCAACGTCAACACCAGTATTGGTATTAGATCAATACAAGCAGGACAGACAATAGGAACCATGCTTTGTTTCTAAGTTCAAGATGTAGCCCACTGATTTGTGTTAAATAAATTAATTGTAGGAATGAAGAAACGTACCTCCAAACATGCACTGTGAAAAATGTCTGAAATGTTTTGTATTGACTGTCACGTCTATTTTATTTATAGCCTACAGCACATTTAAACAAAGTCAACACAAAGTGCTTTAGAGGTGCATTTACGTTCCAGGTCTCCAAAAAACCCAGTTCAAAAATGCAATTAAATTTGAAAGCTGCATTTTGTTGTGTTAACTAATTATAGTGGAAAATAAAAATCCCAGTTATCCAGGAGTCATTAAAAGGTGCACAATAGCTACATTGATGATTAGTCATCTCATAAATCATGAAACGCCGTCCTCTCCCAAATAACCTGCTTTTATAAGTTAATAGCGTCTGTGTCTGGCCCTGTGTTTACTTGCCAGCTGAATGATAGGAAGATTTGCAGTATCGCACATCACTAGCTGTCTGCAGTTTGGGGTTTGTTTGTTTTTTTGTTGGGGATTTTCTCCTTTTTTTGTTTTGCACAAAAAGCACTTTTGCTGATCTTTAGCCGCCTCCTCTCTTTTCCTTTTTTTTCCCTCTCCGCCAAGCTGGTGCTGGTTGAGCTTAGTTCCATGTGTCAAAACAGTGCTGTTCCACAGCTTTTCTGCAGGTTTGTTTCCTTTTGTTGCAATGCCTGTTGTGCCCTTTTTCTTCTTGAGGCTGATAGTTGATTTGCACTTTGTGCTGAACCATCTGTACCTGCTCTCATAAAATCTACCCTTTATGGCCAAACCTCCTTATTTGTTTATACATATATATCCAATTCACCAGTGTAGTTTATCCTTTAAAAAATGGTGGATTTGTTCCTGCTATCTTGTTTTGCTTTTTGCAGCCTAAGGGTGGTGTGTTTCACTTCCACGTTGACCACATGTTGTGGGTTTACAGAATCGGCTTTTAAATGCCACACTGGAAATCAACTCTAGACTTTGTACTACATTTAATTTAATAAGAAATGACAAAAGAATAGCCAGTCCCAGTCCAAAAAATAGCTTTTGAGTTGATTGTCTGACTGCCTTTGGTCCCTTTAAAGGAGGCTGAAATATATTAAAGAGCTGTCCTTTCAAAAACTTACCTTCAATTTTACATGAGTAGCTTCAAACTGAAGCTCAGTGACTTAGTTACATAAAGAGCATAAATACAAACTTGAGTATGTGGTAGTTAACAGCTGAAACAACCAAAAATGTCTGCATCTAAATAAATATGGACCCAGCTGTGACTGTGAATGTGTAATAATGATTTCCTATCATACCTTCTGTCTGTATCCACCCTGACTGCATATACATGTAAAAGTAAAAAAGCTAAGTTAGCAAAATGTATACTTATTCCCACACAGGATACTTGGGTTAAAGATCCACATAAAAATCCAGCCACTTCCTCTGTGCTCTCTGCTCTTCCTGCTTTAAAACACTCCTGTCAAGGTAAGGAGGACCTCTGACCTCCCAGCAGTTGGTGTGTCACAGGGGTTACTACTTGTCATCCTCAGCAGTGTGGCTAAAGCTAAAAAACAAATCAACATCAATACTCTCCTGGTTCCTGAAAGACTCTTTTGGGTGTTTTTGAAAGAGAAGATTCTGAAATGAATTTCATTATGCAAAGCAGTTTTTGTTAACATCTGCATCATACTGTTAGCGTGATGGTTATCCTCATCCAAGCAGAAAACTGAATTCAGAGTGCACTTCCTGAAGGAGATGTAGTAAAACAAATGTGTAATTTACACTGATTTGAGTCACCGTTTAAGTGGCACTGTAGAAAAACACCAGGCTCTAAGGAGCTTTATACACTTTGTGAGGAGAAGGGAAGATCTATAGCAATCCAAACCTTACTGAATATCGGGCTCCTAAAATCAGAGCTTCAAAATAACATTTAACATGTTTTTCTTGTTTTTTATAAGATACCAAACACTTTCTATGATCCAGAATGTATATTTACTTGTATTTAGTTCTTGAAGTTCCAATGCAGAGGCATGCTGGATATTACTCTATATCTGCAGTTCTCAGACACTGGGCGATAATGTCTTATTTAGAAAACTGGTAATTGGGATGTGGTAATTGTGAAAAGTTTGCATCTGGATCAGGGTGATTTCATCCAGGATGAAAAAAACCCCCAAACTGCAGATAAGTAAGACGCATTAGCTAGTCTTAGATTGCACAATGTAGGATTTCCTAATCTAGATCACTGATAAACCAAACTGTTTGAACAACGGGTCCAAGGAAAAACTGCTGGGATGGAGAACACAGACTGACTGAAGGTGCGTAACTGGTACATGAGTGTATTTACTGTGATGCATGTCTGGTTCGGATGAAGCCTTTTATTTTTGCTGCAGGGTCAATAACTCTAGCTGTTGCCACTTCTGCATTTTTCCCTGTCACACTGCACTGCTCACTGGAGACAAATGAGCAGAAGAATAACAATCCTTGAAATATTCACACAAAGGTTAAGCGTGAACTGTTACTCCTACATCCTCCCACCGATCAGTTTACATTTCTTTAATTTATTTTCACTTCTAATAGTTTTATTCCACCCACCCCTTGCCCCCCGCCCTGTCCTGTGTCTGGCACTCCATTTTTCTGGCCTTCACCTGCAGATTATATTTCTTTATAACTATTTCACTTCTACTTACCCCCCTCAGTTTTCTTCCATCTGTCTCAGTCATTTCTGCCAGATGCCTGCAGGTTGACTTGACCCCCACCCAACACACACACAGAGACACACACACACACACACACACACACACACACACACACACACACACACACACACACACACACACCACCATTAAGTCAGATGTGAATTATGGCAACATCTGAGTAGTTTTTGAAATCTGTACACTACAGGAGCTAGATATATCATGTAGGATTTAACCGCTGCCTGTTTATAACAGTCAGCGAATGGCCAAGCACATTTTTCCCTAGAAATCACCCCTCAGAGGAATGGCATTTTATCTGGGTTTAATTTAGAGAGGTGTGTAAATCTTAGCTGGTAAATCTCCTGGTTTCAAAATATGTTCACGAGGGGAGGGCAGAGTAATTATTATTATAGCGATTCGTCTCTGTGTTTCACAGAACTGAAGCTGGAAAGACAGAACTGGCATTAGAAATCATTATTTTCTATCAGTCAGTGTCTGGATTACATTTCCAATGACATTTTCTGGCCTACGACACATTTATACATGCAGCGGGCCTCATTACATTATTGCAGTACCCTATGCAGAGGTATTTGAATGCAGAACTGATTTTTCGTGAGAAAGAAGAAGTGGTTAAGTGTGACAGTAAATAGACCCCCTTGTATCAAAGTGTTTTGTTTTTTTTTTATTTTGTTTTAAAGTGAAGCATTTTTCATTGGTTAATCTGGGCGTCGGGACATCAAACAGCCTATCACGAATCAGCAGGCTTCAAGGTTCAACAGGTAACTTGTTTTATCTCCTGGAGAAGAGTACTGTAGCTTTTGATGGGAGATATTGATAGTAAAAGATTTCAACACTCAGCACAACAGTTTTATGAAGACAAATTAAGGTTTGTGTAATTTTCAATGTAGACTTTGCGTTTATAATAGTGGGTTATCATCCAAAGGCGGATTTTTTTTATTATCTTATAGCTTATATTGTCACACCTATGCTAACGAGCTAGCTGTTATTGTTCTTGTGTGAACTAGTCAAATGACCGCAGTAAATTAAGCGCTAAAACTGTTGTTTATTGTTGCGACACATAAACCAGCTGAGTATTTCAGAGGGGTCACAAGAGGGTTCGTTTGCAAACTTGGCCATTGCTTTCAACTTTTGAACTCAGTGTTAGTTATTTCCTCCTTTCATGTATTACAGCGAAAGTGTTACTGTTGTCGAGTTGGGTGGATTTTATTAGCAGGAAACGCACTGTAGATATCTCTGACGTCATAGCTTGTTGATAAGTAACACACCTGTGTGTCTCAGTGGTGGATCTATTCCCTACTCCAGCGTGTTGAAGTATCCTTGGGCAAAATAGTGAAGCCCAGAAGCAGCATCGGATATGTTTGCTCAAGCGCTTAGATATAGAGAAAAAATGCTGGTATGAGAGTGCGTGATAGGCTACAACATCCTTTGAATGCTCAGAGAAGAAACGCTCCAACTCTAAGTACCAGTCCATTTACCTTTAACAGTAAATGCACGATTACTTAGACACACTGCTCAAAAAAGTGAAAGGAACACATAAAGTCTGAATGTGGGAAAGAAATCATGCTGGTTATCTATACTGATATCAACTGGGTAATGTTTTAGGCATGAGAGCATGTCTCATCATTTATTGGAAATGAAAATTATCGCCCTACAGAGAGCTGAATTCAAAGACACCCTGAAAATCAAAGTGAAAAAATGGCAGGCTAGTCCTTTGCACCAGTGTAGGGTCTGACAATGACTCCAGGAAAAACACCCCAGTGTGTAATGGCAGTCAGAGTGCATACAAGTACTATAAGACTGGTATTTGTATAGTTTTTGTAGAAAAACTCTTTTTATATAAGCATCAGAATATTTACTATTAATGGTAAATGGACCTGCCCGAGTACTTTCAATACAGAGTGGTGTATTCCACTTACTATTAGTGTTAAATGGACTGGTATGTACATAAAACCAGTCCTTCAGACGTACCAGTAAGTACTATAAGACATGTACTTAAATGGTTAAGCAGAAAAGCTTTAACTATATTAGTACCAGTCAATTTACCATAAACAGTATATGATAAATGGAATGAATTAAATAAACCAGCGAGTTTGTGTGAAGTGAAGTGAGGAGCTGCTTTTATCCTAAAAGCTGTAGTTCATGTCAGGACATTTCTCTTTTTGTTTGCTCTACATTTTCTACAGTGTCTTCTAGGTTTCTTTGTAAAGACATGAGCTAAGAGCCTACCTCTAAACAAGTAATCTAAGGATTTTTTTTAACTTTCTGTTTTTGCGCTGTTGAGGTTAATGGCCATTTGATGTCAGTGCTTTCCTCTTTTGCAACCTTTTGCCTCTCTCGAAAGTTTTCTTCTCGTACGGTGTGTTACAAAGCAAGCCTGTGAACTTATGAACCTGTGCAGCCAGGCTTAAAAGTCCTGACATCAAAATTAGTCTTATGATAGTTTCCACATACAGCCGTTTGTGTCTGACAGGAAGAATTAGCCCATCGCTGAACCATACAGGAATGGTCATCGCACAACCGGTCTCATTACTGCCTCGCATTTCTTCAACAGTGTGTGTGTTTGCACGCCTGTGTGTGGTTTGCATGCCGTGAGGATTAACCTAGAACTTCAGCTGATGCTGATTGGAATGACGTTCAACACCGGCCTTTAACAAGAAGGAGAGTTTGTGTGTGTGAGAGTTGGTGAGGCAGAAGGAACGAGGACACAGTGATTATAATTTAATATCAACATGTCTGTGACTGTTTTCCCTCTCTGCTCAGGATGCCTCCTTTTATCTCTTTCATTTCATGTCTGTCACACACAATAAAGGCCATGTAGACTGACTGTACTACTGTACCTGGCACTGGTCCATTTGGCAGGATAGGTTGCAGGTGGCCATAAATGGGTTAGTTAGACCAGGGCACAGACAGCCTGGGACATTAAAAAAATCTCTCTCTCACACTCACTTCATAATGTTGGTGTTTCATCATGTTGCTTTTTTTTTCTTTTTACATATGCAGCATAATTAATGTACACGTGCTCCTCTCTCATTCCTCTTTGACCCTTATAAATATGCACCAAGGAGTGCTGGATTAGGGTCAAGTATCCTTTTCTAAATCTCAGCGTGTGTGTTTGGGTGTGAGCAGACATTTGCATGCTCGAGTGTTTGTGTCTTAAATCCAGGCGGAGCAGAACGCGGCCCGCTGTAAGCCCAGGCATGTGTGATTTGTGTGATTGGGTTTAGACGGCGTTGGTCGGCGGCGACGTCTTGGGGGTCCAGATGACCGGATGCTCCACGGGCAACGCGCGCTGTCCTGCTAACAATATCAAGGTAAGACTACTCTGCCTGGACTCCTCACCAGCAGGTTCATCATATGCGATTTACTGTAATCAGTCCTCAGCTGTAAATTCATATCCAGCGAGTGTGTGAGATCTTTACATAGGCCTGGTGCATGTGTGTAACTGTTCAGCAACACCAGGAGGGATTTAGGAGATGAGGTGTTTTTTGTATTTTTATGTAAGCGTTGGATGGGAGTAGTTTAATTTCCTTTTGGGGCCTCTGATATCAAGGGTTCATCCTCATCTCTGTTATTAATCTCTTTTATGTGGATTTGTACTTTTCGAAGCTGCCAGATTTGTGACAAACTTTCAGTTTTTGGAGTAATGAATATGGAAGTAATTATCAGTAATGGGTTCATATTTCAACGAAAAGTGCGATGCACGCCAAATCAAAGCTTCTCGATGATTTTTAGCACCTCTTGCATTCTTCTCTATTTTATGCTCTCAATCTTCGTGGCAGGTGTTTTGTAATACAGAATAAAGAATGATGTGGCTGTAACCTCTCCGATGGTAATGTGTGGCGTTGTTCAACAGGTCAGCTCTCGCTGCTCCCTCGAGGACATTAAGCTGCTCAGTTTTGAGAAAATCCCCAAATAATTAACACAAACATCAACTGCCCACAGATTATAACTGCCAAGTTTTAGTTGAATCTCACTGTTGTGGTTTCAAGGGAAATAGGAATAAGTGCTGCTTGCAGATTGCTGGGTTTCAACATCCTTTCATAGCAGTAAAGAATATCTAGGGTGGATAGCCTTTAGCCTAATAATCGCTAATCAAATAAATAATGAGGCGGTCGTTTTTTTTCAGCCTTCCTGGAAAATATCTGCAACATCTCAAAGATGCTGTGTTCAATGTCACCAGGACATTTCTAAGGAGAGTCTTATTATGAACTGAACTTCATTTATTTAACCCATTGTACAAATATATATATTTCACCATCATAAACCAGAAAATAATGAGAATATATTTTTTGTCTCTTTTAGTTCCATTGCTAGCATTTATGCCCCAGACTGTTTCAGACTGTATTTTCGTGTTTATTTTAATAGTATAACTTCATAATGCTTGTAGCAGAATTTGCTGTTATTACCTAGCTGGTAATCTGTCCTTGGACACCTGTAGGACTGCCTTTTGTTTTAATGGCTGTGCCGCTTAACCAAGGGGAGCTTATGTCACCACTTCAGGTCGAAGTAAGAGGTCAAGCTCCTAAGCTGTGCTGGCAAAGTGTTTATTTGGCAGGAAGTGTTGGTCGTCTAGTAGTCAATAGAGCCTTTGTTTCCTAGTGGCAACATTTATCTTTGTCTTATAAACATGATATTATTATTTATTATCTTACTTCATTTGTGAAACTAAATCACACTGAAGACTCAGTTAGGAAAGTGTGAGGAAGTGACAGAGTTTGTAACCTGTGTCCCAGCTGGAATTTAACCTGTGGCATTGTGACTACAGGCTGTGATGCACCATTCCAAGGGCCGCTTTTGTACTTTTCACCTTTATATTATTTTCTTTAAACACAGTTCTTTAAAACACACAAAAAACCCTTACACATTTAAAGTTTAGACACGGGTCATAGCATTTGAAAGCCTCTGTGTGTCACTGTAAGACATTGTTTCCACTGACGTATCAATGTCATTAAATTCCTGTATTAATTGATGCTTTTGGCACAGCTGACTAAAAGTATAGTTGATGTCTTGACCTGATCGTATTGTCAGCAAGCACTTCGTTTTCATCGTAGCACAGCAACAAGTATGTAGATGGACTGTTATTGGCCAAAATTTAGGTTGAGCAGTCCGACTACATTTCTGTGTTTTGAAACTTGTATTAGAGCTTATGAGGAGGGTTAGGAGTATTAAGTTAAAAGCACATATATGTATAATCGCTCTGTGATTTCAAGAGAGAGCACAATAATAAGGTTATGATTTTCTTATGAAAATGTGTCTGCTGTTGAAAAAGCTGCAGTTCTGTCCGTTTTTATATTTGAAGAGGTGTCACTGAAGGGCTAAATCCAAATTTCTCACTCGCTGTACCAGTGTTCTTTGTGCTTGTGTCTGACGTATTCTGCTTAACGCGTAATCTCTCGGCTCCTAGATTACCACTTGTTACTTTATTGGATGACTTGGATTGCGATTTCCAAATTAAACTCAAACACAGAGGAGGTCAGAGGTTCAGACCAGGATAGAAAATGTGTTGATGCAGCCAAAAAGCAGACAAATCAAGCCAGGGGGTTGTGAATTAAACTGGTTTCTTTGTTTTGTAATAAGAAGAAGAAGTACAACAAAAATGAAAGCAAAGCCCAGTCACCCCTATAAACACTGAAACCTTAAAGGAAGGAAAGCCACTTAATTTGTGTTTGCACATCTGCTTATCAGGTCGCACATCAATCTGGAAAATAAAAAACCTGTTTTTCTCCTGGGAGTATGATTACAAAAGGTCCCACATTCTAGTTAAATTGTTTGTGCAGCACTGAAGGTTTTTGCCTCCCATTCCTGCCTGCACTGTTTATTTTTCAGTTAGCCAGGACTGAAGTTGGTGTGATGTCAGGAACCTATGAGAAACTATGGCTACTCTCACAGAGCTTAAAAAAAACATAAAACGGTACAAACAAAAGGACTTCATTAAGATTCATGAATTATTTTTTAGTGTTTTTGTCTCTTATTCAATGGAAAAATAATGTTGAAAAAGCAAATTTCTTCAAAGCCCAAATAATAAGTTTCTCTGACATTTTCTTTCTCATCTTTTTGTCTTATCTTTTTTATTTTTACAAACTTAAACTATTCTTTTTGGTTAAGTAAACACCAAATCGAAAGTATAATTTCCCCCCTTTCTTTCTGTGCTATCGTCTACTTTTACCCTTTATTACTGCAACATCTTCTGTCAGGAAGTAACAGGCTTTGTTATGCATATTAATACTGAGCTGTGCTATGTTATTTTCATTATGTACAGCTATCAGATTGTGTTTTATTTGCCTTCATGTCAAATCTGCAAAACTGTGACACCACGTGTTCAGTGGGTTTCTGGGTTGATGCAAGACAAATGTTACGAATAACTGTCCTAAATATAATATTTATTTTAACCCGTGTCTCTCAACTTAGATTATTTTGGAAGATCTTTTATTGTGCCAAATATACTACGAAGAGATAATGCTTAAAATATGCACTATAACTGACAGATGGATAATATACATCAATATTTAAGCTAGGTTGATATACAGCAGGGTATTGGCTTCTCACAAATCAGTGAGTAGCACATTGGTCCTAAGTTCAAATCTCCTGTCCAGCTTTATCTGCCTGTTGCTGTGTGGGTTCTCTTCACAGTCCAAAGACATGCACATTAGGTTGATTGGTGACTCTGAATTGGCCATATGTGGATGGTTGTCTGTCTGTGATAGACTGGTGACCTGTCCGGGCTGCTTTCTGCCTTTTGTCCTATGGTAGCTGGGATGGGCTCCAGCCCAACCTGATGTGAGCCAGATAGTGGCACTAGTCCACAGTGCAAAAATATAGTCAAAGGTAATTTTGTCTTTACCTAGCTATTCATTTCTAATAAATTAAGTTAGTCAGAAAAACTGGCTGTTGGGTCCAATCTGATTGTTCATTTCTGTCAGGTATGTTCCGTTCAGATTAAAAGCTGGAAGGTTGGCTAATAGTGTTGACTGTGTTCTACAGTCTAGAGTCCAAAATTATTCAGGAAACCCCCTGAGAGTTGCCAAAGCATACTGCACATTATTTTTACTCAAACATTCCTGTCGTCTAAGGTCCAGACTATAGGCTGTTAGAAGCTGGCACAGAGCCCAAAAGCTTTGAGTTGTTTTAGAGTAAGAGATACTCTGAGACCCTCTTTGGGATTCTTGGGGAAAAAATCAAAAAACAAAACCTACTTATTAACTTACATATGGTTCACCAGGAGTGGAGACTTTGCTTTATCATATAATTATTTATTTAACACTTAAATAACACATATTGCTCAACCTCAGCTGTGTGAGTGCAGATATGGTTTATACAGCATGGGTGTGCGTGAGAAAGTGTTTGTGCATGCTTGTGCTTGTGTCTGTCTGCACTGCGTGTGAACATGACAGTGGTGGTAATGTTTAACCAAGATGGGACTTTTAATGCATTTCTTACAATCCCGACTTTTATTTTATTTAATATCAAAAATAAAAGCATATTTAAAAATTTGTTAAAGATAAATAAGTTCTCAGATGGTTTCATTCAAATAACAGAGAAACAACAAACTAAAATATTCATTATTTCTGACGATAACATAACTTTGTTTTTTTTATTCTTTACTTAATCATCTTATAAGCCCTCAGATTTATGTGCCCCCGTCCACCCACACACCACCCAGGCAGGCTGGAAATGCACTTACATGTTGACATAACAGTATTGCAGAGCCAATATTTTTTTATTTTATATATAAGATGTGTTACTGAACACCGGTTGTTATGGGGTCTGCTAGTTTCTGTTTCTCACAACCTAACTTGATATGTAAAGCAGCTTTAATGAGAGTATTTAATACTTTTGAACTGTTGCTCAAGTAAACAAAAATGCTTAAGTTGCAGCAACAACCTGGGGGAGTATAGGTACAGAGAACACAGTTGGACTACCACAGCCTTGCACCAAGTACAGTAAGCAAGATGATTCAGCTGCTCAGAGACTCGGAGCAGCAAGCAGTGTTTAAGTGAAGCTTTTAATTCCAAAGATTGCTAATGCACTTTAAACACACAGAAGTCAGCTTGTGAATGAATCAAATATAGCATTCGACGGAAAGACAGTATCTTGTAAAATGTATATGAGATCAACTGTGCAGTCAAATTGGTTGGAAAACCTGTATGTATGCAACCGGGGTCAGAGCAGCAAAGACTGCATTTCTGCAGAGCAGGTGCACATTAGAAACTTTAGTAAAAAACTAGAAGACATTTTAGATTGACAAAATCTAAAAGTAAAAGTGGAAAGAGGGGGAGTAAAAGCACTGCAGCACAGCAGTGCTTTACCAGTGTAGTATGGTGGTGGTGGTGGTGGTGGTGGTGGTGTGTGTGTGTGTGTGTGTGTGTGTGTGTGTGTGTTTGCAAGTAAGACGTACCCTGACACAGAGCCCCACAATGCCAGAAGAACTACTCGAGGGTAGGACTTCCCCTGTCTGCACAGTGTGGCTGTGTTTGTGCTTTAATGACAGTTCTGCCATGACCATACCATGTTGGATCTGTGCTCCAGTTCATCATTTCTGTTTGTACTATCGGTGTATCAAAGCAAAAACTTGATACTGTGATGTGCAGGTCTGTGCTCGCCTAATGATTCTTTATTATCTTCTGTCTGATTGCATGCATCCATGTATCCATCTGTGCATACATCTGCACGGCTGTGCTTCTCTGAACCAGGCATGTGTGGAAGTGTGTGTGTGTGTGTGTGTGTGGAAGTGTGGTTGGTTGTGGAGTGAGTGAGAGAGAGGGACAACAAGGGAGGGAGAGAGAAAGAGAGAGAGAAAAATGAGAGAGGTTTGAGAGCTCAATGGGCAAACGCGGTGTCCTGATGTGCTAGGGCACGCTGTTTCTCTAGCAAGTTTTTGCCATTCCACGGGATTCTTTAAGTTTTGGGTAGAAGTTCTTGCTGCCGCTCTTCACATACGATTCAAGCGCCACATGTTCTTCTTGACCTCTTCTGTTGTCTCTAAAGGTAACGTATGCATGCGGGTTGAGTACAACCTACAACTTTAGATTTTTGGTTTGATTTGTAGTGCTTTTACTTCAAAAGTTAGTAAGATTGCTGCAGAGAGTGTTTTTGGTTTTAATTTGGGTTGTTTTATAATGTCTCATTAGTATTTTTCTCACATCTCGTATTCTTTCAGTCTATCGTTGCTGAAATCTTGATGTTGTCATCTTACTGTCTCTTTCTTTATTAAAAATGACGGCAAGAGATTAAATAATTTCCTGTTGAGATCAGTGAATTTAAAGTTTGCACCACTGTATCAGTCTGTAGTGTTGATTTGTCTTTAACAATGGGTCTTCATGTATTTTTCATTATTATTTGTTTTTTTTGGGGGGGGGGATTCCCTGGTGATGAAGTTTGTCTGCACATAGAGTCCAGACAATAGCATTATATTGAGATCTTTCCCATTGTTTTCCTTCACTTATTGTGAGATTGTGTGACAGCTGATACATTTTGTTGTCTTTATGAGGTAAGTGTAGCTGAGGAGAATTTTTTTTTTTTTTGTCTCATTTTATTCTCACGTCTTTGATGTCATGGTAGGTCAAAAACAGATTTTCCATCACGTTTTTTTAAATCGAGCAACACGCAGTACTTCTTTAACACTGGTGAGGATTCACATGGAAGTTATTGTGATGAAAAAATTTGGGGCTTTTTCGCTAGAAATTAAAAGTGTGGTTTGCAAGAGGAGAAGAAAAAAGTTTGAGTGGAGAGGAAGCGATCCATTGTTTCCCTTTTGTGCTCGAGTCCATGTAGTTGACGGCGTCCTTTGTTGTGTGGTAGTCAGATGTCGGTGAGGAATGAATGTCGTGCCGTGTACAACTGCTGGACACTCGTTGTTCATTAAGGTAATGGCATTCCATGTAAATTGTGTCTTCCCACATTTTACAGTTCATTACTAATTGGGCTAACACTATAAACAAACGAATCCACTTTTGAACAGATGTCATAGTTTGACCCATCGCTCATGTGAAAGCATCTTGGATTATTCGAATCGGAATTTAATTTCTATTGCAAAACAAAAAAAAGAACAAAAAAAACAGCTTTAGGAAATGTGAGCTTTATGATGTGGTTTATGATGAATTCATAGAACTGTTTGCGCCTTGAGATTGAATTACATGTTTAGTTTTATTTGCCCGAGTTCTGTTTTGCATGAGTAAATTAAAAAAAATAGAATTTGCATTCGAAAAAAGATAAAAAGTTGGTTCTCATGCTGCGCAAGTCTTGTTTTTCAGCTTAACCTTTATTTTCTTGTAAAACTGCTAAACATATTTCAGCGCCACAGCAACCAAAGAACAACCTGTTGAGCTTTGCCCAGTGTTTGTTGTTGCTATGAAAATTAGAGAGCATCTTTTCTAGCGCATGTCCACAGATGCTCTTTTGTTTTTCTTTTTTTTCTTCCCCCTTTTTTTGTGTGCATTTCCTGCCTTCAAATGTGCTGCTGGCGCTGGTATTTAGATTCTCTAATTTCTTCCCAGTTTACTTTGGTCAGATAAGCATCAAAACACGTTATGCAACTGATAGCGTAAAATGAGAAACAGAAGTAGAAGGCTCCGGTAAGTGAATCGACATGTCGCAGCAGAAACCCCTCAGTTTCCTCTGTTCCTAGGATTTATCCTCTTATTCATTATCATGTAAAACAAGACTCTGTCCTGTTTTGTTTTGGGGTTTTTTTTTTTACAGCCATTTTCATTTTTATTGTCTCATCCAGAAAAAGCAAACTGCCCTGAGGACTGCTCTGTTTTTATTTAGGTTTACTGCAAAGTAATTAAAAAAAGATCAGCTCTTATCCTGTGATTTACCCGTGTGTTTCCCCTCTGTGTGTTGCAGTTTGCACCATCACTGTGGGCCTCAGAGGACGAGCTGTTTGTGGAATAGATCCAAGATTCTTGTAACTTTTCTGCTAGCCACATCCTGTTCAAACACATCTCTCTCCTCTCGTATACCCTCCTCTGTCTGTCCTGCAGCCCGCTCTTATTCCCTCTTGCTCAACAGACCCTTACACATTTCAGTCCTCTCCCCACATACACACCCCCTCAATCTGGCCCCTTTCTCTTCTTTTAGCTTTCATTTCCCGTTCCTTATCTCCTTTACCTGCATGAGAAGGACAGTCTTCCCCAGTCTTGTCCCAAACTCTCACTACACCCCTCTCCTAATGCTTCTTTTCCACTAATGGGCACCATATCAGAGAGCAGCACCACATTCCCTTCATTGTCACTGAGAACCTCTCTCCACCCCTAACTACCTTGCCAACACGAATATCAACACAATCCAATGGAGACAAAAGATATGATGATGACGAGCATGCTGACAATGGACAAAGGGGAGAATGAGGGAGAGAGGGACAAGGAGAGAGAGGACATGGGGGGAGAAGATGATGGGACACAGCGTGAAAATGGCAGACTTATGCTTGCTGATGGGCTTGCAGACAGAGGTCCCAAGAGCATGACATCTGGCTCTGGCCAGCAGGTGTCCAATGGCTTCACAACATCCACCCCTCAGAGCCCCAGGGAGAGCCCAGGAACTGCAGCTTGCGCTGCGGGTACAGCCTCAGGACCCGGAGGCGGTACTGGATCCTCAGCACCTCTGGGAGGCCTAAGGACTCTGATGGTCCAGCAAACAAGCTTGGACAGGCCCAGAGAAACCTGGAGCAAGAAGATGGACTTCCTTCTGTCTGTGATTGGCTACGCCGTGGACCTGGGAAATGTCTGGCGCTTCCCATACATCTGCTACCAAAACGGAGGAGGTGAGGAAGCAAAACATGTTTGGAGGGGAGAAACGTGTCGAAGGGGGAAGAATGAGACATAAAGTGTGGTGGAATGGAGAGAGAGATGACACGTCAGATCCCAAGCTAAAGCAAACAGGATTTGAAGGATTAGACAGAAGAAAAGGCTCTTTCATACTCACTGCTGTGTATTCTGTAATTCACATTATGTGTTTTATATGTGACAGCTGAAGTCGGTCGACTGCTCTCGAGCTTTGCCGTTATTAAAGACTGAGTTAGATTAGGATGATTTGTGGTACTTCCCAATAAATGCTTTAATAGCTTACAAGGAGTGCCCCAATTAACAAAGTTGTGTATGGATAAATGCTTTGATGTAGCTTATTTCTTGCGCAATCGGAGGTACAAAAAGGTATGTCTTCACAAAGTCCACGCTTGTGTCTGCCCTGCTCTTTCTCTAGCCGATCCTGGCGGCAAACACAACCTCTTTTTATTGAATTTGCAATAATAAAGCCTTTGCAATTTCCTGTGTTCTGTGTGTGAGTGTGTGTGCCTCACAGAGCGAGGCAGAGATGAAGACTCGGGACACACTTGATAGAGGCAACAGTATTAATTGTGTTTTTTTCAGTGTCTTTCTCCTTGCTTAATAACCTGTCTCGCAGGCAGCTGCTCAATCAGCCCTTATCTTTGCTTTCATGTCACAAAGAGGCACAAGCACCGTCCCGTCCACACACACAAATGCAACACGTGCACATGGAAATAAGTTTACAATCAGATAGCAAGAAGGAAAGAGCGATGTGTTATCAAACACCCCGCAAAAGCCGAAGAGTCTGAGATCTGGCTGCCGTCCTGATGTTCTTCTGCTCATCTGTGTTAGGCCTTTAATTTTATTACTTTCATATTTTAGAACAAAGCCAACATCAATGTCGAGATCCTTTATGATAGGATTTTAGCAAAAATAACTCCAGAAAGCATAATAAATACAGCAGTGTTGTTTTTGAATAGATTGAGCTATATAAATAATAAGCTTTGGCACCTGTTAGGATTTTTACAGTGTTCTTAAATGGTGTGTGAAAGAGCTCAGTTTCTCTTGAGTGTAGTTGGCTTCTTACTGTTTTCCCACAACATGTGTTCATTGTCACGCATTTATTCTCCCTCCCAAATTTCTCCAACGTCTCTGTCCAGGTGCCTTTTTGCTGCCCTACCTGTTGATGGCAGTGTTCGGAGGGGTGCCTCTGTTTTACATGGAGCTAGCGCTCGGTCAGTTTCATCGCAGTGGCTGCATCTCCATCTGGAAACACATCTGTCCCATCTTCAAAGGTAACAGCGAGGGGTGTACAGAGAGAGAACCGATTATAGGGAGAAAGTCAAAAGCAACAGCTTGGACGAAACGTGGAAGAAGATAACTTTAGAGGGACAGAAAAGTTAGAGGTAGGAAAACAAAAAAAAAAAGACGAAGAAGGAGTTTCAAATCATCCAAGTCCAAGAGACAGCTCATTTAACCTCCCTGCCCCCCCACCCTTGAAGAGCATCCCTAGTTTCCTGTACCTCTAGTGAGATGTTCTGACTCTCTGTTATGGAAATTGTCACATTTTAATGCCAAATGCCAGATGCTCAGAAATTTGATAGTATGTAAACTGTCGTTGTTTGGAAATGTCACACACTCACCCAAAGGGAACCTGAATTAGCTTGAAAAAATAACCCACTGATGTCTGTGAGTGATGTAAGCAGTGAGTGATCTGGTGTTACTTATGTATTTATTTGCTTCAACTCACCCAGGGATAGGCTTTGCCATCTGTATCATAGCCCTCTACGTAGCCTTCTACTACAACACCATCATGGCCTGGGCCTTGTACTACCTACTGTCATCTTTCCGGCCCACTTTGCCTTGGTCCACCTGCACCAACCCCTGGAATACAGCCAACTGTAACCGCTACATGTCCTCAGACCACAACGTGTCCTGGTCCAACACCTCTACGTCCCCTGCCGAGGAGTTCTATACGTAAGTGCATGTAAGTCAGATGTAGTGGCATAGGGGGAGCTCTACGCAGGAGGGAGACGTCAGGTGAAGAAAGGGAGGATGACTTCAATTCCAGGGTTGGTTCTGGTGTGTGGGACAGATTCCCCACCATCATCCCCTAAAAACCCACTTCCCTTACTGGTGGTGAAAACTGTGCAGGGAGACTTCATTAGTATTTCGGAGTACGAATGACTGATTGGAGATTCTTTATGAGTGCATAAGTAATACAGAAGTATGAACCGCTCCTTTAGGAGCAGGTGAGAGAGTTTTTTAAGTACTGGATTATGGAAAAATATAAAGTATCAGAGAAAAGTAATGCTTGGTATTAGCCAGTAATAAAATATAAGTCCTCCAAGAGTTAACCAGGTTTTAATGTGCTGTTTTTGCAGCGATTAAGTCAGGGTCTTTTGAAAAACAATGTCCCTGTTATTCTTGACTGTTCTGGGTCTGTGCAGTCAACGGGCTCAGTCTTATCAGCACAGCGTCCGACTGCTGAGACAGATTCAGGGTTGACGCAGAGTTGACTTTTCCTAACGCAGGTTTAAAAGTAACAGATTCCACAACTCAGTCTGGCGCCAGAATTTCCTGTTTTTTTAGCACAATTCATGTCTCAGTTTTTTCATTTGAGCTCCTGGTGCTTAACCTGTGCCCACACACTGACCTTACAGTTTGTTTCTGACTTCTTCTTTTTTTAGCTTTTAAGAAAGTTGCGATAAAGTTTGTCTAAACCCTTTTGAATAGTAATAGTCTTGTCTTACGTACTGATGGTTTTCTTTCTTTTCTCGCTGGTCCGCTCATATCACATTTCCTTCTTTCCGTGCTCTTTCCTTTTCCTCTGCTTTCCTTAATGTTCCAACATTCCCTTGTCTCCAATCCCATATTGTTTTTGTCTTTTATCCATTACTTCTGCATAATATGCCCTTCCCTTCCTGCTTGCTGTCCTCCTCTTCCACTTCCTACACTTCTTCACCTCTACTCAGTTACTTTTTAGCTCCTGTCCTCTCGTGTCGATTCATCTGCATAAAATGTCTTCCTTGTCTCTCCTCTTTGCATTTCATTCAACCTCAACTTTCAACACAAACGCCCTTTCTTGTTTTCTCCTTCCAGCCGGCAGGTGTTGCAGGTCCATCTCTCCCCAGGTCTGCATGAGTTGGGCTCTATCAGCTGGCAACTGGCTTTATGTCTGCTCTTCATCTTCACCATTGTTTACTTCAGCATCTGGAAAGGAGTCAAGACGTCTGGAAAGGTAGCTGAAGGGGTGCCTGCATGGCTGATGGGGGGTGTCAGTTAGAGCAGATGGATGGATTGATAGATGGAGACATATGGACAGAGGAAAAAAAACAGCAGTTATCCTGTCCTCTCTTTACCCTCATTATATTCATCATCGAGTGTGGAAAAGTTGATTAGAAAGGAATGAATATCAGAACCTAGCTAAGGCAATATAAGACCATTTTTAGACATAAAGTTCGTGCCCTTATGTTCAGATAAAGGAGTAAAACAGACTGGTAGAAATAGATTTATACTGTAAATCCTACATTTTTATTTTTTATTTAACCTTTACTTATACAGGTAGTCCCATTAAGACCCAGTGTCTCATTTACAGGAGAGACCTGCTCCAGACAAACATGTTAAAATTGCAACAATAATATTTTAAAAAAGAAGCTAAATATGTCTAATGTGCACAGTCATATTAAAAACAAGTTTGAAATCTGAAAGTGAAATCAATTGAGAGAACTTCAAATCCTTCTGCAATGTATTGCATGAAGACGGGACAGAAAAGGAGAATGCCTTCTTCGCAAGCTCTGTACGAACTGATGGAACGGTGAATGTGATGTCCGGAGACCCCAGTCTAAACTGTTTACGTAACATGTACTCTGATAGGGCAGTAAACTAGAAATAGATTCATAGATAAAATGATACCAATGAACATCCTTGCGTAAGACCAATGAGGACCAGTACAGTGGTGTTTTAAAGGTTTACAATCAGTCATAAATCTTAGTGCTCCATGATAGACAGAATCCAAAAGATGAAGAGTGAGCAGAGGCATTCATATAAATTATGCCACCATAATCCAGGAAGGGTAAAAAAGTGGCAGCAACAAGCCTTTTCCTTGCCATGAAAGAGAAACATGATCTGTTTCTGAAAAAGAACCTCAGTTTCTTTAATAGATGGTCAATGTGTGGCTTGAAGAAAAGATTTTCATCAATCACACTAGCTAGGTATTTGTATGAGGCCACAGTTTCAATAGAAATGGCTTGAGCAGATAGAGAATGAAGTACTGCCGGCACCCTCTTTCTGTTTGAGAACAACATGACTAAGTCTGAGCTGACCCAGCTGAGACTGAATACTATCAAAAGCTAGATGTAATTGTTTGAAAACCATGTCAATGGTACGAGCACAGCGATAAATAATTGTATCATCTGCATAAAAACGAACAGATGCATCTAGATTCTGTGCAACACGGTTGACATAAATAGTAAATAATATAGGCCCCCGGACAGAACCCTGCGGCACTCCATTAGTGACATTTAAAAAAACTGGAAGATTGAGCTGCACACACTGCTTACGGTCCAAAAGATAATTGGAGAACCAGTCAAATGCTTGGACTGAAAGGCTTATTTCCAGTAATCTCTGACCTAAAATACCATGGTCAACAGTGTCGAAAGCCTTTGATAGATCAATAAAAAGAGCTGCACAGTAGTTCTTGGCTCAGCTATGATATTTGCTGCCACGCGCAAGAAGAAGGGACAAAGACTGTCAGGACCGGCCAGTTTTTTGTGCCGCGGCTCTTCAAAGCCTTACATACCTTTTCTACCATGAAAGGTGTAAAGAAAAGAGTGTTAGTAACCGATCTGCTAGCAAAGTTGTATGCAGGAGGTTTACCATCAGATACTGTGCTAAACAAAGAACAAGAAGCAACAAAGTGTTTGTTTAAAAAATTGAGCATTTCAGTTTTGTCTGACACAGGAATGAAGTCAATAATTAAGTGAAGAGGTAGCTCTGAGGAATGAGAGCTGGCAGGGAGAGACTTTATAGTTTGCCAAAACCTCCTAGGGTCGTTTATACTGTCAGTGGTTAAAGTCAGAAAGTACGCTTCCTGATGGAGGCAGTAAACTGATTACGCAGCTGACAAAAACATAGCCAATCATCATCGGATCCGGATTTTCTCGCAGCTGCCCAGGCCTGCTTTCTCTCATGTAGGAGGCCAGCCAGTTCCGAATTGAACCAGGGCCTGACCTGGCAAAAGGGGCATGTTTGTCCACAAAATAGATAAAACCCTCTTGGAAATATTTCCAAGCTAAATTTCCAATGTCAGTCATTCTAATACGACCCCAGTTAAAACTGAATAAATCGTGAAGAAACGCTTGCTTTTGGTGTTTCTCCCAGCACCAACTATGCAGTGATCACTCAGGTCCTTGGCAAAAACTGCCAATGTGGAAAACTTCTGTGGCACATTGTATAAATAAAGGGTCTATAAGAGAAGATTTATCTGGGGATTTGGAATTAAGGTGCATGGGGCTTTGAATAAATGGAATTAGACTTAAAAACAAGCAGTGTGCCTTAAAATAAACAGAAACAGAAGAAAGCCAGCCCCAATTAAAATCACCTACCAGAATGATTTCATTTAAATTCAATTCAGATAAAAGTTGAACCAGAGAAGGTTACGTGCTGGGGTAAGCAGATGGAAGCCGATAGCAGCCAACAACTATCATGGAGTGATAGAACAGATTAATAGTTAAGGTCAAGATTTTAATTGCTTAGGTGCCTTTTCTGGAACGGTCAACTGCTACGTCTTTATCCAGTATAGCTTTGGATAGCCAAGTCACAGAAACAACATTATATCAGCACCAGTTGAAGGGGCCCAGATTCTGAACATATCCATCTTAGGAAGCACTCTATGCTGGTGTCTAATCTGCTGGTGTTTCACATACAGCCAGAAGCCCAGGGTTAGGTTGAAAACCAGATAATAATCATCTCCAGTGCAGATGTCACACAGCCTATAACCACTAGTCATGAGTCTAAGCGGTTTAGTTTGCTGCTAGCATGTCCTCCAGGACTTCATTCTAGGGCAAAACAGGGCCAGGTGCAAAGCCCCTGCAATGGCCAGGAAGGGTGACAGCTGCCCAAAGAGCATAGCATCAGATCCGATCGACAGGACACTGAATATTGCCTGAAGGTGCAGGCCCTAGCGGCAACCAGCGGTCACTAGCGATCTAGCGAGTCAAACCCCGGGGATCCTGGGCAGCAGCAGCTGGCCCGCTAGCTGCTGTCAGCTGTAGCTCACTCGTCCGCTGCTGTCAGCAGTGTGTCTAATGCTGTCTAATGCTATCTATTGTACAGTAACGTAGTCAGTGAACGCAGAGTGGACCACAGAAACACTTTTTTAAGCATATAAAGGTTTATTAAAATTAGAGTAAAAAAGGTTCTTTGCTTTCTGTATTAGGTAGTTTGGGTGACTGCTACCTTTCCCTATTTGGTCCTCCTGATCTTGCTCATCCGTGGGGCCACCCTGCCCGGGGCCTGGAGGGGTGTCGTCTTCTATCTCAAACCTGACTGGGAGAAGCTGCTTTCCACTACTGTGAGTCCTTTTGGTTCAGTGTGACAAGGACCATCATCAACATATGTAGCGAGCTCAGATCCTGCCCTCTTTCTCTTATTCCTCAATCATTTCTAAACGCGTGTCCTTCACTCCCATCATTATTTGTCATCACTTTACCTCTCACTCTCTCAAAGGTCTGGATTGATGCAGCAGCTCAGATCTTCTTCTCTCTGGGTCCAGGATTTGGCGTGCTCCTTGCCTTTGCCAGCTACAACCCGTTTCACAACAACTGCTACAAGTAAAAACTTTTGTTAATGAGTTCATAAATCAGTGACGTCTGTTTGCTTAATGTCAAAATGCTACTCTGTGTTTACTGAAGTTCAGCAGAAATGTTTCATCTCTCAAATCCTTTATTTAACATATGTCACCATGAATATTGACATATCTTTATTGATGAAATTACCAGAAGGTTAAATCCTTTGCGTAGGCGCTTTAACTTTGTCATCTTTCTGCTAAACACTTGTTTCCTCTATCAGAGATGCGTTGGTCACCAGCTCGGTTAACTGTCTGACGAGCTTTCTGTCTGGCTTTGTCATCTTTACTGTGCTGGGCTACATGGCTGAGATGAGGCAACAGAATGTGGACGCTGTGGCAAAGGATGCAGGTCGGGCCCCGCACCAACACACTGCAAGAAGTTCTTTCTCCAAACTGAAGTTGTTGGAAATTTATTCAGAATAAACGACTGAATCTCCGATGTTTGTTGGTGGAAGTTTGGATGGCATATAAATACCAGGTCTCACTTTTTTTCTCTAGGTCCCAGTCTGTTGTTCATCATTTATGCAGAAGCCATAGCAAACATGCCTGCTGCCACCTTCTTTGCCATCATCTTCTTCCTCATGATCATCATGTTGGGTCTGGATAGCACGGTTAGTTTTCCGATGACTCATTTTAGTATTAAAGTCAGTCAACATTCTTTAAGGTTTGCTCCTCGCATTTAGGGGCGATCGTGGCTCAAGAGTTGGGAGGTCACCTTATAATCGGAAAGTTGCCGGTTCGACCCCCGGCTTGGACAGTCTCGGTCATTGTGTTCTTGGGCAAGACACTTCACCCGTTTGCTTACTCATGGTGGTCAGAGGGCCCGGTGGCGCCAGTGTCCGGCAGCTCTGCCTCTGTCAGTGCGCCCCAGGGTGGCTGTGGCTACAATGTAGCTTACCATCACCAGTGTGTGATTGGATGGGTGGATGACTGGTTGTGTAAAGCGCTTTGAGGTCTTTAGGGACTATTAAAGCGCTATACAAATACAGGCCATTTACTATTTAATCTAAAATATTCACTTGTTGCCTAACTCCCAGTTCTTGGGGATGTTTCATATTTGTCTTCTTATAAAAGGGAATGCCTCTTTTTCTTTGACTGTGATTTCACAGTTGTGCTCATTTCTCCTTCAACGCACTGGGCATTATTTGTCCTCTGTGTTCAATTTTGAATAACATTCAGTGAAAACAAAGTGATAGGAGTTTCATATCACTATTGTGTGATGGTCTCGTCTCCATAAACCTTTGTTTATCTGCTCGGAGGCAGCCAGGTGGAGAGATCCGTAAGCTCTTATCACGAGCTGATAATCACTGTAGAACCTTCAACGGGGATGCTATGCTGTTTGATTTTATGACTGAGGATATTACTGCAAAATATGTCGGTGTACATGACCTCGAGTTGGAGCAGTTCAACACCAAGTCCAGAAGCAAAGCTGTGTATCTTTGCAGCATTTGCAAGATGAGACAAACAGCACATAACACAGATGTGAAATTTTCACATACATGACATATAGCTGCCCTAACTTTCTTTTCCTTCTGCCCCATCTTAGTAAGTAAGTTTATTTATATAGTGCTTTTTAAGATAAAACCCGTCAGAATGTGCTTTACAAAGGTATTGAAAACATGGTCAAATAAACACACCTGACCTTATTTTCCTCATCTTGATGTTTTTCTTTTTGACCCCAGTTTGCAGGCTTGGAAGGAGTAATCACAGCTATGCTAGATGAGTTCCCTCATTTGCTGGTTAAGAGACGAGAGTGGTTCGTCTTTGGCCTCGTGTGTGTGTGTTACCTTGGAGCGCTCTCTACACTTACATATGTAAGTATATTTGGGAATAATCACATTACTGTCAAAAGAGAATGCAAGTTACCAACAAAAGATTTCATTATTCAGTCTCCATAATTTCCCAAATTCACTCAGTATATATCATAAGATTATAAAAACTTGCTCACACTGGTAAAATAAGCTTGAATTTTGCTGCTCTGTTTTTATGCAGCGTATTGTGTCGCAGTTACCAATCTGCTGAAAATCAGATTAGAGCAGCCTCAGTAATCCATGTATCTCCAGCCCTCATTAAAGTAAGACAGTGACCACCACAGATTTCTGCTCAATTAAACACTCATTGTCTTAGGCTTGGCAGACGAACACTGTTTCACAAGTTGCATAAGTCATTCATAGAAAATGTTTCCGAAATAACTCTCCTCCTGTTCGTCCGTGTCGTGTCTCAGGGAGGAGCGTACGTAGTGAAGCTGTTTGAGGAGTACGCTACGGGCCCTGCAGTCATCACTGTGGTGCTGCTGGAAGTCATTGCGGTGTCCTGGTTCTACGGTGAGTGGTGATTTTTGTGGCGATGGTGGAAATTTGTGACTTTAATGAGAATCGCAGTGTGAATAAGTGATAAAAATACAGTGTAAAGTATAGTTCTGAGCGTCATTTGTGGCACAGCTGCCTTGTCAGTTCACATAGAAGAAATGAGACAAATGTTCGCTGTTGATATTTGGCTCTGAGGTGTTTCGTGTGTCTGTGTGCGTTCTGCAGGCACCAACCGTTTCTGTAATGACGTGCAGGTCATGCTTGGTTTTTACCCGGGTTGTTTCTGGAGGGTCTGCTGGGTGGCCATCTGCCCCTGCTTTCTGCTGGTCAGTGTCATGCACAGCATTTGCACACTTACACTAAGTTGTATTAGTTGCTGGAATTAGCAGTTTGAAGAGTAAGCCCTTGCAGGTAAAATAGTTTTAGCAGCTGTCATTTGCTTTTTAGCTGACATGCCCGGTGGTCAGATTTACCTTTTATATTTCATTCTTTTATTATGTCTGATCTCTGATTTGTTCCCTTTCTCAGTTCATCATCATCAGCTTCTTGGCCTTCCCTCCAGAGGTCAGGTTGTTTGAGTACCAATACCCACCATGGACCACTGTCCTGGGCTACTGCATCGGGGTGTCGTCATTCATCTGTGTGCCCGCCTACATGGTCTACTACCTGCTCAATGCTAAGGGCACATTCAAACAGGTGCAGAATTTCTGAATTCTCTCCTAACTCTGTTTTTCTCCATCTATCCCGTCTCCTCTCCTGACCAACTGATATTTCTGGAACAACAAAGGATTGCTTCTGGCCCTTTTCTTTTCCATGCGCTGCCAGGTTTTACTCTCTCCTGTGAACACATGACTGGAGATCAAAGGAACAAGGTGGAGGCCCGGGCCAGAGATTAGCAAGAAAAAAAGCAAATAGAATAGGCGACCAAACACGCGCGCACACACACACCCTGCAGCGGATGTGTAGCCTGTCACGTTGCTGTAACTGAAAGGTGACCGGACGCCGTCCGTCAGCAGCGCTGCAGCATCAAAAAACAAATCAGTCATCAAATTGCGTTCACCAGACACATACCAGGTGTTTTGCATAACACCTTGTAATGCACATTATGCATTGTGAATGCAGAGCGAATGCAAAAGTCTGCATCGTTATCGTCATCACTGATATTAAAATCTTGTTAAACCCTGTGTGAGGGGTTGACAGAAGGGAGGAGGACATCAAAGAGGCCGCTAGACAGACCTTCTGTGCCTGTCGCCCTGTATTGACTCTGCTGCCAGAGCGCACAATGACACCGACACAGATCGACAATCACAAGTCATGTTTTTGTGTACATGTGAACGGAGATGGCGAGCGTGTAAGTGAAACGTGACAAAACAGGTGGCTGTGTTTTATCAGTAATCGAAGGTGTTTTGTGTTCTTCTACATTGTTTCAGAACAAAACAATATGACAAATATGCTCTTTTTAAGATCTTAATTCAAGCAGTGTATATTTTACCAATAGATACTTCTTGATGTTTTTTTTGGCAGGGTAACTAATAATGATACCATTGTCACTACTAAAACTGCTCTGTTTACTCTATATGTCACTATGTCATATATGTCTTTTTTCTTCTCTGTCTCTTTTTTACTCTTTATCCACAGCGTCTGTTAAAAAGCATCACTCCAGTGCCCAGTGGGGACAGCCACAGAGATTTTATTGTCACAAATGCAGTCTGACCAAACCCTGACCAAAAGAAAGGTGCAACTCTACCTACCTGGAGTGCCCTCTTCTGGACATACTGCAAAACTACAGGACAAGGGGGCTACCTTTCACCGTCTTTGCCTCTTTTCGTGCATCTCCTACACTCGTTCCAACCAAGATGTAGAAATTTGAACGGAGTTAGATGAAGCCAGGCGTTAGTTGATATGTCTAGCTTGGTTCAGATCGGATCCTTGTGCGGTTTTTTGTTTTTTCTTCTCAGTTTTGCAGAATCTCTGTGGCCACCTTCTCATTTCTGTCCCACCTAAAAGGGGTCACCAGAGTCACTCAGTGACCAGGTTTTTCTTCAGGTCACCCAGCTCTAACAGTAATTTTATATAATAAGTGATAAGTATGACACAATTTCTTTGATGTAGACAGTAAAACATGAACCCAAACAGGAGATACTGTACAATGAACTCAGTCAGCGAAGGCCAGATAAATACATTACAGTCCACTCTGCTCTGACTGTTAATGGTTTTATTTTTATTTAATGCTGTTAAGTTATGCATTCTAATATGTAGCAAAATTCAGGTATCTTTTACATCTGTTACTGAAGCCAAATATATGATATCTGTTCTGTTCTTGTTTCTAAAGCCGTTTCAATATTGTCGTGGTTTTGTTGTGTTAACTGTCAGCCTGTGTTTATTTGGTGGCATCTTGGCGGAAGGACAGATCTGCAATGAGGTTCCTACACTGTGAAACACTGTCTGGTAGTGGTATGGATGTGTACGTTTGTGACTGTGTGTGGTCATGTAAAAGAGAGACTGTTATAATAACCAGTGGAAAGTAACCACTTGTATTCATTCTTGTAACTGCAATATAACACAAGTTTATTTTACAATGTAGCAGTACTGTCGTTGCATCTTTCACCACACATTACCAGACTCAGTGCCGATGGTCTTTGTTTAATTACACTCATGCTCTGCGCTCTGCCGTCATACTGCGCAACTGTCAGTAAGAGAAGCCAAATATGGATCAGAGCTAATACCATCACCAGTATCACAGTCTGAAAGTCAGCGTTACTGCCATTTACTTTCTACCAAAAAATCTGTGTGCCTGTGTGTGTGTGCGTGCATGCATGCTCCAGAGAGTATCTGTGTGTATGTAGGAGCAGGAGTTAAAAATATGGCGAGTACTGTACATGTACATGTGTATTTACTAGTCAGTCTGGTATTAATGTAATCCTGTGAATGCCTGTCTCCTCCTCATTCTCCCGTTGACGTGCGAATGTGTGCGCGTGTGTATGTGTGTGCGCACGTGTGTGTGTACACCTCAGGTAGTATGTTGTACGGGTTAGAGGTGTTCAGCCCCTTTATGTGTGCATGCAGTGGTGTGTATGTGTCCTGTGCTACAAATGTGTGTGTGCGTGTGGGTGGGTGTCTGTGACGTGCTCCTGTTGTCTTGTTAAATGCCAAAACATCTTATGAAGAAATTAAACTCCCTCTTGCCTCGCTCTCTCGTACCTCTCAAGCTTATCTGCGATCCTTGTATGTCAATAAAAGACTATTGAGACTACAACTGTATAGAATAAAGATATATATATATATATATAAATATATATATACAAATAAATATATGGGAAATAACAGATAATAAAGATATATGGAATTAAACAATGAACTCTGTCATCTTGTTATCTGTAAGTTTTTGTGTTTGTCCATTCTTGTTCACAATTTGATGGATTCAAGCAATCAGGAAGTGCAGAGTGTGTAATGATCTTTCGTCCCAATAACTTAAATTTTTATCTGTATAACTTCATCTCTGCGGAGGAAATTTGGTCCGGTCTTCTTCATAGTGTTTCGTCGGCTGATTGAGGTTTGCAGGCATTTGTTTGTACCCAGTTCTCTTTAGATCCTGCCACACCATTTCAATAAGGTTCATGTCTGGACTTTGTGCCTTTGCAACACCTTGATAGTTTGGGATCAGATGGTTTCACATTTGTCTCTAAAATTTTTGTATACAGTACCCAGCATAAATGAGTACACCCCCTTCAAAAAGTATGAATTTAATCAGTAGCTCAATAAACAAACAAACAATTTCCAAAAATTTCACAAGGCTGAGTTTTATTGAACACTTGTTTAACTCCATAACATGAAATTAAGGTTAATAATATAACTTAGATCACAAAATCTTCAGTTTTACTACATCTAGTATTTTGTATGACCACCGTTTTGTTTTTTTAAGGACAGCACCAAATCTTCTAGGCATGGAATGAACAAGTTGTGACATATTGCAACATCTATCTTTTTCCATTCTTCCAGCATCACTCGCTGGATGGCGAGTGATGCTCAATTTTTCGCTTCAGAATTCTCCACAGGTCAGATCAGGAGACATACTTGGCCATTCAATCACCTTCACCCTGTTCTTCCTCAGAAATGCAACAGTAGCTTTAGATGTGTGTTTTGGATCATTGTCGTGTTGGAAAAGTGCACAATGACCAAGTGCACAGAGTGATGGCAGCATCTTCTTCTGCAGAATAGAGCAGCACATTGTTGAGTTCATGATACCATCGATGAAATGCAGCTTCCCAATGCCAGCAGCACTCATGCAACCCCACATAAGGACACTGCCACCACCATGTTTCACTGTAGGCACCATGCTTTAAAATACCCTTTAAAATCCTCACCTTTATGATGCCATACAGTTTTAAAACCATTAGTTCCAAAAACAGTGATCTTTGTCTCATCACTTCAGTCACATCAATGAATCATGAGACTCACCTGTGGTTAAATGCCTGTTAATTCGAATTTTGTAGTTTTAGGTGTGGCTTTTCTCCTAAGACTATAACTGGGGTGTACTCATTTATGCTGAGCACTGTATGTGCCAGATACCACCACCACTTTTGTCCTGTCACCCAGGGGACAGTCAAGGGCGAACAGATAAGGTTAAGAACTCATGCTCAAAAAAACAATTCAAACTCCAGAACATAAATCAAACTAAAGAAATCAGACTTATCGGCAGAAGCATAACACAACAGAAGAAGATATTAACAGACACTCTGACAAAGACTGAAGGAAGACTAAGGCTGTAGATATACCACACGAGGCAATCTGAGAAACTGGAAACACCAGGACCACAAAACACATCTGAACTTAATCAAGGTAAGGAGACGGGGAACAAAATGATAGACAAAGCACAAGCGGCACATGCTCATCTAAGTATAACAGAGGCAACTAAAATAGAAATATCTAACATAAAAATAGCAACTTGACACAGGAGGGAGAGCAAAGGGAGTAACTTCACAAAGAAATTGTGTCCAAGGCTGGAAATCTCACAGGAACTAAAAGAAACACTTGGACCAATTAACATTAAACCAAATAACAACCACAAATTTAAAAATAAGCCCAGAGAACCCACAGAGGAGGACATTGTTCCAGAAATCTTGTGGTTTGTTCAAAACCTAGGCCATGCTGCCACTTTCTTTTTAGAGACAAAAGCCTTTCTCCTGATATCCCTGTGTTGGTGTTGTTTCTATATCATTATAACAATGTTGATATAGAAACAACACCAACACAAGATCAGCTTTGCAACTGACCAATGATGTTGTCTGAGCATTCAGTTAGCACTAGCCTAGAAGCCAGCTAATGCTATTAACGATCATGAGTAAATTAAATTGGGTTAACAGCAAACCCAACTTGATAATATATTTATTATATTGTATAACTTAATAAAGAAAACAGTTGAACTTCTGACCATTTGTACTACAAGAGAGTTTTGTGTTTTAAGATGATGCAGGAACCACACCAAGACGGGAATATCAGATATATCTTCTCCTGGTAAGCCTTCCAAGAAAGTCATACTTTTCAGTCTTTGTTGGTGTATAATTGGGGTGACTTTGCAGGGGGCTCCACTCCTTGGAAGAGTTTGGGTATCTGTGCTAAAATACATGTAAGTGCTCTAGGCTGAGAAAAATAAAAGATTTGATTATCTTATGAGATTCCTCTGTGTGTCGCTCTCTGATGACAGTCTGTTCGGGTAACAGCTCAGATACAGTGTAGTAATATTTTGTGAAAAATGATATGTAGTCTTAAAGGTATAAGCATCAAAGCCCTCTGCAAGTCATCTGTTGCCGTGGGCTGTCCCAACCTGTCAGGATATTCCGAGTTTGTCTATCAAACTGTGTGCATCTGTGTGTACAATTACACAGAAGGTAATAGTTTCTTGTCATCACTGATTAATCCTGTAACTGAAATCTGCTATCAGCAGCATTAGCTAACAGTCTTGTGTTCACAGAGAGACACACACTGACATGAACAATAGAATATGAGGAGACACGCGTGCGTATGATTCCTGCAATGCTGAGATGTTGATCTGAAGCTCACCCATCTGAGCTGTGAATATGCATCAGATGAGCAGTTCTATAAATGTATAATAGTTCTGTTTGATTCTGAAAATTTTGGTAAACTTCAAGTAAAATACAAGGCCAATACCAATGCTTTTAAAGTATAAATGCAGCTTGTATAGGAGGGAGCGGAGTCTCCTGATTTATCAGATGAATGATCATTAATTTGTAAACTGAACGGATATGGACTGATAAGAATTTAGTGATTCTGATTCTCACTTCCAATGATCAATTATCAGTTTTCATTGGGTCCTCATTGGCCACCACAGCAGCATATCAAAGACATTTTTGCATATTAATGTGCGGTCAAATGTTTGTGGAGGTATTTCCCCTCTTTGTTGTGATCAGTGCCGGGGTGGTTATTACACAGAACACTTTTCTTAAAGGTAATGCACTAAATTACTGAATTACTCCCAGAAAAAAGTAATTCATGACGCTGCTCTTTCCATTAATTTTGCATTTCTCCATAAAATGACTTGGAACACATTGTCTCAAAATTACTGTTTAACAACATGAACCGGAGGTTACAGTTCCTACCTTAGAAACATGAACAAGTAGAAATGGAGGCTGCAGCCTGACTCCATTTGTTACATGTTGAAGTTCACGGTCTGGCTGTCGGGCTGGGGTCGGCATTCACTCTGGGCGCTTGTTAGCTTAGCATTAGCATCCTGTCTGCCCAGGTGCTTGCAAAGAGCCAAAGTTGTGTTCGCAACAAATGTGTTTTTTTCTGCCCTGGTCAAGTTTGCACTTTACCATTATTCTTTTGTTCTTTTGGCGAATACAAATTAAAGCTAATGTGCATATGTGCTCTACAAGAACTTCAATTCCTGTTGCTAAATGTAACAAAACACCATTTCATGTATTTTGAAAGTGTTATTTTTCAGAGCTGGGATGTAAATGTTCGTGTTTGATGTTGCTTTTTCCTTCCTAAAGAATAATTTCTTCAACACAGTTCAGTGGACTTCATACTGAACTTAGAGGATGGAAACAATCGATCGATCCTATGAAGCTAGTATTGATCCGATACCAGCATCAGCGTTGGTATTGATACTATGGAAAATAAATTTTTTTAAATTATTTTGGTAAGCAGTTTTTCTCATTTTCCATACATCAGCTGCTCCATCTGACAAGCTTGAAATGAACTTTAAAATTGACTTAAAAAGAAAATAAAAAAAATTGCACCTCCCTGGTAGTGGGTCCACATGCTAAAAGCTGCGCGCCAGGCTTTCCTCCTGTATGTGCGATGGTGTGCACTTTATTGTGGCAATTTCCTCTGAGCTCCCTCCGCCCCGGCTGATGGACACATCCTGTGTTCTTTGTCTCACCTTATCGCTGCAGATCTATATTAAACAGCGCAGCACAGCCAGCATACCCCGCTGTACCTGTCATCTCAGCATCTGCTGAGCTGCCTGTCTGCCAGCCTCCCTCACTATCAGGTGTCTATCAAGACCTCCAGCTCATTTCATCTCTTTCCCAGCACTCGTATCTTCCTGTTTTTCTCTTTCTTATATGAATTTGGGCCGAGCGAGCCTGGGCCAGTGCTCTGTGTCTGGGCTGCTGTCACTTTGAGAACTCCCTCACAGGATTTGATTTGCAACCTAACGCTTAGTCGCAGTGGCTTTCCACTTCTTACAGAGTAGCTGAATTTGACATATCTTTCAACTCTCCCCTCAGTCATCTTTTTTTCAGAGGGTGACTCTTCTTTTCCCTGACAAATAATCCTGGCATTTACCTCTCTAACACACTCGGTCGGTCCTCTCCCTGTCTCTCCGGTTTTTTCTTCTTTTACGCAGCCTCTCCGCTGATTCTCCGATACCGTCGGTGCCTCTGAAGAACAGGAAATGAAACTCTTTTTTTCCCTCCAATCTGTCGCTCCCACCCTTTATCACACAGACACCTTGATTCCCTGCAATGACCGTCTCTCCCTCCTCTAATGAACTCATTTTGCACGAATGGAGAATACCATCTTATCTCCACACAGTGGGTCCTCTTTCACTTTCTCTCTCTCTCTCTCTCTCTGACACACTTTCTCTATCTGTCTCTCTTTTCTCCATTTCTCACTTTTCCTGTGTGCTTAGT
Source organism: Astatotilapia calliptera (assembly GCF_964374335.1). Classification (NCBI taxonomy): domain Eukaryota; kingdom Metazoa; phylum Chordata; class Actinopteri; order Cichliformes; family Cichlidae; genus Astatotilapia; species Astatotilapia calliptera. The sequence continues at coordinate 30,133,403 of NC_137435.1, forward strand.
TCATATAATTGTTGCCAAGATACACCGAGAGGTCCTTGATCTGTTGTCTTCTCATTATAGATTAGGAGATGAGGGAGACAGAGACCGAGCAGGGGAAGCGATGCTTAATAGACTCTCTGAAATGCATCCATTATGCAAAATAGCCTTAAACAGAATGGGAAAACATTTTACCTAATGTTGAGTGCCTCTGAGGTGGCTGCAGCAGGGAATTGACTCTATATAAATAAAAGTTGTCCAGCTTATACAAGAAAACTCAAATTTTTAGCATGCATTACATGTATTACAACGGACATCAGGTGTTCCTCCTGCACTGCTATTCTGCATGGAGAAGTATATGGAAGAAATCCATAGGATCAGAGTCCAAAGAACTTGAAACTGTCCTATCATACACAAGGAAATCAACACATGAGGACTGCAACAAACACTAGGAAATCACTGGAAGGTTGGTAAGGGATTGCAGGCTTGATACTGACGCTTTGAGCTTACAAAATGCAGATGTTTCAGAGCACTGCTCAGAAGTGTGGTTCAAAACACCCACTTCATGCGACCATGGCTAATTGAGGTCTTGGTGAGTTTCACCCCAGAAGGCTTACCTGCTGCTTCAAGGTTTGACTGACAGAGAGTGTAGAAAAAAAAACTAATGACACTGCAGACTCACAGGAAGCTTTAGAGTCATGAGCAGCAGCATAAGCAGGAGAGTTAACAATCACTAAAGTTTGTGTGAACTTTTTGACAGGCAAGTTGGTGTAAGCCATCATACCCACGGTGCAATTGCTGATGGCACAGAAGAGGTCAGAACATACCCGAATGATGCATTTGTTCTAGAGACACATGATCCACTTGTTTCTTGGCATGAACGATGGGTTGTATATCCACATTATTATATCTTGGCAATAAATAAATAAATATTGCCAAAGGTATTTGCTTGTCTGGCTTTACACAGATATAAACTTAAGAGACATTCTTAACATAGGGAATGTGTTTATGGGATTTTTTCCATTCTTCCAGAAGCATATTTGTGAGGTCAGACACCAATGATGAACAAGAAGGCTAACATGCGCCTCAGCATCTGCTGATCTCGCTCTGTGATTTTCCGTGGACTCCCACTTTGTGGATGAGTTGCTGTTGATCCCAATCACTTCCTCTCACAACTGACTGTGGAATATTTAGTAGTTAGGATTTTTTATAACTGGACTTGTTGCACAGGTAGCTCCTATCACAGTACCATGCTGGACCCGTGACCATGGAAGAGACTGGAACACCTAAATTCAGTGATTTGGAACGGTGAATGAATACTTGTCAGTATGTGACTGGGGTAAGAGCAGCTATTGTTTGGCACTGGTTTCCTACGTACCAGTGTGGGAGGGGAGTCAGAGAGATGTTTGTCATTGTGTCAGGATAATTGCACAAAAATAACCAAGATGCATTTCTTGGGAATGAGTGGTAGTAACATGTTTTCTCTCACAAAAGAACGTTTCCTAAAGAGAGCCCCATCAAAAAGTTTAGACTCTCAAAATTATTATCCACTGTTATATGTGCTGAAGAAATAATATTTATTTATATATCCAACAAAGGGACCATGTTTGTCACAAAAATCCACAGCAGAGAAAAGTGGAAATAAAGGAACACTGGAATTAAAAGTAATTTTAAAAAAAGTTAAGAAGAAAAAAACATACAAATTTGACAAATTACCAAAAAGAGGAGGGGAAATTCATGAAAGTGCATTGAATAAAAGCAGACCTGGTGCTAACTAAACACCTGTGTAAGTAGGTATGTCTATAGGTGGCTTTAAAAGGCAGAAAAAACAAAACAAAACTGGAGAGATGTATAATGTAAATAAATGTTTCATTTATATGGCACCTTTCAAGACAAAGATAGCAACGTGCTTTGCAACAAAAATACATTGTGGCTGAAAGAGAGAGGCACTAATTTATTTGTCATCATCTGAGGTAATGATCAGTCCTTGATAAATTAAATCACATTATTTGAAAGAACAATGTCATATAAGTTGGATATCCTCCAGAGAACCGAGGAAAAAGAATCTTGCCATTGAACCTTTTTTGTGATTTTCTTCTTCTCTGGAGCTAAAACACTTGAGATATCAATGGAAAGCCTAGGATGTCCCCTATCTAATACATCAGATAGAGGTGTAAGTATACATTAGAAAGCAACAAAAGGGGCCTCAAAACAGAGTCTTGTGGAACACCACCCAGTAGGGCCAGCTAGGTTTCAGTACAGGCTATCAGAAAGATCCCCCATAAGAAACCATCATAAGAGCAGTTTCTGTGGATTGTCTTTTTCAAAACACAGACTGAGTTTTAAAGTATTTATATATATTTAAATGCAGCAGCAAGTTCTAAGCACACAACTCTATCCAGATGTGTCGAAAAAAAGCAACTTTGATATATGGACATGTCCGTAGACAGTGAAGAATTAACAGTGCAGGGCTAATAGCTGGCAAGAACTGTAGTAATAAAGACTGGTATTACATCCAGATGGCTGAAGGATTGCTTTGTTCTAGTGATCATCACTCTAAAATCTTGAAAGCTGATCAGTTGAAAGTAATCCAGAACAATAAGAGATGGAGGTGAGATGGAGGTCTACTGGAATGTCACATGCGCCAAGTCATTATCTTATCAAAAAAAACAAAAACAAAAAAACCCAAAAAACAACTTATTAGACATGGCAGAGAGAAAGGGCGAGTTGTTTTATTATTATTAATACCATCACATAAAATCTTTGGATTTCTTTCTGAAAAGGAGCTTATGTTTGCAAAGTGAGCAGTCTGGGCCTCCTTTAATGATGCATTGGCAGACTCTAAAAGATCTCTAAGCTCCATCAAAATGTCAAAAGCCCAAAGACCAGGTTCATTAAATGTTTTTAATAAAATGCTGTTGCTTATGATTAAAGATTTTTTTCATCTGACTTTTAAGAATGCATTATGACTCCTGCTCTTGCTAATAGGTCTTGCATATACATGTATGTATATATGTATATATATATACACACTCTAATTTAATTCTAATTTAAAAATTGTCATTGTAATAAATTAATACATAAATAATAAATTAAAAAGGTTTTAATTTTATTTTATAAGAGCAATTCTTGATCAACTATGTATGTCCGCTGTTTTTAATAGGGTCATATCCCCCCCTGTTGGTTTAAAAGTATCATGACATTAGTTGTTTGTTTTTTTAAAGGAACTGGGATTAGGGATGGAGGTGCGATAGATGGGCTCTCTTGCACTAGAGGAGGGTGTGGGGCTTTATGGTGGAAGAAAATGTGTAGCTATACAATGCACACTCAAAAAAGAAGAAACAAAAGATTGAAAGAAAAAAGATTCTTGGGGGTCTTAGATACTTAGATACTTGGTTAAAACTGAATGTACACTAATCAAGTAAGTTTCATTTGACTAGATTCCAATAAATGTAACATTTAACATTGTAATTGTGTAACAAAATGACATGGAAACGTACATGTAATCAACTCAACTTAAAAACGTGTTTTTAAATCTAAATGAATGAGACAGAACATAAACTTGTAATAACGTAAAAATTCACATTGAACGCAGAAATCATCTATATTGTGTCATCATTTTGTCCCTTTAGTATCCATACAATCTACCACACACACATAACCTATTGTGCACAAACACACACACACACACACACACACACACACACACACACACACACACACACACACACACACACACACACACACACACACACACTGATCTGTCATCCAATCTCTCTTGGAGATCAGCACCCTAATTACAAGGAGGAGTGTCTTCAGTCCCATTGTCTTTATCTTTACACTAAGTCCCTGAAGTAGAATCATCCTCTCCTCTAATCCTAATCTTGTTTGCTGCTGCACACTCACTTTCTCAACATCTTTGCCTGTTGTGTAACCTGTCTCTGAAGGGTCTGTTTTAAGGGTTTTTTCCCCCGTGTTTCCTCATCTTTTGCCTTCTGTGATTCTGTCTTCAGCTTTCTCAGTTACCTTGCTGTCATAATTGTGGTTGCAGGGAATTTGTTCTCAGGGCAAATGACACATGTGCACACAAACAAATACACTGAACTAGGATATTGCCATAAAACTGAAAACAAATAGAGGTAGATTTATATGCACAGCTGCTCTCTCTGTCTCTCTCTCTCTCTCACACACACACACACACACACACACACACACACACACACACACACACACACACACACACACACACACACACACACACAATATGTGTAAAGCCTAATGGGCTACACCCAACACTGCAGGGCTGACTATGAAGATGGGGGGATGTGAGAAGCAGAAGTCATCAGTCACTTTGTCACTTCTTTATTTGCAATCATTTCAATTATGTTTTCTCTGCTTTTTATATTCACTTTCCATTTTCTTTCATCCTCTTAGCATTTTAACTAATTTCCTTTTCTGCTCATCAACCACATTTCCCCCCAAGCTTCTTGGTTATTTTAAGGCCTTTTTTGTCTCTTTCTCCTGTGCTTCTGAAGTCAATATAATTGGATGATTGGGGAAAAGAAAGGAGGAGAAAGGACAGAGGAGGGGAGTATGAGACGAGGGTGAAGTAGAGGAAGCGATGACCCAAATAATGCAATGAAGTGAATCCGAATGAGCCTCCTGTCCTCACAGAGACCTCAGCTTCACACCCACACAGCTACCCATCCACCCAGGCCTCCCCCTGTCTAATACCAACACCTGCTCCACGCCTGCACATCCACTGCTAGTGAGTAAAATCCGAATGGGTTGTCTAAATTTGTGTTCCCAGGTATCCTTCTGCTGAAATTCAGAAATGTGTAACAACAATTCCAAGAAGCACTGAAGCTGTTATCTTCTGACACTTTATGTTAGTTTTAATTTCTCACACATCTGTGCTCCTTCTGTAACCTGTCTTTCTGAGCTCACCCTCCTTTCACCATCATCCTTCATAAATGTGCCTCCCTCGGTTTTGCACTCTCTCTCGCAGGAGGTATGTAGTGTGACAGGAGAAAAATTGTGTAAGCACGGAGAGTAAGGTCAGGTCCTCTGGAGCAGAACCCATAGGAGCAGATGAGCACAGACGATTAAATATGTGACAATACAATGCCTTACTAGATACTAAACTCTACTGATTAGGTAAGAGTATTTGTATTTTAGGTGAATATATTAAACTTGACCATATTTATACTTTTTTTTTTAAATTCAGTGTAAATTATCGTTTTTTAGTGACCTTAGGATAAATTGAAGTGTATTTATCAACCAGCCAGTAGCCCGTTTGACAGCTGTTTAACAGGACGCATGCGCATAGCACCGGCGAGGGATGCTGACGTGTAAAGTGCACAGATGTTGGGCATGCCTCTGTAGGAAATTTAGAAATCTCCTGTCAAAATAAAAGTAGACAAAATTAGACTCTTTGAAGAGGGGCGAATTAATTGGTATCTAAAAATACTCTTATCAAAAAAATATCACATTAGTAATTCGACGTCTTAGGAGTGCACCCTCAGCTGTCGGCTCTCCAGTAAATAGCCAAATGCTGTGTTTGTTTTTCCTCAGTTGCTATAAGTTTCTGGATACAACTTTTCGTTTGAAAAACTAAATGTTACAAAACTTTCATTATTGTTTGCGACTTGACACAAGCGGTGCAACTAAGCAACCTCCGTTGAAATAACCTCGGGAGCACGGTGCACTGTAGTGTCTGCCCAAAATAATGTCCGGTATCCCGTCGTTTCACTCTCCGAGGTGACCGAGGTCTGAGCAGCTGCAGTCGGGATGGCACTGGTTACTGTCCAGCGGTCTCCGACACCGAGCACTACCTCCAGCCCCTGCGTGTCTGTGAGTATCTGTAAACTGGTTTGACGTTTTGCCTCACTTTCGGCTGGTGTGACACGGTGAGCCTACCGTTAGCCCAGTTTGTACTCAACCTACATGGGTGGCTAACTTTACTAGCCGCTAGCCCCATACTGTAAGCCTAAAGGAAGCTCTTACTTTGAGATGAAGAGATGGAGGTTTGAGTTTTAAGCTATTTAGCCAAACACAGGCCACTATCCCAGCTTCATATTAAATGTGAAAAGTTGTTTTTTTTCTTTCTTTCTTTGAAACTAGCAGGAACAAAGCTAGCAGGTAGAGCTTATGTTTGCTAACTCACTTCCTCCCGGAGAACCCAAAGTCGTCTCAGATCAACTGAACTACAAAAACACAACATACATACATAGATAGACAGACAAACAGACAGATGTTTTTTTTAATCAGTTTGAAGTGTTTGTAAAAGTCATCATTATGTTTGTGTATTCTGTGGTGTAAAACGTAGGATAGGATTGCAGTCCGGAGAACAAGACAGCTTCAACGGATCACTGGTTAGTAGAGTGACAGACAGTAAGGGGCCGGGAAGCGGGTTAGTGTGGCAGGCATGTCAGAGCCGGCAGGAAGGCAGTCCTCTTATCCCCTCTGACAAGCCTGAGGTTTCCAGCGTCTGGCTTCAAGCGCTTGAGTGCAGGGTGACGGCGTGGCTGCAGTAGATAAGACCTATGCCTTGTGCAAAGTACTGTTTGTGAGGACAGATGTTGACTGCTCTGGTAGGCTGTTTTCTGAGAAAGAAAAGAAGACAAATACCGACAAGGACTTCTGATTATCACAATGCGTTGCAGAGTTTACATGCGATTGAAGAAAATGTGCAGCCTGGTGGAGAATCACATGGACAGCTGTGCAAATTCTTTTGAATAGATCAGGAGTAAATATATGGTCAGTAAACATCCCGGTGCTGATGCTGGTGGGGAAATTTGTCATCAAGACAAAATGATTTAAAAGCATCTTTAGGCTTATTATTAATGGTTACTAACATTTGCATGGGATGCTGCTTGGCAGAGTTTGGACGCCCTAATAAAGTCCAGCCTTTGCTGAACCAAACAGATGGTTCACACGACTTATTGCTGTTAGTGAATTTATGACCAGGCAGCAAAAGAGTCGCAGGCTGAGGCTACCAGCTGCTTGTCATGAGACCTGCTTCTGATGGGAAGTAGCCTTGTGAGGACTCTTGTGAGATGTGTGCTGCTGAGAGGGCAGAAACCTGAGAAAAGGGGCAGCATTGTATGGGGAGAGAACTGGCAATAAAACTCCTATGAAGGAACTCAGCAGCCATGAGGCTTGCAGCTTGGATGCCACCGCACCATAATAGTTAGAATATTTCCCTGTATGCTTGCCCTCTAAACGTCTGATCCACACAGGATCAAATAAAGGTTTAAGATTGACCCTGTGGTAATACAGAAAGCATTACTTCCACACATCCCAGCAGGGAATAGCCTCCCCACTGTGGCAGTACACAGTAATCTGCCTAGCAGCACTATGAATTCCCAATTCTCATTGGCTATGCAACCACTCCCTACACATCCATGCAAAGGAACGATAACCACAGAGATCCGCACGTAGCCTCCTTCTTACCTTATGTTGTTTTAAACACAAATACGCAGCGTCTACACTAATCAGGAATATGTGGGCTTGCTTTGCGGTGGGAGCCCTGGTTTCACATTTGCCTTTGAAATCTGCTGAGCAAGCCATTGTGTCAGAGGTGTGTGTGTACGTGCAGTATGCATCTGTGCACTCCTTTTTCACCCAAGAAACAATATTTTTGCCTTGGAGGCAGGCCGATAAGCTGTTGATGTAGAGAGCACCATTCAGCCAGATGCTTCTTTAGGCTTAATCGCATCTGTGGTTGTGGACACCAAGAAGAAAATGACAATGCTCTGGCCTGCAGCCGCCTGCTCTTCCTTCTCTTACCCGCCTGTCACCATCTTCCATTATCAATCTTGAAGTAACATCTTATTATCGTTCGGTCTGGGCGTGTCTGTGCACACTGCATGTCTGTATTGGCCTGGGTAGTGGCCCAGGATTGACAGATTGATGCCAAAGAGAAAGTTCCCTCAGTTTGTGAGGGATTACTGAAAAAAGGCTGGGATTAAAAACACGTGCATGTGCGTGTGGCAAACTGTGCTGGTTCCAGTGGTGGGGGAGGATGACTGCATGCGTTTTGGGAAGAGAGCACCCGAGGGTGTGGGGAGTATCGGGGGCATGGTCACTCAGTGTGTTTCGGCCTTTATCCCTGGTCTCTGCTCTGAGCCTCACTTGAAGTAGTGGCCCTGTCTTGTGCGTGAAGTCATAGATGAAGAGCTTTACATGGAAGCCCTCACTGCCACCCACTGTAGTGCTCCTATAATGTACAGTTAATAAAATGTGACGCACTCCCATTGGTTGTGAAATAATCTTTGTTCTTCCTGAAATACAAGCATCTCTTGTCAGAAAAAGGTGATGAAAGAGTTAAATAAATATTCTGCTTTCTTTAACAATATTGTTTGCCTCTGCAGGAGTCGGGCAGTGGCGAGGATGACCGTCGCTTCCATCTCAGGAGGTGAGACCACCCCTCTGTCTTATGTTTCTTGTTTCCTTAAACAACCCTTTACTTTCAAATGCTGCCATTAGCAGGATCCACGCAAACTGCATCTCAGACCACTAGGGGGAGACTGTACATCAGTATTATTCAATTTTACCTCTAAGTGCTTAAGCACATTTTATGTTGTCAGTTTATAAGACATTAATATAGCTGTCACATTATTATTATTATTGTTTTTGTTGTTGTTGTCATTATTTTAAGGCAACACTATTCAAAGACCAGAATTCCCATGTGTAAGAGCATTAGAAAAAGTTGCCGTATCTTTCTAGTCACAGCATAATCAAAGGAAATGTATCAATTGGAATCGGATGAAAATGTGTTCCTGTTTATTCCTAAATGTTCCTCGCACACGGTCCCTGCATTGTAGTGCCAAATTTCCTCTGCTTTAAACAGCGAACAGTAAGCTGCTAAGACAACAAGTCGTTCATTCTAAATTTGGAAGTTACTTATATATTTACATTGTGTAACACAGAGCGTTTTGATATGGCAAAAATAGTTCCTTTCTGTTTGGCGTAAACAAATGGCGGCTTTGTGAGAACTTTATATCAATATTTGGCCGTCCCTGTCATATTGCAGGCTGCGGTTAATTTGAGGCTTTCTGCCCGAGGGTTGTGGTCTAGCTGATTTGCTTTTGACGTGTGCATCTGTGTCTTCATAAAAGACGAGGACGTCACAGCTGTTATTGTTTTTTTGTTTCCATGACTCGGGTGGCTCTGTCATTATCCTGCAACCTGGGCCAAGGCCCTGTTCACAATTGAAATGAAATTCTCTTTAGCGAGGAGAGCCTGAAAGCTTGCACTTTGTTATGTTTGTGTCTGGCTTGCTACTAGCTGCCATTCAACACAGACATTTTCTCTCCATTGTGGGAAAGGCTACGCAAAGATACCGCACTCACTTCAAATGTTCTCCCTGCGTTACATTCTGAGACACTAGTGCACAGTCATTAAAGAGGAAGTGGAACATCAAAGCATGTGCAGCCTTTCCGTCTTTAATGGACTTTGTAAAGGGCTTTTGTAGACTAATCTAAACTTTGAAGTGCAATCTAAGTAGCATGTCTTTGTCGTTTAACTTTCTGTGTCAAGCTTTTATCAGGTGTAACTCATATTTTTACGTTGCCTCTTGTCACTGCTGTAGCTACTGTGTAATTCAGCAGGTAAAGATGCAGTGCAGCTAAACTCCACATATATAGTCCAGCTGTGTTGAGCTCAGCCTGAGACAGACAGTTCAGTCAGTGCAGATTAAAGGGCTGGTCTGATTGTCCTGTTTGGAGGCATGACAGAAATGCCAGATAATGACAGATTTCTGCAGGAGTCGTGTCACAGGAGGAAAAAAGAAAACAACAAAACACTGCCTGCCTGCCAGTCCGTGTTAGTGTTTCCTCATCTTTGAATAGCAGTGCTAAGAAGCAGTCCAGTGAGCCTGAGCTTCTCCACTTCTCTATTTTCTCTTTCTTTATTTTTGCACTTTGACCATGGCCCAGAATCACTATGATTTCATTCAAGTTAATCTAAGGATGCTAAGCACAGTCGGGCCTATTTATTACTAGGACGGGAGACTGAGCTCAGTTGGTAGAGCTCAGGTGGTCTGCCAGTCGGAGCGTTGGTGGAACGATCCCTGGCTCCTACAGTCCATGTGTCCAAGTGTCCTTGGGCATACTGAACCCCAAACTGCATCCATCATTTACCATCTTGGTTCATTCTGGTGGAGTGACATTTATTCAGATGCTAACTCTGACTAGATGAATGTTTATTTAAAACCCTTTGAACATAGTTGTGTACGTGCCGCACTACATCTGGATTGCACCGCAACTTGCTCATAGACAAACACTTTGTCAGGCCCAATATAAAAAAATATAAAAAAAAATTAAAAAATATTTGGCGTTTGGCATGTATAATGCGAACTTGGAACAGAGTGGAATTCATCCAAATGTGGAACATGCAAAAAAAGGGGGTGGGGGGGTTGTCAGATATATTTGAAAGCTGAAAAACGGTGACATCATTCCTACAGTAAACACACCCCGATAGTGACCGCGAGGACATGTGGTCCCGATTATTTGTTAGGTAATACCTCAAAGCAGAGGTGAAGTCATAGGCATTGATGAGCGTGCACACACACATTTATGCGGGTGCAGCCAAGGACCTTGCTAAGGGACGCCCAACGTGTATTAACCAAGAGCAGAGGTCCAATTAACTGTGCACTCCCCAACCTACGTATGCCTTCACACAGCCGCATGGGCCAGTAACATTGCACTGGAGCCGTTCAAACTGAGGAAGGCTTTGGCCTTTTGTACTGCAGTAATATTTTTCTCTCCATCATCGTTTTCTTGTGCTTCTCCAGAGTTTTTGTCTTCTCCTTTTCGCTGTATACCGACTCCCACACTGTATCTCTCACTCTCATATTCTCTTTCTCTCTCAGTCAACATCTTTTTCACACAGACAGATGCAAACAGCTATCTCTGCCCATTGCACCACACCAATGAAGGATAACTGCTGCAGTGTAATAATGAATCTCTGCCACACACTGTTGCCTCAGGACTGACACTGACTGTCAAGGACAGTGTTAGAAAAACTGTCTTTATTTTCCTACCCAAAGCCATCATTTGGCTTTTTTTCCTCTTTTTTTTTTTCTTTCCTCTAAGTAAATCTGTTAGTGCTCGAATAAATGTTGGTAAATGTGTTTTACTGTGGCTGCTGCACAAAAGAGATCATTTGCAGGGATATGTGAGTAACTCAGTGTTTGGTCAAATTAGTTTTTAAAGATCCCTGCATTTAATGGTTTAATATTTGTTCACTTTAACCCTGTTCTACAACATTATCCATTACAGTGTTGTGTACTGTTCAGCACAGAGATTGATATGGGATAGGGATATTAACTTGGATGTTTCCTGCTTCATTAATCTTGTCTAATCTTGTAGCTGTCCCACAAAATGCTAAGGTGCACAAGCTGGATTCGTTCCTTTAAACCACAAAGGCATACCCGCAATCACTTCTCCTTCTCCTGCCTATTTGGTTTGCTGTTCACAAAGTGCCACAATGTATCAGCAAAAATGCCACCTTAGTTAGCTCTGTGTCAATGTATTGTATCTACTGTAGTGAGAAAGCAGGCCGAGGATGAGAAAAGCTTGTGTGAAGAAAGGACCTGTTGTTTAGCAGCCCTCCTCCTGACCTTGTCTGTCTATTGTGTCCATGCTGTACAACATTTCCTTTTTACTGAGTGCAAAACGGGTCATTGTATTGCCGTGTTGGCTGTTTGTTTGCAGTACAGCTCCAAAAAGAAAAAAGGGTAGACTGCTTCATCAAATGTAAATAAAAGTACAATAGAGTGATTTGGAAATGATTTACATGTAATTGAAAATATTATCTATTATATTACTGGGCAACAGGCCGGGAGCGCAGAAAGGCCAGTTTAGCACACAGGCATAAGTACTACAGAGCCTTGCTGTGGTAATGCATGTTAAAATAATCACGGCCTTTAATGGAGGAGGAGTGGCACAATAGGTTTCTCCAAAATTGTATTGTTTATAATTAATGCTGCCTTGACCATTGAAATCCCTTGCGTTGTATAACTCTTTTGTTGCCTGTTCATGTTGTAGATTTATAGAGAACTCTGAAACAGGTGCACACAAGCAGAGCAGGTTCATCAGGCCTGCTCTTAGAATGAGAAGGGCGAGGTGCAGTAATCAACACCAAGCCAACGGCATGCTCTTTAAACACCAACTTCTCATGTGGAAACAAGTTTATAAGCTGTTATATGTCATTTATACCCTGCACCTGCCTTCTGTCTTTCTACAGCACACCTGCTGTTTAAACATTGAGTGCTTGATTAGTGACTACATGGGCGTATGTGTTCCCACCGCCACTAAGAAACTGCAGTGCACAGTTTGTACTTCCAGTATTTCGCCCATGGAAGTTCTGCCTTGTGGGACAATAAGCATTTCATGCACAATATCTGACAATTTTATAATGCAGAAAATGGAAATCATGGTTCATCAATGCAAGTTTTGTAATTTAGCTGAATTATGCAATTGCAAATTGGAAATATTAGAGTCACTGGAACAACAGGAAAACTATTCGGGTCCTGGTAAGTTTTCTTTTTGAAAACTATATTTTGTGACTTATTCATTAAGAGAAACTAATTCTCGGGAAAGAAATTCATACTGGATTAGCCATAACCTCAGTGGAAAAAAATCTGTGATGTCCACACAGCATGCAGTTAATTCCACAGAAGAGCCAAGGGTTACAGTCATTGTGTGCAACATATTTAATTTGATTTTAATTTCAATTCAGTTTTATTTATATAGTGTCAAATCACAACAGTCTTCTCAAGGCAGTCTATATTGTCTGGTAAAGACCAAACAATAATAGAGCGAGAACACCAACAATCAAACCACCCACTATGAGCAAGCACTAAGCAACAGTGAGAAGGAAAAGCTCCCTTTTAACAAGAAGAAACATCGGGCAAAATCAGGCTCATTTATACTGTTGGAAAGTCTGCTTCTTTTCCCTTAATCGGTGCCCTATTTGTAAAGAAAATGCATTTGTAGGTTGAGCAGCAGAGTTGAGTATGTGAGTTGTGCCCATGAAAAACTTGATCTGGTCTCGGACTGAACTCTATTATCCAAGATGACAACAATTGCCAATTGGGTGTACTGTTCGTGCCAGAGTGACCAACACAACCACACTGTCTGACTTGCGACAAATACTGGTTGACAAATGTTATAACATCCCACAGCAGTGACCCAAGTTGGTAACCAACATGAGATGAGGAACCAGGTTGTTGTGGATCTGTATGGCTCTTCCACATGTTATTGAGGCCCCTGTTTGATAATTGAATAAATTGTTAAATTTGCAATATGTCTTGTTTATTCAGACTTCATCCAATTCAATAAATGACACCACACAAGAGTCTATGGCAGAGTAAGCTGTTTAGCATTGGCTGAGAAGATTTGGCAAGTTTTTCATCAACTTAACCCACACACTGAACTCTGCTCCTCAACCCACAAATGCATTTTCTTACAAATGTGGCATTATTTAAAGGAAATAACAAGCTTTCCACTGGTATAAAATTTATTGCCAAGACGCATTGTTACAACTAAGAAACAATCAACCAAACACACATTCCCTTACTTTTTCTGACAAGTTTAAATATATAACATACATAACATATGTCACTGAGTAATGCAAGATATAACAATACAGATATAACAGTTTTGCAGTTATATTTGCAGAAATACGTTCTGGGCTAACTTCACTTACACACCTATTTTCAGCTTGTCCTTATCTAAAGTATACTTTTGGTTTACTGTTCAATATCTTTTGCTAATAGAGCCTTATTTGTCTTTCTTATATGACTGTTCAGAGCTTTAGAGCCATTTCTCCAAAGCTAAGCGCTTGTACAGCTGACTGGGCTAAGTCTTCAGCAAACATTTGAACTTTAGGCATTGTAGGTCATGATGTTCTTCAGTTTGTTTTCAACTTGAAATTCCCTTTTAAGTGATAAAGGAAGACGTAGCTGGGAAACAGTTGTGCAACTTGTTCACATCTCAACTAAACACCACAGCATGGTCTCAGGTTACCATCCCAGAGACAAATAGGTTTCCACTGGGTGCTGGTAAATTTGATGACACTAAACAGAACCACATGACAAGAGCACTTGAGCACACAACCTGCCCTGTGATGCAAGAGCAGTCAGTGGGACACGTAGTTGAAGCAAAGTATAGTTTGAGGACTGGAGTGCTGCTGTGTTTGTTTCATATGTGATTTAATCAGAGTTATCGGCACGTACACACTCTGGCAACTGGTTTGTTGTCTGTTTCCCTGCGTTGTAGCATTGCCGTTGGATCTATGCAAATTAGGGTTGTAGTTTTATTTTAGCTCACTTATTATGACATAAGTTTACATTCACTGTCATGAGTTCAGCTTTATTAACAGTCATTCGCTACTTGCAAAAGTACGATTATACGTTTGTTTTTGGAGATTTTTTATAAGATAAGTAAGAGTACTTCATAAAACAATGACAATAACATGTCATAATCATTTCAGAGAAGGGGATAATAAAATGGCACACAGTTTAAGGAGAGCAACTCTAGCTCATTAAATTGTTCGCGGACCTAGAACATACACCAATCAGCCACAACATCCCAGCTCCCGATGCTGTAGCAGGAAAGCTAAGGCTGCCTATAGGAGGAGGATTGAAGATCACTTTGCTGACAACGACCCCAGAAAAATGTGGCAGGGGATCAATCACATTACCAACTACAGAAGCAATAACCAGGCAACATCTAGGACTGATGCCTCACTGGCTGAGGATCTAAACCGTTTCTTCGCCCGCTTTGAGACGACCAAGCCCTCAGCTGCCACACCACTTCCACCCGCCCCCAGCACTGGCACACTAACACTTAGGGAGCACCAAGTGAGGTGTGTTCTAAGGTCAGTGAATCCCAGGAAGGCGGCAGGTCCTGATGGAATACATGGAAAGGTTCTCAGAGCATGTGCTGACGAACTGACCGGAGTCTTCACTAAAATCTTCAACCTTTCCTTGTCATCAAACACCGTCCCGCCCTGCCTCAAAACTTCCACCATCATCCCCATCGCCAAGAAGACAGCTGTGGCCAGCCCAAATGACTACAGGCCTGTTGCACTTACGCCTGTAGTGATGAAGTGCTTTGAGAGACTGGTCTGTCAGCACATCAGGGCCGGTCTGCCTCCCACTCTGGACCCCCACCAATTTGCCTACAGGACAAATCGTTCCACCGAGGACGCTATCACCATAGCGCTCCACACTGCGCTGAGTCACCTGGAGCACCGAGGAAGCTATGTGAGAATGCTCTTTCTGGACTTCAGCTCAGCATTCAATCATATCATCCCGGAGATCCTGGTCCAGAAACTGTCTCACCTGGGACTCTCCACCCCCATCTGCCTCTGGATCAAGGACTTCCTGACAAATAGACCACAGTCTGTCAGACTCGGCCCCCACCGGTCCAGCACCATCACACTCAGCACCGGGTCTCCACAAGGATGTGTTTTGAGTCCCCTCCTGTTTACGCTCTACACATCCGACTGCTCCCCTACCCATCTCTCAAACACCATCATAAAGTTCGCGGATGACACCACAGTGGTTGGACTCATCTCAAGGGGGGATGAGTCGGACTACAGAGATGAGGTCAACAGACTGACTGAGTGGTGTTCAGTTAACAACCTCCAACTGAACACCACGAAAACTAAAGAACTTATCTTGGACTTCAGGAAGGGCAGAGCAGACCCGGCCCCACTTTACATTCACGGGAGCTGTGTGGAGAGGGTACACTCCATGAGGTTTCTGGGCGTGCAGATATCTGATGACCTCTCCTGGACTGCAAATACTACAGCGGTGGTTAAAAAGGCCCAGCAGCGTCTCCACTTTCTGAGAGTGCTCAGGAGGAACAACCTGGAGGAGAGGCTGCTGGTGACATTTTACAGAGCCACCATAGAGAGCATCCTAACGTACGGCATAACAACATGGTATGCAGGGTGCTCAGCTGCAGACAGGAAAGTACTGCAGAGGGTCATCAACACAGCCCAGAAGATCACTGGCTGCTCTCTGCCCAGCCTGGAGGTCACTGCAAACTCTCGGTACCTCAGCAGAGCTGGCAATATCATCAAGGACCACTCTCACCCCAGCAACCAACTGTTTGAACTATTACCGTCAGGCCGACGGTACAGGTCACATAAAACCAGGACAAACAGATTCAGGGATAGCTTCTTTCCCAGAGCTATCACCGTAGTAAATAAGCACAAAAACAATTGAACCTATTCCATACCGTCACTGTCATTATATTATGCTGCTATTCATACTGTCATTATATTAATGCTGCTATCCTGTATATATTGTACATACTATTGTTTGAGTACTTACGATTGTTTTTTTTTGTACTTTTTATATTTTACATTTATATTTATTATTGAAACTTGCACCAAGGGAGTGGCACTCCAATTTCGTTGTACTCTGTACAATGACAATAAAGGCTATTCTATTCTATTCTATTCTATTCCCAATCTTGCCACTGAAGGTGTCATTTCATAGCATAGCATCAGAACATTTAAATAAGTTGTGAGGTTGGACATCTGTGGGTCAGACCTATTTTTCCAGCCCTTCCTAGAAAAATCTGGGACATTTTGGAAACCAAGTCAACAACTTGGACTGGATTTAAGAAATTACGAGAGCGTCACAAGGAGTGGACTGAGGCTGGTATTAGTATTGCATCAAGAGCTTCTAGGCACAGGCGTAGTCAGGAAACGGGCTACAATTGTCACATTCTTAATATCAAGTTACTCCTAAACTAGAGACAACAGCAGAATCATCTTACTTGGGCTAAGGAGAAAAATAACTGAAGTGTTGGTCCTCTTTGAGATAAATTTTGAATTACATTTGGAAATCAAGGTTTTACGCTTTGGAAGAAGACTGGAGAAGCACACAATTCAAAATGTGTCAAGTCAAACCTGCAGTCTGTGATGATTTGGGGTCGTCATGGTTGTTTCATAGCCCATATAGGTGTCTACCAGGGGATTTTAGAGCACTTTGTACTCCCATCTGATAGAGAATTGCCATTTTCCTTTTTGAAGAGGACTTAGCACCTGCCCACAGTGCCAAAAATAGCCATGTTATTACTGTGGTTGATTAACCAGCTAACTCACCTGACCTGAACCCCAGAGTATCTATAAGTTAAGATGCCAAAAGGAAGATGACAAATACCTTACCCCAAAATATAGATGATCTGAAGGCTGCTGTCAAGCCAACCTTGGTCTCAGTAATGCCTCAGCAGTGTAATAAGCTTATCACCTCCATGCCACAGCGCATTGCTGAAGCAATTCTTGGTAAAGGGCACCCAAATAAATACTGAGTATATAAATAAATATATATATCGAAGTTATAAACACTTTTGAATTGAGCTTTGAAAATATTCTAATAGTTTGTGAACGGATGTGCCAGTCCGATAGCTGGATCAGACATTGGTCTGATAGGCCCAGAAAGTAGGGCTGCTCGATTATGGCAAAAATGATAATCACGATTATTTTCACTGAAATTGAGATCGCGATTATTTGACGATATTTATTTAACCCTTTAAGACCTACTATAGAACCAAGTCCGCCAGAGCTTATATTATATTTTTACATGTTGTAGTGCCATTTGTGGGAGCATTTCAAGTTGCTAAATAACTGTTATAGCCCATATTTTAATAATATGTATGCATTAAGTCCATAGTAACTACATTAATTGCAAAAAAGTGCAATAAACTACAAAAAAATTTATATCGTTTTTGTTTTGTTTTTTTACATATATTTCTACTTGGAGAAATTTAAGAGGTTTATCCCTCAAAACTTTAAATACAAAAAAGTTGCAAAAAATAGTTTACAACAACAGGAAATTTATTTTGAGTGTCTTCATAGTTTTATTTTGGAGATACACCAATTTTTATATACTGCAGGAAAAACAAAAAAAACAATCCTATGATGCAAATTTGCAAAGAAAACAGCAGGTGCATCAAAATAAACTATTTCCAGCAGTGCAATTTGAGTTCTAAGCATCCCAGAAACTATTCAGAAAAGTCAAACATGACCAGTATAGGCTTTTAAGGCCTACAAGTAAAAAACTACATTTCCGCGAAAATGACGTCACTTCCAGTTTCGGCCAGGAAATGGCGGACATGCGACAGTTCGCGCTGACGTCTGTTTCACTGTGGGAAGTGTTACGAACAGCTGATCGGATCGGCAAAGCGTGTTTCTGGAATATTATGTTTTTGTTCCTGCAAGCGCTTTTTATGCAATTTTTGCAAAGCTTTATGTGGAACGAAACCGTGACCGAGGACAAGCTGATGGCATCAGATGTAAGTACAACTCCTCCGGTTCGGGTTCTACAGGGATTTAAAAATAGTTACACAAAACGGAGCGTGCTGCTCTGACCGGATTTAAAGGGTTAACAATGACTTTAGAAAATAATATAAAATAGTGTGCAACAACACTGATGTTTTTTTTTTTTTTTTTTTTTTACCTCTCTTTTCAACCAACAGCAGTCACTCTCCTCTCCAAATAACTTCTGCTTAGCTTTCCGAGCTTCCCTCGGGTCCTCTTAATCAGCAGTCTCCAACCTTTTTTGCGCCACGGACCGGTTTATGCCCGACAATATTTTCACGGACCGGCCTTTAAGGTGTCGCGGATAAATGAGGGAGGGGCTAATAATCGGCTCTGTCATTTTTAATGATCGTTGAAAGCCCAGATCGTAATCGTGATTAAAATTCGATTAATTGAGCAGCCCTACCAGAAAGTCTTCTCAACTCAGTGATAATGTGCCGCACTATGGTACAGTCAATGCAGTTCAGCAGTGTGAATCTAACAACAGTGGCACAACAGTTTTGTACCTGACACTGGTACACCAACAGCTTCTATTTTTATGTTTACACAAGTTTTGTACTTAACTGCAAAATCTGAAATGAACTGGATTAGGCTAATTTCAGATACTGGATTTCAGATTTTCATGATCTATAAGCCATAATCATAAAATTTAAAACAAAGATTTCACTTAATGTTCAGTGAATATAGAATATATGAACTTTTACCTTTTTGAATTAAATCCCCCCCCCTTTTCCCAAATATTCTCATTTTTTAAAGATTCACTAGTACATCCAACAAAGTTTCCAGGTGCTACTGTTACAGGTTAGTCAGTGTTTTCTGCTTTAACAGGATGTAAGAACTACAGGCTGGAAAGTTTGTGATTGCTTAGCCAAAGGTGTATTGTGTAACAGTATTCTTAATAGTGCCCTATTTTCAGACTTCCTACCGATAACTGCACTACTTTGGAAACACTCAAAACAAAAATCCAGCCCTCTGTAAACACAGTATGACTCTTCTCCATTGTGTAGAGGTAGAGGTCATTTACTACAGATGTTTTAGTTTAGAATTTAAGGCACTTGGCACACGTTGGTGTGACTGCAGCAGCAGGGGGGTGCGCTGTGGTTTTACCTTGTTTTTCAGATTGTTTGCAGCTTACATAGGACCCAGCATGCTGGCGCGTCAACTGAACATAAAACTTTAAAAGGCTATAAAATAAACCTTAAGCCTGTGCCCACCTCACAGCATGGAGTACCTCAGCTGATACTTGATACCCTCAGACCAGCTTCATGGGAACAGTCACTGCTCACCCAGACTTTCTTGACAAGGCAGGCTCCACTTTACCTAGATACTACAGGCTCACTGCTACAGCAGCTCAGCCCAGATAACTTCAGCCTGTTTCTCATTTATCTGCTCCTTATGTAACCCAGCCACATGGTTTGTGTGTTGGGAGGGAAGTTTGGAGAGGAGACAAGTCTTCACAGTGAGCTGACTGCAGAACCAAAAGCCCATGCGAGTTTTATTCCCTCTATTACATTAGCTTGTTAATGAATAGATCCTCTATTGACCCTGTTGTGCCGGGACAACTAATCAGCTGCTGGGCCTCACTTGACTCTGGCAACTTTAACATACTAGGCTTATTAAATGCACCACTCCGTGTTTAATCTATTATGGATGCGGCATTAAGTAATTCCCAACTTCTAACCAAACACTGAAGCAGTATCTTCAGCCAGTCAAAGCAGCCAAAAACCTGCGGAGTAGAGAACTGGTTTACTTTCAAAAGCGTCGATGCAGAGGTGCTGCTAGTGCCGTCAGTCCCACTTCCCTCTTGCCCTCATTGGCTTCCCCATATTTCCCAAAAACACGTGGCTCCAGCTCCTCCCTGCTATGACTTCTCCAGCAAGAGTTTGACCCAAGTCATACGCCTCAGTACTGTACATGGTAAAGGATATTACCTCTTGTGGCAGGGATG
This sequence comes from Astatotilapia calliptera, assembly GCF_964374335.1. Classification (NCBI taxonomy): domain Eukaryota; kingdom Metazoa; phylum Chordata; class Actinopteri; order Cichliformes; family Cichlidae; genus Astatotilapia; species Astatotilapia calliptera. Next base: position 30,153,675 of record NC_137435.1, read on the forward strand.
AATATGTTTTTAGAAAACGCTGCGGTGATCCTCTTTTAAAATGGCTTTTGCTTTCTTGGGGAAATACTGGACAGTGATACGCTGCTGACGGGGGCAGGAACACGGCGTGCTAGCTTCAATCTTCCTGCCTTATTTATTGTAACAGAACTACGATTTGGAAACGTCTTATTTGTGTGTGAAATATTTAGAGGAATATTTCCTCACTTTTTGTCGAATCGCGCCGTAAAATCCTCCCACGGAAGACTGTTTGCGATGACTGTGGGAGAGGAGTAAAAGTTCTCCATCGGACTTTAAAAACACCTGCCGCTCTCTGCTCCCTCCGCGCTGCCCTCGACGGCATGACCCTCGGCACGGTGGCCGGTTCCGACTGCTCGTCGCCGGTCAGCTTATGCTCCTGCTGCGGGGCAAAGATGGTACCCTACTTCAGCGACGACGCGGTGGTGTCAAAAAATGAGATCAACCAGCTGTAAGTTGCACAAGAGTGGCATGCTGTGAACAGTAGTGACAGTGGGCTGTTTCGTATTGAATAAACAATTAGACGACATAGTGTGTGTGTGTGTGTGTGTGTGTGTGTGTGTGAGAGAGAGAGTGAGACTAAAAACAATAAGTAGGTGGGACTGCGACACAGAGTGAAGCTGCCGTTAAGTAACAGGGTCTCCATTCAAATTTCTCCAGCACAACTTCAACTCCAACGTGGAAGTAGACTGTGGGCGTACTGTCTGAAACTCGAGTGTGCTAATAAAGATTTAAAATACACACCAGATTGTCACCATTATTTCATCTTGTAGCAATTTTATCATTTACCACAATACTCGGTGTTCTAGTGAATTGATGCAATATGTGGGTTTTGTAATATCAGGGTTGATGAATGCATTTCCTGGTGACGTATCAGGGTCTTACTCATCACAGTACTCCCTTTTTGACCTTACTAAGACATAAGTGCTCTTCAGCCTGTGTGAATCATCCAACCTGTTTCCAGGTGTGGACATGGAATCAAGCAAGGGATTCCTCTTTAGGTATACTTAGTGGAGAGAAATGGGGGGAAGGAAGGGGTCACCCGATTGCCATAATAAGAGATTTATGTGGCAGGGGGCATGTTGGTATTTAGTATCATGACTGAAATAGAAATAAGAGCTTTTGAGGAAGATGAGTTAAATAAAGTGGAGAAAGAAGAAACTGTAAATTTTTTTGTTTTCTTTACTTTTGGCTATAATATGTGACAAGTTAAACTTTTATGTTTGAGGTCAGTGGCTTAATGTGTCTTAATATTATTAAGGAAAAGACTCAAACTGACCCGTATCCACCTGGATCCTGACAGTTAATTTAAGCAATAAGCATCTGAATGTGACTTTTAAAATAATCCCAAACAGTTAGGACTGTTGTGTGTCTGGTAAACCAATAATAGTACTGCACAACTGGCTGCTCATCAGAATTTTTTATAAGCTGTCCATATATCCTGTTCTGTATTAGAAGTTCTAATACAGAACTGTCGGTGAAAATTATTCTTGGAGCTAAGTTTAATTGAGCTGCATTTTAAAGAGGTGCAATTTCACAATTTGTGTATATTTTCTAAGTTCACTATTTTGTATGTGTTGAGAAAAACACAGATTTTAAAATTACATGGTCTAATATTTACATTTAGCATATAACTGCAACATTATTTTTTCGTTTGTTTTTTTTAAAGACTCGAAAGGACTTGAAATTCAAAGTTTCAGACTTGTGACTTGACTCGGACTTTTACACCAGTGACTTGAGACTCGACTCTGACTTGCCTGACATTACTTGAGACTTGACTTGAGACTTGAGGATAAAGACTTGAGACTTACTTGAGACTTGCAAAACAATGACTTGGTCCCACCTCTGATTAGAACTAATGCCCTTTGTTGAGATGTCAGTGATGGATGATTACTTTATCATCCAGTGGTCTTATCTGTTATCTCTCTGTGCCTGCAGACATCAAGGCAAAGTTGGGTGAAGGCTTGGTTTTGCCTGAGAGATGTAAAAGGATTTAGCTGACTTGTACATGTGGTGAAGACGAGTCTGCTCTTCAGGACAGATCAAAGGCCTACTGTGTTCCAGTATTTCTAAACTCATGTGGTGCTGTCTCAGATAATCTCAACAAATTTGGGGAAGAGGGGGAAAAAGAAAATCAATGCAAAACTTCTTCAAAACTACTTAAACTAGATTAAAAGCTTATGTAATCAGCATTAACCAATTTGTATTTAGTTCCAGTGTCGGGCTGTTTTCATGGAGTCAGCGAGCGCATGAGAACGGGCCCTCTATTATGGTTTTCAGGAAAGTCAAGGGCAAAGTGTGTGTCTTGATTGCATTGTTTTTTAGTTGGTTTACACGTGACAGTGTAGCAAAGTTATTGAGTAAACTGAACGTTTAGCTTTTATTAGAGCTGCACCCACTCGTTAAGGAAATAGTTTTTCTTTCTTTCTTTTTTTTCTGTGAGTTTGCACAAGGTTGGTTTATGGGAAGAAGTTACTCTGAGACAGGCACACAGTGCTTACTGGCAGTCGCGTGTCTGGTAAACAGCAGCAGATGTGGGAATCTTTCTGACTTCCTGGCTTTGTTTGAAATACAGCATGATGCTAGTGGCTTGTTGTGATCAGCAGTTTTTTGTAGTGCCCAAAGATGGTTTCGAGCCCTTATCACGACACAGGGGACGTGCTTTCATTTTTTTCTGTTTGTGTGCACACATACATGTCTGTTTATGTCAGACAAATGCTGATTTTTAACCAGGTTTCTGCACGTAATTACAGGCTTTGAGGCTGTCACTGGACTTTAAGTGTTGCCTGAGGATAAACGACACCTGGAACACTGTTGTTGTGCCATCAGTTTTTAAAAGATACTGGTAAACCCTCTCCTCCACTTTTATCCGTGTTTGTGTTTTGTACACATTGTCCAAAGCAAACGGATGGGACTGAAACGTGACAAAGATGTTTTGTTTGAGCGTTTGCGGAAGAGACTATCAGCTGAACAGTGATACAGGCACCTGGTTATAGGTCCTTACCTGGGCTGTGTGTGGGCGATTTGCCTTTAACGTTAAGTAGGTTTCTCGAAGTTTGTATAATTAGCTTAAGTAAATCGCCTGATATCAGACAAAACAGATGATCCTGTTTGTTGCCAAGTTTCTATTAGTGCTTAATTGTGTCCAGGTACAACCACTGCTCATCTATATTTTGCCTCGGCCACATTAAAAAAAGATTTCTTTCTGTAACTGTAAGTGTAAAATGTAGTCCGGATCCTTCTGAGAATAGCCTCGAGTGCCTGACTCAGGTATGTTCATTTCCAGCACTCATACCTTTGTCTATCAGATTACCAAAGAAACAGTAGTGAAACTTGTGGTACTTAATTGCACGCTTGCAGAAGCCAGGGGAAAAGGGCAGCAAGCCGACTGTACTAGCAAAACAAAAGTCTATGTTTAGTTTGACCCGAATTTTGTCTCTTCATCGGTCCTGACCTCTTCTGCTCCAGAGGCCCTCATCTGCTATTTGAGTTTCCATGTTTGTCCAACAGTCTGTTTAGCATCGAGCAGACTTTGTGGAAATGCACTTTGATTAAAATTACAATCAAAAACATGTAACCTCTTGAGATTTCGTGTGACACGGGCCTTCAGCCAGACTTGAATGAGGACGTTGAGGTTTGTGGGTCTGCTAGCTCACCGTGACACTACACGAACATAACTTCTCCCTTTGGTCTTCTGTCTGTCATTTTTTTTCTGCATGTTCATGGCTTATGCTTCCAGGCATCAGGGCCCACGTGCACCTGCAGACATGTGGACACACATAAACATACACAGCAGCTAATTCCCTGCCTTTCTCATGGGCTGTATCCGTCTCTGTTGTAAACTCCTAAAGCCTTAGGAGGACCTGCCCTCCACAGAGCAGACCCTATATTTATCCCACTCTCCTCCTGAGAGTGACTAATATGGGCACAGGCTGGAGGAGGGGGTCAGTCAGCTATCTGCCCACTATGTGGAGTGGTCCTTACATAGTGATGATTGTGTCTGTGGCTGTTGCCCTAACATGTACCTACAGCTTTGCTTTAGCCCAAAAGCCTGGGATGGCTTAATGCCAAAAGATGACCCACCCTGCTCTCAGCTACACGCTCTGACCGGGTCTTCTTTCTTTACCTCCCATCTTTCACAGTCCACTTGGCTCTGTGGAGCCCAATTTAACTGAACTCGTTGCCCTCTTTCCATTTCCCCCTTTGCTGTGTCCTCATGTTTGTAGAGCGCTGGCCTTTAAATCAGCCTGAAAGTGCATATTTTCAACTGTCTTGGCAATTCTTATCTTTCTCTCATACACTCCTACAGACTGCAGTGTTATCGGTCTGACGGTACCATATCACATTACTAATTTATCATTTAAAATGAGTTCGGCTTAAAGGCAGCTGCATAACATGAGTTGACCATTCTAATTTAATGAGAGGCTTGAAGTGATTCAAAGATTTACCCATTAGATTCAAAGCAGATGTGTGTGATGGTGCAGAAATTAAGAATTATGTCCCTAATGACTCTATAGTGTGCCCTATTAATTAATGAATTGAAAATTTTGTCTATAAAATATCAGAAATCAAGAAAAATGTCCAGATAAAACTGTTCACAGCTCAAGGACATTAATCTTGTTTAGTAAAATGTCAAATTAGAGAAGCTTGAACTGGTGAATGCTCATTATTTATTTATTTGTTTATTTCCAAAAACTCTTCTTTTTAAACAAAATAATCAATCTCTTGATCATTCGATGCAACCCTGGTGAGATTCCTCTGGGTGATGATATTCTGTGCTTCTAACTGGCTTTACTCGTTTGTATTCATCCAGCACTAGCCTGAGTACAGTATTACAGCAGCACACGCAAGCTTCAGTGTGAACCCTCTGCAGCGTCAAAGAGAAGCTTCTATGTACAGTTCATCGACTGCTGAGACTTTTAAAGGACTACTGTATTTTTAGAAGCTGTATATGAGAGTCATTCACAGCCCCCCACCTTTCAAAGCATGGGGCTTACATTACTCTCTCTGTGTGTCTGTGCGCAGGAATACAAGTGCGCGTTTGCTCGCACGCGCGTGACCCTCCACACCAGGTTCTCGGGAAGAGTAGCAGTGTTGCATTACATGACATTGTACAGTAGCGCTGCTGTACACAGTCATTTCCAAGTACAGCACATAGGAAACTCACAAGTGTAAGTGGGGCATGATGCAGCAGGAACTGAGGAGAATGACAGAAACTTAAAAGTAGGACAAAGTTGTGTGAAATGCAGAAAACAGAAAAAAAGAGGGGGGGGGGGGGGAGTAAGAGGAAACAGCTGGTTCAAGGGTGGGTGGGTTATGGGAAATGAGCCCAGCACAAGTCAGTCTTTTTTTGTTTTTTTGCTCTGCGTTGTCTCCTGATTCTCCATATCTATGGTCTCAGCAAAACTCAGGAAGGGCAGTTGGATGGCGGGGAGGATAGAGAGATGAAGTTACAGACAGGAGGGGGGATGACAGGAAGACTAAATGACAGACAGCACTGGACTTTTTTTGCTGTTTTGAGTGTGAAACTGTAGAACTTGATGAACTCCAAGTTGGGTTCATTGAGTGTAAGCCTGCTGCTAAAGCTAAAATATGCTCGCGGCACACTAGGGTAGCATCAAAATAAACATATCAGTCAAATACCTGATTGTTTGACCTCAGAGATTTGATGTCATCACCTCACATTCATTAATCCCAGTGATCTTTATCGCGTCAGTTCCTTGTTTTAGCTGCCAGCTAAAAGCCGCCCTTGTTTTGAGCAGAACAGGTTGGACGACTGCTTGGAAGAGTGTTTCCTCTACTAACTATTTGTATCTGCAGTGGTTTTGTTTTTGTTTTTTTTCTATTTCTTTTTTGAACTGATGTTTATTTACTGCATCTTTTAAAAAAAGTCAGAAAAGGATCTTCCTTAAGAATGTGTTTAACTTTTAAGACTCACGTTTTGCTGATTAGGATCATTGTGGCTGCACGCACATCTGTTTCTACACCGGCTGCATTCTTGCCAGCTTGACTTGTGGTGTCATTTTTGGCAAAACCTGCAAAGTGAATACAGCCGATGTGTTTTTGTTATAATGATGCATTTCTCCTTGGGCTGGAAGAGTTACTTAATTATATATTAATTATATTTGTTAAGAGCATAATTTTCATAGCAGCAGTACTTTTCTTTTTTCTTTTCTTTCTCTCTGTATCCACTCATGAAACACTAGCAGCCGAGCGCCCGGCTGGCCAAGTGGTAGACTTCTCGCTTAGCATCATTAAAGTTATGCTTTAATGATCGCATGGTTATCATTAGCTGCTGCAGGAGTAGATGTTTTAACTTGTTTTCTAGCTATCTTGTGAGGTTAGTGTACCTCCGTACACTAAACATACACCTGGTCAATCATACATGCAAGCACGGCACTTTAACTGGTATCCAGTTAAAACATTGGCCTCAGTTTATAATGCATCTTCCTCCTCAATGCAGTGACCTCAGTCACAGTTAATAAGATTAAGTGTCTCAAAGGGAGCAAAAAGCCCGTTTAACTAGGCCTGCTTTGGATTGAAGTATTGTGCGCTGGCCAACTCTTATCGCAGCTAAAACATTGTGTAGGAGGGGGACTCGTTCCATCTTCCCTCTCGGACCCCCGGTCCCCCTCAGTTCCCCCTATCCCTCCCTCCTGGCAGCTGTTAGTGTGAGTAAGTCTTGTGTGTGTAATCCAGCTGTGTGGAGGACCAGAGAACATTGTGTTCTGAGTTCACATCGGGGCTTGGATGTTGTTTTGTTCGCATCGGTCTGTGAGCTCTGATCTGGGGAGCCTGCAGACCAGAGGCGAGCTGAATGGGGCATTGTGACGGCGACACAAGGGCACGACAACGCTCTACTAGTCCGTGTCCCCGTCTTGTGCCTGTTATGGGCATCCGGGGTCGGCATGTGGAAGGAAGCAATTTCAAATTAAGTTACGCAAAAAAATACCAGTTATGATTAGATAAGTTTGCTTTTTAGGCTTCTATTCATGCTTCATTTTCTCTTCTCTTCCAGTATCAGTGAGAGCTTCCTCACAGTTAAAGGTGCAGCCCTCTTCCTTCCCAGGGGTAACAGTCCCACGCAGAACTCCGCACCTCGAATCAGCCAGCGCAGGAACAAACACACAGGTAAACCCTCATACTTACAGCGCCCACACAAACAGCAGCTGCACCATCTCCCAAAACTTCCTCTTACTCCCTTTTTCACCCCAAACCTCACAAATGAACTCTGTGGAAAAACTTGAGATTAAAGAGCACAGTATGTCTTCAAATGGACATTCCTCTACAGCATCATGGGTCACGGCTGGCGTTAATTTCTGTCAAGCTGTTTCACAACAGAGCAGATAAGCTCAGCAGTGGTGAGCTTGTTTGCTGGATAGGAAAAAAAAACCCCAAAAACATCTTAATAAGTCACAGACAAAACGGATCCACACGGGAAATGACACTTTCTATCTGATGTCGTCTCATACTTTGAAAATGTTTTTGTCCAGGTGACCTCCAGAAGCATCTTCAGACCATGTTCACTGTGCTGCGCCCAGAAGACACAATCAGACTGGTTAGTAACAAGCACACATAAATAAATATAATTACAAAGGTCAGTTGTGTGTGGTCCTGTGATCAGAGAGCATATTCCAGAGCATCTGATTAAGGTCTTAAGAACTGAAACATGGATTGACTTTTGAAAACATAAACAGTTATGAGGCAAAGGAAGTCTCAGCTCTTCCAGCTGTGCCAACAACAACACCCTCACATGAACCTTGCAGAACTCTAAGTGTACTATAAGTGTGCTCGCCTTTCCCCTGATGTCCCTGCTGCATGTTTAATGAAAAGGGCTTATGAGAGAGGGATTTTTAAAAAAAGGACTGGTTAAAACCACCTTAGGTTGTCCCTGCATATCTCATATTCACTATCCAGAGTTTTAAATGCCAGTCTTGTGGTATAAAGTATCTATAGGCCCTTGAATGATAAAGGGTTGATTTCCAGGGCTGTAAAGAGTCAAAGACATTACACAGGTGATTCTACAGTTTGCCCCTGTCCTTCTTTTCTTGCAGGCTGTGCGTCTGGAGAGCGCCTGCCCTCAGGTAACCCGCTACATGGTGGTGGTTTCCACCAATGGTAGACAGGACACAGAGGAGAGCATCGTGCTCGGCATGGACTTTGTCTCCTCTGATAGGTACACCTTCTCTGTCTTATTGTAGTTTTATAATAACTCAAGAATTTATGTTTTTGCTATGCAGATTTCTTTTTTCTTCTTGAATTGGATCGTCCTCATACTGTAACTGTGGTGTAGTTGACACAGTCAGAGAAATTCAATAAATCAGTGAAAGTTTTTTCAGCTAAAGGATAAAGTAAGCAAACCAGTGCATCTTGTTTCACTGTCTTTACCTTGTCGATCTTCTCTGGCAGCTGCTGCACGGTGGGTCTGGTTCTCCCTCTCTGGAGCGACACTATGATCCACTTGGATGGAGATGGGTAAGACGCCACACCTACTCCCTGCTTCCTCTTACTGCTCCCTGGGGCAGCTGCCCGACTGCTCTGATGACTTTGTTTACTTGTTTGTGAGCTTTGTGTTTTCTAACCTGTCTCTTTGCATCTCCACAGTGGCTTTAGTGTGTCGACAGTCAACAGGGTTCACGTGTTCAAACCAGTGTCCGTCCAGGCCATGTGGTGAGCAACCTTTATTTATTCCACCAGAATGACAGCCGTGTGAAGCTGTTGGCCTGCAAACAATGTGTCCATTGTGCTCCACCCTTAACTTTGACCTCCAGACTGTTTTTTCCTCACTTTTTCTTATCTTTTCATTTGTTGTCTTATCATGTTTTTGCTTTCAATCCCTCTCACGTGTCAGAACCGCCTCTTCATATCTTTATTTTGTTGTCCCCGACTGACTTCATCCTTTGAGTATGATCGTGTTATGCCTCTTTATAGCTTCAACCTATGCCCTGTTGTTTAGTTCTCACATGTTTTTATTCATTCTTCACACATCCATCCTTTTTATTTTCACTCTCACATAACTTTTACTCTTTATAAGTCCAAATTCCTTTCTGCACTTTTCATTCCTCCCAGTGACATTTGCTCATGTGAAAAATCTCCTTGCTTTCAACTGTCTGCCCTCAGGTCAGCCCTCCAGTCGCTCCACAAAGCTTGCGAGGTGGCTCGCTGCCACAACTACTACCCAGGCAGCCTGTTCCTGACCTGGGTCAGCTACTACCAGAGCAGAGTCTCATCCAGCCAGTTGTGTATCAACGAATGGAACGCCATGCAGGATGTCGAATCGCACCGTGCCAATTCACCCGTCCTCTTCACAGACCTGTGAGTAGATTAGGATGGCCACATTAAGGAAAGGGTTTTTCAGAGAAGCACTGCAAACCACTTTGAGAATTGTGTGGCATAAACCCTGCGCCTGATGTGCACACATGCACATGACATAGACTAGAGGGTAAACACGCTGCTCCCCAGAAATTCACAGCAGTAACTGCTCACACAGTCGTACACAGTTTCATCACAAATTCACCTTCACCGTGGCTGTTTCTGTGAAAAGTAAAAAATATGTTGCAGTCGCATCTTCCTAACAGCATTGCCTAACAAGCATAACAAGTGTTGCTACATCCCCAAACTAAAATATTGCAGTCTGCAGATCCATGGACTCTGGAATGAGGCCACGTGCCCTCTCTAACCTTCCAGGAGAGGCAAAAACAACAGACCAAAACAAAAGCCTGAAGCGCTGATGTTTACAAAGGTGCCTAATCATTAACGTGTTCACAACATGATGAATAACGCTGCCTTATCAACATATTTACATGGAAACATAATAAAATACAAGCAGTGACTTCAATAGATTTGTCTTCACTGATACCAGGGAAATTCCCCTCCCTGCTCCTTCGTCACATGCTCTGCTACCTATTTAGACTGTCTGCCTCTCTCCCCTCACGCACGCACACACACACTCTCTCTTTGGGGGTCTTCTGGAGTCTAAAATAGCCAAGGCTTTAGCTGTCTTGATTTACTTATGGAAAAGTAGAGTCCAGATAAACTCATAGGTAAGTAGAGTCGCAGAAAAACAGACAGGAGCAGGTGGTGAGCACAAAGACGGGGGCTACTTGAGGAAATAATGAGGAACAGTTCGGGCAGAAAAAAAGCCACTTCAAACCATACGTTTAAACACTTCGCACACACAGACACGCACAGTCTCTCTCGGAATGATTTGGCTCTGCCCCTTACAGCCAAACACAGAAAGTTCCTGTTGGTTTTCCCGGACAGGGAGGCTGCTAAAGCCTCGTGACATGTCAGTGTTTGTTGACATGGCTTTCCCCCGCCCCAACACTAAAAATAATCTTATCTACCTGCAAGCAATTCAGGGAAGCTGCGTAAAATTTCCATTATTCATTTACTCATTAGCTCCGGTCCTTATGTCGTCATTTGCCCTCGTGTAGTCTGTGTTTTTGCCTGACTAGGCTTCCCTCCCTCAGGCCGTCTGCAGACAAGTGGAGGCTTGTTGTGAGGTAAAAGTGTTACTGCATGTCAGTAAATAACCCGTGTCAGTTTTTGTTGTTGTTGTTGTTTTCTCACTCAACCCTCGTTCCACTCAACTCGTTCTCATGAGGTCAGGGAAATGTTCAGGGTTGAGCTAAACAAGCCCCCCTCCTACCTCATTTCCAACACAGATGATGCTTTCATCTGTGCAGTGTCACACACCTGTGGTCACTGTACTTCCCCTTTTTGTAGCTGCTGACCCACACTGCTGTGTGCTGATGTCCGGAATCAGTTTGAAGCAAAAAACAAAAGAAAAAATGTTAGAAGAAGTCGTTCACAGACAAACTGAGCTCTTCTCTCCAGAGAGGCAATTAGGCCACTTGTTGGTATCGTCGGTGTGACGTCGGAAAGGCCCCCAGCCAGAACACTTAGGAACACAGCGCGGCACAACAAGAAGCAGATCCTACAAGGGGACTTTGTCTAATTCTGAGAAACTGGAGAGGGGAACAGAAAATCTGAGAGCACAAACTCAAACGGGAGCACAAAACAAAGCCGTAGTTCTCTGGTGGAAGTAATGTCATTGAGACTTGCGTAAAAGTGAACATGAATGTAATGCAGCTGTGAAGGTGGCTCTCTTCAAAGTGAATTTTTTTATTTATTTATTTTTTTTACTTTGGCCAAGTGTTAAAGTTGTTTTTAAATGGAGGTCTTTGTGTGTTTTATGTGCAGGCCCACAGAAAGGGAGCGCACAGAACGGCTGATCAAGACGCGCCTCAGAGAGATAATGATGCAGAAGGACCTGGAGAACGTCACCTCAAAGGAGGTGAGGGGACAGTGAAATTTACATTTGGTGCTTAGATGTAGGTGTTAACTATAGACTGCACATTAAAGGTGGATATAGTCACCATGACATCTCTCATGGCTTGTGAAGTGAACAGATGGCCTTGTGTAGATGGCCTCCTTCTCTCCTCTTTCAAACCAGCTGTCTACACAACGTAAACATTGGCGTCCTCAGTCATGTGTCATTTGTCCGTTTTCAATTTAATTAAGTTTTATTTATATAGCAACCAATCACAACAACAGTCGCCTCAAGGCTCTTTATATTTTAAGGTGGACCCTACAGTAATACATACAGAGAAAAACTAACAATCATATGACCCCCAATGAGCAAGCACTTCTGACAACAGTGGGAAGAAAAAACTCCCTTTTAACAGGAAGAAACTTCCGGCAGAACCAGGCTCGGGGAGGGGCGGGGCCATCTGCTGCGACCGGATGGCGAGTGAGGGGAGAAAGACAGGATAAAAGGACATACTGTAGAAGAGAGAGGATTCAGGGTCACCTGAATCCTAACCACCTAACCAATTGCTTTAGCAAAAAGGAACGTTTTAAGCCTAATCTTAAAAGTAGAGATGGTGTCTGTCTCCCAAATCCAAACTGGAAACTGGTTTCAGGAGAGGGGCCTTTCTGTGCAAAGTAACTTAAATTTAAATTAGAATTGAAACTAGACACTGGGGCTATACACTCATCACTAAAGTGTTTACAGAGGTCATAAATCAAGAGCGACAGGGTCATTTTCTGAAAAGCTTGATTCAGACTTCCTTTTGCAGCCCAGATGTCTCCTCACGATGGTCGTGAGAAAGAATGCATGTTTACGCCACTGGCTTCACTTTTCAGACGCAGAGGCTGCAGTCATCTTTTATGTACAGTCTGTGGTTTTATTACTTGTAAAGATGTACTTATGCCCTGATTTTCTGCGTTTCCCTGCTGCTGTTATCAGCTGTCATCAGACCATTTATTGTTTGCCTGAACTTTCACAGATCCGAACAGAGCTGGAGATCCAGATGGTGTGCAACCTGAGGGAGTTTAAAGAGTTCATAGACAATGAGATGATTGTGATCCTGGGACAGATGGACAGCCCCACGGAAATATTTGATCACGTCTTCCTGGTGAGACAATTGGGCTTTGATTCCATTAGCCTGTGAAGGTTTGTCATGTCAGACTTGAGGTTCAGTAAAAAGCTGCATCTAACCTTGTTTTGTCTTTCTAATTGTAAATAAAAACTTAGCGCGTGCTGTTAATGACTGGACCTGTGTTGTTTATAGGGTTCAGAGTGGAACGCTTCTAACCTGGAGGAGCTGCAGAACAGTGGGTAAGAGATCAGTCACTTAAGCTAAGATTAAAATTGATGTATTAAATAAATTTTCTCGTTAAAGTCGATTGAAACGAGTAGCTCGTTTATCATCGTCACATCCATGAGATCACACTGACACGCCTCCTCCCGTCTCTCCTCCAGAGTGCGCTACATCCTGAATGTGACCCGGGAAATCGACAACTTTTTTCCAGGAATGTTTGAATACCACAACATCAGAGTGTACGACGAGGAGGCCACCAACCTGTTGGAGTACTGGAACGACACGTACAAGTTCATCACCAAAGCCAAGTAGGCTTCTACACACACACACACACACACACACACACACACACACACACACACACACACACACACACACACACACACACACACACAGTTTAAGCTCCTCTTTCTCACTAGTTCATGTGCTTCAACCCTGCCTCTTTCCCTTCCCACTTTAGGAAAGCCGGTGCCAAGTGTCTGGTTCACTGTAAGATGGGCGTGAGCCGCTCTGCTTCCACAGTGATAGCCTACGCTATGAAGGAGTATGGCTGGAACCTGGACACCGCCTTTGACTATGTGAAGGAAAGACGGGCCGTCACCAAGCCGAACCCTTCCTTCATGAAGCAGCTGGAGGAGTATCAGGGAATTCTGCTGGCAAGGTGTGCTCTCATGCAGAAACATGTACAGTTCCTTAGAAGGAATTTGGAGCTAACGAACTCTTCTCTCCCTCTTGTTCTTCAGCAAACAGAGGCATAATAAGCTATGGCGTTCCCACAGTGACAGCGACCTATCAGATCGCCTGGACTCGAAGCCTTCATCTCCCTCCTTGAACCGCGCTGACTCTCACAATAACAACACCTCCTCCCCGTCTGTGCATCACTTCCTGGGTGTGGCCGTGCTGCAGGCGCTCTACCCCGAGCCCGAAGACTCGCACGCGCTCTCCAACGGAGTGTGTGACTCGCTGGTTCAGGAGGTCAGATCAGATTGCGCAGACCCCCGCCTGCTTCCCCTCCCCAGACCCCGAGCAGCCACCGTGGTCCCAGAGGAAAAGCAGGGCAGCTCGGCGAGCGTGGCCATCACTGTGCCCGTCGCTCTTCCACTTCCACCACCATCGCTCCACATCCTACCTCCCACCCCTGAACTGCAGCGCGCTCACAGGGACACTCCCACACATCTGTCCTGCTCAGTGGGCAAACCAGAGGAGCTGTTCCTCATCTTACCCGACAGAAGCAGTTCAGAGGAAGTCTCTCCTCTCACTCTGGGATCCACTGACTCGGACATGATCAACCAATCATTGTCTGATTTAACGAACAACAGCCACACTCCGCTCAGCCCTGCGACTCCCACTTCCTCGCCTCCGATCTCGGCTTTCGCTCCCAGCGACGACAACAACAACAACCCGAGCGAGTTGGATACCCGCGGTGAGGCAGACGGGTCATCGACCCACAGCACGGACAGCATCGACTTCTTCAGCGCCCGGGAGAAGTTTCTGGGGCTGGCCAAAGATGGCCGACATCGGACGCTTTCAGAGCAGGCACAGCAAAGGACGTCTCTGTCAACTGACAGAGAAACAGAGGTCAGCGAAGACGAGGAGGAGCAGAGGAATGAGATGAGTCAGGTAAGGTTTCATTCAGCTGCTTCTTTCTGTTCATTTTTATTTATTTATTTTTTTTAATAGCATCTCAGTTGTACGACCACTTTTCAGAGTGACCTTTGTCATCATCATCAGCTGTAAAGAGAAAAATTTAAAAATTTCGGTCAAATCCTTTGATTTAGGAGATTTAAATGAACTTTGAATAGTATCCACGGTTTTATTTTAAAGTTTTAATCAGAGGGAAGTAAACTGGAATCTGAGTGAATGTGAGGACTGTGTGGTAGCAGATAGATTGAGCTGATCACAGTGACACCTGCTGGACAATGAGAGAATAATCAAGACCAAACCTCCTCCTATAACGAATTGTCAGTAGTATTATGTGGATTATAAAAGAGTGTAAACAGGACTGAGCTAATAAGTCATTGCTTGGAATAAAAGCCTCACAATGGCTGTGCTAATAAAGTCTGTATCCTCTCTTTGTCTCTCAGGAGTCTGATGACAGCTCTGACAAAACCAGTCCTGACCGGATTCATCACACTCACCACGACAACGGAATATCAGTCCGCCATATTGTCACTGAGATCGAAGCCATATCACACCCCGCCGCATCTCTTCAGACTCCTTCCTCCTCCTCATCTTCTCCACTCCCTCCATCCTCTCACAGTCCTCAGGTCATCCGACCGGAACATCAGGAAGAGGGGGAGTCTTCTGAAGTCACGCACACCTCTTCGACTCCACCTTCACACCCCCAGCCTCCCACCACACTGTTGTGCGACTGGCCGGCGGGCTCCGTGCGGCGGGCCACCAAGCAGCTGGAGCAGAAGCTGAAGCAGGAACTGGAGATGGTGGCATGTCAGCGGTCTCCGCTGCATTCGCCCAGCAGCGAACAACCTCCTGTCATACTGTCCGTATCCTCCGAACACGTGCTGCTCCACTCCCCCATGCATGCTGCAGAACAAAGGATCACTCAGGGAGAGAACATGGCTGTTTCTGCTAATGCTACGTCCAAAGATGAAGAGAAGCACACGGGGTCACACAAAAGACCCGATTTCTCAGGCACAAGCGACCTCCAAGACCTTTCATGTTCCCCAAAGTCAGATATCAGCCACGTCTCTGGTGCTATACCTGTCAGTGCGCACACATCCACAGATAGCCACACAGTGACATCATCACTGGCCTCTGCTGAGCAGTTATCAGCATCATCTCAAGATACCTCAGCCCAGTCTCTCGGACGGGGCCAGCTCCATAGCCAAAACCTGCAGGACTGTTCGAACCTAATGACTCTGGATGGCGTGACGCTGCAGGAGTCGGACACGGATGAAAGCTCTCGGGTCAGGCAAGAGGGCTGCGGCCCCGTCTGCGCTGCCCAGAAGAGGCTGGCCCGAGGCAGCCAGGAGCTGGAGAAGATTCAGCAGACGCTGAGAGAGCTGCAGGCTTTTCTTCACGAGGGCATCACCCTCGAGACGGCAGACAGTCGAGGACAAGAACTGGGGCAGCCTCAGGGGCCAAGAGACGCCATGGACACAGACCCAGAAAGTTATAAAGGGGTGAGTTTTGAAGAGAGCCCTCCAGCTCTGAAAGTGGGGCAGCAGCTCCTAGAGAAGCAGGAGCAGAGGAGTTTGTTGGAGCCAACAGAGTGGCACAGAGCCACAGAGCTAGAGGCGCGCATCCGCCAGGCGGGGCTCACCCCCCCGTCTCTCATGAAGAGATCGGCCTCCTTGGCTAAACTGGACTGTCTGGAGCTGTCGGCTCATGACCTCAGCAGCTTGGACCTGAGGACGCACAACAGAGCAACACTGTCGCACTCGCCTGACTCGCCCTCGTCGCCCCAGTCTCACCCGGACGACACATGGAAGAAGCAGAAAGTGCTGGCTCAGAGGCCGTGCTCTGAAAGAACAGGTTCGTGCAGTGATGACACATCCCCTCCACCCCTCGGCCTCTCCCCCTCCACCAGAGGGGAAAGAGGAGAACGGGAGGAGTCAGAGAACAGCAGCAGTAGCAACAGCACGGTCCCTGCATCCCGTCAGCCGGGGAGAGGACACTCGTCAAGACGTTCTCGCAAAGCTTCCGCTGAGAAGAAGCAGCAGCGAGCCGTCACTCTGCTATACAACACCATGTAACCTCAGATCAGCAAGACTGGAACACATGCGACTGAAGCTGCGCTTATGTGTGTGAAAGAGACCGCATGATGTGTATGAATGTCAGCTGTAACCCCCTGTGTGTGTTCTCCGGTGTTATGTGTATAGTATGCAAGACATGAATGATGAGCATATATTTGCATGGAAACCACTGGATGTTTGTATGAACTGGAGTTCAGGTTCGTCTGTACAGTGTCATGAATGTCCAAACTAAGACTGAACGGTGCTCATGCACTCATTTATATCAGTGTCCCCTTTTTTTTTTTTTTAAGTGTGACCCTCGCTGCCTGTTCAGAGTTTCTAAAACTCCAACCAGAGGGGCTTTTGTTTCTCAAACCATGCACTTTACTGTTTAGATGACTCTTTTTCTTTTTAAAAAAAATTTGAGACGTGTTTCTTACCCCGGGGAGGATTGTTGTTTTGCACTGTTCTCAGTAGACTTGTCTCTGTGGTTTTGTTTTCAAAGCTGGCAGACATGTCTTTATTCAGATTTTTAATTAAACCAGGACAAAGCTGATATGTTGTTTTTGTTTTTTATTATTATTATTATTATTATTATTACTTAATTGCTTTAGCAGTAAATAAAGGTGGTGAGTTTGTTTTAACGGTAGTGACTCCTTAGTTTTTCTGTTTTTAGCCACTCCCATGTAAGGCAAAGAAATGAGGCCAGCTTTTAAATATACCGCCACCTGCTGGACAGGCTGATCCACACACTAAAACTGGATTTCATGACATTGGGTATTGCCACTACCAAGCTTCTCTTTTCGAATGACTGAAAAGCACATCCTTAATAGAAATACATTTTACCTCTCGTTTTTAACTACAACTAACCGATCTTTTAAGCACGTCGGTGCCAACTCCAGTGGGAAATGATCTCCATCAGTGTTCAGCGCAGCTTATTTCAGGCTGACATTTTACCTACTGTTTCATGTGGGTAATTAAATACTGAGATGTAGGCCACCGGAGCCCCTGCTGAGAGACCCACACACAGACACGAGGCACAGACTGACATTAAAGGACTGAATCTGCTTTTAAAAAAAGAGAGGCTGGAGATAACTAAGACATCAAAACTCACAGGCTCCATATATGAAGACCAAAAGACTCTTTGGTGGTTTAAGTGAATCAAGAGGAAAAGCTGAGATCCCCTGACGTTTTCACCAATTAAATCCACCTCAGCAGACAGAGCAGAAGGATTTTCAAATAAAATATGTGTGTGTGTGTGTTTATCATGAGGAGAGGGAATAAAAATCAGTGGAGCAGAAGAGGAGAAAGGCTGAGATTGGCATCCTTCCTCTTTGCATACTGATGCTCTGAACGCGACTTATATCAGCAGCTCTTTGCAAATTCGTTTCACATAGGCTTGCAGCTCGGTACCTTCCACAGTCCTGGTATTTTTCATAATGCGCACTGCTGGTTCGTCCTTTTTTTCTCTGTCCTGAGTGCTGTTTCTTGGAGGTTTTACAGCCTCTAATCTGCTCCCCTTTTTTTCCTCCCTTGTAAGCCTAAAATAACTTAAGCCAAACAAAAAAAAAAAAAAACAACCCAGTTGGATCAGACTTCTTCAGCTCTGGGAATCCATGTCACAGGGACGATGATGAAGGTGGCAGCTGCTAAAAACGGATGAGCTCTCTCTGGTGCTGACAGACGCCGCAGCATTCCCCAATCTCGTGTGAAATAAATTGCTTTTGTCACTGTCCTCCACTGGAGAGGACCACGGAAACGAACTTAACAGTGGAAGAACTGTAGCGCGTGTGTGTGTGGTTTGGGGGGTGGTGAAGGGATTTACAGAGCATTTGAAAGGCTTAAGGAAAAAAAAAATCAAATAACACATTTCTACATTGCTCTCCAAAAAAAAAAGATTTTCCTTTATTTAAATCATGTCAATTCACTTCCCAGCATACGTCATGAAAACACCGTGCTTTTTTTAACGTTTTGCAACATTTTTTCAAAAAGTAAAAAACAAAAGGAGCATTTTTTTAACTTCTTAACCCAACCGGGAAAGCTTAGAACCATGAATTACAGAAGGAAAAGAGAAGGTGGTATCCTCAGTTTGTGCTGATGCTGAAAGTTTTACATTTCTCACTTAATTAAAAAAAAAAAAACAGAGCATAAGGTGTCCCTGCTCTCGTCATCCTCCACACAAAAACAAAACAAGTCCCTCAGAGCTCATCTACATTTGCACCCTGCCAATTTCTAAGAAAAAATTTGAGGGGTGATTTTACACTGGATTTTAGTTTTCAGCTTTTAAAAAAACTTTTGCTCAGTGAAACTTGCCGTAGGTCACAAAAGACCCCCACCCCTTTCATTGGGTGCAGACCATGCTGAAATATTATAATGCACAGAAACACACTCACAAAAAAACAAAAACAAACAACCATCAGCTCATGTAAGGTGAGAAAAAGCAAATTTACAGAGAAAACTCTTCTCTAACCCACGATCCACATACAAACCTTTATTCCTGTTACTGTTTTTATTAATAAATGCTCTACTTCACATACAGTATAGTTAGTACACACCTAGTGTTCATCTGGGAGTCTCATCATTACTGTGCTCCTTGCAAAGCCCGGCGTCAGGGTTTAAAACTAGACCCCGGCCTGGGTTTCTTTTTTTGTTTTAAACTTTGTGCTCAAACTCAAACATCCATTAACAGTCATATATGTGCTTCACCCACAAGTACAGTACATCTGGATTTTGTGCAAATCAAAAAAAAAAAAGAGAAGAAGAAGAAACACATTAGTCCATCATTTTAAAAATTTTCATTAAAAACTGAGGAAGTCTGATTATTTATCGGCCTTCAAATGAGGAAGGCGTTCTCCACGCCGCTGCGCTCTTCGATGCAGTCAGAACTGAAAACCACACGCGCTCAGTGGTGACGGGAGCGTGGGGTGAGTGTGCATTAGGTGCTGGAGCAGTGAGTTGGCCTGACACACTACATTTAGGGGAACTGTTTAGTTGACCTTATTGACCTTCTGTGCGTTGAGCTGGTTTGTTTTAAACGCACACACACACACGCACAGACAAACACGCACCCTTGCAAAACACCCCCCAAGAAATCATTAATTCGAGACGGAGTTCCTGTTAAACTGTACCGGATGTGTCGTTGGTTGTAAACTGGCACTTGTTGAGAAAGTGCCAATGTGGCAGAAGAGAGACCAGGCGTGCGTCCGTCTCTGGCTTTGTGAAGCCGGGCAGACGCAACCACCTCATGGCTTCATGGGAAAAGGGTCTGGCTGAGGCGAGGGGAGGGACGGCCAGGTCAGATGTTACCTCTAAGATGGTTTTCTTTTTAAATTTCCAAGATTTTAAGCGGACACCTGCCCTTTTCCACCCACCTCCCCTCAGTCCAAACCCCCCACCCTGGCAGGACCGCCTGGTTCAGAGGGAGGGTGTGGGGTGAGGGGCTCATTTCTCCATGAGTGACAGCTGGATGATGCGCTGCAGCTCCTCCTCCTCCTGCTGCTGCCGAAGCTCTGCCTCCTGCTGCTCCCGGGCTGAGATCTCCATGGCGATACGCAGCTGCTCGTCATAGCTGCAGGTGGTCGGCTTCTTCTTGGAGGGGGTGGAGCAAAGGCTGGTGGGGGGGCGGGGCTTGTGCTGGGGGGTGCTGCGTACAGGGGCGAGGAAACACGGGTTTAAAAACCTCCTCAGTGGGCACACAGTAGGCATCATTCATAATAAGGATAAGTCAGTAATGGTTTCACTGTGAGTCAATGCATGAATAATGAATGAGGTCTGGGTTGCCAGGTTATGAGAATCTCCTCTGATTGCTGTTTATCTTTCCATCGTGACACTTTGCTTTGTCTTTTAATCTAACGCTTCACCGGACCTTAAACCTGGATCTGTCTCGTCCTGATTCCATTTATTACCGTCTGTCATTCTGCAGATTTGATGAACGGTGGGAGAAAGCTATTATCGACTCAAATTAGCTGCAGACTACATTGTGGAGTCTTAGTAAACGCTTTATTTAAAAACAAGGTGCGACAAAGGCTTCAGAAGAGACACAGCGAGACATGCGTTCCCATAACTGTGCTCGGTTCTATCACGAAATACTAAAAAAACCCAAAACTGTTTTTACCACAGACTGTATATAAAAGATGGACACAGAAACCCTGGAGTCAAGCATTTAAGCTGTCACTGTCTTTTTTTTCCCCAGCTAAGTCATTCTGAGGACACTACACACAATAGCCAAGCATTTCTCTCTGCAACCCCAATGCCAAAAAAATGCATCAAATAAAATACAATTTGGGACTCTGACGTGAAAATCTCAAAGACACTAACTTTATTTATAGTGGAACACAGAAAAGATGCCAAACGGTTAAACATTTTACTGCTTTAGAAAAGTATTAGCTCATGTGGGACTTGATGCCCCACAGCAACACATCTCAAAAACGTTAAGTGATGCTAAAAAAAAACAGCTGGAGGGACATTTTGCAACTAATTAGTTTAACTGGGTAGAAAAAGACAGGCAGCGTTTCTCATGAGTAAAGACGTTCACCAATTTGCCAAAATTCTGGATAAGGCAGAAAAGCAGTACTGGCCCATGATTTTGGGCCCTCGGGCAGCACTGCATTTAGAAATCAAACTTATGCTTAAGTTCATCAAGGACGATCCGCCTGCTTTCCTGGGTGTCTGACTGCTGGTCTGTTATTTACATCACTTCCTCTTTCCCACGCTGTCAAACTCGATGCCGACAGCACTGCTCTAGTGATCAGTCCTGCTTCCACTGAGCCAATCTGCCTCCACTCTGCTGAGATGTTAGCTTATTTTTCCATATCTAACATATTTTCTGTGTTCTACAGTAATATTTGGGTTTATGAGATTGCATTCTGTTCTTATTTTTACAGCTTTGCAACTTTCTCTTGGTGTCGGTCTATAGGTCCAACACTTTCCCCTCAGGTTAGAACTTTGGCTCGAGTAAACACTGCTATGGCAAGACTTGGGGAGGAGGCAGTGACGAAGAGGATAGGACAGTCTGTGAATCCAACCAGCCATCTGCAAACAGGGAATGCACCCAGAGAGAAACACTGTCTAAAGATAACAGAGGCTAAAGTCAACTACAGCACTGTCAACTGAGAAAGCAGGAAACTCTCTCAACTCTCTCATCCTCCCACCAACACCCCCTCTCTGCAAACACACACACACACACACACACACACACACACACACACACACACACACACACACACACACACACACACACACACACACACACACACACACACACAGGAGCTCAGATAGCAGATAGGAGAGGGGGAGAATAGCAGGATGGATAAGAGAATAGAGCAAGGAATGGGACAGGAATACAGGATGTGAGTCAAGTATGGGAGGAAAGAACCACAGGAAAAAAAAATTCACAGAGGAGTGCGAGACACTGAAGATTAACAACACATAAGAGAGCTGAGAGGAAGTCAGAGACAATGCGGTGGAGGGATGGCAGGATATAATCGCCTTCATCCTGGCACTCAAGGAGATTTATGCGGGGGCTTTTTTCCCCTCGCTGCTGACAACGAAAGTCCCGCTCTCTTTCATTCACTGACGCTTTTATCAGACTTTCTAACAAAGTCCCCAATAACAAAGAGCTTTAACTCAAACACGTGGGAGTCATTAAAAATCCCCCAAAATAAAACAAAGGCTTTCATTCTGACCTCTCGACACGACTCGGGTCGCAGGACAGAGGGTGAGTCCCCGGCTTGCTGTTGGTCAGCGCCTCCCAGATGGTCACCTGGGCACACAAAAGAGAAGGCGGCACAGGAAGTCAGTGAAGGAGCGCTGCAGGAAGCGGTGCATGCAAAACAAACGCATCCTCGTTCCCTGTAGGCAGCTTCCTGTTAACGTATGGTAGAGACGGAGCCAGCGGCCTTGGTCGTAAACTACATGATCGATCCTGGCTGCGGTCCTACTCAAGTCCACGTACAGTTTTAATGCTACCAGTGATTAATAAAGATGAGAAGCACTTGTTAAATATAGACGTTCAAGTTTCAAATTCAGCTTCACACTGTCACAGAAATATATGGAAGCTGTGAACAAAAGCTGTTTTTTAGAAGATGACAGGATACCGTGTAAGCTAGATTTGTACAGCAGTTAAATCTGTAAAACACAGCGTGTCGGCGGGACGATCCTTTAACACCTGTCCTGCTTTGGTATTAGAGCAGTAATTAAAAGTGTCACCTTTCTCGGCGGCGCAGCGGTGGAAGCGCTCGGTACGGCTGCTGGAGACGAGAGCACAAACTGCAGCACAAAGCCTAAGCTGCAACCGTGCCCTTGCCTCCTCTGCTCCTTCCCCTTGTGTATTTCAGCTAAGAAAACTCAGAGGATGTTCTCTGACCTGTCTCACAGAGCCTATTTATACCTCACTTTCTGTAACGTCTGGAAGAAGGCCAAGGGCTATCAGGACCGAGGATCTCTGGGATTTTAAACAGCGCCGATCCTCAGGCAGCGTGCGCCACACATCAGAGCCAATTTATTCTACTTACTGATTTTACTTCAGCACTGATTGTTTTTTTATTTTCAAAACAGCTCACTTTTTCCCTCCTTCACTGCGTATATTTGTCTGGTCTTGCTTGACTTATGGTTAAATTTATTGCTGCCATTTGCGCCGTATAATTTAAAAGCAGGGAGAATACTTTCCACATTTGCTCCCTGTGCCTGCTCATAGAAATATACACACAGATATGTCATACTCCGCTGCCATTAATTACAGTAACGCGTCAGCACCATATTAGTATGGGAAAGCCGCATCTCCACTGTCTACTGTTTAAACAGACACAGAATTTGTGTGTGACATATCAGATTTAACATGTTTGGAACACATAACGAGACACATTGCAAAACATCAGTTTGGCGAGGTGCATCTCTGCAGCAGAGATGCACCTCAGAGGCTGCTAAAGATATACATGCACACAAGTGCTTCTTAATGCAAATGTCTCATCAGCCGATTACATGGCCGCGACTGAATTTGGGCAGACCCGGCCGAGATGATCCTCTGAAGTTTAAATTGAGCATTAGAATGAGGAAGAACGATGATTTAAGGAACTTTAAATGTGTCATTGTTGATGGTGCGAGACATGCTGGTCTAAGCGTGTCAGAAACTGCTCATCTGCTGGGATTTTCCCACAAAAACATCTCTGCTGTTTAAAGAGAATGGTCTGAGATTTGGGTAAAAATGCCTCGTTTATGGCCTGACTGCTTTGAGCTAGCTGATTGAACGGCACCAAAGGCCACAGAAGAGCATCTCTGAACACACAGTACTGGACAACAATGGTTCCAGCTACTCCTGGTGCAAAGGTGTAGGGTACACTTTTTGAGCCTTTAGTACAATTTGGGCAACCCAATGACAGAAAAGAATAAGAATTTATGGTACATGAATTTGAGCGTCCCATATGAATCAAAAATTGAACTGTTTTGTATAAATTAATAAATTATGAACTTCATAACGTGCAACTGCACTGCCTAAACATCATCCAAGTCATCCATTAGCTAGTCTGTGGGCTTGATTAAAACAGAACTACGTTCAGCTCATCCACAGTGTAGCATTCCCAGTATGCTGACACAGGTTCATTCACTATGTGTAGGCTACAATCAGCTGCTCTTTATAGGATGCGGGGAATACACCCAACCTTTACAGCACCATCAAAAATGATGAAGTGTAACATTAACCTTAGCTTCCAACCTGATGATGACCGCCAACTGTCATAAAAGCCAGCTAGACTGAGAGTCTTCAGTAGAAATAGGAACCCTGCTGTAGTCTTTTTAAACGACTATGCTATCTGGATCATTGCTAACTGTGCATGTGTAGCCTGAGCAAAACATATGAAGCAGTTTGATTTAGCTAATAGCCAGTTAAGCACTGATTTAAGCTCCCCGCAGAAGAGAAAAGATGATCTCGCAGGAGTTTCACATTGAAGCCACCTGATCGTATTCGGAGCCAGCCTCCAGAAGGCTCTGCTGTATGGCAAACTGCAGCAGATCCTCCTCCTCCTCCCTCATGCTGTCTCTCTGTTTGCCTCCTAGCATGGTGTATCCAGGTGGGGCCTCAAACACACACGGGGGAATCTCGCTGGCTCGACAGGACACTGCAGCACACGGGGGGGAAGGCAAAGGGCAAGAGATGGGAAGGAGTGTTATCTGGCAGTAAAGGAGGCTAAAGGAGAGGAGCGGAAAAATACAAGAGGTTTTTTTTCTGAGTAAAAGAAAGCACGAGGAGACTTAAACCCTTGAATTAACAGATATTGCACAAATTTACAAGTGTCAGCCTGTCACTCAGCAGAAGTTTGGGAGAAAGCAGACAAATCTGGCAGGAAACACTTCATATTTGCAGATTTACATGTGTCACCTATTGAGGCAAAACCTCAGTCTATTGACCCAAAGCCTGTAATAAAGTGTACTTTTGCACCTGACTATTTTCAGAGACATTAGCCACTAAATACTCACCAATGAATCATTCAAACTCAAAAACTCAAAGTATGAATCCGTGTTGTGTCTCACATAACAGTCAATAAGAACTAATTTTATATTGTAACATTAGACACTTTGTTACTAGGAGACTGGTCTCAGTGGTTGTAAGTGGGAAGAAAAGGCTGAGGTAAATTACACTTAGCATCAGTGGCAACGGGTCTTATGGAGTGATGAACCCAGATTTGAAATGTTTGCTTCAAATCATCATCAGTATGTCTGAAGAAGATCGAGAAAGAGGTACAGCCATCTGTAAAACATGATGTCATCATCTGGAGATTCATTTAAGTGGTGTTGGGATTCTTTCAAAAAGCATTTGATTGGCATAGCTTCATTTTTTTCAGCATGAAGGTCCCAAACACATTTCCAATGCAGTAAATACCTGGATAGAAAAACACACAATGTTGATCGTGCACTGGCGTCCCAAAGCCCAGACCTCAACATTACTGAGAGAGTGTGGGATCATCTTCACAGAAAAGAGCTTTAAATGTCCGACAAGAAGCCTGGAGAAGTATTCCTGAAGACTATGTGAAGAAACCTTCCTAAGAGAGTTCAGGCTGTGTTGAAGAATAAAGGTGATCACAGCAAATATTGACTTTGAAGCTCGTTGGAATTGTAAAAACTCTGTTATTTTTGTGCACGTGTCCATGCAAATCGCTGCACCTACTTCCCATTTTCCTAGAAACATATCAAGACATGAGGATTGCCTCAAGACATTTGCACAGTAATGTGTATTAGCTGAAATTTCCAAAGTGTATAATTAGAGTATTTGTAATTAACACCCAGCAAACACTGGTTAGTCAGAGGTGTTGTATCCCATTGCCAGAAATAGCAAAGTAAAGGCAGGCGGTTTCTATGTCAGATGCATTGGACTGGATGTTTTTTTAGGTTCAAAGTCAGGAGTGTGGCTGTATTAGTCACCACTGCTGTTTGCCTTACGCAGCAGCAGTATAACTGATAGATGCAGCTTCTGGGTTGGAACAATGAAGCCAATGCATACACGCCTGAAAACCTGCACTCTATCTAAAGGCCACCAGATGGCAACAGCTGTGGTTGCAAAAAACCCCAAAAACGTCCACTACTATAGAAGTCTGGGCGAAAACAGCTTCGTGCCCTGACCACTGCAAACACTTTCCTGATGAGTTTATGGGCTCAGTCACTAACTAAAAACTAAACGCTCACCTGGAAGACATCTAAAGGAGACTCCAGAGAATTACGTCATGGTAGTTACATCCAGTTTATATGCTGTCCAATAAAGCTACAGACATTAACGTAAAATATGTCTCTATGCAGATAAACCAATGACTACAGTTTGTTATGATCTTCAAATCTGATAACTTGCTGCAGGATTACATGTCCCACGCAGGGGTGTGTCTAAAAGGGGGCATGTGGTGTACTCGGCTCAATTTAGTTCAACGATTTGGTGACAATATTTTGCAGACTTACATTATTAACACAAAATATACATATAATAAATTACACTGATGTTTAAAAAGAATATAACATTTTTTTGTGGAGCGGTAAAAGAAAAAGCTTCTACAGACATTCTACAGCTGAGGCGCTTACTGGTGGAACTAGAGCTGGAGACGCTGGACGAGTCGCTGCCCGGAGAAGGGGTGTCTGTCCTCGGGGTGTCCCTCTGTCTTTCGCCCTCCACCACCACTTCGTTGTCAGCACGGACACCGGCTCCCTCCTCACAGCCATTCAGGTTACTAAAGGTGATCCTGGCATTCAGGATGTGGTAGAGAGGGATCTCTGTAAGGAGAGGAGAGAAATTTCACCCCCATCCTCCAATAACACACATGTCCTTTATATCAGTTATTCTGTTTTTATGATTGATACATCTTATAAGTAATTTGGTCATTTCTTTACACCCTTTCTCTGCATGTCTTAACTTTCCATTAATCTGTGTGTCCATTTTCCAACCTTTCCATAACTGCGCCCTCCACCTTTATTTAAACAGCACACATCTTAGCCCCCTCCCATCATGCGTCTCAATCTCACAGTGCTCACCAATCTTGACAGGGAAGCCAGGCGGCAAACGCAGAGTGATGAAGTCACGCAGCTTAGCGAACAGGGCGTTCGAGATCGCCATGAGATCGATGATAGGCACCACTTGTTCTGCCAGGGAAAGAGGGTGGGACTCACACAGCCACAACTTAGCTTTAAACCTGGGAACGAGCACACGTATAGGAAAAGAAAGAAGGCAGGAAGAAAGAGTTAATTAATAAATATCAGCAAATACATTTCTGACTAAAGCATAATTGAAGCAATTTATGCTCTTGCTCAGACAGTTAAATGTTTGCCCGGAGGAAGCTGCACAAAGACATTGATCACATCAGCTAACAGTGGCTGTCCACAAGCTGCTGAGTCGTTCTCAAACCGAGGCCGATCGATTCTCATATTCTAATTTGTCCAATGAATGAACACAAGATTGAGAGGCAGCTCTACAACCTCAGACCCGTCGTCCTCCTGATGTCCAGCAACTTTTCATTACCCGCTTGAAGAACGATGGTACTGGAAATGTCCGAAAGACCCAAAACACAGAGCAACAACCCCGATTTATGGGCAGCGGAATAACATCAGCTATGTTACAAAAAACACCTGAACACTCAGATCATTCTTTTATTTGCTTTTACTTTCCTCACTGAGTTCATATTTTCACTTCTTTTGCTTTTTGCTCCCTGAGTGACACAGAAAGCGTTCTTTCATTTCTTTTTTGTTTTGTTCCATTTGTTAATACGCTGGAGCGAAGATGATGTGCCATGAGTCATCGAGCCAGAGCTGAGTGATTGACTGCAGAAACCCACTAATTGCTCGACTCTCCACCAGCTTTGTAAAAACCTGAGTGTTTGTCTGCCGCTGTCATCTGGCTGCCTTTCACCTCAGAAGCTCGGCGGTCAGCTGCTGCGGACGGCCGATTTTCCTCTGGGCTCTTCTCTGTCCATCATTTTGTCAGCTCTGACAACGACTCTGCGACTCAGGGCGACTGTGCTCTACGCATGGCTGAATGTTTGGTTTGTTTTTTTGTTTCTTTTTCCGTGGGCACGTGTCACCTCTGCGTCTTGGTTGTGAGCTGGCACGGGTGGCCGATATCCCTCTGAGTGGTCGTCGAGCTGGGGTTGAAGTATTCCTCGGCGGTCAGCGCAGCGGGGTTTGTCACCACGGGGGACGACATCTGGGTCACCAGAGCCTGGGCAAAGTGAGGAGTGAATAACATGAATTTACAAAAAAAAAGATCCAGCTATAACATGTCTCCGTATTAAAGATAGTGAAGCTTTTACAGCTGTAGAAAAACGACTCTGTTCGCAGGGATGCAAAGGACTATTAATCAATACCAGAGGCTTTTCAGACTCACTTTCTCTGCTATTCTCTACTCTGTAGAGATTTCAAGGCTTTCCTTTTACCTACTGGCATTTTTTAACAACTCTTTGAAGGAGTCGTGCTCAAGCCAGAAGTTGTGAAAAAATTGATAAAGCGGTTTCTTATTTCACTATTCATCATTACAGCGGCTGGCTCGCTGCATTAATAACTATCTCGGTGTGACGCATGACTAAACCTGTCAAAAGTAGGAACAGCCATTCCTGCTACGGGCAAACAAAGAGTTGTGAAACAGAAGAAGTTTACGGTTTGGCAAAATAGCCGATTTTGCTTTGCGGGTCTTTGCAGTGCTAAGCTACAAGCTCAGGATACATTCATTGTCTGTGCACCAATTTTATCTGTTGCCCAAAAGAACTTAATGGGAAATTCAATTTTTTTGGTGTGTGTGTGGATGATGGTGTGCAGAGGCGACAGGGAGGGGAAGCGAGTGAAGAGCCAGAATACAGAAATAGGAGAAGCAGGGAGGTATGAGTCATTGGTGCTCGGCAGCAGAAACAAATTAAAAAAACATAATCAATATCTGAGAGCGGTTTGGAGCCTCTGCTGTTGACACGGTCGACTCGACAGTCGGGATTCATACACTGCCTGACCATCCAAAGAGGAGGCGATCGAGTTGGGGGCGGGGTAACGCTAACACGAGAAGGTAGGAAATGTCCCTGAAAACAGCGATGACAGTCACAGCGCCGATTGCCGTTCATGTTTCACGTGACGATGTTCAAATCGAGTGTGTGCTCACCCCGTTATTAGGCCCCATGTGCTGTTCTGCAATCCCGAGGAAGTTCTGCAGTGGAGTCTTCCCACCTGCTCAGACACACAGCGGCAGCAACAAGTAAAAAAAGAAATGCACTTATATAATCACAGCACATCCATACAAACTACATGCTGTCCTGTTTGTTTTACACATTTACTTCAGATTACTGCACAGCCCTCTGTGTGGGCTCATTTATCGCCGCTGCAACTGTCCACAGTGTCATTTTGCTCTATAATGCTCTGCTCAGGATGCCTTATTGCATTACATGAAGCTTTTTGTAATGCACTCTTATCTACGAGGAGCCAGCATGAACCAAGGCAAGCCAGCTTAGGTGGTCTAGCCTAAATATCAGCAGATCTCACAGCAGAACCTGATACGTGAGTAATTACGGACTACAGCTGGACAACGAGAAGCCCTCAATCTCAACATTGTTCTTACTTTTCCTACTTCCACCTCTTGACTTGACCTTTTCCTGCTCTGAGGCTCTCTCACCCTGCTTTGCTATAGTTCATTAAATCATAGACATATTTCCCCCCCTCAGAAAAAAGTTCAATTCTTTATCTCATCCATGTAAGATGCCAGTTGAATAGCACTTCTTCAAGACGACGATTTTAGTGCTCCAATAAAAAAGAGAGCGAGGGCATCACTTTTGGAGATATGTCACCGTCATTATTCTGGGAAACAGGCACAGCAGTAATGGGAGAAAAAAAAAAATCACATTTGTCACACAAATCAAAAGATAATACAAGAATCTTGAGAATATTTGAGGTCTTAACGGCCAATTCCTGCTACGGGACCACATGAGGCATTCGCTCATCACCCAAAATCCAGTCTAAGACATTCAACATGCTTGTCAAACTTTAAAGCACATTTATTGTAGATGCCTGTGTTCCCTTTTCCCCACTCTATTGTCATCTCAGACCGGCCCTGTCAGCATGTGGGGTGAAGTGGAATCATCTTTTTTTGGCTTAGGAAGGTTCCTAACTGGGTGAAATGACCTGGTGTCCAAATGACACCCACTTCTATATACTGGCACCTAATTTAGCTGTTTCCTGCAGAGTCTCAACACTGGCATCTTACAATGGATTTAGAAAAGTTGTTGATTATCATCCCAAACCATAGACTGGGTCAAAATAATTTGTTTTCCTCTGAGAGTGTGTTTGCAGCCCACACACTGTCAGTGAGCTTGTTCACGCTGCACTTTGGGTAGGAGTGGCACTTATTTCCACATCACCTGGACTTGCAAATGAGGTCACTTCACTTTCGGTGGTGGTGACTAAGAAAACCCTCCCCTATCTTGAGCTGCATCGTTTCCATGACATCACGATGTGCTCCTAGACATCACACAGGTGGAAACTTGTCCCTCTCCTGACTAACTATTGAGGAAACAGTGCTTCAAAAATGATGAGTGACGCACCAAATAACCTTTTCAGTTATCCATACACAGGCAACTTTTTATGATTACATGGGTTTAAAAAATTGTTCTATTATTTTACATTTGATTTACATAGTACTAAATCACAACATCAGTTACCTCAAGGGGCTTCGTATGTAAGGCAAAGAGCCCAGAATAATACAGAGGAAACCCCAACAATCAGATGACTCCCTATAAGCAAGTGCTTGATGACAGTGAGGAGGAAAAACTCACTTTTAACAGGACAACACCTCTGAGGGCTCTGCTTCCCATTCTACCCCAGAAACAACACAAGCCAGCAGTCTGAGAGTTAAGTGCTCTACTGGGGCGATGTGGTACTTGGAGGCCTTTAAGATATGGTGTGTCCTTGTATGTAAATGGACTTCGCATACAGACAAATGAGGATAAAGATTTGGCTTCACATCAAACTTCTTTCTTAAACAATGAGAATAAACAACTAAATAAGGTGGAAACATCTAAATTAATTCTGATTCTAATGGTTCAAGTCCCGTCTACTTTCAAAAGCTGTATATTGCAAAATACACCAAAAGTGAAATCTGCAATCATAAACTCCAGGATCATTCCTAAAATTAGACATCGAGGGGTTTAAAAGATCCACAGTGGAGAAACTCAAAAGCTGCTTTTCATTTAGATCTGAGCACCCAAAAAAAAAAAAGTGAGCAGCTTGATAGTGTGTGGTTTGGACGTGGTGGTGCGGTTTGTCTTTATCAAACCAGAAACTGAATAAGTACTAAAAGCAGAGCAAAGGTCCATCACTATATTGTGGTTTTTAAAGCACCGATCTACATTTCAGCCTTTGGTCATCTAATCTGTCTACAGCTGCTGATGATACAGTGTGTGCCTCTCCTAGGATATATAGGAGCACTTAAAGGTTTGTTTTTTAAATTCTTAACAGCGTTAACAAAATGATGAAAAGTAGCTCGAGGAAATGGGCAAATGGACCGAGTCACTCATTCAGGAGTCAGTGTAGCGTCTCTGAGAACACTTTCCTCGTGCATATTAGCAGAGCGCAGATGGGGATTGTGACCTGGGAGAGAGGAGCTCTCTCAGAAGAGCGTGTGATGGTTGATCCTGGCTGACAGCGACGGTCCAGGGAGAGAGGGAAACCTGCTAATCCTGTTTGATTTATGATGTGAACCAGAAAATGAGACGGAGCCACCGAGAGAACTTTACGGGCTGTTAGCCGCAGCCTCGGGGTGATCTCATCGAGCTCAGGTGAGAGGGATTAGTCATCGGTGACTCTTCTATCGGACGTGTTTCGGCACTTGGACTGCGGGTTACAACGGCGCGGAGGACGTAATGGAGAGATTCAGCTGTAGGGGAACAAAAAAGGCGTGACGACATCCTGATGAAGTGACTTACCTTTTATCTTGTTCTTGTTCTGGTCTGACAGATGGTCGGTTCTGGTCCTGGTAATCAGCTCAACATTGGATGCTGCATACACCTGAAAGAGGAAGACACATAACTCCTTTTTTCTGTTCACGCACACTTTACCACCTCATAGCTGTAGCAATAATTCCAAAAACAACTTGTCACCATACAAGCTATAAAGCAAAACCAAAACCCTTAAAGCCGCGATTTTTGTGCACCCTAGTTGCTAGTCTGCAGTCCGACTAGTCCACAGCAAAATGCAGGAATTCCTCAACAGTGACCATAAAAATCAGGCGCTGATTAAATATTGAGCAGGCTGCTGATACTGAGTTTACACTGACTACACACGACTGAAATAAAGAACTAAAAGCTTCCAGGGGTAGAGCAGTTCTGTATGCGTTGTCTGTTTATGTTTGCGACTCTAAATCAATGAAGCAGAAAATAGACAGCAGTATTTTACTGTAGAGCCCATCTGAAGGGCTTTTAAACCCACCGGTGACAAATGGCCCGGTAGTCTGACACTTGCCACCCATTGATCCCTCGAGGGGGACAAAGAAAACAAATGGGGTCAAGGTAACATGGTAATGTATTTTTTTTTTTTTACTTGATTTGAGAGGCCATCTGGTCTTTTAGGTGCTGCTGAATCTTGATCGATGGGTTTTTTTTAAAGCATGAAACAACTCTGGATTTTATTCATTCAGGAAATGAAATCCTTCAAGTTAAGTGAACTTTCATGGAATATCAAACTGAATATCAAATATCAAACGGTGGCTGGGCTTTCTCTGGACAGTGCGAGAGATAAGCGAGCCGCTTACCTTTGCTTCATATCCATTCACCGTCTCGGTCTTCTCGCTCCTCCATCCCAGGATGCCCGTCTTGTTCCTGCAACACAGTTTCAGCACATCCCAGGTCATCTCTCTCACGTCTCAAAGCCATAATAAAGCAAGTTCGGTTCCATCTAAGCTCAAGGACACAGTACCCAGGAGAGCTTCCTCTCCTCTCACAGTACCCAGGAGAGCTTCCTCTCCTGGGTACTGTGAGAGGAGAGGAAGCTCAAAAAAACCAAGTTTTCTCACAAGAGGAATCCTGAAGACGCTGGCCTTGTTTGTCACCAGTGAAGACGAGCAGTTCAGTGTGCAATTAGCAAACCTGCCAGAAGTCAGCGAGCAATATTGCATCTTCGTGATTTATTCGTGCCACTAAATTCCTCAAAGCTCAAAAACTCACTTTTCAAGGCTGGTTAATCCAATCATTTCAGCTCTTAAGTTTATTAGTGAAACAATATCAGATTTATTTATTTTTTTATTTTATCAGTGACATTTGGGAGAATTCTCCTAAGGGTTGTTACTCAAAAAGCTGTCACGCCTGTCTCCCATCCTACTTTGTTTAGATTTTCGTCAACAACAACTGTACGGGCTGTTTGGAAATTTGCTCCTCTGTGGATAAGCTGTTATAATTATCAAAAGATTTAGTTTAATGGAAAATACTGGCAATCTCACAAGCCTGAACTGTACTTTGCAAAATGTTAGCATGCTAAATAGTATAAACAAGGCCAGAACTACTAAAAAAACAAACTAGCATTGTTCTGTTTAAGTGATACATCACAGACTAACTTGCAGCCTGTTGCATTTTTGTAAATGATTGTTGGCCAAACAGACCCCAAGAGGACCGGCGCTAAACACGAATGCAAACGACTGCCAAGGCATACGATAATCTTCCATCCACTTCTCAAGGTAGTTTATCTTATATATACACCGAAGTAACGGAAAAATATGTCTTTCAAGCTAATATACACTACAGTCCTTTTATGTCCCTTGGCAAGTGGCACATGAATTTGTCTCAATCAGGGAAAGTCTGTAGCCTAAGCATACCGTTTCCTCTGCTAGCCAGCTGTCAAGGTCCTTGTCATGGGTTCCCAAAACTTTGAATCCAACTTTTAAAACAGTAAAACTGCAGCGCTGTATTTTTTGTGTGCAAAGTTGCGTAGAGACGTAATAACTCCAGAGCTTTGAGGTGTCCCTGTCTAGGATGCTTGACGAAGCGGTTTGCTGTAAAGCATCCCAAATACATTACTGGACAGGAATGCTGACGGAGCAAAATGCACAGAGGTGACACCGAGGTGCAAGTCTGACAGTGAGATAATTACCCCACCCCAACCTCTCCTCGCTCAATTCTTGGAGTCATTCGTCTCTCTGCCTTCTTTCTCACTTTTAATCTGTTAACATTCACTTCCTGCCGCCGCTGCCTTTCCATCACTCGCCTATCTATCACCGTCTTCCTCTTTTTCCCCTCCTGCCACAAAAAAAGATCAAATATCTCTTTCTTCTGGCTTCTGTATTGTGCTTTCCCGCCCACAGCCTTGCTACCCGTTCATCTTTCCCTCCATTTTTCTTATTGTGTGCCTTCCCCTCATACCTCCACGTCCCAGCGTTAGTTCTGTCCCTCGCTCTCATTCCTTTTTTGTTTCATCTCTTTACATTTTCTCTTCTCCATCCCTCTCTGTCCAAACAAAACTCCCTCTTCCGTTACCCCCGTCCTTTCCTCATCAGTCTTATCTCTCCAACCAACCAGAATAGGATGAATTTTGTCCTCCATGACCCCCCCTGCCTCCCGCCTGCTCGGTCCACTCTTCTCTCCACCTTATGTCCGGCCTGTCTCTTGTCCAAGTCTTTTTGTCTTTTCCCACCACTGCATTTTACTTGTTTTACAGGCGCCCCCAGCTCGATTCAGGCAGCCAGAAGCTAATTTGTTCCTTCACATCAAGCGTAGTCCTGCAAATTTATTTGGGCACTTTTTGCCTTTTGAGGTTACACAGAGACAGAAAGGATGAAGAAGCGAGTAGTTAAATTAAAATACAATGATTACTATTGACCCAGTGTGACTGCAACTGGATTACAAGACAGCTGCTGCTATTTGAACATTGTTTTTACTTCTTTCAAAAGCTCTACAGTCTTACTTTAAACTACAGCGGGATTTTAGAATAACTATTTTAATGCACTTTTTTGATAGGAACACATTCCCAGATTTTTGGATACAATATTCCAAAAATATGTGCTCTTCAATGAAATTTAACAGTTTGTTCTATGCGACTTTTTCTTGTGTCCATTTCCTCCCACTGCTGCAGCTTTGGTTTGTATTTTCCTACACTTTGTGAAATGCATTTTGACAGCCACCAGAGAACGTGCCTGAACTCGTTCCACTCAGCTGTGGGTTGCAGTGTAGGAGGCAGCAACAGAGAAACGCTGACAGAAATTCAACTCTAACAACAAAAGAGTGATTTTTCTCCACTGGGGAAAAAACAAAACAAAGCAAAAAAAAAAAAAAGAACAGCAGATTAATGGAGCAAGTCCTGTGGCTGAGCTAAAGCTATTTATTAGCTTTGATTTTTCACATCCTGTATATTTTTGTTCAGTACATAGCAGTATTTTTTCTGACCTCTCGAACGCGATGTTGCGGGTGTCCAGCTGCGTGGTCACCACTGGGGCAGACAGCCGGGCCGCTACCTGCTCGTCAGTGGGCTGCATTACTCCCAGAAGGCCCAACCCAGCTGTGGTGCTGCTGCAGGCACCACCCTTCCCCCTGCCCGGCGAGAGCGCTGTGAGGGATGACACGCACAAGGTCTCACGGAACACCAGCTGCCTGTCGTGGTCGACCTCCATCACCTCTGCGCTGGAGTCTGAGAGAAAGACAGGGAGAGAAGGGAAGAGAAAAGTTGAGAGCTTTTCAGTGAGGTGAGAAAGTCCACAAATCTGTGATGCTTAGACAGACAGACAGACAGACAGATACATGCCTGATACCAAGTCAATACAGGGCCAGTATTGCTGATACCAATACCAATATCAATACTGATACTTATAACTTATAAAGGGAGCTCATGAAGGGGAGACCAGTGTGTCATGATTTATGAGCTAAATCATCATCAACAGTTCAGTGAGCTACGTACTGAACTTGGAGGATAGAAATAAGTATCAATCCTACTGTGCTACATACCATTACCAACGCTGGTAAACACACGATCGATTATTGGATCGATCCCCCATCTCTACTTCCCACTACGGGAGATTTAAAGGATACATATTGGAGATAAATTTAGGAAACACAGTTATCGTCTTGGTTTATGAGAATCATTTGAAATCAATACCAGCTTCATGCCTTTGTGATCAATAAAGCCACAGGAAGCAGCGAGTTGGCTTAGCTTAGCACAAAAACAGGAGGAAACAGCTAGCTTTGCGCTCTACTCATTTTGATATTAAACCGTGTTTGTTTCACTTGTGCAAATAATTCTCAGCAAAAACGCAACGAAAGAAAAATGCTAATTGAATTGTGCTTTTGTTGTTCTCACGTCGCCCAGTTTCATCTGTCTTTCACCTCCATTTTTAAATATCAGCACTAGTCAGTGTGGTTTTCTTTGAATGCATTTTGACACACTGCGTGCACCTCACACAGAGCGAGCCAGTCGAGCTCAAACTCTCACCCTGTCCCTTGAAAATGAAGCTCCGGTTTCCTCTCTGCCAGGTCATCTGTTCAAATCCCATCAGGGTGGTGTCAACACGGAGACACTGACCACTCTTCCAAACTCTGTATGTGTCACTGGGGCAGATGCGAGACACCAGGGGCACTAAGGACGAATACAGACACTCTTTGACTCAAACCATGCTGAGCTAGGTCTCAGTTTTCTTTTTTGCATTTGAATTTTTTAAATTTAAGCCATTCTAACCTACACATACAATACAAATGCTTTTCTGACATGCAACTGAAAACAGGTGTCTTTAGCCTAAGAGGCAGATAAAATTAATAGATCTGACTGGTTGGTACTGGCTTTTACTGGATCACTGGACACAAGGACTGGACTCACCCCAGCTGGTAAACTCCCATTTCATCTCCACATAGAAGTCTTGGGCCTGCTTAGGGTGGAGGAGGAGAGCAGAGACAGACAGAGAAAGGAATAAAAATGAGAAAACACTGAGCATCGATAAAGAGGAAGATACGGAGGGAGAGTTGTGGAGAGTGATGAAGTTAAAGATTAACAGACAGAGGGAGGAGAATACCGATGTGCAGGAGGAGAGAAAAAAAGAAGTAAAGCAAATAAATGCAGCAGGGATGTCTGTGCCAAAGATGATGGGACTGGAAACTGGAAATGTCTGCATATGTGTGTGTGTGTGTTAATAATAGAAGTGATGGATGGAGGGATGGAGAGGACAATAATGTGGGTGAGAGCAGCGGCAGATGAAGAAGGATGAGATGTGTGTAACGCTCGCGGGTTCGTGTGCGAGTGCATTTGAGTGCCAGTGCTCCTTGCTGTTTTCACAGTGTGAGGGTGTTGTGTGTATCAGGGAGCCGGCAGGAGCAGATACACAGGAAGTCAGACAGTTTGGAGGCACATCCCTGCATCGCTGTCACTGTTTTGTGCAACAGCTCCAACACAATCTGCTGCTGCAGGCTTCTAACCATTAACCTCCTGTACGGGCAGCCTCGGCATGTCCATCACTGCTTTTTTGCCTTCAAACAGGGCAATCCTGAGGTCCTTAGGGAACAGCTATGAGTCAGATTAGAGGGAGAGAGCGCTTTGCAACATGGAGACATATCCTTTGAGTGTATCGCCCTTGTTAAAGAAAGCTATTAATACCTTCAGAAAGGATCTCGTGGGAAAAGCAAATTTGCATGTAAATTTGAAAAAGACTTATTTACATTTCAAATGCATTTATAGCTTCCATATTTATCACCCACATGGCTTGCACACTTATTTCATGAACCTGTGCACTACAGCGCGTGTGTGTGCTTATGGGTGCTTGTGTGAAATCGCACTTGGCGCAGTCGCTCCAGCAGGACGGGGATGCCCGCCAGTCTCTTGGCAGTCCTCTGGTAGTCACGGTAACGAAGCACGAGACGCACCAGCTCCGGATCTCTGGTACTCACCGCCTCCTGAAGAACTGAGAGGGAGAGTAAAACAGAACCAGTCACTCAGGCTTCATCTAAAATTTATGTACATGAACAATTTAAAGGGGGCAGCGAGAACTGCCAAAACTGAAGTGGGCCAAAGGAGAAGCTGGAACCACCAATTACTGCGTCTCACCCATCATTGATCAGCTGTCCTTACACTTGAACAGCACACTTTGTGAGTTGAACTATCACACACACGCTATATTATCTGGTGTGTGTATTTGTGTGACATTTTAAAGATGCAACGATCACACAGGCATGATGCTTGTTTGGTTAGCGTGCTGATATAACGTCTTCCTTTGTTTCACACAGCCAGGCAAATAATGCAATGGAGAACTGCTCTTGGTAGCATTAGTTTCACATTTACAACTAGAAGAGCAGCTCTATTTTCTGGCCTAATGTAAAAAAAAAGAAGAAGAAGCAGTTTTACTAGTGTGGTATGCGTGAAACTTACTCTTGACAGGGCTACCACTGTGAGGGTAAGTGAGCAGGTAAAGGTAAACAAAATATATGGACTCAGTATTTTTCAACTATTGATTCATTGAAATAACTTAGATTCAGTGCACTGCACTTAAATCATCAACGTCAGGGGAGAAAAGCCACAAAAAAGAGAGGAGATGACAGCAAAAACAAGAAACTTAAGGTGAGATCATATTTTGGGCACAAATGGAAAAATAAAAGTTACAAAAAAGAACTGATTTCAAACTCCATTATCTTCCCACTGCAAGAGCACAAAACCAAATTTTAAATGTGCCAGCAGAGATGAGATTTTGGTTTTCATTTTCCAAACAAAAAAGGTGTACAAAGATGTACGATAAAATGTATTATAAGGTCACTAAGTTTCCAAAATGTACCACCACCCTCCAGATACAGCTTATGCATGCTGTGCACTGCTCGCATTACCACAAATAAACTCCACACAGCATGTGCACTCACTCACCTGTCCATCCGTTGCGGTTCTCCTTGCTAACGTCAGCGCCGTGCTGCAGCAGGACCCTGGCGCAGTCCAGGTGGCCCAGCGTGACAGCGAGGTGAAGAGGAGTACGACCGCGAGGGTCCAGAGACTCTAAATCGGTCTGGATGCAAAAATAGAAGGCGGAGGAAGATGTTAAAATCCTAAATGTATAAATTAAGAAGGATCTATTTGAGTAGGAATTGGGGTTACTTGTGTATCAATGTAATGCTCTTGTGGCTCAGATAGAGGAGTGGCAACAGAAAAACATATAATAGAGACACAACTGTGCCGGTAGCAGCAGAAAGATGCGGGGAGAGACAGGTGCTAATTGATCTGTCACCACTCCTACATGGCTGGGCACTACACTTCTGTACTCCACTTATTTTCTGGGCTGGATGTGTTGGGTTTGGGTAAACATAGAGTGTACTACCTGCTTTGTTAAACAGGCCTCTGGACACACAAACACAGCCACAAACACACGTATCACACAACATTTTATGTGTTATACTGTCTGCTGCTCCTGAACACTTGAAAAATAAAGTTTCAGAGAGTGTTCCAGTATGAGTCTTGGTGAAAAAAAAAAACATGTGGGCAGGTAACAGAAATAAGCGTCTCTTTTCAACCTGCTGTGCAATTAAGCAAAAATATATAACCTACAGCCTCTTTGTCACCAAAAATACACTTTTTTTTTCTTAGTAAGCTTTTACAGCTTGAGGCTACACTTCAGCTCTCAGCTCTCCACTCTGAATTTAGAAGCGTGTCAACAAGGCCTCATTAGGCAGCCATACTACATTAGTGTTAATCTTTTCACATCAATCATACCAGTGCTTTGATACAGAAAATTAAAAGGCAGGAGGCTTTTAAAGCCCTCAAATGTGAAAAGTGTGGTAGAAAGCAACTGCCAGTTTTAGATGCTCACAAGGCTAGCTCGCTGCAGCCTCTGCTATTTGGTACAGCTTTCAAACAAACAAATAAAGTGTTCCTGGAGTAAGAAGTAGGAAGTGTTACCTGCTTTATCAAGTCCCGAAACAAGCCTTGTGCCTAAATACACCCATCTGTGTTCTGGGTGATAGGTTATTTACATCACTTCTCCTTCCCCTTTGGCTTAATCATTTTTTCCCTGCCTCCTTTGACTCAATCTGCCTCTCTTCTATCATTTTGTCTTTCAGACTGTCATTTGTTCAGCCCACC
This sequence comes from Astatotilapia calliptera, assembly GCF_964374335.1. Taxonomy (NCBI): domain Eukaryota; kingdom Metazoa; phylum Chordata; class Actinopteri; order Cichliformes; family Cichlidae; genus Astatotilapia; species Astatotilapia calliptera. The sequence continues at coordinate 30,193,507 of NC_137435.1, forward strand.
TCCTCCCCATCTTCTCATGCTGGCCATCCTCGTACAAGTCTTGACCACCAGAATCTAGACTCTATACTTTGATAAATCATGTTCAGTTCTTCCAAATGAGCTCTGCCTTTGAAATAATAATAATAAAAAAATCCCCACACATTTATGGCTTTCTTGACAAGTGTTAGGAGTAGAAAAGGTTACCCCTCAGCCTCCTGGAAGATGGTATCAGGTTAAAAATCCTTCATCGCTTTGTTCTCAAGTTTTAGCATTCACAAGATTTTCAGAATACTCGACCTCTAACCTTGGGGTCAAGGTCAGAGGTCAACTAGATGTGAAAAAACATTTAAATTAACTAAAATAAAAATAAAAAACAGAGTTTTGAAACAAAAAAATGAAAAGAGTTTGTGAACTTGAAAAAGTAATATGCTTAGTTTTAATATTTGTTAGTTTGGTAAAAGTAGCTACTACTCTGTGAGTAGATCGGGGTTGCCATTACTTATCTTTTGATAATGTGTGTGTCCTGGAGGTACACTAACAGGCCTGTCTAGGGGTATAAATGACATTAAGTAATAATAATAATAATAATAATACATTTTATTTAAATAGCGCCTTTCAAAGCACCCAAGGACACTGTACAACAGATAAAAACTGGAAATATACACAATGATAAAAATAGAAGATAAAAGTTAAAACATACAGAAATTTAAGAATAGGCAATTTTAAACAGATGAGTTTTGAGGGTGGACTTAAAAAGAGAGAATGAACTAATATTTCTGAGGTCCGGGGGTAGGGAATTCCAAAGTCGAGGGGCAGAGCAGCTAAAGGCCCTCCCTCCCATTGTGATCAGACGAGCAGAGGGAACAGAGAGAGAAAGAGAAGATGAAGATCTGAGGCAGCGGGATGGGAGCTTCATCTGTAATAAGTCAGAGAGGTACGGTGGAGAGAGAGAATGAATAGCCTTGAATGTATACAGAATTATTTTAAAATGGATGCGAAATTTGACCGGGAGCCAGTGAAGTTGCTTCAGGATTGGGGAGATGTGGTGGGTAGAAGAAGTCCTAGTAATAATACGGGCAGCAGAGTTCTGGACACGTTGGAGCTTGTTGATAGATTTTTGTGTAAGGCCAAATAATAATGAGTTGCAGTAGTCAATTCTAGAGATAACAAGATTATGGATGAGAATGGCAGTGGCGTGAGGTGTGAGGAAGGGGCGGAGGCGATTAATGTTACGGAGTTGGAAATATGCTGCACGTGTAATATTGTTGATATGTGAGTTAAAGGATAATGTGCTATCGAGAATGACACCCAAGCTTTTCACAGAGGGAGAGATAGGGACCAGCGAGTTATTGATGGTGAGAGAGAAATTGTTAATTCTGGATAGCAGTCGTTTAGTGCCAACCAGAAGAAGTTCCGATTTATTGCTGTTGAGTTTAAGAAAGTTGGAGGAGAACCAAGAATTAAGTTCAGCTAGACAGAGGATGAGGGAGGGTGGAGGAAGAGTAGAGTCAGGTTTGGTAGAGAGATAGAGCTGGGTGTCATCGGCGTAGCAGTGGAACTGAATATTATATTTACGAAAAATATGTCCGAGTGGAAGAAGGTAGATGATGAAAAGAAGGGGCCCGAGGACAGATCCCTGGGGCACCCCAGTGGATAAAGGAGAAAGCTGAGAGGTGAAGGATTTTAATTGAATGAACTGAGTGCGGTCAGATAGGTATGATTTAAACCAGGCTAGTGGAGTGTGAGAGAGACCAATAGAAGCTAATCTGCTAAGGAGAATGGGATGAGAGATGGTGTCAAAAGCTGCACTCAGATCAAGAAGGATAAGGATGGAGAGGAGACCAGAATCAGCTGCTATAAGAAGGTCATTTGTTATTTTTATAAGAGCAGTTTCAGTGCTATGTAGAGGACGAAAGCCAGACTGGAACTGTTCGTAAAGGTTATTATCAGTTAGGTGAAGATGGACTTGTGAAGCAACTATTTTTTCAAGGATTTTTGAGAGAAATGGTAGATTGGAGATAGGACGAAAATTATTAAAGTTGTTGGGATCTAGACCAGTTTTTTTCAGAATTGGGGTAATAGCAGCAACTTTGAAGGAAGCAGGAACAGTTCCAGTGGTGAGTGAAGAGTGAATAATAGCAGATATGAGGGGAAGGAGAGGGAGTAAGCAGGCTTTGACGAGGACAGTGGGGATAGGATCGAGCTGGCAGGTAGAAGGCTTTGATTTATGGATGAGATCAGCAATATCAGCTAAGGATGGAAGTTGAAAAACAGAGAGGAAGTGAGAAGGGGGAGAAGTTAGGACAGAGAAGCTACATTGAGCATTAGGGTCCAGGTCTAAGTGTATTTTATGAATTTTATCAATAAAGAATAACATTAGAGCATCACAGAAGTTAGATGAATAGAGATGAGTGTATCATAATCCTGGTTTGTTGCTTGCAGCTGTAAGTAGGAGTCTTTCCTCTGAGTTTACTAAAAGCTGCAGCCTCTCAGTGTTACCTAAAGGGTTTAGTATTTCCCACTGTTAAATATTTGCACATAATTTGCAAACGTGGAACATCCCACAGTGGTAAATCCCAAAGTTTTTATTTATCCACTTATTTATTTTTTACACCCAGGAAGGTAAGCTGTCACAAACACAGAGTTTTACATTTATATCTACTGCTCTGGAGGAAACTGTCCGTCCCTCTCATAGAACATCCCCCTTTTTTCTTACAGTGTTACTCCTTCAGCAGTTTTTACCGCACTGATCTTAGATCTGCCACCTAATTAAACAGAGCTGCTGATGCCCCATTTATCCACGGCCTTGGCAGATCCAAGGTCAGTTCAGGCAGTCTGCTGTGAGCTTGAATTTTAATTAAGGATTACTCTTGGACGTAAGAGCAGCATGTCTTGGAATCAGCACTTTCATAAAGACATTAAAGAGGCTATGAAAAAAAATCTTTCCAGGAATAAAAAAAAAAAATAGTGAGTGTTGTTGTTATGGTGTAATTATATGTAATAGTAATACTGTGACGCTGTGCAGATCAAACCTAGGATAGTTCAAGACACTTACTAATCTAGAGCAGTGGAAAGAGTAAATGTGTTCAAGGAAATTTTTTGAGCAATGAATGAGGAAGCTGCCATTGATACTGCACTTGATGGATGATGTCCGAATAGAATATGACCCAAAGGAAGTCCAACACAGTCTAACTGCAGTTTCTGAGAAACGCACACTGTGAGCTTAGATGGGAAGTCAGTGGTTACATTAGCAATCAGTTACTGCGGCTCTCTGTTTGTCCTATTTGCAAGGGAAATGAAGAAAACCTGCAAACACAAATGTGGAGGGGCGGGGGAGATAGCAAGAGACACAAAGTCGCCAACAAGTAAAAAAAAAAAAAGACAAGTGTAATTACATGCTTTTAAAATGTTTTTGTTATGTGCTGGATTGAGTTTAGTAAAGCATAACTCAATAATAAGAATATGATACCATGGCTTCAGCCTGTTAATGGGTGGTCTATCTGCGCGATCTCTACATCTTTGCTTAACAGCTCTATGCGCTCTCCACAGCTCTTCCAAAAGCAACTCAGTAGAGAAAGAGTGGGAGATAAAGAGAAGGACACAAATAACGTGGGCAGAGAAATTTCTGTAGCAAGAGAAAGCCTGTCGGCAAAACTTTAACTAAGACAGGGGAGGACAGGGAGCAGGCTGAAGAGAAAGAAAGAGTAATGACGGCTCTCGCGAGTTACGGTGACACCAAACGAAGACGCGGGAGGAGGTGAGGACTGGAGAACAGGAGGGGAACGAGCGTTTGGAGGGAGACAACAACATGAGGGAGTCCCTCAGGAGCTGTGTAGGCTGGAGAATATAGGGAGCGTGCGAGGGGTGGATTATTACAGAAAAACATGGCGGAAAAAAGAGAGCAGTCAGCTTTGTTTTTGCGTGTGCTGAATAACGAACTGTGCATCATGCAAATGCAGCCATTTTCCATGCCGTGCATGTGTGTGCATGTCGAGCACAAGCACGGTGTTATGGGAAACTGTAGAGAGCTCGTGCAGCATAAACGTGAAGAGCAGTCAAAGTCACAGAACGGTCTGAAGTCAGGCTTCTGTCATGTAAACACAAAGAAGAAAGAGAAACAAAATAAAAGATGATTTGTGTGAAAACCAACCTCCTAAAATGGATTTTTTTTCTTTTTTTTGAAAGAAACCACACATATTTTTGTGAGCACATAAAATAGACAAAAAGTCAGAGACAAGAACCAGATGATGTTAGAGAAAATGAGATAAATGAAAGAAGGGAAGGGGGGTGGGGGCTACTAACGTCTTCATTTTGTTTTCATAAGACCCTTTTACTGTCTCACACCTGCTCTGCCTTTAAGTGTCCCCGTGTAATTTTGGTGATTATCAGTTTAAGCTTATTTTATAGCTCTACTTGATTTAATTTACTCTGGATACAAGAGCTGAACAACAGCTGAAATGCAGCACAGAGGCAGAAAGAGAGACCAAGGGAGAGACGTGGGGGAGAAAGAAAGGGTGCTAATAAGGGAGAGGATAAACTGAAACATTTGGCAAGGTGGAAGGTGACAGAAACAGTGGTAAATAAAGTCAGGGAAGGATGCCAGTGGGGGTGATTACAGGCGAACAGGGGAATTTAGAAAGAGACAGGTCAGAGAGTGCAGGATGCAGCCAAAAAGCAGTGCACACAATACATAATAGGATTACAGAGAAACAGCAGGACAAAGCGCTGAACTTTCATGTAGATAATTCCTTTCTCCTAAGAGAGAAGAAGAATATATGCCCCTTAAGGCAATTTTGGCAGCCAAAGATAAGTTGGCCAAAGCCTCTGCTTTTGGCTGACACACACAGACGCACATTGGAGTGTCTCTGGCTCCTCCTCCAGGTGGCGGATACACATGAGGGTGGTCTACTCAAGGCTATTTGGGCTGAGCCCTTCCAGGCCCCATGGGTAAAGGCTCAGGCACCAGGCTCACGCTGACTAACCACTCCTCCAAGTGTCTGTGCCATGATGAGGCTCTTATGCTCTGTGCCTCGATTCTTTTCCCCTAATAGAGGCCATCAGAATAGCAACTCACCTAGTTTTTCTTGGAGGTCCTGGGGTAGACCCAGGGCAGGTTAAAGAGATTACACCACTTGGCTGGATTGGATGGATGGATGGGTATATGTCCCCCTGTATATTGTCATTGGTCACCCATGCTGCTAAACTGATTTGTGGGACAAAGAATTGAACTGAATTGAATTGAATTAAATTGAACTGAATTGGATAGATGGATAGATGGATATGAAACTACACTCGAGCGCCCTCCTTTCCATTTGTTTTCCTATAGCACTTCTCTGTGATGCATTATACTAGGCACACAGTATTATGTGCAAAACCCATTATGTTGGTAATTGGAAGTCAGTCTGAGTGAGCGTGACAAATCCCTGCAATCAGAGCACATCAGCCTCTTAGTGTTTAATAGTTAACCTTATTGTTATTTTTGCACCTTATAAGTTAAGACTGAGAGCATAATAAACTTGCTGCCACACACATATTCTCACCAAAGGGTTTCTCTGCATCTTAACTGCTTGTTTTTTATCAACTTTCTAAAAGCCAAACATATATTTAAAAGGGCCATGCTCCCCCCATTACAGATCGACTGAAACAGCTTATCATCAGCTCTCCTTAATTTCTAAGTAACGCGAGCAACGCGACACTTAACCCCTGTCAAATCTTCGACACAACACGACTCAATATGTGAGACATTTGTTGTGATGACACCTTCAAGCGGTACGAGAAAACAGCGTCAGTGTCATACTGTAGCAGCAGAGATTTGCTGCAGCTCATTTGGCCCAATTTGCATCAGAAGTAGCAGAGATAGGAACGAATTGTGACAGACAGTGCTCGGAGTTAGCAGAGCAAACAGAGCTATAATTCAAACTGTGAGTTTAAAGTAATGATCGTGACAGTAGAAAACATCAGTGATAGAAGACAGGAGCCATACGTAGACAAGTAGCAGTGACACAAAGATATCCACTGAGTGAGTCCATACACAGACACAGACACACACACACACACACAAAACTTGGAGCAACACTTAAGTCCACTTAGAGCTAATGTCCTCCCACGACGACATGCTGACCTGCAGACTTACTGACATACTTACTCATTCACATGTGAACAATGTTCAGCTGAAAAACAAAAGACGCACGCACGCACGCACGCACGCACGCACGCACGCACGCACGCACGCACGCACGCACGCACGCACGCACGCACACACACACACACACACACACACACACACACAGTCTGAGCTAAGTCATGATGAACAACATTTCCTCTCCCCATTTACAAACTAGGAATTCTCAAGAGAAAATAGTTGTTTACTACTAATGGGCTTTTCTTTCTTGAGTGCAAACACACAGACACACACACACACACACACACACACACACACACACACACACACACACACACACACACACACACACACACACACACACACAGGGCAGTCTAATTGCTCTTGTTTGACTTGTGTGATTCCGTAGTTACAGTAGGGACATTATGTCATCCCTACTAATCTCTGAGCTTCCACTCGTCATAACAAAATCACAATGGATGGTATATCGTGGTCATGTAAAGTTAGCGATGAAGGTGCTTGGCGCAAAAATTTCTCAGTTGACTAAAGGTAAGACTGTACTAAATAAGCTTTTCTAGTCCCTAAGGACCCCAAAGCACTTTACACAACCAGTCATCCACACACAGGTGATGGCAGCTACAGTGTAGCCACAGCCACCCTGGGGCACACTGACAGAGGCGAGGCTGCCGGACACTGGCGCCACCAGGCCCTCTGACCACCACCAGTAGGCAACGGGTGAAGTGTCTTGCCCAAGGACACAACAACCGAGACTATCCAAGCCAGGGCTTGAACCGGCAACCTTCCGATTACAAGGCGAACTCCCAACTCTTGAGCCACGATCGCCCGAGACAGTAAGCTGTCACAGTATGTTGACATGAAACATGAGTAGGAAGCCTTTACAGCGAGACAGCATGCATAATAAAGACACTGGAGCTAACTGACATGAAATGGAAATGCAGCCATATTTAAAGTGATTCGAACAACCTGTGGTTTCCCTGCCAAAAAGCTTTCTGTGAAAAGAGTCAGCAGCAGGACACTAAAGGCCAATCAGCTATCAATAATAAAGGCTTAAATGACTAAAATTAAAATGAAAACGTTTTCTCTTTTGAGGGCTAGCCAAACAAGCAAAGCAAATGTCAGCTTATAGAAATTCATTGAATCTGGAGGACAGAGGGGGTTTGTGAGGGGTGGAGAGTCTATAAATGGTGGAGGTAAGTGAGCAGTCAGCTTTATTTGTGTGTGCTGAAAAGTGAACGACGGAGTGTCCAAATGCAGCCATGTTCTGACGCAACTTTGCTTGGTTCATACGTTCACTGCTTTTCCTCTGTCGTGCTCTTCAAATATATAATTTCTGCACAACCAGGCCATGCTTTCTGTACTGTAGTAACACTAATGATCCTACCATCCCCATCATCCCATCCTTCCTGTCTACTTGCTCCCATTTTCCTTATTAGTTCTCTAGCATATATACCATTTTTACTTTGAGTCTTATTTTTGCTTCAGCTGCTTTTGTAAGCTGTTACAAAAGATCTGGTTTATCTAGCCTAGTCATGGTTTTCTGCCTCTGTCATCATCAGTCGGGAATGTAATGCCAAAATAAATATACGAGACTTCAAGGTAAAGGTAACATCTACTTTCTCAAATACTGAAACTTGACCTTAAACCTAAAACTTCCCCTATGACCTGTGACCTGTCGGTTATTACAAGGTTAAGATAAGTTGTCTACTGCCACATTCATGGTCACTTTTCCAGATACACCTAACCAGCATGGTCGCTGGTGCCAGACAGATGGATCTGAGAAAGTCATTAACTGTTGGTCTTTGGGGATTTTCCCACACAACCATCTCTAGGGTATACAGAGCTTCATGCCTCGTTGATACCAGAGGTCAGAGGTCAATGACCAGACTGGTTCGAACTGATAGGAAGACAACAGTAATTCAAATAACTTGTTATAACCAAAGTATACAGAAGAGCATCTCTACAGCCGCAGAAGACCACACTGTAGTGGATTTTTGTATGACATGTATACCTATATATCTAATGTGGTGGATTTGTACCTATATATCTATCTGAATATATATATACTGTAACTTTCATGTAGAGTTTTAGGCACACGGTGACACACACACACACACGCACACAATAAATGTTACATGGTATCAGAGATACTGAAAACAACATAATGAGATCACTGTCATGTACACACACACACTATAAACCTACACTGGAGTGTTTATTTTTATGTAATGCATTTATTTGATGTAGTTAGGTCAAGTATTATTCACATGAATATCACAAGATTATCACAAAAACTATGCTATTTGCTGTACTAATGTGTGACCTTTGACCATGTTGTGACCTATTGTCAGAAGGCAAAGCAAAGGGTTAACCTAGGGGTGTCACTTTGGGCCGGGCCCTCAGCCAGAGCCCTGCCTGAACTCTGGCCCGTACTTGACCCTGCACCTGCTGTTCCTGGGCTCGTGGGAAAGTTACTCAGCAGCAGGAGGTGGGACTACTGGTACCTTTAAAAGGGGGCCTGGGAAAGCCCTCAGGGCTTTTTTCTGCTGTCTGTCCGTGGGGTTGGTCCCTACCTGCATGCGCTTACGGCGAACACCCTAGGGGAGCTTTGCTTTTCCTTCTGTTTTGCTGAGTTCAATAAAACAGCTGCCATAGAACTTTGCTCCTCTCCTGTAATTTTTGTGTTTTTGACTTTAATTGAAATTGGAAAGCTGAGATCCACCTATTGCTAATCTGAAGAATTGCTCTCAATTGTGACCACCACAACACCGGGTGCCACTCTGTCAGCTAAAAACAGGAAATTGAGCCTACAGTTTGCACAGACTCACCAAAGTTGAACAAAAATGGGAAACAACTTGCCTGGTTTGATGACTCACGATTTCTGCTGCAACATTCTGATGGTAGGGTCTTAATTTGGTGTAAACATAATGTGGGGGATATTTTCTAATGAACACTTTGGGTCCATTAGTACCAAGTGAACATCATTTAAAAAAGAAACAGCCTATGTGAGGATTGTTGCTGAACATGCCCATCCCTTTATGATGACAGTATGCACCAAGTCACAAAGCTCAAATCATCTCAAACTGGTTTATCGAACATTACACTGAGTTCACTGTACCCAAGTATCACAGTCACCAGATCCCAGTCCAATAAAGCACCATTAGGAGATTCATATCATGGATGTGCTCCTTGCCAATGTGCAGGAACTGTGTCATGCTATCATCATAGTATAGACTATAGTTTCTGAGGAGGATTTCCATCACTTTGTTCAATCTATGTCACAAAGAATTAAGGTAGTTCTGAAGGAAAAAGAGGGCCACACCAGGTTTTTTACCGTACAGATGCGAAAGTTGTATCATAAAATAAAATGCAACCAAATAAAGATTACTGATTAATTGTCCATATCAGGTGTATCTTGAAAAATCTACTACTGCTGCTACCGAAGAAACACGCATGTGGTTATTTGCATAGAGAGATCCAGTCTCACTTCCTCTGGGAACTACCGTGTAACCTGTCACTTTTGCAATATTCCTCATGTGCACTTTCTAAGATCCTGGTCTTTTAGAAAAGAAGGAAGTGTCATCATCAGCGCCATGTCAAACCGTTTGATTTCATTATGAGAAGACAATCATCTCATTACGATGGCACTGTTGACAGATGAAAACTTCATACATTTGTAATGAGATGTAGGGACTCTGGTTTTGGCAGCTCCGCATGTCTTTGCATACAATTTTGAGCCAGTGTAGATTTTTCTTCCATGCCTTTATTTTCTTAACATCTGTGTATGCCTTCTTTTTTTTACTCTTTGTTGCAGATCTGTTTTTCCATTTTTTCTATTTAATCTTTTGCATCATCCACTGATTATTTGCCTGTTTTGATTTTTTCCTTCTCTCTTTCTTTCTCCTTAACCCATATCTGCTCTTTATAACCAAACTATACTCTTTTGTGCTTTCCCCTCTAACCCCTTCTTTTTCATTTGTTCCTGCCCTCCCATCAACAGAGAGCTCAGTGGAAGTTGCATTATTGATAGGCATCTCTGTCTGTGGCATCTGCTCCTTCTCTCACTACTCTCTTTTCTCCCCCTCTCTCCCTCGTTCCATGTGTGCCTGGCCTGACGCAGCTTGGCAGGTACTTAGGCTAACATCAATCTTTCATGCAAACACCACACACACACACACACACACATACAAAGTGTGCATATTCACAAACAGCAGCCCTCTCAAATGTTTGTGCACGGGGCGCATAGGAACAGAGGGTGGGAAAGGGAAAAAGGAGTGTAAAAATAACTTTTCCTCCCCTTGCCCTCTTTCTCGCCTCTGCGATTCTCAATCCAGAGGAGGCTCAGAGAAACGCTACACTCCCACAAAACCCTGATTTAGTCTCATCATAGCAATGCTTCCAAAATAAATAAAAGAGACAGTACAAAACCTGCGTCACAGGTGACACGACGAGTAAAACGACCGGTGAAGAGGGCTCCCCGCAGAACAACAAAACCTCTACAGAAGTCTCACACTCTTCTAAAAAAAACAGTTGCATTTCATTTCTACTTGTGCAGGCGCATGCCGTGAATTCTAACAGTGGAAGTAAGACCAAATCATCAAGTGAAGACGGTGACCTACTTTTCAGCATATCTAATGTTTCTCTGTTTCACTGAGCTTAGCCTGTTCATTGTCAGCTATAATCTCTCAACAGGTTAGATCTGCAGACAGACAGGAAGACATGGGGCAGGAATCAAGACAGCGCGAACAGTGTGGGATGCCAGTGGACCTGCCAGCGTGGCAACAGGAGCAAATACAAAGCCTCTGTGATGGTTATCTAAAGGTGCTGACACCTTTTTGTTTGAGCTAGCACATGTCACCAAAACACCAGGAAGTACACGTGTGTGGAGGGACAGCACTGCGTTTGCATAAGACACAGGCATAATCTTCTGTTTGAATGGCAGCGTCAGTGCATATGCTATAAATGAACATAATCACATAATGTCGCCTACTGGAGTGAAACAGCCACAGCTGTCACTTTCTTTCTTTGGTGAACGTGTGTGTGTGTGTGTGTGTGTGTGTGTGTGTGTGTGTGTGTGTGTGTCAGCTTTTGAATTATGCAGCAATGTCAGGTAAACCTGGTGGCGTGGCAAGAGACGGCTGCACTGAGCTCTTGCTCATGTTGAGAGCAAAGGGCTGTTTTTTTGTCATTGTTGTTTGTGTACATCATTCATTAGCATCTGTCAAATTCAAGTGCCTTGGATTTGCTAAAATGGATGAAAAACAGCATAATTAGCAATGCATCTCGAAACCAAGCTGCAAAGCAGCACAGCAAATCCATATATTTAGATTTGCCACTGTCACGGTTCTGATTTGGTTCAGTATCCTGAATCATATTTGGAAATTACTGAGACGAGTCTGGACGTGTCACATCTGGATGACAACACATCCAGACCTTTGGAATGGAGTCCGAAGGTCTGGATGTGTTGTCATCTATCACTGCATTTATATTCATGGTTGTGCACTGAAATCTGAGACTCCTGTGTTCATGCCGTTCTTGCCGTTCTAACAGCACATTCACACACATTTATCCAAATATGTATCCAAGCAGAGAAGCCCAGACCTCCCTCTCCCCAGCCACCTCCTCCAGCTTATCTGGGGGAACACCAAGGTGTTCCCAGGCCAGCCGAGAGATATAATCTCTCCAGCGTGTCCTGGGTCTGCCCCGGGGCCTCCTCCCGGTGGGACATGCCCGGAAAACCTCACCCAGGAGGCGCCCAGGGGGCATCCTTGTCAGATCCCCAAACCACCTCAACTGTCTCCTTTCGATGTGGAGGAGCAGCGGCTCTACTCTGAGCCCCTCCTCAATGGATGAACTTCTCACCCTATCTCTAAGAGAGAGGCCAGCCACCCTTCAGAGGAAACCCATTTCCGATGCTTGTATTCGTGATCTCGTTCTTTCGGTCACTACCCACAGTTCGTGGCCATAGGTGAGGGTAGGGATGTAGACGTAAATTGAGAGCTTTGCTTTTACACTCAGCTCTCTCTTCAACACAACACACCGGTACAGCATCCGCATCACTGCAGTCGCTGCACCAATCCGTCTGTCGATCTCCCGCTCCCTTCTCCCATCACTTGTGAGCAAGACCCCTAGATACTTAAAGTCCTCCACTTGGGCAGGGTCTCGTCCCTGACCCGGAGTGGGCACTCCACCCTTTTCCGGCTGAGGACAATGGCCTCAGATTTGGAGGTGCTGATTCCCACTGCTTCAAACAAGGCTGCGAACCGTTCCAAGGCGAGCTGGAGGCCATCACCTGATGAAGCCAACAGGACCACATCAGTGTACAAATATGTATGGACACTGTAATTCTTCAAATATGTAATGTGTGCTGTTAGCTTAATTAAGAGCTAATTTCACCATTGCTAACAATATCTTGGAAGCCCAGTTATTTGAGGGACAGCAGCTAAACTTAAAGAAGGGAGTTTAGCCCCAGTTTGTGATACTCTGTAGAAAACACCACATACTAACCATGATTAAACAATCCTTACTATACTATTATGAGAAACAGGTTACCATGGTAACCTCTTCCATAATGAAAACAGCAAATTTAAGGTGGTTGTTTGAAGAATTAAATTCTCGACCTAACCTAAAAATTATAATCAAAGAGTGCAAAACCCTAAATATGTCTAAACTCTAAAAATAAAGTTACATTTTTATCCAGTTTTCCTTTGAAGGTTGTGATTGCATCTTCAGGAATTCTCCTGGGGGCTTTTCTAGTAAGTATAGGTGCAGAGGGGAACATGGATTTGACTGACAAAGCAGCCTTAAGTCTTAATATTCTCTTTCCTACCGTGCTTCACTACACCTTGCTAGTACTGGGCTGGAGCCCCTTTGCCTTATTTTAATGGCATAGATACAACAACGTGCACACAGAGTTGCTGCAGATTTGTTCCACCACATCCTAAAGGTGTTCTATTAGACTGATATCTGGTAACTGTACAATGAACTCGTTGTCATGTTCAAGAAACCAGTTTGAGATGATAAAGTGTGGTCATAAGGGGATGGATATGGTCAGCAACAGTCCTCGGGTAGGCTGTGGTGTTGTGGTGTTGGTGCTCAGTTGGTGCTAACAGGCCCAAATTATGCCAGGAAAATGTCCTCCACACTATTACATCATTTTGGGTTGTTTACGCCAAATACTGACCATCTGAATGTTGCAACAGAAATCGAGAGTCATCAGACCAGGGAAGGCCTGAGGAAACTGTACCCTCAGTTTCCTGTTCTTAGTTGACAGGAGTAGCACCCAGTGTGGCCTTCTGCTGCTGTAGCTCATCTGCTTCAAGGCTCCACATGTGCATTCAGAGATGCTCTTCTGGATATCTTGGATATAACGAGCAGTTATTTAAGTTACTGTTGCCGTCCTATGAGCTCAAAGCACTCTCACCATTCTCCTCTGACATCTGGCAATAATAAAACATTTCCACCCAAAGAACTGACACTCACTGGAGGATTCTCTGTAAACCACAGAGATGGTTGTGTGGGAAAAATCCCAGCAGATCAGCAGTTTCTAAACCACTCAGACCAACCTGTCTGGCATCAACAACCATACAACATTCAAAGTGACTTAAATCACCTTTCTTTTCTGATCCTCCCTTTGAACTTCATCAGGCTGTCTTGACTGTATCTCAATGCTTTGAGTTGTTGCCATGTGATTGGCTGCTACATTTGTCTTAAAGAGCAGCTTAATAGGTGTACTTAAAAAACTGGATGCCACTCAGTTGTAGCTGCTTAGACAGATGGATTACTGAACGGGGGAGGTTGCAGGCTGATGAGGCTCTCCAGCCAGTTTTATTTTCATTAGAAGCTTGGCAGCATAAATTCCTGATAATTCAATTCAAATCACCAATTTTCCAATTTGCTTTTCTTACAAGTCCTCAAATTGTTTTCAGATTTCAGACTGGCCTTGTCAAGAACATAAGTGGAACATAACCGCATAAAAAGTATAGTATTTAAAATAATCTAAAGAAAACTAGCACCTTCCCATGTGGGCTCATGAGCCACCTAAATGTTTTCCTATCGAAAGCCAGAAAATGTCGACACTGAGTGATGATAAAACAAATAATTAAAAAAGCGGTTTAGCTATTCAGAAGAGGGAATGCTTTCCCATTTCTCGAGGTGATTCACAATAGTAATCAAGAGAAGCATCAAAACATCCTCCTGAGGTTCAAGTCTTTTTGAACTGTACTGCATTATTAAGCCCTGCTTTTACATGTCTGCCTAACAAAGACAACTAAAGTTTGTTTTATTGTATTTATTGTCTATCACTAATACACTCTCTTTGCACTCTCTATTTGTTAAAAGCTTTCAGCAGCCTAACCAGCAGACCTGGGTATCAGTTCCCTCATCTGCAAATGGTTACTGGACTTCCTGACCAACCGCCCCCAACATGTCCGGCTGGATAACCGCTGCTCATCTACCATCACAATGAACACCGGTGTACCACAAGGCTGTGTGATGAGCCCTTTCCTCTACTCCCTCTTCACCCACGACTGCAGACCTGCTGATGGTTCCAACACCATCATTAAGTTTGCAGATGACACCACGGTGATTGGCCTCATCAGTGACAACGATGAGGCCGCCTACAGGGAGGAGGTGGATCGTCTGGCTGAGTGGTGCGACAGAAACAACCTGCTGCTTAACACCGAGAAGACCAAGGAGCTCATCGTGGACTACAGGAGGAATGCTGACCCACATCCACCCATCCACATTAAGGGGACGGCTGTGGAGCGTGTGAGCAGCTTCAAGTTCCTGGGAGTCCACATCTCCGAGGATCTCACCTGGACGACCAACTGCTCCAAGCTGGTCAAGAAGGCTCACCAGCGCCTCTTCTTCTTGAGGACTCTGAGGAAGAACCACCTGTCCTCAGACACCCTGGTGAACTTCTATCGCTGCACCATCGAGAGCATCCTGACCAACTGTATAACAGTCTGGTACGGGAACTGCTCTGCCTCGGACCGGAAGGAGTTGCAGAGGGTCGTGAAAACTGCCCAGCGCATCGCCGGAGCACCACTTCCTGCCATAAAAGACATCTACAGGAAGCGGTGTCTGAAAAGGGCTGGGAAAATCATCAAAGACCCCAGTCACCCATCACATGGACTCTTCACCCTCCTGCCCTCTGGGAGGCGCCACAGGAGCCTCCGGACTAAGACCACCAGGTACCGGAACAGCTTCTTCCCCACAGCTGTCAGACTCCTGAACTCTGCCTCCTGACATCTGACCCACGTTAACACATGGACTGAACATACCCACACCCACAATGGACAACTGTACCCTCAAACACACAATAATAACATGGACTGAACCACCACTCACAACCACTAGCACTTTATATAGCCTCTGTAGAAACTATCTACACCCTCACTTATCTTAACTGCACTACTGTATAGCTCTGTGTAAATAATCATTCTGTACATTCGATAATCTTTAATCCTACAACTGTTTACAACTTGCATAGTTCCCATTTCTGTATAGCTGTATATCCCAGATTCTGTAAAGTTATTTATTTCATATTCTGTATAGTTTTTCATATTTATATCCTGTTCATAGCCTGTACATAGCTTGTACTCACTACAGCCTGTACATACTTATAGTTATAGAATATTCACAACATACTTCATACCGTGTACATTATAACATACCATAATAGACCCATTTCTGTAATATACTCACATATCTATATTATTGCTAATATATATTGTAATATATCTATATCACTAAAGCACTTCTGGATGGATGCAAACTGCATTTCGTTGCCCTGTACCTGTGCATGTGCAATGACAATAAAGTTGAATTCTATTCTATTCTATTCTATTCTAAGTATGACCCAACCCAGCATACGTGGCCCCTGAAATCTGGAATTGGATTTTTATTACACAGAAGAAAAAAGGGTAGGGTGGGTTTGATGGATGGATACTTGGGAGATAACGAGGGGTGGAAAGCACTCGGGAAAGAGGATAAAGACAACTTTAGACATTGAGGGAAATGCGACTTGGGAAGAAGGAAGAGAAGTATGTGCTCGTAGTCAGGTGCGATCAGATAGCAGCTGCTCAGCATAAAGATTCCGGCCTATAGTGAAGCCAATGAACCCGAGAGCCTTAATTTATGGCTCCATTCCCCTCAAGCTAGCACTCCGGCATAAGATTTTATAATACTGATGTAACATTAGTACCTCGCCAAGGGCATCATAATCAAACCAGCTCTGATAGGAGGGGGGGGGGGGGGGGAAGCAAAGAGGTGCAGAGAAGACAAGAAACAGCAACAGAGAAATCTTTCTGTCATTTCCTGGCTTTGTCCTAAGATAGACCATCACTCCTTACATGGCCCTGTTCTTTTTCAATTACGCTGCGCTTCTGCACAACCCAAACAGAGTCTGCTCATGGTCAAAGTCTGTCATTATTTCCTCCCCACCTCCTCTTCACTTCTCTGCTCTCTGTCTTCACTCCTGTCATTACCTTGTTTGTGCCTCCGCTCCTCGGTTCAGACTGTCAGTGTTTGCCTCCTTGATTTCCAATTCCGCCTCTCGTTACCCAGCCGGCTGTTAGTGCACTCCTTAACTCAAAGCTGTGGTAAAAAAGCGGCTAAGAATCTCACCCCAGGATCTCTCATCCTCTCTTTTTTTCTTTTGTAACCCACCGCTGCTTGTTTTTCCTTCTTATTTTCCATCTCCTTCTTTTTATTGGTGGTTTTATCCATGGTCAGCTGGCATTTATTGTACCATTCCCAATCTTACCTAACCTGTTATCTTCTCACAAACGATACCTGTACATGCATGCTACACTCTAATAGTGGAAGTCTTGCAAAAAATCCATTTAAGAAAAAAAAGAAAGAAAAAAAAGACAGCTTAAGTTTCATGTTAAACCATCCAGTCACTGCATTACAGGAAGGAAATAAGACTGTGGACCGAATCAGTGCCGGATATTTGATGTATGCACATGGCGAAATGATAAGTCTGATCATAGATTACTGAGGTGTAACGCAGAGGTCAGTGATATTACACTGTTCTGCAAAATACTGTCTTTGTTATCTGGGCCGTATCATTTTAATTCCTCTCATATGACACTATGAGAACTGGGAATATGCTTATGCCTCTAATATTCTTTAGCTCGCCTCTTAAGAATCATTGGGTTTATCATGCATGTTTGACCAAGGTATATTATTTTTTTGTTATCTGTCTGATGTCACACACACAAATCTTGAAATCCGCAATCATTCCGGCAATTTCTGGTGGCTTACTGCAGCTAGAGCCCGCTACTACAGTGTGAGAAAGTTACTGTATAAAATTGGTTTTCAGCAGATCTGCTCTCCAAAGTGCAGTGCATACAAGATTTAACCTACTACCTATATCTTTACATTCACACTTTTTTTTTGTTTTTTTGGTCAAACACTTATGTTTCCTCCTCTGTGTTTCCTCTCATTTGGTTGCCCTAGCTGGAAACTATCACACTAGGCCAGTGAGCAAAAGTAGGTTAGTGGCCTTGATTTTCACTTCAGCAATATTCCATATCTGAGCATGGAAATCAAAGTTCACGCCAATAAATCTCAAACAGTGTCCTGCTTTTGAGCAGCAGGGCAGGCCAAGTAGGTCTCGGACAGACTAGGCAACCTTGGGCTCAAGTTTACTCAGGCAGGGATTTTAGAAGTTTGGGAAAAATGAATATAAAGTTAACTTGAAGTATTCAACCTCCATCGCTGTCTGCAGTTATTACAAAAAAAGACAAAATTTTTAAAAGTCCTGTTTTGTCCCCTCCCGTGGAAGTGCCACAGCTATCTAGAATACTTCCCGACACCTGAGATCAACATCACTAATGTGCTCGCTTGAGTGTTTCACAGGTTTGTGACTGCTAGAAGCTGAGAGTCCAAGCTTGCTGCATGCAGGCTGTCCTAGTTTAGGCGGCAACACAAGTACTGCAACTGGGTTCTAGGAGTTGATTGTATAAAGCATACCAAGTAATGCATCACAAATGAGTTCATGGATATAATGCTAATTCTTAAAGCTGACATTGGTTTATAAAACGAGGAAAAGGTTTGCAGGATTGTATAACATAATCCACATGAGCATACAATCACATGAAGAGACATTTTGCTGTAGTTTGCGACCTGTCACCACATACACGTTGAGCTTTAGACTCTGAGAAAACACACCTGGTGCTGGCAGGGAAAATGCAAGGAATATGTGGGAAAAAAAATCATTATGTTCTTGGAAATATCTTTAAAGTTATATTCTAATATAAGCAAGGAGAGAAAACAGACTGTAATCTTACCACTGTTTTAAATTTCATATACACCTAGGGTGCATAATGACAGTTGGTAGACATTGCCCAGTGTACTGTAACTGAAATAAAGTGCAATAAAAATAACTTGCAACTGGAAGATGATCAGCTGTGCTTATTTACTAAAGTTCATTTGCACATTTAGCACTTTGTTTGCTCTAATGCAGTAAAAACAAGTAGCAGACGATCTGGTTGGATTAGTTTAAAAAGAAAAAAAAGAAAAAAAGTAGGAGGTTCCAATGCACAGCAGAAGAGGAATAAAAATTTGCATTATAAAATATTTATGGATACAAGAGTTCCTGAAAAATTAATTACTATGGAGCTATGAGGGCAAATTTATTGAGCCTGTGTAAACCAAACCTGGCCAGAAGTTTCTGTTTACTGACCGTGATGTGAAATATTAGCTACAGTAAAGTAATGTGTTAATATTTAATACTTCATTAACACACTTAGATGGTGGCAAAATAAATACAATAATAATATATGGTATAAACTATACGAGCTGCCTACTGTTGCCGAATTATAGGCACGAGGGAGGGACGCACAAAGTACAGAAGTAATGCAAAGA